>NC_138167.1:50079983-51279983 GCF_964165515.1 Mesoplodon bidens
CCGTTCAATTTACAGATGAGTAAACTGAGGCCAACTTGAGGCACCCCGAACTGAAATGACTTTCTAGCTAGTTAAATAGTAGTGGCAGAATTAGGCAACGAGTCTGACGGTTTGCCTTTTCTCCACGGTACTTTTCTGAATAAGGGAGACCACCCATCATAATTCTGTATTCTTCCTCATTCATGCTTCTAGAAAATTCAGATCAGGCCTCTATAACAGTCAAATTCATAAACAGGATCAAAGAGTGGAATGGTGTTTGCCTCCCTGTGGGGGGGAGGCAGCAGTGAGGAACTACTAATCGTCAGGCATGAAGTTTCAGTTAAGCAAGATGAAAAAGCTCAGAGATCTGCTAAGCAACGCTGTGCCCACAGTCAACGGTAATGTACACTTAACAATTTGTTAAGGGGGTAGCTCTCATGTTAAGTGTCCTTGGCAAAATAAAATAAAAATTCAGATCACGTCAGAAAACAGCTGGAGAGGAACAAAGTGGCTGCTTTTAAGAGATGACTTGAAAATAAAAATTATATTGTAGGTATGATGAGTTTCTTTCTTTTTATTAAGAAACAAAATAAGCCAGGCCAACATTTGGCTTAACTATCACCTGAATACCACATTACTCCATAAAGAAGCTGTTTTAAAAAAATTTATAAACTGTGAAAGAAATTTTCCACCCCTCAAACTACAATATTGCTGTGACTGTGTATATAAAGAAGAGAAATTATAAAAATAAGTATTGTCTACAGACAATGATGCCAAGGGTTGAGGAGAAAAGTGGTAAATCAGCCAGAAATGGAAGGATGGGTAGATACGTGATAAAGAAAGTACATACAGTAAAATGTCAATGGTAAAAGCTAGGTGACTGGTATATGAGTGTTCACTGCAAAATTATTTCAAGTTTGCCTTATGTGTGAAATTTTTCACATTAAATGTTAGAAAAAAAATCAACAAGCATGAGATTACCAAAGAACCCATGAGATTCAGTGCCTTCATTTAAATAACCCTGAGTAAAAGGAACTAGCAGAAAAGGAAGGCAATGAAAACTTCTAAATTTTGAATGAAAAACAATGTAAGGAAACAACTTATAGGAACAAAGAAATTCAAAGCCAAAATTTAACATGTGGGGACTGTAGTCATCTTTACCATAGCAAAACAAAGTGAAACAAAACAAATATGTAAAACTGTTTAAAAAAATTGAGATTGATGTCTAATAAGTTGGGCATCTTTTCATACATTTTTTGGCTGTTAGGGTATTTGCTTTTGTAATTTCCATATGTACATACTCCACACACCCAAAAGAATGGCTAAAATTAAATATTAAAATTACAATAGCAAATGTTGGCAAGTATGTGGAGCAACTGAGACTCTCTCATAACACTGTTGGAGGGAGTGTAAATTGATAAAAGCACTTTGGAATTGTTTGGCGTTATGTACTAAAATAAAGCACCAATGAATCACCAATCCTTCATAAAAGCTCAACAGAAATATGTACATATATGGCCAAAAAATGTTCATAGAATGTTCATAGCAGCATTATCCTTAATAGTCCCAAACTGGAAACAACCCATATGTCCATCAAAAATAGAATGGAAAAAATAAATTTGAGTATATTCATACAACAGAATTCTATACTGCTATATATACACAGTACTACTGCATGCAACGTGAATGAATTTCACAAACTATGCTGAGAAAAAAAAAGCTAGCACAAGAAAAAAATATACTATATGATTTTACTTATATAAAGTTCAAAATCAAGTGAAGTTAATCTATGGTGTTACAGATCAGGACAGCAGTCCCACAGACAAGGACGGGGTAAAGACCAGGGTCACTTGGAGGGACTCCGTGGAACTGGTGTTGATCAATTTCGTAACTTGGATGGTTGGTTATGTGGTGGTTCACTTTGTGACAGTTCATTGAGCTTCACACTTCTGTTGTTTTTTACTTTTCTTTAGGCATGATTTACTTCAAAAGTTTATTTAACAAATTTTTAAATGAACTATAAAATGTCTAGAATTGTTTTTCTGGGAAAGAAAAAATAGCCACAAAAAACTCGATTTAAAAATAACCTACTGGGCTTCCCTGGTGGCACAGTGGTTGAGAGTCCGCCTGCCGATGCAGGGGACACAGGTTCATGCCCCAGTCCAGGAAGATCCCACATGCCGCGGAGCGGCTGGGCCCGTGAACCATGGCCGCTGGGCCTGCGCTTCCGGAGCCTGTGCTCCGCAACGGGAGAGGCCCCAACAGTGAGAGGCCCGTGTACCGCAAAAAATAAAAATAAAATAAAAAATAACCTACTAAGTGGAATCAAATTATTTCCCCTCTATATAATCAATGAACATTTTGACAAAGCAAAAAGCCTTTACTTTCAAAAGCTTAACAAATAAAATCATATTTTCCAAACTGATGAACAGTCACATGTTAAAAAGTATTCTTTCTTTTATTTTTATGTCACATGGATAAAACTAGAAAGACTACATTTAAATTACTAGGATGATTTTAAAGTAACAATTTCATTTTTGATATAAGTTAATATCTTTTATTTTGGGAGGTTTTAAAGAATTAAATAAGCACTCACTAGACAAAAAATGAAATATGCCTTTCTTGTTGTATAAAATGATATTCTTTCAATTTCAAATTTCAAAAGTTCCTTTATCTTTTTGATATGTTTAACAAAGGATAAACATTGTGTCACTTTAATGCACTTAATAGATAAGAAATAATTTGTAAGTAGCATTAGTGAAAACAATTTAAGACACAAATCAGCTTTTAGGAAAATAGCACAGCTTGATACAAGTTTATCTCCTTTCCCTCTCAAAATGAATAAAAGAAATTTATTTTCTGGAGAAACTAAACCAGAAAGGGTTAGGACTTACAGCAACATAGACAGTGTGAAGGAAAGTGAACATACTTGACCACAGTGAGATCCTCCTGCCCACCCCACCCCCAATTCTGTTTCCACAATGCAGGCCCTCACGGACTCTCCTTCAAGTTGCCCACTTCTAAAGGCAAGGAAATCAAAGATTCTTCCCTGGAGAAACAATCTCTACGAAGACTGACGATTGAGGGGCTTCTAGGAAACAAACTGGTTCATCAGGGGTCACCCTAAAATGGCAATCACTAGTGACACATGGGGGTCATGCATCCAGAATTTCCAACTAGCTAGCAGGTATTTCATTCTTAAAATATAACATGAAGCACCAAATCCTCAGACATTTCAAGGAATTTCGAGTACACAGCAACCATACTGGGAGCAGAAGAAACTTCAAAAATACTGGCATTAATATCCTGAGAGAGATTAGCAAGCACTGTATTCAACCTATGAATAGGATGTTATAAAAATAGCAACAACTGACAACTTAAAAAGAGCTCTTAGAATTTAAAGCATGGCAGATGAAGTAAAAATGCAGTAGATTTGATGATAAAGTCAAGGAAATTTCTAGAAAACAGATTAAACAGACAAAACTGAAAGCTAAGAAAGAAAAGAAAGTTAGAGGATCACTCTACAAGGGTCTAGCATCCAAAAAAAACAGAAGTTCTAGAAATGGGAACAGACAATGGATAGTAGGGAATTATAAAAAGAAAGATTTGAGAAAGTTTCCCATTACTTAAGGACATGAATCTCTTGACTGAAAGGATCCACTGAAATGAAATGCCCACTTCAATGACAGCAACAACAAAAACCACCCACACCAAGACACAGCATTCATGAAATTTCAGAACAGAAATTGGAAAAAAAAAAAAAGACCTTAAGAACTTCTGGAGGGTTGGGGTGGGGGGGAACAGATCTCATACAAAGGAATGGGAATCAGAATGTCACTGGACTTCTCAACAGCAAAGCTGCATGCTAGAAGACATTAGAGCAATGTCCTCAGATTTTTAAAGGAAAGTGATTTTTCAATCTAGAATTCTAAATCTAACCTAACTATCAAGACTAAGGGTTAACTAAAAACATTTCAGACAGTTAGGGTCTTGAAATTATTGGAGGACATACCTTACTACAATGAGGGAGGAACTCAAGTAAAAGAAGTAAGTAGGATTCAAGAAAAAGGTTTCAACACAGAAGGAATTCCCAAGGACAGCTGTGTACCAGGCCTACAAAGCAAGCTGTCTAGACTACTAAGGCCAGTTTCCAAGGGGAAAAAATGTAGAACTGATAGAGGTTTAACAACTGTGTTTTTTAGATAGCTTATACATAGGGTTGAAAGATACTGATTGAAATATATGGGAAAAATCAGCATTAGGCCCATTAAAAGCTAATGAAGAAGCAAGACAATCACTAACCCTGCAAAAACAAAGAGAAAAAAAGAAATGTAAAACAGTAGCACATGGCTCAGCATCAAACAATATATCTGATTTAAGATGTAACAATATTATGAGGAAATGAAAAGCGTAAGGAAGAGAGGTTTCAACAGTGTTCAATAGAAAGAGAGTCAACAGGTAAAGTGTAAAATAGGTAAATTAAGAAATAGTAACATAAACATGTTATTTAGAAACATGGAGGCAAATACCAGAAAAATTAGCTCAACTTGTTGAAAGCTCTCCCTTGGATGTGGGTAGGAAGGGTGAAGTAGGGGACTATACAGTTTGTTACAAGCTTTACCATTTAATTAAAAAAAAATTTATAACAGCTTTATTGAGATATAATTCATATACCACACAATTCACCCATTTAAAGTGTATAATTCAGTGGTATTTAGTATATTAACAGAATTGTGCAACCATCACCACAATCAATTTTAGAATATTTTCATCATCCCCAAAAGAAACCAAATAATCATTAGTAGCCACTCTGCATTTTCCCCAAATCCCTCCTTTGTTCTTGTTTTTAGTTTTAAATTGTGGTAAAATATACATAATACAACATTTACTACTTTAACCATCTTTAAGTGTGCAGTTCAGGGGCATTAAGTACATTGACACTGTTGTGCAACCATCACCACCATCCATCGCCAGCACTCTTTCATCTTCCCACAACCAACAAGAACCCCCCACTGCCTCACTCCCCCAACCCCCTGCTGGGGGCTGTTCCACTGTTCTACTTTCTAGATACCTAATTTAAGTGGAATCATACAATATTTGTCATTTTGTGCTGGCTTATTTCACTTAACACAATGTCTTCAAGGTTTATCCATGTTGTAGAATGTATCAGAATTTCATTCTTTTTTAAGGCTGAGTAATATTCCATTGCATATACACACACATTTTAGTTATCCATTCCTCTGTTGATGGACCCGTGGGATGCTTCTACCTTTTGGCTACTGTGAATAATGCTGCCATGAAAATGGTGCCTAAATATCTGTTCAACTCCCTGCTTTAAATTCCTTTGTGAATATACCCAAAAGTGGAACTGCTGAATGAAATGTTTAATTTTTTGAGGAATGGCCACACTCTTTTCCACAGTGGCCGTGCCATTTTATATTTCCATCAGCAACACACAAGGGTTCCAATTTTTCCACATCCTTGCCAACACTTGTTTTCGATTTTTTGTTTGTTTGTTTTTAATAATAGCCATTCTAATGGGTATGAAGTAGTACCTCATTGTGGTTTTGATATGCATTTTCCTAATGATTAGTAATGTTGAACATCTTTTCATATGCTTATTGGCCATTTATTTATCTTCTTTGGAGATATTTCTATTCAAGTCCTCTGCCCATTTTTGATTTGGTTTGTTTGCTTTTTGTTGTTGAGTTTTAGGAGTTCTTTATATAGTCTGAATATTAACCCTTTTATCAGATATTTGATTTGTAATTCTTTTCTCCCATTCTGTTGATTGTCTTTTTATTCTGTTGATAGAGTCCTCTGATGCACAAGTTTCTAATTTTGATGAAATTCAATTTGTTTATGTTTTCTTTTGTTGCCTGTGCCATTGGTGTCATATCCAAGAAATCACTGTCAAATCCAATGTCATGAAGCTTTTTCTAAGAGTTTTATAGTTTTAGCTCTTACTTTTAGGTCTTTGATGCATTTTGGGTTAATTTTTGCATATGGTGTTAGGTAAGGGTTCAACTTCATTCTTTTGCATGTGAATTTCCAGTTTTCCCAACTCCATTTGTTGAAAAGTCTATCTTTTCCTCATTGAATAGAGAATTGGCATCCTTATTGAAAATCATTTGACCACATATGCAAGGACCACATATGTCTGGGCTCTCCATTCTGTTTCCTTGGTTAATATGTCTGTCTTTATGTCACTAAAGACAGTACACTGTTTTGATTACTATAGCTTTGCAGTGAAATTTGAAATCAGAAAGTGTGAGTCCTCTTTGTTCCCCCTTTTCCAGATAGCTTTGCTATTCAAGGATCCTTGAGATTCCATATGAATTTTAGAACAAATTTTTCTATTTCTGCAAAAATGTCACTGAAATTTTGATAGGGGTTGCATTGAATCTGTAGATTGCTTTGGGTAGTATTGACATCTAAACTATATTAAGTCTTCCAATCCATGAACAAAGGATGTCTTTCCATTTATTTACATCTTCTTTAATTCCTTTCAGCAATGTTTTTTTTTTTTTTTTTTTTTTTCGTGGTACGCGGGCCTCTCACTGTTGTGGCCTCTCCCGTTGCGGAGCACAGGCTCCGGACGCGCAGGCTCAGCGGCCGTGGCTCAGGGGCCCAGCCGCTCTGCGGCATGTGGGATCTTCCCAGACCAGGACACGAACCCATGTCCCCTCATCGGCAGGCAGACTCTCAACCACTGCGCCACCAGGGAAGCCCTCAGCAATGTTTTTATAGTTCTCAATGTACAAGTCTTCTACCTCCTTGGTTAATGCGATTAAGTATTTTATTCTTTTGATTTCTTGTAAATAGAATTGTTCGTTTCTTTTTCAGATTGTCCATTATTAGTGAAAGTATCATTTGATTTTTAAATAAGACCCATGTGTTACACAGACAAAAGGTATACATCAAAAAGAGGAGAAATATATTGCAATTCTCCAAAGCTCAAGTTTAATCATAAAGGAGATAAACTGCATTTTAAAACTTTACATTATTCAATCAGACTCTGAACTTAAAATTTTTAAAAATGCTGACATTTCATACTCTTCAGTATACTGTACTGTAAGAATGAAAGTAAATTTCCATATATCTTCCTGTTGACCTGTAATTTTCTTATTGCGAATAGAATTTGCTTTAGTTAAAAAAAAAAAAAATCACACCCGTTAACTTATTCCACCAGAGATGAGGAAATATATCAACAAAGAATTATCTTTTGCAGTATCTGATTTCCTATACTTTTTTCTTCACATATGTTTTGCCAGATTCTGTCAGTACTCCTGCTCTAGTGAAACTCCTCATTACTGGAGATATTCAATAGAGGTTCTACATGGGGATTTCAACCCAGACTGGGAGGGTGAATGGGAAGAATTTAATGGATTGTTTTAATTCTTTCGTTTCTGCTTTTCTAAGAGCATAGCACCTGAAGATGCCAAAGGCATCTAGAAGGTTTAGAGTTAAATAAAATAACAAAATCAACAACAAAACACAAACTGTAAGATGAAAACTTTGGTTCAATAATTATATTAGATGTATGCAAAGTGGCTTTGCTGTAAGCCTAAGAATGTACAATTTGAATGTGAGGGAAAAGTTATAAAATTACTTTTAGAATTCCAACTGTCTACACAAATTCCAGATCAGAACTCTAGGAAAAAATGAATTTTTGAGACCTTCTTCCCTTCTATCTGTCTATCAATCAAATATTTGTTGAATCACTATTATATTCCCAACACTATGCTAGGCACTGAGGACACAAAAACAAAAATAAATATTCAACCCCTGCTTTCACAGATCTCATCATGTAAGGTGGTAACAAAGCAATGTGTGGGGGGGCACGTTAGGTCAAGCGTCGGTAGTGAGGGAGATGTCAGGAAAGGAAGAGGTGACCTGGGTTGAGTCTTGAAGGATGAATAGCAAGTAGGGATTATCTCTGATGTATTGGGCAATTGGGCTACAAAGATTAATCAGAGAATATCTGTAGTTAGGTCAGTAGTCGAAAAAAGCCACATAAAAAACTACTTACAAAACAGTAAGATGAAATGTTAGAAGACAGACATGTTATAAAAATAGAGAAGAACAAACTCAATGAGGAAGGGGAACACAGCATAGGAAAAGCAGCACACAGAAGCCAACGTCTGAGCTGAATCAGGGAGGGCTTGCAGATACTAAATGGGCCGCAACACAGGGAGGAGAGTATAGCACTGGAACAAATGTACAAAAGTGCGACATGAAAGGCGTCTTGCATGGTTGGAATCTGCATGTGGTTTTAGTTTGGCTAAAATTGAAATGTAGCAAAAGGAGGGGTGGGGAGGGAAATACAGTGAGAAAGGAAGGAAGAACTCATGAATGAAGCTGGGAGATGCTAGTGACAAAACCTTCATATTTCTTTTTTTTTTCCTGAAAAACTATGCTTATTTTTCATTTGAGTGTTAAGAATTTTTCTTATTCCTCTGTGGGAATACTTGATACACTAAATATAGTAAGTTTTGTCATTAAAAATACTTTTTAAAAACTTTAGTTTTAAGTTTTATTCATCATTAATTTACAGAAGTTTTAAAGTTTGATATAGTTAAATTAATAGTTCTTTTTTTTGTAATTGATGGCACTGTTTTTATGTTTGGAAAGTCCAGTTGGAAGGTTACTGCAAGAAATATCATTAAAAACCTAACACAAGGTAAAATGGGGGGAGGAGAACCAAGGTAGATTTGATTAATAGTATGTGAGAGGAGAGAGACTAGGAGAGAAAATCACTATCTGGAAGGCAAGATGCATCAGAGGACAACTTTCCAGTTAAGGAGCCTGAGTTGGGTCAGCTGAAGATGGAGGACGAATAATACTAGAATATTAGTTTCAAGCTTCAAGAGAGACAAGGGAGGCAAATCCACATTTGCTCTCTCTAGGGTTAGAGTTATTGTTTCCAGTTGCTATAGATCTACAAGATCCTAAGTTTTCTCTTAAGTCCACTAAAATGTAACTTTTAAAACTTCAGAGTATTATAGTGAATCTTAGCACACGTATGGCTTTGATGGTTTCATTAAAACGGTAATTATCAAACTGAATTCCATTCTAATTCCACATGATTTAAGTGAGCAATTCATTTTTCCTACCAGTAAACTCCTAAGTTTTCTCTTGTAGATCTACTTTTTGCTCTAAATTCTATGACCAGGGCTTCCCTGGTGGCACAGTGGTTAAGAATCCGCCTGCCAATGCAGGGGACACGGGTTCGAGTCCTAGTCCAGGAAGATCCCACATGCCACGGAGCAACTAAGCCCGTGCTCCACAACTACTGAGCCTGCTCTCTAGAGCCAGCGAGCCACAACTACTGAGCCTGCATGTCACAACTACTGAAGCCCGTGCGCCTAAAGCCTGTGCAACGCTACAAAGAGTAGCCCCTGCTCGCCGCAACTAGAGAATGCCCACACGCAGCAATGAAGAACCAATGCAGCCAAAATAAATGAATATAAATAAATAAAATAAACTTAAATTCTATGACCAGCAAGAAATTTAACCTAATGAAACAAGCTAAAAGAGAACCTTTTGGTTGTTTCAACTTCTATTTTTTTGGCTTTTAAGAATCCATAATGGGGGCTTCCCTGGTGGCGCAGTGGTTGAGAGTCCGCCAGCTGATGCAGGGGACACGGGGTCGTGCCCCGGTCCGGGAAGATCCCACATGCCGCGGAGTGGCTGGGCCCGTGAGCCATGGCCGCTGGGCCTGCGTGTCCGGGGCCTGTGCTCCACAGCGGGAGGGGCCACAACAGTGAGAGGCCCGCGTACCACAAAAAAAAAAAAAAAAAAAAGAATCCATGATGGCCTGAGCTTGACATAAGCTTTCGGACATATCCAAAAATTGATGAGAAAAGCAGTGAATAAAATGCAGACATCTAACCTTATTAACTTATGGGTAAAAGTAAAATAATCTAGATTCACTCTGGCTACAGAAAACAGATTACTCACCTGCGACCACATTCTGAATATTTACCAATATTTTTTAATATTAAGGCAGCTGTTAGTCGGATGTGTTTAGTTATTGGTCCCTCTTTTTCATCCTTAAAAAGGAAAAGAAAAGAAAAAGAATAAAGATCTAAATCACACAGTGCGCACACCTTTACAGATAAGGCTTTCGAGGCTTACTCACTGTAAAATCTCGAAAGACAAGGTTTCTTGATCCTCTCCTAAGAGCCATAAGGGCAGCACTGGGATGATTCACAATAGCCTTTTGTGCTCTAGGAGTTGAGCTTGTGCCCCCTACAGCTGGCTGCCTAAATTGACCAGAGAGAGAAAGAGATTGTTAACATGATGCTGCAGACAGACTGATAACAAATGACCAACCTGCCAACCCCTAAGGTGGTTACTCTGAAACTCTGGATACAGGGTGAGTAAAAGCTCCTGTGGCCCAGCAGTAATATTTACTCTTGTGTCAGCCTATGCATAAGGGCTCTTGGTATCAAGGAGAAGTTTCAAGTCTTTTATTTTCCAATCTATCAACTTTAAAGCAAACAACAGATGTTCTGGTACAGCCCATATATAAATACAACATAGTATTCAAAGTTGTGAACTTCACATCTTTGAATGCAATGTAAAGATGTTAACAAAGACTAGTCTACAATTTGAGCTGCAAATTATTTTTGCTAAACTGTACCTAGGAGTAAAATAATATTACCTGAGAATGTACTGGTATATGTATAGGTCACCCAAGAAAAGATAACCTAATATGATAATAATACAAAATTATGCCAACTACTACACTTCAAACTATTACTATGTTACATAATTTTTCTTCATTATTTACTAATTTCAATCAATTCTTTCAGTATAGCTCTACTGTGCTTTAGGAAAGATACAGAATGGAGGGACTGCAGAGATAGATTTTATATAAAATCAGATTTCAAACTACTCTAGGTTTCCTTCGCCAAGCAGAAAAATTCTATCAGTATCTGTTGTATTCTGGTGGGGCAGTAGTGGCGAGAGCACTGGCTCACAGTGAGGAAATCCTATTTCTGACACCGTAACTAGCTGCATGACTTTCAAGTTCAGTTTGCCCCTTTGTGCTTCAGGTTTTGCATCTGTAAAGTGGGGATATTTCTGGCACCTTTTTACATAAGTAAACTAATTCTGAATATTAAGTAAGTTGACATAAAAGCAATCTTTAAATTGTAAACCACTTTTTATCTATATCTACTTATAGATGTCTACAAGTAAGGATATCTATGTATGGACACAGATAAAAATTATTATTAGATTTTATGTAGTGACAAAGATTTTTGATTGATTGTAACTGATATACCAAATATAAGTTCTTCCAAATGTGAGCAAAATCAAACATACTGCAACATACTCTTATAGGCTACATAATACATAGAAATTAAATACAGTTCATCCTTGAACAACCCGGGAGTTAAGGGTACCCACTCTCTCTGCAGTGAAAAATCTGCATATAACTTTACAGTTGGCCCTCTATATCCACAGTTCCACATTTGTGGGTTCAACCAATCACAGATAGTGCAGCACTGTAGTATTTAGTATTAGTAGATCCTCTCAGTTCATATCTGTGTTGTTCAAGGGTCAACTGTACAGTGAAAATTACAGAAAAAGATACCTGGCAGAAAAATGACTTTCTACTGCCTTTAGGGTAAAATCCAAACTCATGATTATGGCTTATGAAACTCTCAGCTATTTACTCCTCATTCTTTGGGTCTCAGTTTGGATGTGCTTTCTACCGGAAAGCCTTCCCTGGTCTCCTAGATTGGTTCAGGTGGGCTCTCACAGTGTCTTGTACATATCTTCATTTTAGGACTTATTACACCATATAATAAGAATTACCTATACCTCTCATTGCATCTCCAGACTTGAAAACGGCAAAACATCTTGGTCACGTATACCTCGTGCTATACCTTAGTGCCTAGCACGTGGAATAGTAATGGAGAGAATAAAGTAAACAGTAATGGAATGAATAAAGTATGTAAGCAGCTTCTGTGTTCCTATACTTTTAGTTCTCTGTCTAGAATTTCAACTCTGTGAAGTTACACTATATCTTGTTCTTAGAATTCCCTATGTCTGGCATAATGCCCAGTACACAGCAGTATCTCAATAAATGGTGACAAATTAATTTATTTTCACATTATGAGAATTTAAAATACAGTTGTCCCTTGGTTTCCATGGGGGATTGGGTCCAGGACCCCCTGTGGGTACCAAAATCCTGGAACCAATCCCAGGCAGATACTGAGCGATGACTGCATTTGCATATAACTTACACACATCTTCCTGTGTGCTTTAAATCATCTCTAGATTACTTATACACCTAATACAATGTAAATGCTATGTAAATAGTTGCCAGTGCATGGCAAATTCAAATTTTGCTTTTTGGAACTTCCTGAAATTATTTTTTTCCAAGTATTTTTGATCCCAGGTTGGTTGAATTCTCAGATGCCGAACCTGAGGATAAGGAGGGCTGACTGTATTTTTTAGGTTACAGAGTTTACAACTAAAGGCCTCAGAAACAGAACAGGAAATACTATGTAAACCTAATAAGGACCTTACAGGAACCTACAGCTAACTCAGAACTTGACTACAAGTATGTGTTCATGAAATAATAGTAAATGAATAACCATATAGTAAATGTGACATATACAATTTTATATTGGACCCTCACATGCCACCTTGGCCTCTCCTCAGGAGTAGCTGTAAGAATAAATCTCTTTGCCATTATCAAGTACATGTTCAACTACTCTCTCAAAGGACAAAGAACCATATATTTATTTCCAGTTTACAAAGCATTTCTCATATATCATCTGTCATTACTTCCAATGACTTGTCTACAAAGTGGAATCAAAATATTAGAGCTACAAGGTACTTACAGACCATGTGGTCCAGCCAAAATGAGAAGTAATTCCTAGGGCATTTACACAATTTGAACAGGGTCACATACATAGCTGGTTAATGGTAGAGATGGACTACAACCCAGGTTTCCTGTCTCCCGATATACTAAATTGCCTTTTATTACTAAGTTTTGCCTGGTTTCCTGATTTGTCTTTTTTTATGTGCAACAGGAAGTAAACTCAGATTTCTTACTTGATAGAAGATTTCTGACTTCCTGCTTGTCCTGGTTCGTCTTGTTTTAATCCTGCAAGCAGGGCATCCTTTGAACAGTGTTTGTCCTTTTTGAGAAAGAGGAAGTAAAAAACATATGCATCAAGATCTTTAACACAACCAAGTGAGTTACAAACCAAATAGAATTAAGAAAGTGTACCTGTAAGTGGGTAATGAAAGAAAACCTCTGTCGCTGAAAAGGCTCACAACCTTCCCAAAGACACTGCCCTGGATATACGTCCTTCCCTCCATGTTCAGTTGCTGCGTGGTAGAAAACCTGTGAGGGGGTCTGAAACCACCTACAAAAAATGAAAGCAGTAGAAGTTTTCTAACACTTGGATATGTTCTTTAAAATAGAAAACCTGTTCTCCTAACACAAAAGCTCCAGATCAATATATAGAAATATTAAGCAAAACAGTGCAAATTTCATTTCATTTCAAAGAATATTTTTTAAATTTCTGCTTATATTTAAAGTCAAATACTCAATTGTTCTGAACACTTCTGGTAATTTGTTTTAAGCTTAATGTTTCATTCTTAATTCCCTACCTTCAATGAAAGTCAGTTAAGAATCTCTTGAAAGTAAATAAAATTTCATTTTAAAACAAACAGAACATTATCTTATAAACAAATACCATACTCTTGTACTTTTAGAAGCTGCTCAAGCATTTATCAGATTTCATATTACATATAATAAACTCTAGCATATTCAATCTAAAAATCTAAATGCTACACATTTTGGTGATTCTGACTTTTTAGTTGAATTCACATTTTGTATGTCCATCCTGTTTAAGAAGTCATGTCTCTCATTTCTCCAACATCACACCCTATTCACTCACAGACCCTGAGGCTTAATATTAATAATACAAATGCCTCAGTGTATCCGGCCAAGGACAGAAACCTGAAGAAAATCAGATACTATACCCCCTTGTTAATTAGAATACATGGTAATGAAAGAATACTGGAATCCAGACAGCAAAGAATATGTTAAAAGACTTCAATTACTAATTAGTAACTCAAATATTTATACAGTCAATATCTTGGAAGTTTATGGCAGCTCTCTCAGGATCTAATTTTTTATGGATGTCAGATAAACGTGTCTATATTTGAGCCAATTTTTGATGTGGAGCACATATATAATATTTCAAATTAATATTCCTTCAGGAAATGATAGGCATTTTAAAATAAATTTTAGACAAAAGAATTAAATACTGAATTATAAAAGACAAGGTCAAAAATCATTGTAACTGACATATTTCATACCATTTATATTCATCTATATAAATGCTTACCAAAAGTTTACTGTAAAACTATCATGGGTTCAAAGAATTAATATTAGTGTGTTAAAGTGTCCACACTACCCAAAGCAATCTACAGAGTCAATGCAATCCCTATCAAAATTCCAATGGCATTTTTCATAGAAATAGAACAAGCAAGCCTAAAATCTGTATGGAACCACAAAAGACCCCAAAAAGCCAAAGCAACCTTGAGAAACATGAAAAGCAGTAGGCATCATGTGCTGTGATCTCAAACTATATTACAAAGCTATAGTAATCAAAACAGTATGGTATTGGCATAAAAACAGACACATAGATCAGTGAAACAGAACAGAAAGCCCAGAAATAAACCCATATATAGTCAATTAATTTGTGATAAATATACGATAGAAAAAAAGACATTGTCTTCAATAAGCAGTGTTGGTAACACTGGATAGCCACATGCAAAAGAATGAAACTGGACTGCTCTCTTATACCATACAAAAAAATTCACTCAGAATGGATTAAAGACTGGAATGTAAGGCCTGAAATCATAGAACACCTAGAAGAAAACATAGGTGGTAAGCTCCCTGACATAGGCTTCAGCAATGATTTTGTAGATTTGACACCAAAAACAAAGACAACAATAAGCAAAAGTAAATAAGCAAAAATAAACAAGTGGGACCACATCAAACTAAAAAACTTCTGCAAAGCAAAGGAAACAATCCACAAAACGAAAAGACAATGTATTGAATGGGAGAAAATATTTACAAATCATATATTTGATAAGGGGTTAATATCCAAAATATATAAAGAACTCATACAACTCAGCAGCAAAAACCCAAAAACTAAAAAATGGGTTGAGGTTCTAAATAGACATTTTTCCAAAGAAGACATACAGGTACATGAAAAAATGCTCAACATCACTAATCAAAACCACAAAGAGATATCACCTCACATTTGTTAAGATGACTACTATCAAAAACAAAAGGATATGGAGAAAACAAAACCCCTGCCCCTGTGCACTCTTGGTGAGAATGTAAATTGGTGTGGCCACTGTGGAAAACAATATAGAGGTTTCTCAAAATATTAAAAATAGAACTACCATATGATCCAGCAATTCCTGTTCTGGATATTTATCCAAATAAATGAAGACACTAACTTGAAAAGATATGTGCATCCCCATGTTCACTGCAGCATTATTCACAATAGCCAAGATACAGAAACAACCTAAGTGTCCATCGATAGATGAATGGAAAGAAAATGTGGTATACACACACACACACACACAGAAATATTAGCCATAAAAAAAGAACAAAATCTTGCCATCTGAGACTACTTGGATGGACCTCAAGGGAATCATGCTAAGTGAAATTTGTCAGACAGAGAAAGACAAATACCCTATGACCTCACTTAATATGTGGAAGCTGAAAAGAAGAAAAACAAAACAAAACAAGAAAAACCCTCCTACTAAGCTCATCGGTAAAGAGAAGAGACTGGTGGTTGTCAGAAGCAGGAGATGGGAGGGCGGAATGTGAAATAGGTGAAGGAAGTCAAAAGGTACAAAATCCTAGTTATAAAATAAATAACTCATGGGGATGTAATTTTTTTTAAAGTTTACTGTGTGACTAAAATCAGTAAGTACATTTTTAGTTTTGGAATTTCTTTTACTTTTCAGTACTCATAATGCAATTTCATTAATATGAAATATATGACTGGAGTGCAACTAACTGTCACAAGAAAACAGTTCTTATTGTACTTTTAAGATTTTACCTAAATACTATTAATTTATTAATTGAAAAGTAAAATTGTTTACACACACACAGACATACAAACCAAAATCCAAACGTACTACTACTTGTCACTAGTCAAAATGTTATCTATTTTTAAACTATTTTGCAATAGATTAAATGAATCAAGTTTATTTACAATACACAAAATTGATGAATTCTCAGTCACAAGAAAAAAGAACAAAGTTAGTACTTCTTTAGATCAATTTAAATTACTAAATATACACAACTCTGTGTGTGTGTGGTTTTAAGACAAGAATTTTTAAGTGCTCACTTTACCTGCCCAAGACAGAATCTATTATTTCCCTCTTACCTACTATGTTTCCCTTCATCCTAAGTCTATTTTCTCTTTATTCATCTAACTGTTTGAGTCATACAAACCAGTCTCTGACTGACTATGGTACAAGGTGAAGTTCTAAAATAGTGACGAAGTTGGCTACAGTGATCATATGAGGGTGGAGAGAAGTTAGGGATTCCAAATACCCTAAGTGGAATATCTGGATTTAAAATGCTTAAATGGGGCTTCCCTGGTGGTGCAGTGGTTGAGAGTCCGCCTACCAATGCAGGGGACACGGGTTCGTGCCCTGGTCTGGGAGGATCCCACATGCCGCGGAGCGGCTGGGCCCGTGAGCCATGGCCGCTGAGCCTGCGCGTCCGGAGCCTGTGCTCCGCAACGGGAGAGGCCACAACAGTGAGAGGCCCACGTAATGCAAAAATAAAATAAAATAAAATAAAATAAAATGCTTAAATGTAATTTCAGTGCAAAACAGTGAGTTTTCAGAACACTATGGATTTTTCTGAGATGGAGAAGAATAAGACCTGAAGTGGGATGTCACTACTGTTTACAAGTGTGTCTAAACAATCTTCCTGATTACTACCTTTCCATCAACAACCTACCCCAAGTCCCCCCAAACAAACAACATGTTCATTTAAAGAGATCAGAAAAATTCAAAAGAGCAACCAAATGAAAATAAAAATTCTCTGTGATCCAGTTATCCAGACTGCTAACATTTTGGTATATATGCTTTAAGTCTTCTCTGTGTATATGTGTTTTTTAAACAAAACTGAGTCTGTTTTGTTTTTTTAATTGAAGTATAGTTGATGTACAATGTTGTGTTAGTTTCTGGTGTACAGCAAGTGATTCAGTTATACATATATTTATCCTTCCCCCACGCCCTTTCCCCTTTGGTAAACATAAGTTTGTTTTCTATGTCTGTGAGTCTAAGACTGGGTCTGTTACTGATACAGTTTTATATACTGCTGCCACAGTATGGTTACATGGTGCCTTTGAACAAATTTAAAGAATACCTTCCTTAAGATTCTTTACTGCCATCTGCTGAAAAACTGTTGTAATAAATATATAATTTCTGGCATGTACAATCTGAAGGGTGCGCCCCCCCTCCCCACACACAACTCTGGGGACACACAACCACAGGCAGAGGAAATGGGCAAATAACTTTTCTCTGAAACACATTTTACTTACTGTTAATCTAGCTTCCAGGGTGGCTGGGGGGCTTAAATGTGATGATACATGTAAAATTATTTGGCAAATAGTATGCCAACAATAAAGTATCATCATGATCGTTATTACTAGTAGTAGTCATTGTAGTGGTGGCACTGGTAACCTCTTTTTTTTAACCTTGCCCATCCGACTAATCACCTACTCTGAGATCTTTCCCACAACTATTCCAAAACTGTCAAGTTTTGCTCAATAAAATTTAGCCCACCTCCAAGTTAATGGTCCCGATTATCAAGTGACTCTTACTATTACTCACAACTCATTTTATTAATTTCTGCTCCTAAAAACATTCCCCACAGAAACTGCTCCAAACTTTCACCTTTTGTTAAACACTGAACCTCAATCTTACTATTTTAGAGCTCATCTTCACCTGTATTAGTGTATAGGGACTTTCATATCTCTGAAAAAAAAAAAAAAAAGGTTATTACTGAAGGAACTTAAGTTACTCTATTAGAGCTTGCTAACTTCCTTTTTCTATATATTAAATCTTCTGTCATTAATCATCTTTCCTTCCCTTGGATATTACCCAGAAGTAGTCACTGTTTCCAGAGTTAACTGCTTCACTTATATACTGGATTCTATTGTGTTCCTTCATAAACTACCCGTTCTTTTGCATCTTCTATCTTTTCCTTTCTACTGAATCTTATACTTAAGTGTAACAATATAAATGCTACTCCAACTAAAAACAATAGAAACAACACTTTTTCTTTGATCCTGTTACTTTCCCAAAAGATAGAAACTATATTTACAATACTTGACAAAGTGATACAAAATTTAATACCTAATACATTTATTATAGTAACTATATCTGATGCTTTTTTTCTCAGTCATTGGCCATCTTTCAAAGATATATATTATTTTCAATTACATCATCAGTACAATTTATAATGGCTAGTCCCCTGCTCATTACGTAAATAACTGCAGCTAAAGCTCAGGATTAGCTTTTATGCTTTCACTGAAATCCCTTTCAGCCAAATTCCTTTTTTTCTTTTATCCTAGTGAAAAGCTCTTTGGTTAAAGTAAACAAGTTATTCACATAAGGCTACTAGGTGCAAGTTTCCTGATTCCAACTCCCCTAAGCAAACACTGAAGGTTAAATCACTTTCTACCAAAACTTTTAAAAGCTAAAAACCATTACTTTATTGGTGTAATCTATACTGTGATTATTATTGTCACTTTTCCTACCATAAAACACTTCCTTAGGCATCATGAAAACATAAGTGAAGTAAATGAAGCACACTTTTTCTACTACTTTAAGATTTTATTACTTAAAAGCCTGCAATCTATGCAAGGAGGTAATATATTAATAATACATTTAAAATGTTATGATATTTTAATAACTCACCATATGCAAAAGAACAGTTTAAAAGCAAACATCTGTATCTCTAAAGCTAAGATTGTTTCCTTTGCCTTTAAAGCATAACTAAGAGGGCTGAAAATAGCACTTCAGTTCAGGTAGTTTCATTTACAGTCTTCTTAATTGCTCAAGTTCTTGGCAGGCTATTTTTCTTTAATGACCAAAAAGTATTCCATATCCCTCTTAATAGCCCTCCTGCTACAAAAAAAATTTAATTTGACTTAAAACACATGGGATATATATTTTGCAAGAAAATTTTAGTTTAAAAGCAAGGTGTGCATTTAAATGTTAATAAATGCACATAAATGATATATCAGAAAATCTACACTGCAAACATATTTTAGGTTTAAAAAAAAGCTATATTATTAGTTGTAGAACAATTACCTTTTACTTCAACCCTTGACATCTAGTTGTTTTACACAGATAATATTCTACGGCAAAAGAAATATCAAAGGTACACATTATTTGTATTTAAAGATTTAGTAAAAAGCTGCTAAAACCTGGAGGTGGGGGAAGCCCAAACCAACAACCTTGCTGGGAGACTAAACCTAATTTTATTATATCCAGTTGTTAAAGTTCAAAATATAAAAAAAGACAACTACTGGGAATTCCCTGGCGTTCCAGTGGTTAGGACTCCGAGCTTCCACTGCAGGGTGCATGGACTTGACTCTTGGTCAGGGAACTAAGATCCCACAAGCCACGCAGCACGGCCAAAAAAAAAAAAAAAAAAAGGACAGCTATTAAAAGAAATTAGTTTATTGCTTTAATATAGGACTAAAAATTACAAATGCGAACTGGACAGCCCCAAATCTGTACTTGTGTCCTTGGAAACTAAATGTTGCTGTTGCTACAGAAATGAATTCTCCACTCTCAGCTTCTTTGCCCCAGTCAGTCCAGATTCAAAGCCACAGATAGGAACGACTGACTGACTGGCTTAGCTACCAGAGGCAATGAGGATGGAAGCAAGTATCTGGCCTATTGTCCTGCCTCCCAGTAACAATTTATGGGAAATATCTCAACCGAGGAAGGGGGTTCCCAAAGGAGGACAGCCAAAACCAACTGCCTTTGGCTCTGCCTCCTTTCCTCCTAATAAGTAATAATATCAATAATATTATAATAAAATATTAATAAAAGTAGTAATATTACTAAAAACTAACAGAGGAAAGGATTTCTGTATTTGCTCTTTGATCCTCTAGCACCAACTCCTACTAACCTACTGTTCTGTGATGCAGTCACATATTTTACATAGCAAAACAGACATATTCTCAGGGATCTTGTTTAAATATGCTTTTAAAATGTGAACCCTCCACTAAAATCTGAATATGGGCTAAAATAATAGTTCGCATTTGAAAAGTAGTATGAAGTATATTTGCACAATTTAGGCATTACAATAATATTATGCTTAATAAACTAAACATAAGCTTGGAGATAAAAATGAATAGTGATGTGTGTATTCGTGTGTTTTTAATGAGATAAATAAAGCACACAAATAAATTTGAGACTTTGGATACTTGCCTGAATTTCTTGAAAGCTATGGCAGTATACCACCTCACACTGTTCTTGACAAAGCTGCACACAGTGTAAAGTACCTGAACTTCTGTTTGCTCAGGGATTATTATGTATCTGGCATATTCACAAACATCATGTTATTTGAATTCTATGATGGCTCTCTGAAGAAGGCAAAACTATCCCCACTATACTGCTGAGGAAACAAGCTTTCTATAACTTTCTAGAGCCACAGAACTACGTGGCAAGAGCTGGGATTTGAAACCAGATATGTCTAACACTAAAGATCTGATTTTTTTCTACTATACTAGAATATATCATTGTTTACTTGGATAATATGTATACATTCATTACTAGGTAAAAACAGGCACTACACTTTTATACACAGTATCTATTATGCTATAAATTTTTTCTGTTTTTAAAATGCTGGCAAATTCTGAAAGTATACTAGGCTTGAGATTAGCATTGGTACATAATCCTCCTTATTTTGTACACAGTTTCCAAAGAATAAATAAAGAATCTACAGGCTAGATTCTCACCCCAAGAAATTCTTTTCCCAAATATTTTAAGTAACAATGAAAAGGACTTTAACACAATTTGGCAAATTTGTCTCATGGTATATAACTTTTTGCTTTCAGGTACCATCTTTAAGTAGTCTTTGGTATTCAGTGTTTGGAAGAAAGAAGCAAGATAAAAAACAAACAAACAAAACTAAAATAAAAAACAAACCAAAAAACAACTCTGTCATCAACTGTGGAGGAAATTGGGACTTTTCCTAATAATACTTTTTCATTTACGGCAGGTCAGTAGTTAAGGAACACAAGGAACACATACTCCTCAAACTGTTACCAAAAAAGACTATTACATGAAATTAATCTTACATTTATAAAGGCTTATTAGTTGTATTAGCAAAATACCCAGTGATTCTAGAGCTTTTACATAAAATACAAATGATTTTATAAATGTAAAAATAGCACAATGATGAACTATTATCTTGATGGTTGAAAAGACACAATGCCAACAAACTAGGTCAGCAAAGAACTGTTGACTACATAATCAATCTAGTTAATCTTCATTCAATTAATGCACTCAACAAATATTAATTAAAAGACTTTAATGTGCCAGATATTGTACTAATGTGAAAAAACTTCCAGAAGCCAAAGCAACAACCCTCTGAAGATATCTTCTGGTTTTATGACCATAAAATTCTGACAAAAGATGCTATAAAATGAATTTCATTCTCCTATTCCATGTAACCCATCCTGTTGATCAATCTTATTGATTAATTTCAACTTAAACTGGCAACTTAACTATAAGTAAGCAGTAATTGATGAAGGCACAGTATCATGAATTACAAATTTCCACTCTGGATATCTTACTTATCAAATATTTTCAAATAATCAAGATGGCAGTTTCATATATCACACTCAACTGGTCTTTAGATACTTCTTTACATTAAATAAAATGTATAAAACTGCCATCAGTTTTTGTTAAATATTTCAATTTTTTCATTTTACTATTAAAAATGACTACAGGGATTCCCTGGTGGCACAGTGGTTGAGAGTCCGCCTGCTGATGCAGGGGACACGGGTTCATGCCCCGGTCCGGAAAGATTCCACATGCTGCAGAGCGGCTGGGCCCGTGAGCCATGGCCACTGAGCCTGCGTGTCTGGAGCCTGTGCTCCGCAACGGGAGAGGCCACAACAGTGAGAGGCCCACGTACCGCAAAAAAAAAAAAAAAAAAAAAGACTACAGTATTTTTGAAATTTCAATACTACAAGAAATTAAAGATTTACCATAAATTTTGGATGATATTTCTAGACAAAGTAGAAGTACCTTTACTGAGAATACAAATTCTAGTACCTATAAGTTTTTGTAAGTTTTAATTCATTCATAGCATACAGTGAAGCTGGTGGTTGTTGTTATTATTTTCTATTATTTCCCATGAGACCAACAGTTATTTAAGCCTCACCTTGATACAAAAATATTATTCAGGCTTGTATAGTAGGAGTAATAAAACCTATGTTAGAATCTTTAGGAGGAACTACAACTGTATAAGGTTCAGTAGGAACCCAGTAATTTGAACCTCAGCATCACTTGAGTAGATTCCAGGGTGGTCAGGGAATATTGATTTTATTAGTATAAATAATACTCCCTGGTTCCTAGACAGAACAGTTTCCCTGTTGGAAATGTTTGTTTAGAATAAATTTGAGATCCTTTACATTTCTGGATTGACCTTTAATGATGGAATTCTAAATAGAAAAACAACATAGACTATGTTCCTCCCAAAGGGAGATTAATTTTCACCTTTGCAGTAGCAATTATTAACTAGATATCTATGAGGAAAAGCATATTCTAAAAACGTGGCTTTCAAATATCTTTATAGCAGTAGAACCCATTGTGCAAACAAAATATGACTTAAAACCCCTATACATAAGGCAAAAAGCAGAGATCCTATTGTTGAGGTAAGTTGGAGGGGCTCTCTCAAATTTCTCCTTTATCCCGACACTGCCCATTCAAAGAACACTGTGGCCAAGAAACATAGTACTGAAAACAATGAATGTAAATTCCTGGCTACCCAGAGGTATTGAGTGCTTTCGCCAACTACACAGAATTAAAAAAGCAGTTCATAGGTGTTTTTTATTACAGGGAATTTGGGGGGTATCTTTACTTTTAAAAAAAAGAAGACAAAATATAATCATACATTGTTTATATATTTCAATTATAAACTGATGTTTATAATCATGCTGACATCATGCTGATAATATATTAGTAAGAATAAAGATAAGAATAAGGACCTCTAGTTTCTGCTCATACATATAAAGAGCTTGGAAGTTGTCACTCCCATCCTCAGAACAAGAAAAAAGCCGAACAAAATGAAAATTAACAACTCTTCTTAAAATATCAGAGGACTGAGGTCACAAGGCAAATTCTTTCCCTGAAAACTAGACAGACAGTTGAATACAGAGAAACACAAATAACTGCTTAAGTCAATAACTGGCAGGAATACTGAAGCAGGAACTGATGGAGACCCGGTATGGACTATCTTGAAAGGCAAAAAATCCTGAAGGGCCAGTCTCTGGGGAAAGCCCACACTTTTGTGAGTTTTATTTCCAGGAACCGTAGCAGGTTCTCATGGTGAAGACAAGAACAACTCCCTAGCACTTCCAACAGGGAGAGTGAGAAAGTAACGTTTTAAAATATGCCCAGGGTGCTCTTTTCTCCTTAATTAAGGCCTGCTCTCAAGAAAAATTACTTTACCAGAGCCTAATCTGACCAAGGGGAAGAGCAATCAGAAAACTTGAGCCCCTTTAGACTCCCTGTCTCACATAAAGGGAGAAAAATAAAGGCTAAGAAACTCTTCTCAAAGTCATATAGCCCCTAGACTCAAATCCACTTAAAAAAAAAAAAGGTGAAATTTAATCATGAGATTATAGAATGCTTCCCCTCCCCAATACCTTATCAGCACATCAACAGTGCTTTGGTATAGTGACTGTGGATTACAATGGAGAGAGCTGTAAGTAAGATACAGACTCTACTTTAAAAAGAGAATCTAAGGAAATCCAAACACAAGCACAAACATTAAACACAGCATAACTCCTTGCTAGATAAACATAAAACTCACACTAAAGGTCTATTTACCTCAGTTCCTATTAACTGATACATGTCCAGCTTTTAACAAAAACTTATAAGGCATGCTAGGTGTTAAAACAAAACAAAACAAAAACCACAGACTTAAGATACAATATAAGCATCAGAGCCAGACTCAGATATGGCAGAGATTTTGGAATTATTGTCCTGGGAATTTAAAATGATTATGGTTAATATGCTAAGGCTCTAATGAAAAAGGCTGTAATACGTAAGAAGAGAATGTAAGCAGAGAAATGAAGATACTAAGAGTCAAAAGGAAATGCTAGAAATTTAAAATTAAAAAAAAACTAACAAATAAAGGATGCCTTTGATAAAATCATCAGTAGACTGCACATGGCAAAAGAAAGAACTGGTGAGCTTGAAGATATGTCAATAGAAACTTCCCAAACTGAAGAATATAGACAAAAAAGAGTGAAAAAAAGGGAAACAGAACATCCAAGAACCAGGAGACAATTACAAGAGATGTAACATATGTGTACTGGGAATGGCAGAAAGAGGAAAGAGAGAAAAAAACAGAAGAAATATTTGAAATAAGAATGGCTGAGAATTTTCCAAAATTAATGACACACCAAACCACAGATCTAGGAAACTCAGAGAACATCAGGTAGGATAAATGTAAAAAATGACACTTAAGCATATCATATTCAAACTGCTAAAAACCAAGGACAAAATATCTTGAAAGAAGTCAGAGGGAAAAAAAACACCTTACTGATAGAAGAACAAGGATAAGATTATACTGGATGTCTCTTGAGAAACCCTGAAAGCAAAAAGAGTAGAGTGAAATATTTATAAAGTATTGAAAGCAAAAGACTCACCAACCTAGAATTTTGTGTCCACAAATTGTCTTTCAAAAGTGAAGGAGAAATAAAGACTTTCTCGGACAAACAAAAACTGAGTGCATTTGCACAGCAGACCTGCCTACAAGAAATGTTAAAAGAAGTTCTTTAGAGACAAAGAAAGTGGCAGAGGTCAAAAATTCAGCTCTATATAAAGAAAGGAAGGGTGTCAGAGAAGGAAGAAATGGAGGTAAAATATTTTATACTTCTTATTCTTAACTGATTATAATAGAGGAATGTTTGTTCAAAATAATAGGAACAATGTATTTGGTGATTATAGCTTTTGGATAAGTAGAATGACAGCAATGACATAATGGACACAAGGAAAGAATACTCTGTTACAAGGTACCTAAAATATCCATGAAGCCATACACCGCTGTTTGAAAGTGGACTTCGAGTAGCTGTAAATATATATTTCAAACTCTAGGACAACCATAAAAAATTTTCAAAGTAGTATAATTGGTATGGTAAGAGAGAGGAGAAAATGGAACCATATAGAGTACTCAATTAAAACCAAAAAAGCAGAATAACATGGGCAAATGAAAGAAACAAAAGCAAGTGAAATAAATAGAAGACATTTACAAATATGCTAGATATTAATACAACTGTATCAATAATCACTTTAAATATGACTGGTCTCAATACACTAATTAAAAGACAAAGACTGGCAGAGTAAATAAAAAACAATGTGTGGTTAAATAAAAAGACAGAGATAGACTAAAAGTAAAGGGAAGGAAAAATATGTACCATGCTAACACTAATCAAAAGAAAGCTGGATTAATTACATTAATTTCAGAAAAAAACAGACTTGAGAGCAAGGATATTACGAGGGACATTATTACATAATGGTAAGGAGGTCAATTCTTCACAAAGACAATTCTTAAGGTATGTAATCCTAACACAAGGTGCATCAAAACATGAGGCAAAATCTGATCGAACTGCAAGGAGAAATAGACAAATCTACCTTTATACTTAGAGACTTCCACACACCTCTATCAGTAATTGACAGTTCCAGCAGGCAGGAAATCAGTAAGGATGTAGTTGAATTAAACAGCACCATCAATCAGTTGGATCTAATTGACATTTATATAATACTTTACCCAACAATAGCAGAAAATACATTTTTCTCATGCTTACATGAACATTCACCAAGATAGACCACATTCTGGGATAGAAAACATACCTTAACAAATTTAAAAGAATAGAAACTGTAAAAAGTATGCTTTAAGATCACAGTGGAATTAAACTAGAAATCTCTAACAAAAAGATAGCTGAAATATCCCCAAATATTTGGAGATCAAACAACAAACTTCTAAAATATTCTAACTAAATGAAAATGAAAATACAACTTATCAAAATTTGTGGGATATAGCTAATGCAGTATACAAAGGGAAAGTTATAGCATTAAATGTATGTATTAGAAAAGACAATCTAAAATCAATAATCTAAGCTTCCATCTTAGGAAACTAGAGAAAGAAGAGCAATGTAAACTCATAGCAAGCAAAAGAAAAGAAAGAATAAAAATCAGAGCAGAAATCAATTAAATGAAAACAGGGAATCAAGAGAGAAAATCAACAAAACCAAAAGCTGGAAGAGATAAACCTCTAGCCAGCTTAAAAAAGAAAAAATGAGAGAAAACACAAATTACTAATACCAGAAATAAGAGGGGAGCTCTAGCTACTGACCCCACAGATATTAAAAGGATAATAAAGGAATATTATGAATAACTTTATGCCACAAATTTGGTAACTTAGATGAAGTGGACCAATAAAAGACACAATCTGCCAAAACTCACACAAGGATTAGTAGATAACCTGAATAAGTCTGTAATTATTAAAGAAATTGAATCAGTAATTAATAACCTTCCCCCCCCCACAAAAAAAAATGCACTAGGCCAAGATGGTTTCACTGCTGAATTCTACCAAACACTTAAGGTAGAAATGATACCAATTCTCTATGATGCCTACAAGAAAATGGAAGCAGAGTGAATACTTCCTAATTCATTCTATGAGGCTAGCATTACCCTAGTATTAAACTCACACAAAGATAGAAAAACTACAGACTAGTATCTCTCATGAACATAGATGTAAAAATCATCAAGAAAAACATTCACAAATCAAAGCAAACAATGTATAAAAAGAACTATATACTAATGAAAAATGAATGATGCACTTTTTCACTGTGGGTCCCCCTACCCTGCTCTACTCCTTTGCTGAGCCACTGAGGACAATTGTGAGAGCACTGAATAAATATCTTGAGCAAAGCTGGGGAAAAAATTATTTATTTTATTTATTTATTCCAGGTATGGAAGGCTGGTTCAATATTCAAAAATTAATTGATATAATCCATCACATCAATAGCCTAAAGAAGAAAAATCATATGATTATATCAATAGATGTAGAAAAAGCATCTGACAAAATCTAACACCCATGGCTTACTAGGAACTTGGCGAACCGCCCAATTAAAAAATGAATTAAATCTAAATAGGCACCCTACCAAAGAAGATATACAGATGGTAAATAAGCATATGAAAAGATGCTCAACATCTTTTGTCCTTAAGGAAATACAAACTAAAACAGAGATACAGAATGGCTAAAATTGAAAAATCTGACAATATCAAATGCTGACGAGGATGTGGAGCAACAGGAACTCTCATTCATTGCTGGTGCGAATGCAAAATGGCAGAGTCACTTTGGAAAGCAGTATGATGGTATCTTACAATGCTAAACATAGTCTTACCATATGATCAAGCAATTGTAATCCTAAATATTTGCCCAAATTAGTTGAAAAAGTATGTCCACACAAAAACCTGCATACAAATGTTTATAGTGGCTTTATTTATAATTGTCCAAAACCAAAAGCAACCAAAATGTCCTTCTATAGTTGAACAGATAAGCAAACTGGTACATCCAAACAATGGAAGATTATTCAGCAATAAAAATAAGCTATCAAGCCACAAAAGACATGGAGGAACCTTAAACACATATTGCTTAGTGAAAGAAGCCAGTCTGAAAAGGCTACATACTGTATGATTCCAACTATATGACACTCTGGAAAAGGAAAAACTATACAGATATAGTTAAAAAAAAAAAGAAAGAAAAAATCAATAGTTAGCAGGGATTAGGAAGGGAGGCAGTGAGGACAAATGAATAGATGAAGCATAGAAGATTTTCAGGGTGGCAATAGTATTCTGTAAGATAATATAATCGTGGATACATGATATTATGCATGGTCAAAACCCACAGAAGTTATAACACAAAGAGTGAATCCTAATGGAAACTATGGACTTAGTTAATAATAATGTATAAATACTACTCATCAATCATAACATATGTACTACACGAATTCAAGTGTTAATATTAGGGGAAACTGCACAGGGAAGAGGGAGTATATGAGAACTCTCTGTACTATTAGCTCAACATTTTTATAAATCTAAAACGGCTCTAAAAATAGTCTATTAAATTTTTTTAAAGAAATAAGATAAATATTACCATTCTACTATAATATAACTGTTCTGGAAACATTAGATATTATAATTGGATGAGAGGACAAACTAAGAGGCATAAATACAGAAAACAACCACCAGTTAAAAATACAGTAGAAGTTAAGATCATTTATGGTTAACAAGAAAAAAGAACTATAACTAGCAATAAACTTAATAAAGTTGCAGGATTTATGTGAAGAAAATGTTAAAGCTCTACTGGGGTGAAAAAGACTATAATACCATGGGATGATACTTTTTTCTTGTAAGGAAAAAATCAATACTGGAAAAATATTCACTACCTAAAAACAAACAAAAATACCTATTCACTAAAAGGAATTAAAATGAAAATCCCAACATGCTTTCCTGAGGGAATCTCTGGAAACATTCTAAAGTTCATTTGAAAGGATAAATATCTGTGCAGGTATCAAGTCTGATTTACACATCACTCTAATTTCAAAACCTAACACAGTGCCTGGTGCAAGGTAAGTGCTTGAAACAATAATGAGAAACACTGAAAAAGAAAATTAGGAGGCAGAACTTGCCATCCAACATCAAAACTGAAAGTCACAGTATGATAAGGACAGAGACCACTGGGATAACAAGTGATTCAGAAACAGAAAAAGCATACAGAAATTTAGTACATATCGAGGGTGGCCATTTGAAAGCCTAAAGGAAAAATGCACTCATCAATATGTTAGTCATTTGGGAAACAATAGAGTTAGATTCACACTTCACTTTATACATGAAACTAAATTACAGATGGATCAAAAAAAATATTAAAGTGCAGAAGGCAACAAAATGTGCATTTTATGATCTAAGCATTGAGAAGGTCTTTCTAAACATGAAATAAAAACCATTAGTTTTCCTAGTCTGTCCACTGAAAAGTCCTAGAAGCAATAACCAACTTAAAAGCAATGGGTACTCCCTGAAGCCTAGACTAAATATCACTGCCCATTAAAAGACACCAGACGTCCTTGGAGAAACAGTTGATTCCTCATATGGGGCAGGAAATATACAAGTTAAGTCTGGAACATTTCATCTAACAGAGAGCAAGGAAGCTATCAAAGACATATTAAGATCACAACCAGCTTGAAGAGGCCTTCACTGGCCAAAGATGGGACAATTTGAATACCAAGAAGGATATAATAACTGCAATGCACTGAAATACCTCACATATGTTTATGTTCATAAGTTCGTTCCCAATGATACTAAAATCAAAAGCAAATAAAAAAACAGAAAACCTAACCTCATAGTCAGCTTTGTGCAGTGTTAGTAAACAACTCATTATTTTGAAAATTGGTTAATAAGAGAAATAATAATCTCTCTAGACTTTTCTCTAGAAACTATTCTTCAGAGAAATCAGAGTTGATAAAAAGGAAAGTTTTACATTTTATAAACAATAAAATAATGTATCTAGGCCATAATTTTCAATGGCTGTTTACATCACAAAAAGAGACACAAGATAGTACCTATCGCCTGATGGAAGTACACAATGCTATTTCTAAAACACTCTTCATAAAAATCAAACTGGAATCTGATCAAACATCTGGACCTAACTACTAACTTACAGAAAATTCAAGGTCAGAGTAACATGCTACACAATAGCAGCAAAATCAGACTGTGATGCTCTAAAGGACAAATGACCTGCTTTTATCAACAAAAAACTGTGAGGAAAAGAACTGAGAGATGGAGGGGTAATCTACAGCTTAAAAGAGACTTAAAAGACTTCAACCACAGTCAATGTTTGAATCTTGGATTCCAGTTCAAACTCTAAGTAAACAGAAGACAAGCGGAGAAATGTAAACACTGACTGGCTATCTGAAGAACTCATAATATTGAAGAAATTAATGTTATTTTTCTGCAGGGGTATAACTTATGGTTAAAGAGAAGGGCCCTCAACTTTTAGAGATACATGACTGCAGATTAAAAAAGAAATTACTAATACGTGTGATGTAAGGGTAAATGGCGCATTTCACAATAATATATCAGTGAAGGAAATAATTTTAGTTTTGAATCTGATTGAAACAAGGAAGATTCTTCATTACTATTTTTGATCAGATATTAAAGAAATTAGAGAACAGCTATCTAGGGACAATAGCTACGACATGGATTACTCCACTTGGAATTGAAACTAAAAATGAAGAGAGTCATCCCTTGGTATCCATTGCGGATTGGTTCCAGGTCCCCCTTACAAACCAAAATCTGCAGATGCTCAAGTCGTTTATATAAAATGGCAAAGTATTTGCATATAACCTAAGTATATACTCCCATATACTTTAAATCACTTACAGATTACTTATAATACCTAATACAATGCAAATGCTATGTAAATAGCTGTCAGCACACGGCAAATTCAAGTTTTGCTTTTTCAAACTTTCTGGAATTTGGGGGGAAGTATTTTTGATTCATGTTCGGTGGAACCCTCAGATGCAGATATAAAGGGTCAACTGTAATAGAAGCCTGTACTCTCCTCACATCCTTATGCTCTTGGTATCCTAAGCTTCTCATAGTTCCCTGGGCATAACTAGCTCCTTCTATAATTCCCTGCACTTGCTATGCTGACTGGAATTATTTTTGCATGACAAATTCCTACTCATTCTTTAACAACCAAAAGAAATGTCTATAGCAAAACTTTTCTAACCACCCCAGCATTATATTAACTGTCCATTATGCTGCCAATAACGCTATAAGACTATCTTTGTACAGTACTTATTTAAACTGTAATTTATTTGTTTTTTGGATCTGCTTCCCTAAAAGCTGAGAGTGATCTTTTAACTCTACCTCCTAGCACATGAACCCTTCTAAAAGGGTGCTCAGTAAGTATCTGCAGAATCAAACTGAACTTATTTACCAAATGCAGTATCTAAAAATGACTTTAAAAATTGACAAGGTCTAAGAAGTCTTGTTGAGTCTTTTCCAGAAAAGACTTAAAAAGAAGAGGTAGATCATCAGATTCTGTAACACTAATCTTACTAGCAAGATGGGAAACTGCTGTGCATTTGGGAACGTTCATTAACTCTTCCAGCAAATTTTTTTTTCTTGAAATACTCTAACACTTCATCTAAAGGAGCTATTCTCAAACTTTTTAGTCAACAAACAGCATTAACTGACTACCTACTCCATCAGCTACTATTTTGCAATGGAAAAACAAAATCTCAAAAAAAAAAAAAGTAAAGAATAGAATTTGACATCAGTGAAAGAAGTTTCAAATTAACTTACAACATAAACTTAAAAAAATGGTCAAATTAAATAAATGAAAGAAATAGAACCTAAAGCACTAATTTTAAACAAGCTTTTTGACAGATTTTTACACTATGACCTAGATATGCATACTTATATTATATACACATATAGCTGAAAACAATACTTACCCTTACCAACATAATGGAATCTGATATATTTTATTCACTTTTTTACTGAAATGAAAAACAAGCAAAACCCTCCTGGTAGACTTGCCAAAATGATTTCATGACCCCACTGCTAGGTTGAGATTTAAAGTTTGATAAACACTGTCCAAAGAAATTTTGCATACTATTAATAATCCCTAGGCTACACTGACAGCCACCATCCTACAACAAATCTATATATGAAATCTGTCTATATCATAAAAATTATGAATAGCAAATACAATTTTCAAAAGGATGAGGCAATTTCTGCTATAGTTAGGAAAAGTAAAATGGCATCTATGATACCTAAAAAAATGAAGGATATTATGTCTATTAAGACAAGTGCCTTAGTCTTAGAGCTCTAAAAAAGTGACAAGGCAAAGGTTCTTAGCTGAGCACTGTTAAAGGAACTGAGATTGTAGTTTAAACAATATTATCCTCAAGTTCAATATTATTCACAAGTTTTCCTTTAAGTCTAAGAAAGCCTTGTTTAAGAAGTTCAATTCCACTTATTGTTCATCTTAGTTATTAAACTGTGAGATAATATGGTTTTAAAATTTTTCATGGGGTGTCCAGCTTAAACTCAAATTTAAGACAAATCATTTTTCAATAACAGATTATCTTTAAGTTTCTGTTATATAGGAATTCTATGACTACCACTAACTTCAAGTCACTTTAAAAAACCTATCTCTTTTCATAGCCAAATATAAAATCAAATTCTTAGCTGATTTTCTTTTGTTAAAAACGAATACTTAAATATTCTCTAATAACTATCATAAGGCAATGAAGCTCTTTCCACCATCTATATACATTTCTTGGCTTAGGTACCACTGGATCTAAGTAAATATCACTTCTAACATAAACTATTTTTGCTAAAAAGTTAGTGGTTTCAAAAGAAAATTTTCATGAAACCAGAGATGACAGAAATTTACAAAGGCATTCCAGAATAAACAGCATTTACATATAACAAATAGAATTGCCATTTACTTTTTACAAGATTGCCACAGACACATGAAGTTGTGCCCAGGTTTTCTCACTGGATCTCCATGTTGACTAGATGCACTGAATGGAGAAGGCTGAGAACTGTTAGGCTGGCTCTGTACTTGAACAGCTGGTGAAGGTGTCATAGGAGTGTTCTGTGAAAAAGCACAACCACACAGTTTGTGAAATGACACTGAAAAACATTCATATCTTACAGCATAGGCTTATGAATTTGATTACATTGATAGTTATGCACTTCCAATATATAAAATTTACATTTGTAATTTTAATGATTACCTTTTAGAAACTCTTTTAAGAGATAACTAATTTTAGAAATATGTTTAGGAAGTCAAATTCATTTCATATGAATTAGAGCGAGATTGCATGGTTGTTACTGTCACAGAATATACATTAATTAGAATTAAGATTTTTTAATTAATAAAATTGGGTAGAAACACAATTATAGATTAAAAAGAGAAATTTATTATAAATTCACCCATTTGATTTACTTACATATATTCTTCACAAAAAAATCAACTGCAAATTATTTCTTCTTTGTATAATATTTCCTTTAAGATTTTAATGAATATAAAACAATATATAGTAAAAAGGGGAATTTCAGATGTTAAAAATGATGTAACCATATAAGTAGAATGTTGTAAATATTACTTTGTAGCAAAAGCTATTTTAACTAACAACTTTAGTCTTTAAAGTTGCTCCGTTATAAATTTTGATGGATAATACAAGGATTCTAATTGTATGCATAAGTCTTTTTAATTATAAGCTACATTTTTTCCCTCTTCTATATCCCATCCCTTCTCTCTGAAAAACACATAATAATTATAATGTAGCTTAAAACAATTTGAGGCAATACATTTTCTTTGAAGTTTAACTCAGATTTCACTGATAACATACATACCACAAAGGAAAAAATACTAAATTTCTCACAGAAATGGTAGCACATCATTTTCCAAACATTGTTTAAAGGTAATACATTTAAACTTTGGGAAAATATTAAATATATTTGTTTATTTATAAGGTAATATTGGAAATAGTGGAGCAAAATTAAGTTAAAAATTGCTGAAAACCTCTTACTGAAAGTCATAATAATTTTTTAAAAATAGACAAAACACAAACACATAAGGCCACGGCCTAAAAATCAATAAAGAAAATAAAACCCCAAAAGAAAAGGTTCTTAGAAATGTGAAGTCACAAGAACTTTTGAGTTCCAAGTTCTAAGAAAAAAAAAATCTACTTTGGGATGTGATTGAAGTTATTTCTCTTATAGGGTCCCACTCTTATTATTTTATCATGTTGTTAGTGAGAAAACATATACATGCATGAAAAACATGCATTTTGGGGCAGTACAGGTATCATGGATAGGATGTGCACTTTCCAGCTTGACAGATCAGGACTCAGAATTTCAATCTACCTTCTAACTAGCAATGTGACCCTGGGCAAACTACTTAACCTCTCTGATCCACAATTCCCTCATCTATAGAGTGTAAATAATAAAATCTAACTTTTGGGATGGTGGGAAGAATAGAGGAACTATACACGAAGAGCCTGGCTCTGATTCTCAGTAAATGCCAATTGTTACAATTATTATTTATACTAATAGAGAAGTCCAGAGGGGAACCGTATTTTGGAGGAAAGATGATGAGTTCACTTTGGAGACAGGGACAGATCAATAAGTGCAATTATCTATCAATAGAAGTTAAAGCTGGGAACATGGATTGACAATCATTCACCTGTGGATTCTTAAAGCCATATAAACTAAGAGTAAGAAAGCAGAACTGGGGGGTTTTGGGGTGGGGGTGGGGAGAGAAGAGGATCGGAGAGAAAGGAAGGGAAGATAACATTAGAATCAATCTATTTACAACAACAACAGCAAAAAATTAGTCAAACTGTTTCCTTGAAATGAAAATACTGCATAAAAAATTCCAGGAAACTCTAATAAGTAGGAGTAACCAAGAGGATCAGTTTGAGCCAAATACAAATACTGAAGAGTGACACAAATGTAATCCCAGAATTTTAACTAAAGGGTAAATTTGTCAGAGCTATCAAATTCCCTCATAATGAACTTTCTGGTTCCCTACACTATTACCATTTACATTAGGTATTTTATTGACTCTCCTGTCATATATTTGTAAATTAAGCTTATTTTTGTTTTTTAAGTGCTAACAAAGCTTTATCCTATTTATCCTATTTTTTCTTCTTCAATGAGGAACTCTTACCGGTCTCATACAGAAAAGTTAAATAACGGAATCATAGGGTATTTTAGCCCCAATTGTTAATGATTAATGAGGGATGTGGCAAGGATGACTGAAGTTATTAATCCAAGCTGTTAAATTAAGAAGGAATAAAAGACATATTAACCAAATGCAATGTGCAGAAAACTTGTAGATCCTAATTCAAACAAAATGTTTAAGAAACACATTTTTAAAGACAACTAGGGAACACTGAGCATGAACTGGGTGTCATATAATATTAAACTACTATTATCCATATAATGGATATATATATATATTTGAAAGTATTTATAAATATATACTAAAGTATTCATGGTGAAATGAAATAATGTTTGGGATTTACTTTATTTTTACTTCAGGGAAAAAAATGGTGGTGGGGAAGAGATGAAACTAGAAAGGCAAAATGGTGACAATATCTAAAGCTGGGTGAAGGATACATGGAGGCTTATTGGCTCTACTTTTCTGTATGTTTAAAATTTTTCACAATAAAAAACAAGAAACAAAAAAAATTAAACAGAGATAAATATATCAATGAAACAAAAAGAAGTACAGTACTTATAAAAGGTACCAAATGAGAAATTCCAAGACTCATATTTTCTTTGACGAAAGGAGTGTTTTTAGGTTTCCTCCTATAATAAAAAATTACACATTTCTTTCAACAAAACTAATTTTTAAATAGGTTGTTTATATTGTATTGCATGTTTTTCCAAGTACTACTTAAATTAATTATGTTTTAAGAACTAGGTCTTTCACATAAGATGCAAAATATATTTCTTTTAGGATGTAAAAGTGCCCGAGCGTTAACAATAGCCTTAACTCAAATGTGAATGTAAAAGTAGGTCTCAAAATCATGTTTTTGGAATGATCACTCTTCAGCAATATTCTTTACCATTGCTCTACTCTATTGAGGTAGAATTAATTTTTCATAATATAGTACCTCTCCAGTAGTGTGTGACCAGAATAGTAAAACTACACAAAGAATATGAAATAATTCTGATTCCTTTTGTAATGTAAAATTACCTAAAAATGTTAATGTAGCAGTTTTATTTTTGGCAAAGATATTTCTTTTTGTTAAAATAAGAAATTATAATCTTGCCTTTATTATCTTTTCAAGAATAAACTACAGCTGAAAATTCTAGACTGTACTGATGATATTTTCTGATATATGATGGAATTTGAAGTTCTTAAACGTTTACTTTCTTATTAATATTTAGCTTTAAAAAAAAACCTTAGGGGCTTCCCTGGTGGCGCAGTGGTTGAGAGTCTGCCTGCCGATTCAGGGGACACGGGTTCGTACCCCGGTCCAGGAAGATCCCACATGCCGCGGAGCAGCTGGGCCCGTGAGCCATGGCCGCTGAGCCTGTGAGTCCGGAGCCTGTGCTCCGCAACAGGAGAGGCCACAACAGTGAGAGGCCCACGTACCGCAAAAAAAAAAAAACCCTTAGAATAAGACTAAAATTTAAACATTCAAACTGTGTTAGGAAAACTACAAAGGCATAATTTATTTTTCTCAAAATAAATTATTTACTAAGTAATAATGAAATACTGTGTTCAATTCTAGCTACACATTTTGAAAGCCACTTAGAATATGGAACCGGTTGAGGTAAACAGGATGATGAATAAACCAGACACTATAACACCTAAGGTCTAATTGAAATGATTAGGAAAATACATTGTAAAGAAGAGGTGAGTAAGGAGAGATACTTTTAAACGCTTGTAAGGGAAAAGAATTAGATTTACCCTAAATGTGATATAAAAGAGATTACATTTAGTCTAAATGTAGTACAGATCTTTAGAGAACAGAATTAAGACAATAATAGAAATCACTGGAAAAGAGGTCTCTGGGACTGTGGGAGAGTTAATTCAACTCTTAAAAATGAGGGTTATGGACAAGATAATATCTAAGGCTCTTTCTGCTCTAATATTCCCTTATTTTCTTAAACTATCCAGTTTTTTTCCTCTTATTAAGTATAACTAGATAATACATACATACCAAGCCTGTCTTATAAGAACACATTGAAATGTAAACAAAAAAATACATTTAGTGGTAATGACTTTAATTATTACAGTGTACTACTAGTCTACTAAGCAGTAATACTCTTTAAAAAAAACATTAAAATGACATTCTTGTGACTTGCTAAAATGATTTTCTATGGCTATGACTAAACACTGCCCCCTTGAGGCTGCAGGTATGCTTTCTGATGGGTTGAGTAACTTTTCAAACGCTTTATCAAAGAAAGAAAGGGACCAGGAAGATACCCATATTCAGTGTTGGCACCACTTCAGAAAGGATTCATGTATGAAGGACAAGAAACTGAGGAGCAGCATCTATAAAATGCCTTAAATAAGTACATCCTTAAGTAAACTATTTTTATATACAAGAATTAGGTATGGCATCAGATCATGGGATGAACAGATACAGATATACTCAACATGTGTTTTACATGCTCCTGAAAAAGACAAGTCTTTAGGTAAGTATTTATAACTAATTTTCTTCCATTTTTATTATTTTACATGCCAATCTAATACTATGCCTCCAGCAGATACAAATTCATGAATAGTGGAAGAGAGTATGGCTTTCAGAAACGGTACCCATATTCTTGCACTCTAACTTGCAAATGTAACAGATTGAAAAAAAATAGTTACAAATAAAGAAATGTGCCTTGAGTGCAATTTATTTTGTATTTATATAACCTACCCAGCTAAATACTACTTAAAAACAAAATCTATGGTTATATTATTAACTTTCACATATCTTTCTCCTTTATTTGTTGCTAGCTTTTTTTCTGTAATGAAATTAATACAGCTGATTAATGCGAGTGAGAAGGAACAAAACTGACTGAAGAAAAATTAAGTAACAATGGTATTAGGAAGGATTACCCGTTGGCCATTCTCAACAGGGACGTTTCCCTGCAGTCTTTCCAGCTCTGAGCATTCTGCAAAAGTCTGGAAGTCCCTTCTTGGGGTAAAGGTACCTCCTTAACATCCCCAGACCCCTTAAAATGGTGGAAATAACAAGGTATGGCTAAAAAAAAAAATCACATTTAAATTCCTCTATTTCATTTACCCCTTTAAAGTACCAATTCAAATAGTGAATAAAATGGTGTTAAACCAAGGCCTAAAATGCAACTTTGAGAGTATATAAAGCAATTTAAAGACTCTGGGCAACAATGGAAATGGTTTTTTATTAGCAGGCTCTTAAGAAGGCCCAACGGCCTCCCTTCAAAGGAAACTTATGATTCCATCTTGAACAGTTGATAATTTTTTAGCCTTTATAGGTACCTTATCTTATATATAAAGATAAAATATACCTGCACCATTATTGAGTGACAGACAGTGTAGCAGGCACTGTGCTAAGAGTTATACATACACATCCTGTTTTTTTGTTTCTCATTCTCACAGACACCATGTATTTATGTCTCTTTTTCCTTGCAAAGTTATAAATTTCTACATGCCAACCAAATACCAACTTTAGATCGTAGCTATTTTAAATAAACTACATTCCTGGGGAGAATACATAAAAAGTTTATACACATTTTTCAGATTAGGAATAAAATATATTAATTTTATGGCTTGAGTTAGATGTATGCATGTCCAATATGTTAAATTCTAGCATTAATATCCTAAAATTATCATTCGGTGGTACTCACATCCTATAGCCTAGTAGTTAAAATAATCAATATGTTACATATAAAAGGGATATCTAGAACTTTACAAAGAAATCTTTTAGAATAGTGGAGAAACGGGTTAATAGCATGAGTTTTGGTTTCAGACACACACCCAGGTTTCAGTCCTAGTACTACCTCATATTAGCTGGTAACCATGGGCGGGTTATTTAGCATTGGAGGGCCTCATCTCTAAAATGAAATTATAATTTTTACCTAATAGACTTTCTTTGAGGATCAAATAACAAAATGCTTTAGTGCAAAATTCCTAACACAGGTCCCAGTCTTATTGTTCGTTTTTTGTTATTTAGGTATCATTACTGAATATAACCACACTAGAAGGTTGACACAAAAAATGAGGGTGGATGAAACAATTCCATAGTAATAGAGGTTTTCTCTAATTTGGCTTGGTCTACTATAACTCTTTAGGATTATAAAGGAATCTAAAAGGAAAAAAAAAGTCAAACACACAATCAAGATGAATTGGGAAATTATTAAATATAAAATTAAAACAATGTGTTGAATGCTTACTATATGTTAGACACTTCATTATTAAAAAAAACTTTTTTAGTGTGCTTAATAAATGAAAAACTCAACTTGTAAAAGTTTGAGTAAAAATGGTTTAGTATTTTCCACCAAAACTCCTTATTAATTATTGCCATGTATATAATATCCACTAAAGAATACTCAACCTATTTAGGTAGCTTGAAATAGATCTAAGCAATACTAACATATGAATTAAAAACCTCATTCTGCCCCCAGAGCAGCTTTATCCATTCACATGAAGAAAGACGCATATTAGTGAATGACGTGCTCTGAAGCAAGGGATTCTTCGTTTTTTCATCTTCCATTTTGCTCCCCACCACCACCCCTGCTTTGCCATCTCGATTTGGTACTAATACCAACAATCTGCTGTTATCATCATAAGCACAGAGAAGAAACCCAAGCCAGAAGGATGCTAGAAGAGTTGGCAACAGTCACAGAAGGTTCTGGCTATGTAGTAATTAGGAAAGAGAGAATGAAGTAGTAGTAATCCAGGAAATAGCATATAAGATTGTCCTTAAAATCTTTACAGGCTGATTGGACCCTCAATTCAGTAGCACTGATTCAAGAAAACACTTTTATTTACTAAGGCATGCAGAGACAGGATAGTATATATTAAAAAGGGAATAGCAGAAACATGACAGTAGAGCAAAGGAATAAGAGACACAAAATTTAAAATACTGGAATAGCTGAAACAAATTGAAATTATAATAAATAAACCTTTTTAAAGAATAAAGGCAACTAATTCAATACATAGATATAACAAGAACACACGATAAAATTCTTATGGAATTCACCTTTTTTACAGAAGTACTGTGAAAGGAGACACAAAAATACACTCATGTCAAAATCAAATACAGAAATCCCCTTTTGGAGAACCCTTAGCAACCCCGCACCCCCCTAACACAGGAGACTAAGTTACGTTTTAAAAATTCCCCCAAAGACGTTAGATTAGAAGTGCTTCTCTATCTTGGCTCTACAAAATTACTAATTTGGGTCTATAACAAAATAGAAAGATGCTTTAAACCATGTGCTAAAGTTAACAAGTGAAAACTGTTCAACATTACAAAAAACAGAGAAAAATAAAAGAGCAAAACAGCTTAAGTACATTGATGAGCCGACCCAATTAACTTTTCAAGGTAAAACATGGAAAAACAGTGCATTTCCCGCTAAAATCATATTTACACATCAAGATTTCTGTAAGAGAAATGGGATAGGAGAATGACTCACCTGTGGGACCACATTCTGTACGTAGGTTGGTGGGTGCTGCTGCTTTTGCTGAACAGCACTCTCTATTGCTACTTTAGCTACAGTGCTTGGATCTGCTCCTGCTGGCACGGCAACCATTGTTGCACTGCAGCCAGCATTGTTGGGGTCACTGATTGTAACAATTCTAACTCCCACTTTATTTGGAATTCCTGTGACTGTTTCCCTATCATTATCCTCTGCTGGCCTCTTCACAGTTTTGCATTCTGCTGTGCCATTTGTAGACCGAACGTCAGATGACAGGGCAGGAAAATGGGACACTCTTGATCCTGAGTGGGGAACGGCTATGATTTGATGCCCCTGTATAACAGAGGTTGTAGAATGTGGTGAGACAACTACACTTGGGCGTTGCTGAGGCACATCTGAATTCAAACTTGAAGCTAGAGGTCCATTAGGCAAATCAGTACCACTAAATTGCTGTGTTGCCACATTTGAAGCCTCCTGTATACTGCTCACAGATGGCGAACCACCCAAAGTTAATACAGGTCCATTAGAAATTCTTTCTAGTTGATCACCTTTGGCAGTATCTTGCTGAGTGGCATCGAAAGTCCCTTGTGGTTCCATTGGAGATATCTCACCATTTCCTACATGATTGGAAGTTTTGTGATTTGGAATGTTTTTGCTTAAATGAGAAACATCTCCTTTATCAAAATCACAGATTCCATTAACTAGAGGTTTTTTCAAATCACTTTTAATATCCTGCATGTCCATTTGTTCTGAGTTCTGTTTTCCAGATGCTCCATTCTCACCTAATTCTAATGATGGCCCATTACTGATTAGTGAGCACTGATTAGCCTCACTTTGAATTTTCCCTGAGTTTGAAGGAGGTAGACTTGAGTCACTGTACTTTCTCCCATTTAAAAGACTTCCCACCTGCATTTCATTTTCCTTCGTATCCCCATTGCTGGTGTTCGTGGTTCCTCGTCTGCAGGATGGGTTCTCCATGACTTCAATTTTACGTTCATGAACATGTAAACCTGTTGCTTCTTTTGCTTCCTCTTCCTTTTGGCAAATTATTTTATCACCTTTGAATGGGGGAGTAGCAGTAGTACAAGATGATTGTCCAGCTGGAGATGCTTGAGAGGCTGGAAGCGTTTGCACCTGAAGTCCAACTCCTGCCTGGGTCCCGCTCATGGTAATTCCTGCTGGAGCAATGAGCTGAGTTGTATTTCCCTGACTCACAGTTGCAGTTGCAAAACTTGTATTTGGCACAACTGTTATGGTTACCTGGTTGCCAGAAGTCCCTTGGAAAATGGTTGCTGGGCTATTTGAGATCAGCGGACCTGGCAATATTTGTAAGTTCGAGATGGGCACGGTTTGCACTCCCCCTGTGGGTGGCATCGCACTTTGGACCAACTGAACATTTTGCTGCCCAACCAATAGCTGCTGAGCTGGAGTTTGCCCCTGCACTCCAAAACCTGCTGCTTGATTATTGGCCACCTGGTATACCACCTGAGGGCTAGGAGCTCTTGCATTATTAGGGGGAGGAATCTGTGGAGCTGGGAGAATAAGCTTACCACCCGGAGTTGAAGGACCACGCTTTGGAAGCAGCAACTGTTTTATCAGACTCGACTCACCAGAAGCAGGCTGACCAACTCCTGCATTTGTTTGCTGTGGTTGAACCTGCATTTGTACTTGCTGTGGTTGAACCTGCATTTGTACTTGCTGTGGCTGCTGAACTTGTACTTGTACCTGTTGTGGTGGGGGTGCTGGTGAATGCTGCTGCTGTTGCTGCCTTTTCACAGATAGCATTTGACTGACAGTAGGAGGTGGTCCCTGTGACTGAGGGGTGGAAGAAGATGACACGGCAGTAGGGACCTGGCTATTAGTAGCTGGGACAGGTGATGGTGAGGAAGATGGAGTAATGTTTGGTTGTCCAGCTAACTGAACTGCCTGACCAGCTGGAAGAGCTGCTGGATTAGCAAGAACAATTTGGTGAATGGCTGGTGCGTAAGTTTGACCTTGTTGAGCTGGCTGGCTTACAATCACTACACTTTGTTGGGTTGGCTGCTGTGGTTGTTGAATAGGCTGTTGGACCACCGTTGATGAAACTTGCTGAGAAGGGAGAGGTTTGGGTGCAATGTTCTGAAACCCTACCCTTGAGGGCTGTGGACTCGGGACACCAGCAATGGTAACCATTTGTCCTGTAGCTACCTGAAAATTCTGTACTGAAGTTGCCGAGACAATGTTGGAGGCAGAAGTCGTTACATACTGTGGGGGTGCTATGAGAACAGTGTCCTGTGGCTGACCGCCAGCTGACGTCTGCTGAGACGAAGTCTGCATGGGTTGGGGCGATGTGGTGATTAACTGTTGACCCTGTGAAACTGCAGAAGTACATGCTGGCATGTTCTGTACTCTGCCAAATATATGACTCTGTGGGACACCTTGTTGAATTACCGTAACAGGAGTGCCAGAAGGTATCTGTCCTGGTACCACTGTGTGTAATGGAGACTGTTGTGGAATTACAGATGGATGGTGAAGCAATGTCTGGGAATTCACAACTGTAACAGGTTGGGGCCCTGTACTATGATTCTGAACCACAGAACTCTGAGCAGCTCCTCCTCCCACAGCAATACTAACAGGAACTGCTGTCTGGGGTATAGAATTCTGGATTACTGTAGCCTTAACGACTTCACAAGGAATTGGAGCTTTATTTTGAATGACAGTCACCGGAGCACTTTGCTGCTGGTGGGTATGAACTGAAGGATTTGGTGGAATTCTTGAAACAGTCTGTGCCACGGTATGAACACCTTGTACTGGAAAAGACATTTGTGTTGCAGTCAAACTTGAAGATTGGTTGGTAACAGGAGTCCTCTGAAAATGGTTTCCTACAGTTTGTGGTCCGTGAGGGATTCCTGAAAATATAGGGAAAAGTCAAAATTCATAATGAAATGACTGCAAAGCTGCATGTAGAAATTATTTTACTCAATTTGAGAGAAAACAGTCTTAAGAAATTAACAAGTTTGCATCATATGAATCTGATAAAATAATAGAAGAAGAAATAAAATGTTACTGGAAAAACAAGGAAAAGTTATACATCTTAAAGGTATATAAGCTTTCATTTAGTCTTCTTATTAAATCGGTAATATTTAAAACAATAAAAATTAATACCTGCGGGTGAAGGACTTGGAGATACATCAGGAACAGAATCAACACGAACAACGGGAGTAGAAACAGGTTGCTGCTGATAGTACATCTGAATGGGAAGTGGGATAGCCCTCCTTTTTACTCCTACTACATGAATATGTGCCTGCCCATTGTTACTGGAATCCTCCACCCTCTTCACTGTATGATTTGGAAAGACCGTTCTGTAAAGTACACACATACTCAGTTTTAATAACTAGAACATTAACAAAAAACACTAACTTCTAACTGCTACACGAATGGCAGCAGCATATTCACTGCTACTTATGTAGCAGTATGAATCATACAGTTATATTCTGCAAGGGTGGGAAGCAAGGAATTAAATATAAAAGGTCAATTCTCCAATTTTAAAAATCATTATTTATCAACACTGTTGGGTTTAAAACAATTCTACTGTAATTAACAAAAAAAGCTGCATCTAGGCAATGCCTATTTTATGAACTTTGCAAAACATCAAAACGCCATGGGAGGGCTTCCCTGGTGGCGCAGTGGTTGGGAGTCCGCCTGTCGATGCAGGGGACACGGGTTCGTGCCCCAGTCCAGGAGGATCCCACATGCCGCGGAGCGGCTGGGCCCGTGAGCCATGGCCGCTGAGCCTGCGTGTCCGGAGCCTGTGCTCTGCAATGGGAGAGGCCACAACAGTGAGAGGTCTGCATACCGCAAAAAAAACCCAAAAACAAACAAAAAAACGCCATGGGACTTCCCTGGTGGTGCAGTGGTTAGGAATCCGCCTGCCAGTGCAGGGGACATGGGTCCGGGAAGATCTCACATGCCGCAGAGCAACTAAGCCTGTACACCATAACTGCTGAGCCTGTGCTCTGAAGCCCGCAAGCCACAACTACTGAGCCCACGTGCCACAACTAATGAAGCCCGCACGCCTGAAACCTGTGCTCCGCAACAAGAGAAGCCATCGCAACGAAGAGTAGCCCCCATTAGCCACAACTAGAGAAAGCCCATGCACAACAGCGAAGACCCAATGCAGCCAAAAATAAAAAGAGAAATAAATAACTAAATTTATATATGTTAAAAAAGCCATGATATTTGAGGACAGAGTTTAGTTATAGACTATTAGTTAAGATTTAAAAGGGTAAAAGCCATGTCTTTAATGCATAAAAGTAGGTGGAAAAAAAGTAAACGTAATTTCTTTTCTTTCTTTGATAAGCCTAGTAATGATTAACCACAAACACCAGATGTGATTTCCAAAATTCCCTTGTATTAAAACTTCCATCATACTACAATCTAACCATACAAAATTTCAAGTAGTGGAGATATTTAAAACTAGGTAGATAGCTGGTGTGTTCTCTAAAGAGCAAGGGGTGTTGTAAATGATGAAAACTGACTTTATTTAAAGTTATGAAATATAAATCCTACCTAAGACATTTATAAAATCCAGTTGATGTTAGGATTCCACCACGAGCCAATTTACTGCAAGTTGATAGGTACTCAGAATACATTTCTGCTCGAGAGACAGAACAATCTGGATTTACTTCAAAATGAGCATTTAACCTAAAAGAGGAGAAAAATATATGGCATTATGCAATATACTATAGGAGAGTCCATACTTAAATATACAAAACCATTTGAAGGCAATGTGTTATAAACTAATAATTATGTCTATTAAAAGAGATTAACTACTTAATCATACTTATTTTAGTATAAAAAAATCATTATCAATAAATATAAAAACCGGGATGTGAATACAGCAGCAGGGTTGGTCTGCTGGCAACAAATATACTACAACAAATTTTATTCAGTGAATACTCAGGTTCCTGTCTTGTAATAATCAAAATATAACAGAAGTTCCCAATTAAGAGTTGTTGGCCATGTGACAAATGGAGGAAAAACTGAACTTAAAGTTAAACTTCTGTTGCTCTTGGATTAAATTTCTTCAGAAAAAACTCTCCCAAAGCTTTTAACTACTTCCTAAAACAATGATACTTCCCATGCTGCACACTCCCCTTCCCCTTCCGAGACTCTATTCCTAATCAATTACAAGGTAATTCAAACTTCAGTTTGTCTTTGTCATAAAGTGACTTCACCTATAAATTGGGATTGGAGGCCTAGTTATCCTTATAGGACTCTTCCTAGGACTCACCATATACATGACAGGCCAACCTACAGCTGTTTCTTATTAACTGAATCAAATGATAATTATGATAAAACAGTTTAAAATGCTTCTCTCCTCCTCCTCCCTAGAAATGGCAGAAATATGCAACAGGGATTTATAAGACCAAGTCTATAACACACACACATTTTACATTGGATGTGGTACATATTTTTTCCAACTTTCATAACCCTTTGAGTACTGAGCTTTCAAAACGACCAGACACAAAAAACTTGTTTTGGTTTCAATATAGAAGATAAATATTTCCAAATATTATTGGATAAGATTCATCATATATAAAGGGTCATGGTGTAACAATATAGAACATGAGGAAAAAGCAAGTAATTAGAGATATTACCATAAACCTGATTTAAGCAAAGTGGAAAAGTAGAGAAAATAGTCATAGGAACGCAGAAAACAAAGCACCAAAAATATGGAACACAGAGTGACAGGAGCATGGAATGGGAGAAAAATAATGTTAGAGAATGGGGGAAAAGGGATCAAAGAAAGAAATTTTTAAAAGTAATACATCATTGAAAAGTGATCTTACATTTCAATCTGTTAATCTTCTAAAGAATTAAAGTTGAAATTCATAAAAAATGTAGAGGCAACTAGCCATGAAAAAATGAAATGGTTCTAACCAAGTCTACATTTATTTTTTTCAGAAAATGGCTGAGATGTGACCAGTCAGTCTTCTCAAGAAAATATTATTTTCAAGTTGATTATTTCAATGTAGACATACTGGTTATTCTATTATTTGATTAGTTACCCCTTACTACTCACAAAAAGGAAAAATTAACTAGCAATGAATGAGAAGCTTTGCTTTTGCTCAAAAAGAGGGATATTTAACAACAAAATCTGGTTCTATTTTCTTAAAGTCAGTCCAATTCAGTTTTAATAAAACGTTAATTTAAGAAAAACAAATTCTATAACCTGACAAACCTTATTTTCTACAAAGCCAATGATAACTTTTTAACACAAATTTTACTTGAAAAGGAGTGGTGTAATTTAATGAAATTCTAGTCAAAGACTATTTTAACTCTGAAAATTCTGATAAATATTTTTTTTCAAACTATTCCAAAATACAGGTGAAGTGATTTTACAATACCCTTTCTTTGTATAAATGTTATCCTACCCTAACTAAAAAGAAATACAGAGTAAAACATTCTGGATGACTGCTGAAATACATTTCCTTTTCTCATTTGCTTTATTCTTCCCAAGGATAAAGCCTTAATAGGAATAAACCACTTACCACTGACAAGCAAACTTCTCACTATCTATTTCCACTATTCCTGGAGGTGGAGCAACATGCTGTGCTACAACTGCTCTGGAAGCTAAAGAAAAAAATACATTAGCTACATCATTTTTTAAAACTATATGCCATATTTAGTTAATGGATACTGAAACAATTAATATTGACAATGAATACCTTTTAAAAAGGTATATAAACATATTGAAAATATACAAATTTGAGAAAGAAACTTATAATGGAGCACATATTATACCAGGCACTATCTTAGATGCTTCATACAAACTATTTTTTTAACCTCACAATCATCTGAATAATAACCATAATATGGATTATTTCACTAATATAAACTCTATTTTTTCCATTGTCAGACACTGAGTTTTAACTTTATCTATATTACCTTTCTTAATTCTGTGAGGTGGGAACCTGAGACTCAAAGTGATTAAAATAACTAGGTGAAGGTCACACAGCACAACACATCAATAAATAAGCATCTCTCAGTTTAGTTACAGAAGCAGATTGTATCACAAATAATTTCATTTCTGAATTTAAAAGATTAACATTAATTCTATAAGTGGCATATATAAAACTTCTGGGTATGATGAACAAATAGCTAACTTCTATGGTGGAACTAATGAAAACAAGAAAAATATGAGATAATATAAACTTACTCATATTACAATAAGTTTATAATAAAATATGAATCTTACATATTTATAGATAAAAATTACACTGTTTCACCATTGAATCAGCATTATTAATTTATAATTTTTAAACCTACAAAATGTACCTACTTTTATTTCAGGTGACATTTTAGCAAAACTTCTCAGAACCCTCAAAAAAAACCAAATGAATTTCTAAATTATGGGGACTAGAGGAGCCCCACAGCTCAGCCCAATCTGTGAATGATCTGAAGCAATCTTGACCTTTGTCTGATGAGACCCCAGGCTTCCACTGGGATACAGCTAACAGCAGCCAGCCAGTTGTAAATATTTATTCTGTATTAAGCCATTTATATTTATGTGATTTGTTTTAATCTTCTATCTAGGTTCCAAATTTAACTGTCCCCGTTTTGCAAATGAAAAAATTAAAGCTCAGAAATTAAGTTCACAAAGGAAAACATGATGGAAATAGCAGAGCTGGAGATAGGGTGTAGCTGGAAAGCCTTCTTTTAGGGGTGCTGAATTTGAATTCAGGTCTGTCACATTTCAGAAGCCATATTGTGATATTCTGCTTCTTAACAGAACATAATAATTAGAACCAAAATTATTTTCCTTGGGCAGCCCCAGCCTATCTTTTTTCTTCTCTAACTTGATGACACTGTTATAGAAAATACCCTTCTAGGGCCTAAACCTATGTAGAAATCTTCTTCCCTTTTCTTCACCAATTATACTCTCAGAGTATACCCTACTCTGACTGAAATCTGAATCAATTAACAACCAATTGCAGGAAACATTAGAAACTATGTTGAAATTATGAGAAACTTTATAAACAATGCATAAAGAAGAATGATACAGCCTCAATTAAATTAAAAGCATAAACCGGAAATGTATAATTACTATAAAAGTGGCTACAAAATGAAAAGCATTGTCCTCAGGATACCTGAAGACATTCCAAAGGATACAAAGGCACTTATACTTTAAGAGGAATCAATTTTCAGATACTCAAAGTTTTGTATATATTCCCTCCTAAAACTGCTTTGCCTGAAAACATGACCTCCTCTTTGATGACTGCTCTTTAACCATCTTGGAATAGGAAGTCTTAACTCTCACCCATCCTTTAGAGCACTGTAAGATACAGTTTAATGCATGACTCTGGAGCCAGAGAGCCTGGCTCTAAAGTTCCATCACTCACTAGCTGGGAAAGCTACTTAACCTCTCTGACTATAAAATGGGGAAAAGTAACAATACATTGACCTCATAGATCGTCATGAGGATTAGAGGAGTTTATATGTAAGTCACTTAAAACAATGCCTGGCACATAGTAAGTGTTACTATGTTAGCTACGACGACGACGATGATGATGGTGTAAAAACCTCTGGAATACCAAAGGGAGAAGTGGAAATATTAGTGTCCACAAAAGTTCTTTAAACCAAGGTATTAGGGTAGGGCTTCTGGTCTATCCCAGTGTTTTATATATTATAGTTAAGGGCAATGTAGGGCATTAGAAATTGGGTATTCTGGCCCTTTGGTGTGTTCTGAATTCAGATATATTATAAAGTGATGACAATTTTTGCTTAATGTCCTTTCCTCCTCTATCCCTCAATTACTATCAAAGAGTGCATTACTTTAGAGACAATCTTGTTTAAGTAAAGCATTCAGAATATTTTAAAGTAATATTGAAGGTGGTGGCATCTTATTTCATTCACATGACAAACTCATGACAAGTTTAACTATCTCAGAATTCTGAAATAAGGAAGGTATCAATGGGAACACAAAGTAACATGTTTTCTTGGACTGAAAAATAAGGTTGGACTTTTTGTAAATAACAAATTGAGGCAAGACACTTTTGATAATAAAGACTAACTTTAACAGTTAGATTATGTGGCAGAAATTTTCCATAATTGAATGAGGTAAATCTCCAGTGCCAAGACTTTGACAAAAATGTATTCATGCATATGATAAAAAGCACTTCATCAAAAAACACTGTGGTCTTGAAATGAACACTATGTAAATTTTCCTAACCCAGTGGTCCTCAAAGTATAGTGCCCTGACCTGAAGCATCAGCATCTCATGGGAACTTGCTAGAAATGAAAATTCTCCGATCCACCTGAATCAGAAATTCAGGGTATGGAGCCCAGAAATCAGCACTTAAGCCCACTGGGTGACTCCGATGCACCGTAAAGTTTGAGAACCACTGTGCTAACACTTCCTGAATGTATTAGGTTAAACAAGGTACATCTAAGTAAAAGAGTAGCAACTTATCATTTACAGTCATATCTTGTTAATACCTTTTTGATATATTTTCAATAAACTTAAAAGTAAGTATCTATAATGACTGGGCAACAAATAATTTTACAAGTCAAGTACTGTTAATTCTTTGATTTCAACCAAAACAAAGGAGAACTCAAATTGTCAGAAGATCATTAAATACAATTTTAATAATTTTTAGATAATTCTGAAGAAATTTAAAGAATTTTAAGTTCTACCCTCATCTATTTATTGATGTGAACTAGATTTCCAACTTAAATCTATAAAAAGGAAAAACAGAGATAAAATTAATGCTGAACCCAATTTTATTCTAGCAATAAAAAATATTCATTCAGAGACACACTAGAGTAATACTTTCCAGAGAACAAGGGGAAAAATGTCTTGTCTATCTCATTAAGAGATGTACTTCCAATATTGCATCTTTTATTGAATAATTATTTACAAAAATCTGTAATATATTTACTATTGATTTATGTACTATTTATTATTAAAACTTGTAATAATAAATTTTTAAACACTTAGAGCTTTATAACAGAAGCCTGAAAAACTTTAAATTAAAATGTCTATGTAAGCATTGATAGAGCAGTGGATATGAGTTCAAGGAGAAAGAGGGATAGTATAAAATTTCTAATATTACAAGTTTGTGTTATTTTTTAAATGGATGGTGGTAAGCATCAATATTCCACTGGATACAAAAAGTGTTGTAACTTTTATTTTAAAATATCAATTCAATATACACAAAAACATATTATTTGCAACTATTTAAATTATGATAAAGAAATTTAGATGTCAACCTAAAAATGGGTGAAAGGTCATGCAAGTTTTCATAGTGATGAGCAGAAGTGAGCAAAAAGTTTGAAGATGACCATTCCATTAAAAAGCACTATTAAACAAACTATGGGGGGAAAAGCCAAACTGTAAGTGCTAACTAATCAAACAATTCAGAGTTGTCATTCATGATGAGCAAGTAATAAAGTGCTCACCAGCTCAAAAATGAACTCTTTTAGGTTATTAGAGGCCTATTCAAACCTCTATCAATGACTTACTACTACGCAAGCAAGCCACAACTCTCAATATTTAATTTTATCCATTTGCCAATGAGGATCAACTCTTAGTTTGGGGGACGGGTTCATTTGTTAAGGTCACAGGTCAGCAATAAGGCAAAAAATAGTAGTTTTCATCAAAATTACCTTTGAATATTCTTCAAATGACCTATTATAGTTCAGTGTATCACTGATAATCTATTAATTCCACTCTATGTTGAACAGTTTCTCTATGGCCCTCAATTAACTTAATCTTTTAAATTAATTTAAAAGTTTCTCCTTTAAGAATAAAAGCATACCCCCACTACCCACTTAACTGGCAGTATGAACTGTTTCATTTCCTTTTCAAGGTTGAGAAACTATTAATTTCTGATCATCGATTCTCCAATATGTACTGGGCTCTTTAACATCTATTGCCTATGGGTGAAAGCTCACTGAACAGATCAGCAGTCAAAATTACCTACTTATTTCATGCCTTCTATTACTGTCCAGTTCTGTTAGTTGAATTCAAGTAAGTTAAATGCACATACAATACAACTCTACTATATACTGCAGAAAGACATAATGGAAATCAATGAGATATGCGATACATATTACATACTTTGTGTAAATAGAGTATACAATTTTGATAACATTAAATGAGAGGAGAACAAGACAGCTGGAGAGAGATGACGAGAGTCTGAACTGAGTCATAAGTACTGGCAATCAAAAAGGCCAGACAGAGTATTTAGGAAGACTCAACAAGATTTGGTGATTAAAGGAATGTGGTAGTTAAAGATTAAGGATAATGAGATTTTTGTTTTAAGGATAGTGGGAGAGGTTGAGAAAGATCTAAATGTATTTCTAGGCTGAAGAAGCAAGTAAAGAAAAAGAGGTTTAAGATATAGGAATGAGTAGCTGGGAAAGACTGATATTCAGAGTACAGATTCAGAAGTAGTTAACATCTCTTCCTGACACAAGGGGTTGAAGGAGAATGTGTTCAGATGCTAATAAGTTTGTAAGGGAAGGGGGAAGAAGTTGAAGAAATTCATGCCACACAGCTCCCAGAGTAACTACAAAGTGTTAAGATCAACTGAGAAAGTAAGCATCCTCCATTAAAAAACAAGGAAAGAGAAATGTCTTGGGAATGGTAAGAGAGCAGGTGAGGTGAAAGATGGATTGTTTTTGTTAGGACAAATGAAGGTGGAGAACAAAAATGCTGAGAGTGCTAAAATATAAAAATTGTAACTCATAATGAGCCAGGAGAAAGAAGTCCAAGAGCTGAAGGACAGGTCTGAATTCTAATTAATGATATTTGAATTAAATAGAATTGACCCATAGGATCCTAGGAAGGGTGCAGAAGGATCCTAGGAAGGGTGCAAAAGTACCGGTATATACACATGTATTAGCATTTGTATACACACGCACACATGTCTGATCCTACTGATTCTGTGGTGTTTGGTCCAAGATTTAGAAATAATAGGGGTATTACACTTATGTACTCTGATGACCACCTGAGAGAATTACAAGGCAGCATATGATTAACCAATTCCTGGTCTATCAATTTCCAATGACTGAAATCACAAACCCATTAGGGCACTTAATACTTTTACAGTTGCGAATAATATCTAATCCCTCACACTACTCTAAAACCTTCTCAACTTCATTTCTCTATTATACTATTCTTCCTCTGTGCTCACGTTGATCCTGCTGCTCCTGGAATGTATAATATCTAAGAAATTAAAGTACATACTCAATTCTCATTTAGCCTACTCTACTATAAAGTATCAGTTCCCTGTACTGCATATTTAAATTTATCTGTAGTATTAAATCTGACATACCAATAACCACACTGAAAAAGATTAAACAAAAACACTAACCTGGGGCAGATGCTACATGGGTCTGGGTTTGGACTTGCTCTACAGCTTGTGGCCTAATTTCAGATAAAATTTGATGACTGGAACTTGGATGTTCGACGAGTTTTACTGCAGCCAGTGCATCGGGGCCAAACATCTGAATATCCATGGAAACCAGACACACTAACATGTCTAAAATAAAAACCAACAGTTATTAGTCAATAATATTGTAAAACAATGACATCGTTGAAAAACACATGCTATACATATATAAAACGCTGCTTCTCAAATGCCAGTCTGTGAATCATTGTACATCAGAATTATCTGTGGATCCTTAAAAAAGATTTTTAGGCTCAATCTCTGAAGACTGACTTAGAAGCTCTGGAGTGGCTGTTAGCTATCTTCATTTTAAAAAAATTTCCCAAGTGATTCTGATGTGTAGTCAGATTTAGGAACCACTGATATGGAAAGTACAGCTTAATTTCTCAATAATAATACTTTTCAAGCCAAATCTTTATTAACTCTGATTTTAATATTTATACCAAAGAAAGAAATCATTTGAATCACTGAGTAAAATGTTAACGTGACGTGTTTTAGTGAGTGTGTTTAAAACTGACAACCCACTAAGGTGAGTTCAATGATTTTGAAGATAATACCACTACTAGCATTTCTAGGAAGAGAAGGAAGCTTGTTCCACTCAGCTTTAGTTGCTTAATAGTAGCAGCTGACCACTTGAAACACATGGACCTGCCCCCCCAGAGTCAGACATAGCCATTTTGTTGATTTCAAATTTAATATATAGTAATAGAAATAAAGAGAAGAAGTAAAGATTACTGATAGCCACATGCATCCTGGTCTCTATATAACAGAAGTTTCTTGCTTATCTAAAATAGACAGAAAGAATAACACAAACAAGCGTGTCTGAAAGGGTAATGACTCCTCAAAATAAACAGTAAACCCCAAATATCAATTGTGATTTTTTACAGCAACCACATTAAATATTTTTTCCTTAATAAAGAAAATAACTTAAATGCTTTTTGTGGTTTAGTCTTACCTATGCTCTTTTCTACTTTTGCAATTTTTGTGCAAGCTACATCTCCCATTTCTGTGAGCATATATAGCACCTCAAGTGTTGAGATTACGAGCAGCACATCAGGTAAAGTGAGATGACAAATGATCTCTCTGTATGAGTCCTGATCGACATATTCACAAATCAAAACACCATTATCCTCTGCTTTGCAAAGATTTCCCAAAATTTCCATGCCTGAAAAGCATACACACACAAACATGTATTTGTCTTTTAAAAGATGATAAAAAGCTTGTGTACTTTAGACAATGAGAAACTTAAGTGAGCACTTACCCCTCATCTTTAAAAATCTATCCCTTGACATGAGGCATTTTGTAACAGTATGAAACATCAGATGAGTAGTTTTGAAATCAACAGGATCCAATAAAAGCTGGAAAAAAAAAAAGGACACTACTGTTTAGGTAGGCTTCTTCCAATTTAGATCCAAATGTATATTTCAAATTTAATAAAAATGAGCCAAACAATATTACGTAACTTTAAAAAATGTAATTACTGTGAGAATAGCCATCAATGAATCTGGAGCATCATTTCAAATATTTCTCTTTTTCCACAAAAGTGTGTAATACCTTTAGGCAAAAACTATATGTAAGCATTTAATATTCTATAATTATGGCAAATATAACAATCCCACATCCTAACATTTTAAAGTAAATATTGTGCTAACTATAAAAACTGTTTTAAGCTACTGTCACATGCTTACCTCAGCTGCAATATTTCCTAATGTGTCAAGGCCTAATTGCCTTAGAGAAATAAAATGACTATGTGCAGAAAGTAATAGGAAACGGAGACAGGTACGATTAGCTGCCAAGAGCTTAACATTGCCCTCCTCAAAGGAAAGATTTCGCAAAATCACTGCAATCTGAAGTACCCGTTGTCCTTCAATATCATTAATGCCCAGCTTTCGAGGTGGATGAAATAAAGATTCCCAAATCCATTCTCCTGATGTACCTTCTACAAGAGAAGAAAACATATTTTACGTAAACTCATATTTCACTTATTATTATTGATATTTCAAAGTTATTTAAAATATTTTCTCATTGACTTACCATGAGACTTGTTTCTGTCAGAAATGAGGTCACGTACTTCATTATCATCAACAATGTCTTTCCAAAACTGTGATGAGAAATTATTACACTTAATTCTGACAATTTCAAATAACTATTCTATTACTTTAAAAATAGTCACACAGACTGTAAAACTATAATAGTTCTATTTTTAGTTCAAGTAGATATCATTGTATTCTATGTACTTAGTTCTTTGACACAAATGCTAGATTTTTCTATAGTTCAAAGGTGTCATTTTGGCTTAGGGCCCACAGATCCCTAAAAGGTCTGTGAAAAATATAGGGCATCTATGAACATGAATGAGGAGAAAAAAATGACATGTTCATTAACCTCTAACTAAAATTTAGCATTTCCTTAGCATTTTCTTCAACTCTGAATGTTAGAAAATGAACCACAGTAGCAATAGCAGAACCTCTGACACTGTCACCAATATGAATCACAGATATTTTCAGATCACTTTATAGCTATGGAAAATATCTAGAAATAGTATTTATGCTCATCAGTACTTAAAAATTATGATAATTAATAGTCATTAATTAGTAAACTGCATACAGTCACAGTATTACTATTTACAGACTCCTGAGACATAGCTAGCTAGCTACTGAGTAAATCTACATCTAGAAGAAAATCAAACAGCAAGTGGTGAAGTATTTGTGTTCACAAATTTGTAACCCAGATATTTAGGTTTCCTTTGCAGTATTCCATATCAACAAACTGTTTTTTGACCCATAAGAGACAGGAAATAAGTCGAAATCCACTACTTAATCTTTCAGGCTAAGAAACAAAGGCCTATATATTAATATGTCTATACAAAATGAACTTTAATTTTAACTTTTCTATGCCATTTTATCTTGTTACTTCCCTACTAATCAAGAAGCACATGGGCCATTAGTTCACTGTTTATTTCTAAACGTTCTGATGTATTTTGTAAATGATTGTATTTTAGTTTTGGGAATTAAAGTTCCTTTGCATTTAAAGTTTCTGATCTGAGAAAAGGTCCACCATGAAAATGACTCACTGCAAAAAAAACTCATGATAAAAAATCTTTGGTAACAATAAAAAAGAACTAGGCATATGAAGGAATAAGACAATGTTCAATAACCAAGAAAAAAGGGCCACAAGAAATTCAAATAATACAGATATCAGAGTAGAATTTTAAATGATCATGGAAAATAAAGAAATAGAAGATAAAATCGAAAAGTTTGGCATGTAAGTAGAAACTATAAGAAATAGCTAAATAGAAATTCTGGAACTGAAAATAAGAACTCAATGGACAGACTTAACAAAGGATTAGATTCAACTCAAGGAAGAATTAGTGATTGGAAGAGACGGCAGAAAAAAATACCAAGTTAGAAGCATAAAGAGACAAAAGGATGAACAGAATAAAAGCATTCAAGACACATACAGTGAAAAGTTCTAACATAAAATTAACTGGAGTTCCTGAGGAAAGATAGAAAGAATGGGCAAAAACAATATTTGAAAAGACAGGGTCGAGAATTTTCTAAATCAATTGAAAGATACCACACCATAGATTTAACAAGCACTCCAAACTCCAAGAAAAGATAAAATGTGTAGGAGCATCATAATAAAATTCCTGAAAAGCAAAGACAAAGAAAAATCTTAAATGCAAAGGTGGAAAAAGGGACAGATAACCTTGAAAAAGACAACTAAAATTACAGGAAACTTTGTAAAAGAAATATTGGAAGCCAGAGGACAATGGGATATTTTCAAAGCGATGGAAGAAAATATCTGCCAAAGTAGAATCTTTACACAGTGAAATTGCTCTTCAAGAATAAAACTGAAAGGGCTTCCCTGGTGGCGCAGTGGTTGGGGGTCCGCCTGCCGGTGCAGGGGACGCACGTTCGTGCCCTGGTCCGGGAGGATCCCATATGCCGCGGAGCGGCTGAGCCCGTGCGTCCGGAGCCTGTGCTCCGTGACGGGAGAGGCCGCAGTGGTGGGAAGCCCGCATACCGCAAAAAAAAAAAAAAAAAAAAAGAATAAAACTGAAATAAAGACATTTTCTGACAAATGAAAAATATCTGCAAACCTGCACTGGGGGGAAAAATGCATGAAAAGGAAGATGTAATTTAAATCAAAATAAATGCTGAATAAATAAAATACTAAAAAAAGTCTTACGGGTAAATATATATATATATAATTAAAATCTATGAAAAATGCTTGGAAGAAAATTTTGCTCAGGCCGTAATGGTACTGCAGTAGCCATCCCATCATAAACCAATATATATAAAACAATTGTTTTCACAGACTGGGCAAGAGTAATGCAAAACCGTAATCACTGAAACATGGGAAGCAAATGAGGTGAGCTCAGTGACTGCCCCATATCTTTACATAAACACTCTTTCTAGACAACAATACAGAGACAATAAACCCAAGAGGTCATAGCAATTACTAAACTGAGAAGACATTTTATATTTATATATATATATATATATATATATTTTTTTTTTTTCTCTCTCTCTATATATATATATGCAGCTAATTCAGGTACAAAAAAGACCATACCTTAGGAATAAAGATAAACTAGTCTTGTATTCGTCATAACAAAACTTAAAAACAACTATCCATATATTAGTTAAAAGCATGCCAGAACAACGTGCAACATTCTTGGAAGACACCAAAAAACAGACACTAAATAATATAACAGTCCCAATATCTATATCTAATAAAAAATTACTAGATGTACAAAGGAAGTGGGAAACATGACTCATAACTAAGGCAAAAATCAGTTTCAACAAAAAAAGACCCAGAAACAATAAAAATAGTGAAACTAGCAGACAAGAACATTAAAACAACTATTAAATATGTTGAAGGATTTAAAGGAATATGAACATAATTAAGATGAATGTGGGACAATATAAAAGAGAATCAAATGGAATTTCTAGAGCTGAAAAACGTAATATCTGAAATAAAAAAATATGACTAGATGGGCTTAATTGTAAAAGAGAAAATAAAGACATAACAATAGAAACTATTCACAATGAAGTACACAGAAAATAAAAAGGTCTAAAAACAATGAACAGAGCCACAGTGGCCTGCAGAACAGTTCCAGAAAAGCAGGAGGGGAAACAAAAAATTTTTGAATAACTGACAAAAACTTTCCAAATTTCATGAAAAATACCAAACCAAGAAGCTAAATAAACCTCAAGCAAAACAAAACTAACTAACTAAATAAATATAAAAACCACAACAAGGCACATTAAAAAAATCAATGACAAAGAGAACACCTTAAAAGCAGTCAGATAAAACATCACAAAAGGAAGAACAATAAGAATGAAAGTAACTTATTGTCAGTAATAATGCAAACAAGACAGAAAGGTTACCTTTAAAATGCTCATAAAGTATAAGTGGTCTGAATGCATTGATGAAAAGGAAGAAATTGTACACTGAAAGGCACACTGAAGGAAGCAGGAGAAGAAAGCCTCAACTATAAGCCATCTATAAGAAACACTATATATAAAACTACAGATGAAAAGCACAGTGATGGAAAAAGATATATGATGAAAACATTAACCATAAAAATGCTGGTGTTGATAAATAATATCAGACAAGAGACTTCAGGATAAGGGAAATTACCAGCAGTCAGGGAGAATAATTCATAATGACAAATAAAATCATCAAGAAAATATAATAATCCTAAATGTACATGCTACTAACAATTGAGGTTCAAAACACATGAAGCAAAAACTGACAGAACTGGTAGGGGATAAAGACATTCATAATTATAGTTGATAATTCCAACACTCATCTCTCAAGAAATCATAGAACAATTATATAGAAATGCATTAATGATACAGAAATCTTGAACAACACTGTCAATGATACGATTTAATTGTTATCAACAAATATTACATCCAACAATAGTACAACATTCTTTTCAAGTGTGCATAAAACATTCACCAGAAAGACCATACGCTGAGCCATAAAACAAGTCTTGATAAGTTTAAAAAAGAGTGAAGTCATACAGAATATGTTCTCTGACAAAAATGGAATAATACACAACAAAAGTAGTATATAAATCAAAAAATGAGAAAACAGAGATGGAGTTGTTCTATTGTCCCTGCAATTATCTAAAAAGAGGTAAAAGTACTAACTTATTAAACTAGTAAGGGTTAAAATATAATCTCTAATGAGAAAACAGAAGAAGTGTACGTAAAATCTAAGTGGGCAGAAAACTGAATAATAAACAATATTCAGTCAAATCAATTCAAAAAAGGTAAGAAAGTAGAAGGAAAGAAAACAAACCTGAACAGGCAGGACATATAGAAACCAATTCAGAACATAGTAAATTTAAACATAACTATCAAAATTACACTTAATGTAAATGGAATAAATGCACTAATTTAAAAACAAAGTTTTGGGCTTCCCTGGTGGCGCAGTGGTTGAGAGTCCGCCTGCTGATGCAGGGGACGTGGGTTCACGCCCCGGTCTGGGAAGATCACATATGCCGTGGAGCGGCTGGACCCGTGAGCCATGGCTGCTGAGCCTGCGCTCCGCAACGGGAGAGGCCACAACAGTGAGAGGCCCGCGTACCACAAAAAAAAAAAAAAAAGCAAAGTTTTTCACACGGGAAGAAAAAAGCTGAAATACATGTTATTTACAAAAAAATATTCACCTAAAATATAAGGATAAAAAAGATTGAAAGTAAAATATGAACTATATAAACACCAACCAAATGGAAGCTGATATAGTTATATTGATGTCAGACCAAAAAAAAAAGGATAAAGGAGACTTAAAGGTAACAAGGACGCTTTATAATATGTTCAATTAACCAGAAAAATGTAACAACTATACCTGTGTGCACTAAATAGCCCATTCTCAAAATATAAAAACACAATTATTATAGAACTATAAGCTGAAAGAAACACATCCTCACTGAAGCTGGGTGCTTTTAACATATCTCTCTTCATAAATGAAGAAATAAACAGCTGAAAAACCCAGTACTTGTGAACTGGTTCATCTGTACTGTTTTTCTAGATTCCACATATATGCATTAATATGAGATATTTGGTTTTCTCTTCCTGACTTACTTCACTCTGTACGACAGTCAGTTTGCAAGGCAGAAATAGAGACACAGATGTAGAGAACAAATGTATGGACGTAGAGAACAAATGTATGGACACCAAGTGAGGAAAGCGGGGGAGGGGGGGAAGGGGGATAAACTGGGAGATTGGGATTGACATATATACACTAATATGTATAAAATAGATAACTAATAAGAACCTACTGTATAGCACAACGAACTCCACTTCACTGTACAGTAGGAACTAACACAACACTGTAAAACAACTATACCCCAATTAAAAAAAAAAAAAAAAAAAAGAGCCAGTACTGACGTGGAACTATTAAGTATCATGATTAACTGTGTTGCTATAATTTGAAAAGATACATGCACCCCAGGGTTCACTGCAGCAGTATTTACAATAGCCAAGACATGAAAGCAACCTAAATGACCATTGACAGAGGAATGGATTAAGAAAATGTGGTACATATATATAATGGAATATTACTCAGCCATAAAAAAGAACGAAATAATGCCATTTGCAGCAACATGATGGACCTAGATAGAGATCATCATACTAAGTGCAGTAAGTCAGACAAAGAAAGATAAATATCATACGATCTCACTTATATGTGTTATCTAAAAAAATGGTACAAACAAACTTATTTACAAAACAGAAACCGAGTCACAGATGTAGAAAACAAGCTTATGGTTACCAAAATCAAAGCGGGGGAGGGGGGTATAAATTAGGAGATTGGGATTAACATATACACACTATTATATATAAAACAGATAACTAAAAAGGACCTACTGAATAGCACAGAGAACTCTACTCAATATTCTGTAATAACCTATATGGAAAAAGAATCTAAAAAAGAATGGATATATGTATATGTATAAAAGATTCACTTTGCTGTATAGTTGAAACTAACATAACATTGTATATCAACTATACTCCAATAAAAAATTTTTTTAAAAATGATTAACTGTGTTGGCTTAACTGACATATATAGAAACTTACACCCAACAACTTCAGAATACAGGCATACCTTGAAGATACTGCAGATTCAGTTCCAGACCACCGCAATAAAGTGAACATCGTAATAAAGTGAGTCAGCACAAATTTGGTTTCCCAGTGCATATAAAAGTTATGTTTATACTACACTGTAGTCTATGAAGTGTGCAACAGCATTATGCCTAAAAAAAGTGCACATACCTTGAATACGAAATACTTTATTGCTAAAAAAATGGTAACCATCATCTGGACCTTCAGTGAGTCACAGTAGTAAAATCAAAGATCACTGATCACAGATGACCAAAACAAATATAATAATAAAAAAATAATAATGAAAAAGTTTGAAATATTGAGAGAATTACCAAAATGGGACACAGAGACATGAAATGAGCAAATGCTGTTGGAAAAATGGCACTGATAAACTTGCTCAATGCAGGGTTGCCACAAACCTTAAAGCTGTAAAAATGTATCTGCGAAGCACAATAAAGTGAAGGGCAATAAAACAAGATACGCCTGTATATATTATTTTCAAATACACACGGAGTGCTTATAAAATCTGATCAATGCTAAGCTACCAAATAAAGGGTGAAAATATTTCAAAGGTTTAAAATTATACAGAGTATGTTTCTCTGAACATACTGAAATTCAGTTAGATATTAAGAAGAAAAGGAAACTAGAAAATTTTTCATATGTTTTTGGAAATTAAGAAAATTCCCTTCTAAATAATCCATGTTTCAGAGAGAAAATCATAATGGAAATATGAAGATATTTTAAAATGAGTTATAATAAAAACATGAAATATCAAAATTGGAAGTATAAAGTTAAATGTGTGCTTGGATGGAATTTTATGGCTTCAAATGTATATATTAGAAAAAATTTTTAAAAAATCAATAACTGTAAGCACCAGCTCAAGAAATTAGAAAAAGTGAAGAAACTTAAACCCAAAGAATACAGTATGAGAATAAAATATAAATAGCAGAAATTAATGAAAACACACAACAGACGTGATCATCTATTCATCTTCAACATATTGGTGTCTTCTTGATTTCATGTGATTAGTGATTATACTGACAAACCCATTCCCCACTGTGATTGCATGTGTTACTTTAGTGTACTTTTTTGTGCATCTTACATTTTACTCACCAGTTTTCTGGAGTTATAGAAATTATCTGCTTAACTACCATCAAGAGACTTGGCTTTTAGTGGGTGGGGTAAGGACAGAATATAGAACTTTGGTGAGCTTGTAAAACTGGGAATTAAAAATGCAACTCCATATCATGGTGAGAAATTTGAAGGTTTAATACCCTCAAAGAAAGGGAGACAAAAGGGATTGACTGTCTCTGCTTGAGCTTTCAGTTAAAATCCATGATATATTCACCACTAGACTGCTCCACATCTCCCATGGATTTGTTTTTACCATGAGAGTAATCAGAAAAATCTCCAATAAAAAAATTAATATAAAGTCATTCTGATCAGTATTTCCTTTCAAGTGATTGGCAAAAGCAACACAGAAGTGAAGAAACACTCTCCAACCAATCTGTACAAAAATCCTACAGAAAGAAATCTGCTGAAATTTATAAACCAACATTATAAAACACAAAGGAATAATCCACCAAGTCAGAATCAGCAGAATTAGAGTTGCAGGAGGCTTAGACATTAGCATTATTAGGTATGTGTATATGTACATATCTTTAAGCTTTCATTTATATTTTACATATAAAATATATAATATATTCATGTTTATATATCATATATTTAATTCATATATAATTTAATTATATTAATAAAAAGATATTTTAAATATATATTTTAAAAATTATAAAAGTATAAAAGGAGAAGATCAAAAAGGGAAAATTTCAAAAAATACAATGAGAATTTCTAGAAATGAAAACACAGTCACTGGGCTTCCCTGGTGGCGCAGTGGTTGAGAGTCCACCTGCCGATGCAGGGGACGCGGGTTCGTGCACCAGTCTGGGAGGATCCCGCATGCCGCGGAGCGGCTGGGCCCGTGGGCCATGGCCGCTGAACCTGCGCGTCCGGAGCCTGTGCTCCGCAACGGGAGAGGCCACAGCAGTGAGAGGCCCGCGTACCGCAAAAAAAAAAAAAAAACCACAGTCACTATAATAAAACTTAACAAATCAAGTGGCATATTAGACACAGCTGAAGAGTGATTAAGTGAACTGAAAAAGAATCCTAAGGAAATTACCAGGACTGCTACTCACAGTCTGGGTATCCTTTGATTTACTGCTTTTGTTACAGATTTATCATTCTCAGAAATCTATGTATGATAACTAAAAACTTTACTTCTGTTTATTAGCTATTCTAAACAATTTTTTACTCAAGTTAATCACAATTTGTATATAAAATAAGCAACCATTGACCCTTGGTCCTTGGCTACATGTAATTCAATGGTTCAATATTTTACTTTACGTGAATTACCTTAACAAAATCTCTATCAGTCTTCTCCTTCCATTCTTCTCCAAATACAGTAGAAAAGGATCCTAAAGCTAAAAGAATAATAGTGTATTCAGTAAAATGAAATTATTTCTTTCACTTAGTTCCTTAATAGGTAGGTTTGGAAAAACAGTAAAACTACAGTTTAGGATACCTTGTTCATTAAAAATTGTTTCATAATAAATGATAGAAAGTCATGATAATTTCTTTTGAAATACTGTTTTTTAAATTATAGAATTTAAAGAAAGTTTATGCCACTACAATCTAAAAATACACAACTCACTTTCATAATAGTTATACAGACAATAAGAAAAAAATGAGGGACTGTAATAGTTACTCTGCATTAGTTTTCATTTGTAGAAGAGTAACATATTAAAAAGTCAAACTGATGCTACTGCTATTAGATTGCCAAACTGTTATAACTTTAAATCGTCATAGTCATTTCAAAAATAATTATGTAATTCATATTTGAAATATTAATGGACAAGGCATTCTTTGGGAATAATTCCCACAATGAAATCTCCTTTAGGAAACATTCTCAGCTATAGCTTGTTTGTATTTCTTGATAAAGTTGTCAGGAGCAAAGTCAAACCATCTATTTTCAAAAGCTTCTTAATAACACCCTGCCCCCTCCGGACAACAGAGGTTAAGGTATATAGATACATATCGTTTTTCTCTCCTCTGCTCTCCTCTGCGTTGGTAACTCATTTTGTCAGTTACAGGACCAGACAGTAAAGTCGTATAATACAAATGTCTAAGCTGTGACACAATAGGCAACTACCTTTAAAAATTAGGTAGGTACTTTCATCAACTACTTGTAATTATCTGTATTCTGTAATGAAAGCTATTGGTTTTCAAATGCAGAGAGAAAACTATGTATTGGCAATTTTTAACAGAAAAACTAGTCTTATGAATGTAATTCTTTAAAAAAACAAAAGTAAATCTCCTTAAATGGATGTGCTGTGACATGCATAACATATCGATATATTTTCTGTTGTAAAAGATTTACTGAATGTTTGCAGTCTTATTACGCCTTTAAGTATGGATCTAATATTTATACTTAGTATTGAGTTAAAGTTGTAAAGTACTTAGGTTAGAATAAGACTATTCATTGAAAAAGTACTAATAAGGGTGAAGAATGGAAACAGTTTAACATTATATTGATATTAGGATCATGGGGACATGATATAAAGAACAGATTTGAAGTTTTTAATAAATAAATTTAACTACAGTGAGTGACCTAAAGAAGAATTTCATAAAATATCAAATTTATATAGGCATAGCAGCTTAATCAGAAAAATGAAGTCCACACCCTACTAAAGAGACAAAATTTTGTTTGTCCTGAAGAAAACTTTATAAAGAAAAACTTCACTGGGAAAAGAATACTGAATGGAAATGTAAGATGGAAAAATTAAATTTTTGTCACATGGAATTTTTATTATACTTCTTCAAACACATATATGTATAAACATTCCACACCTTCAAAGAAAGTGGTATCTACATTTTCTCTCAATTAAAATTCCATGCCCTAAAAAAATTCAAAACCTCTCAAGAGCCTTATGAAATATACCCATAATCAAATATACCCTTAATCTTCAAACTCAAAAGAATTATTTTCATAATGTAAAACCACTGTTTTAAGTATACGGTCTTCATAAAGTCCCTATGCACTCTGGAACTCTAAAGTTCTAACTGTTGAAATAAAAGAAACATCCGTTAAACAGCATTTGCTAAATTATTAATGTTTTAGATTGCTACTCTACATAATAATTTAGTCTGAGATAAACAAAAACGCTAAAGAATGCAAGATAAACTGGGTGTAAAGAACGTCATGCCTCAGTGCATCAAAACTGGTAAGCTCACTTTTATCATATATACAAATGTAATTCTTATTCAATGATTAAATGGTAAGAATTCACTAAAATTATTCTGGTCTGAGAATATTTACTATTTTTAAAAACTTCATTTTAAGATTTCTAAAAAAATGTGAAACAATTTTAAACCATTCTATATTAAATGCTGAAAAATGTCTTTAAAAGAGCAAAATGAAATATCAGGAAGCAAAGAACACGAGAGTGAGATGGAAATCCTCCAAATTTAGATCTTTGAAGTTACAATACAAACTGATAAGTGCTAATCTTTGTCCCTCCTCCAAGTAACCAAGAATAGTTTCTGGCAGGGTAAGAAACTAATTTTCACTTTTGTTTAATTTCAAAATGTCTTCATACAAAATAAGTACATGTCAAATTGTAAGGACTCCTACTTAGGAAATTCCTTGGCGGTCCAGTGGTTAGGACTCCGTGCTCTCACTGCCGAGGGACTGGTTCAATCCCTGTCAGGGAACTAACTAAGATCCCACAAGCCGTGCGGCATGGCCAACAACAACAACAGCAACAACAACAACAACAACAAAAGAATCCTGCTTAGATAATCCCAAATAAAAGTATGTTTGAAAATTATACTACTGACCCAAATTACAGAAAAATGAACTCATTTGCAAACACATCACTGTTTAAACATAAAAATACTCATGACCTATGAAATATTACATGAAATTCTCAGACTATATCTACTGTTCTATATAGTTTCCTATATGATAAGATAATTTCAAAATATATCAATACCTTAATCCATTAATAGAATATACTTCTGGCAAAAGAAGTTACAGGGTATTGGGGTAGAAGGAGGGTTGAGAAGCAAGAAAAAATTTTATGTCAATAACATTCAGCTGACATAGAATATTTTAAAAAGAAAAACTATAGCAGGAAAAAATTTCAAAACATATTTTCTAAATCCCTATTAAACTAGGGATTGCTAGTTAAATTGCTCAATTAAAGAATTGAGCAATTTGGTCTGAAAAGTAACCAGATTTGAGATAATTTCACAGAAAACAAAGAACGTGATTTATAAAAACCTACAAATAGCAAATCCTATGAGTAAAAAAATATGAAATATTTGATTATTCTTATTATTTATGCAGCAAATTTTCAAATTCATTGACCTAAATTGTTTAGTTAAAAATTATAACTACACACCAGCAGAAATAAACTTCAGAAAACAATTTCTTCCAGGTCCTATTTTTCGCTATCAGAATTTTGTATCAAACAATTTTCTCAAATCAACAAACCCACATTTACTATAAGAAAAATACAGCATTTTAATTTCAAAAGTTCTAGTGAGGCTTTTATTATTCAAATATATAAGGTTAAAAAAATCCAAACATTCATTGTTTTAAATAATACATTTAATATAACAAAAGGAAATAAAGAATGCTACTATATTGCCTAATAAAAAGTACTTTCCCCCTTAAAAACCTTTAAAAAAAATCTACAACACCTTTAATAGAATGATTATACAAAACATTAAGGCTAAAACTTACTGTCATCAAACACCCCGGCATTAGCAAGCAATAAAGTGATGATTTTAGGGTCTTTTTCAAGTTGCATGACATGTTTGCTTTCATTTGATAGGAGAGTGCATACATTAATAGCAAAGTCCACTTCATTTGGGAGTCCAGATAATAGTGAAAGCACCAATTTATTATAATCATTTGGCGAATTGAAGTCCATAGACAGCCCATAACTTTGACGCAGATAATCTAACAAAGACAAAAACGAAAACACTGTTAAGTATATCAAGGATTAGAAACCTTTCATGGTTAATATCTTCTGAATACAGGACAGAAGCTTGTTTTCTTTTATAAAATATAAACTGAGTAGAAGTTTAGAGTTCAACTTTCTAAACTTAAGTGAAAATTACATTCCTCAAAAAGTATTAAAATATAAAAAATGTACATATTCTGTTGGATATCATTGCAAAATTACTATTGTATCTTTATTTTAATTTACCAAATCTACATTTTTTATTCTTGTATTTCAAGGGACTTATTCCGATTTTTAAATACTATAAGCCAGAAAGACTGGTTCCTTTCAAATTTTTAACAATATCATGTTTCTAAACACACTGCCTACCTTCTTTACCCAATTTTGGGAGGATTATTACTTGTTTAGGTCAGATTTGTTGCCACATAATATGTAAAATTCATGCCTTTTAGTTCTACAGTTCTATGAGTTTTGAGTCTTTTAACCACAACCATAATGGAGATACAGAGTATTTCTATCACCCCAAAGAAGTTTCTTTATGCTCCTTTGTAGTTGATCCTCTCTTCTATCCATAAACAACCATTGATCTACTTTATTTCAAAATGCCAATTAAACAGAATCACACAATATATATCTTTTTGTGTCTGATTTATTTCATTTAGCAAAATGCTTTTGAGGTTAGTGTCCATTTTGATGTGTGTATCAGTAGCTGGTTCCTTTTTACTGCCATAGTATGGCTGTAACATAATTTGTTTATCCATTCCCTAATTGAAGGACATTTGGACTGTGTCCAGTTTTTGGCACTTCTGAATACAGCTGCTGTAAACATTCACATACAGGACTTTGTGCAGACATATTTCTTCATTTCTCTTGGATTGCTGGGTCATACAAAGTGTATGTTTAACTTTGCAAGAAACTGTGAAACTGTTTTCCAAAGTGGTAGTAACATTCTGTTTTTCCACCAGCGATGTATGAGAGAGTTCCCGGTGCTGTACACCCTTGTCAGCACTTAATACCGTCAGTTTAAAATATTCTGAATGAGTCACTTATCTAATATTTGTTTTGTAAATATTTTCTCCCAGATAGTGAATGGTTTGCCTTTTCATTTTCTTAACAATGTCTTCAAAGGGAAGTTTTAATTTTGATGAAGTGTGATTTATAAATTTTTACCTCTACAGTTCTTGCTTTTGTGTCCAAACAAATCTTTTCCTAACTAAGATTTTATGTAGGAGAATTAGAACATTTTTAGAACTTTGAAGGTAGGGAAGATGGGATTACAGAACACTAATATATTTTATACTCATAATATATACATATTAGAAAATGTTATATTTCTAGAAATACTGACTCTTAATTGGTGCAGTTTAGGCCTTGGCAGCTACATCCTGAGACATATACCCCTAGTACATTTTTCACATAAAGATCTAATTAGTTTAATGGGAAAAGGCAACAAACAAGAGTTAGAAAACTGCTAGATGAAACTTTTCAGAAAAATATGGATTTGAAAAAAAATCTTTAAAAAATGTCACTAAATGGAATGCAAGTAGGAATCTATTGTCACAACATGCCACAGAAGAAAATCATGTAAGAAACTTCTTCATTTCCCAATGTAGGTATCTGAGGAGACACCTCTTCAATTCTAAAATATTCTAGGAATTTCTCCAATAAGAAGTATCACAATACACTTATAAATGAATAAACACCAATTCTTTATAATATTTAAGGTTGAACAATAATATATTGTTCATTTTTTATAATCTTGAAAAGTAAAATTTCTTATAAATAACATAAATATCTGGGGAAAATGTAACATAACTTCTGTGAATATAGGAATAGATTTTGACATTTCTATACCACACACTGAAATTGATCATGAGATGCCAAGTCTCAGCAATAATTAAGTTTTTAGATTCCACACAATTTTCATGCAAATCTCTTCAATACAAAACAAATTGGAACCTATATTCAACATCTGTCACAGTCTTCTTTATGTGCTTTCAATATGATCTTGGAATTGTTCTGTTTGCTACTGAAGAATAACAGATGCCATCATATATTCAATTCAATACATCCTTACGTGAATGACTTTGCCAAAAGTCATCTCCAATTAAAATAAAATGAATAAATATGATAATTATGAAAAGTCCTCTAATTATATGAGGCTTGGTAAAGAGTCCTATGATAATATATGAGAAAATGCTTACAAGATTTTAAGAGCCCCCCTTCCCATCCCCAAGGAGGTATGATTAAATAGCTATAATGTTATAATGTGAATGGGATCGGAAATTTTCAACATTCTTGACTCAATGTTTATACAAATGCATCACTGCTGACAAACTAATTTAATCTGAGGTAATATCTTTGTTTTCAGTTTAGAGGAAAGGGAGAATTGTTCCTGGAGTGCTGTTTACATTAAAGATATTAGACAGTACATTCTTTCCATTGATATTGGCAGCGATTGCTGTAGTTCAAATGTTTGTAAGAATATAGGACATGTAAAGGAAAATCTTTGCTCAAATACAACTGATAAAACTAAAATAATAAATCTTCTTGTATAAACTCTCCCAAATTTACATAACAAAAATGCGAATGGATAGGGTGCTTGGCCTCCTTTGACCAAAATGATTGAATTGGATTAAATGATCACTAAAATCCTTGCTAGCTCTAAAATTCTATTAATTTCAATGAGTTGTCATGTGCCAATTTTGCCTTTCATAATTTTTCTACTAAAGATATTGCAAATAAATTAAAAAATTTTTAATTTAGAAACTAATTAATTTTAATTTTAAAGTGTAAGAGAAGATGAACAAAAAGTCCTTAGTAATCTACACTACAATTCTGCAGAACTGACTGTATCCAAATCAATACCAAGAAAGAATAAAGCTGGAAAAAAAAGATTAGGTATTTATGGCATGGAAAAGTATGAAAAACTATGCAAATAAAATGACCATATTTTGATGCCAATGTTTACTAATTCTAAAATTCAAAGCAAAATCTATGAATACTTTTTTGGCCACTTCAAGTCACTGGGCAAAAGGCATCAGTATCCTTAAAGGAAAATTTGGTCCCATATTCTATCAATGTACAATATTCTATCATGACAATTATGAGTAGAATTGCACTTCATACTAAATGCCAATTTATTATATTACCTTTCAAAATACTGTTTTAGAATACCTTTTCTTAATATCAACAATATAAGCATCTCTAGATAAAATACATTTATCCAAATACATTAATCCAAACCTATAAGAAGAGTAAGGTTGTGTAATCAAAGATGTACACACAAATCTTTTAAACATTCTTATTAAAATTTCCTAAGGCTCTTAATCTACCACCATGTAATTCTACTTTGGTGTTTATTTACACACACACAGACACACACATATATATTGACAGCTACTAAGTTTACTATATTTCCTTAATGGCATTTGAGAAGAATCATCAGTGAAGGATTTGTTTTATATTTTGATGGTCATGTTAATTTTTAGAACACTGTCATAATGTTGCTATGGCTCCTTCTAGAAAAATAAAAAGCACCTTCAAATTCATAAATGCTGCCCTGAAACACTACCTCTTTTCAGTTTGAATTAGATATATTGTAGTCTGATGTTCCCCAGCAAGTCCTAGTTTTGTTTTTCCTTTCATGAGTCCCCAATCCTGATTTTGTCAAACATGTTACATGTTACATAACTACCCAGATTCTCCTTAAAAAAAAAAAAAAAGACAGACATACGACAGCATATCAGAAAGGAGTTATTGTAACACCAGATTAAGAAATTGTCATTCCCTTAAAAATTGTGTAGCTCTACCAATGACTTTCATTAGGCTTTTGAAATACCAGAAATATCTTTTTTCTTGAAGTAAATCATGTTCAATTAGGGGAGGGGGACAAAAAAAAAAAACAGATCCAGAAAAAATTTCATTTTAAACAAGATCTAGGGCTTCCCTGGTGGCGCAGTGGTTGAGTGTCCGCCTGCCAATGCAGGGGACACGGGTTCGTGCCCTGGTCCGGGAAGATCCCACATGCCGCGGAGCGGCTGGGCCCGTGAGCCACGGCTGCTGAGCCTGCGCGTCCAGAGCCCGTGCTCCGCAACGGGAGAGGCCACAACAGTGAGGCCCACGTACCGCATAAATAAATAAATAAATAAATAAATAATAAACAAAAATAAACAAGATCTAATGTAGAAATGGGTCAGTTTGAGAAGCTGGAATAGACACCAAACTCTATTTAAGCTACAAGAATGGACAGTTCTGCTGTTGATGAAATATAGGAACAACACAGTTACAAAATGGTCTTAAAGGTCTTTAGTACAAGGTCTCATTCAATGTAGGAATACCCTCTATAACATCCTTGAATTAGATAATGGTCATTAGCTCTTTTTAAAAACAGGAAGCGTATCACCTAACAAGTCACCCCATTTTATTTAATCAGCTTAAGCTATTAGTAAGATCTTCTACATGGTGACTTAAAATGTTCCCTTTTAACAGTAGCTCTTGAAGTAATAACTTCTCATTAAAGATAAAGCTAGATTTGGTTTGCAGTCACCACTGCCAACACCCCTCCCAAGCCCCAATTATACAAAAGCATCACATGAAAGCCTCTTCTAACGGAGATCACAGATTCTAGGAGATTCTGTTTCCTCAGCTGATTGGGGAAGAAACAGAGTCAAATTCAACATGAAAGACACTGAAAATAGATAATGGAAAATTTAAACCAGTGATACTGGCACAAACGAGGGAGCTTAAAACTAAGGATTACCTAAGAGATTGGTATTAGTACCAATGAAGAATAATAAAGATCTAGATAATTGTATATTTTATAAAGAACATACCCTTGAAAAAGATGTATCTCCTCTTTTTCAGGCCAAATGTTGGTGATTAAAGAAAAGAGATGCTTACCTCTTCAGAGCTCTCTTCCTAAGCATCACCGTCTCAACCCCCCGAGCCACAGACAATGGAACTCCCATCTATTCTGTCTCAAGAACCTCTTTATTAGACTCTCAACCTGATTATTTCCAACTTGAGTCCTGTTCTTTTTAGCTGCAGATTCCTCTATAACCATTACAAGAATGACATGAATGAAAAGAATCTTAAATCCCTGGTACCATGGCAGGAAAACAGTTGAATAGTAAGAAACATTTCTGAGAAATTCTGGTGCTGGAAATTACAGGAATTGTAGAAAATCTAGTAGATGCTATGAGTACTCCTTTGGCTTCCCTAATCCTAACAGGACCTTCCTCTCCTCATTTTAGTAACTATTCAGGTTAAACTAATCTTTAGACAAAGAAATAATTTTAAAACTTCACTTGAAAATACAGGTATATTTGTAACTCTAAATTCCTGCAACTAAAAATCTTATATGCAGGCTATGACAGAAAGGGCCCTCATAACAATTAGTTCAATTCAATTCATTGGATGATGTCTATTTTCCTAATTCAAAACTGTGGAACTATGCCCTGTTCAGTTCCAGTGATATTTACCTGACACACTGTGTTGCTGGTAATTGTAGGAAGATGGAATTGCACCAATAGGAAGCTGTGGTTTGGGATTGCCTGGTGGTACCTCATCATCATCCTCCCCAAAATGATGAACTTTCTCGTACTTTTCTAGGTAACTGAAATAGAAAAACAGTACAGCAGAGATTTAAAATAAATTTACATCTTGTTTTTTAACTCCCACCACATATATCTGTTTTCCTTTTCTAGAGGCCCTAAATTTAAAATAATAATAACAAGATACCACAAGCCTCATATTAGTGGGACAGTCACTTCAGCAGTAATACTGAAGACAAACTCACTGTAATGGTTCTAAAAGTGTTTTTAAATTTTCAGAAAAGACCACACCACTGCTCAAATAAAAATGTAAAAGTAAAGAATATCAAAGGACAACTACATGTAGATGAACAACAGTACATTTTATTTACTGATTAAAAAAATTATACATGGTCACTGTAAAAACCACATGAAGGGGCTTCCCTGGTGGGACAGTGGTTGAGAATCCGCCTGCCAATGCAGAGGACACAGGTTCAAGCCCTGGTCCTGGAAGATCCCACACGCTGTGGAGCAACTAAGACCGTGCGCCACAACTACTGAGCCTGCGCTCTAGAACCCACGAGCCACAGCTAGTGAGCCCACGTGCCGCAACTACTGAAGCCCGTGCACCTAGAGCCTGAGCTCCGCAACAAGAGAAGCCACCCCAATGAGAAGCCCGCACACTGCAATGAAGAGTAGGCCCCGCTTGCCACAACTAGAGAAAGCCCGTGTGCAGCAACGAAGACCCAACACAGACAAAAATAAATAAATTTATTTAAAAAAAAAAAACACGTGAAAATGAGAAGATGCCCTGGCCTCCACATCTCACTCATCACAGATAACCACAGGTTCATATGCTTTCTGTATATTTTCTGTGCATGTTTCTATCTAACAACATATTTTAGAGATCTGAGCATGTCAATACACACGGTACTACTTCAGTCTTTTTTTTTTTTTTTTAACTTTACTTATTTGGCTGTGCTGAGTCTTAGTTGTGGCATGCAGGATCTGGTTCCCGACCGGGGATCGAACCTGGGCCCCCAGCATTGGGAGTGCGGAGTCTTAACCACTGGACCACCAGGGAAGTCCCTACATCAGTCTTTTTTAATGGCTGTATAATATATGGTCCTACTGATATATCATAATTTAACGAGATCTCTAGTGCTGTAGCTAGCTATGTTCAGTTTTGCTTTTTGCTATTACAAGTCATGCAGGAATAAGATTAATCTCAGCACTTGTTTAAATATTTTTCTCTCGATAGACACTGGAAATGGTATTATCAACTTTAAACAGCAATATGGCCAAATTCTCACCCCAAACTGATGTGCCCAATACATTTTGATCAATTTATAAGATAGTTCCTGTATTCCCCACTGGATCACCGTTACAGGGAATGGTCAATCTTCTTAATATTAACTAGAATTAAATTCCGAATTTACAATAAGATTCCCACAAGAAAGATTTTTAAATAGAGAAACAATTGATCAAATCCATGTCAAACACAACACTGTAACTAATGAACTTGTTACTACACTTCATAAGAACTTAAGCTGATTAATACCAGAGTAAAGTTCTAAATGTGATCATTTTATAGATCAATCCTTCCATCATTCCTGATCCAGGCAGGTACTAAGTCCATTAGTCACTGTTTTAAAAGTCCTACAGAGGGAGGGCCTAAAGATGGTGGAGGCGTAAGATGTGGAAATCACTTTCCTCCCCACAAATACATCAAAAATACATCTACATGTGGAACAGCTCCTACAGAACACCTACTGAATGCTGGCAGAAGACCTCATACTTCCCAAAAGGAAAGAAAATCCCCACCTACCTGGGTAGTGCAAAAGAAAAAAAACAGAGACAAAAGAATAGGGACGGACCTGCACCTCGGGGAGGGAGCCGTGAAAGAGGAAAAGTTTCCACACACTAGGAAGCCCCTTCACTGGTGGAGACAGGGGTGGGCAGGAGGGAAGCTTTGGAGCCACAGAGGAGAGCGCAGCGACAGGATGCAGAGGGCAAAGCAGAGAGATTCCTGCACAGAGGATTGATGCTGGCCAGCACTCACCAGCCCGAGAGGCTTGTCTGCTCACCCACCGGGGCGGGTGGAGGCTGGGAGCTGAGGCACGGGCTTCAGAATTCAGACCCCAGGGAGAGGACTGGGGTAGGCTGCGTGAACACAGCCTGAAGGGGGCTAGTGTGCCACAGCTAGCAGGGAGAGAGTTCAGGAAATAGTCTGGAACTGCCTAAAAGGCAAGTGACCATTGTTTCGGGGTGCGCGAGGAGAGGGGATTCACAGCACCACCTAAACGAGCTCCAGAGACAACACGAGCTGTGGCTATCAGCGTGGACACCAGAGACGGGCATGAGACACTAAGGCTGCTGCTGCAGCCACCAAGACGCCTGTGAGCAAGCACGGGTCACTATCCACACCTCCCCTCCAGGGAGCGTGTGCAGCCCACCACTGCCAGGGTCCCGTGATCCAGGGACAACTTCCCCAGGAGAACACACGGCGCGCCTCAGGCTATTGCAATGTTATGCTGGCCTCTACCTCCGCAGGCTTGCCCCGCATCCGTACCCCTCCCTCCCCTCGGCCTGAGTGAGCCAGAGCCCCCGAATCAGCTGCTCCTTTAACCCTGTCCTGCCTGAGCGAAGAACAGATGCCCTCCCGCGACCTACATGCAAAGGCAGGGCCAAATCCAAAGCTTAACCTCAGGAGCTGTGCGAACAAAGAAGAGAAAGGGAAATCTCTCTCAGCAGCCACAAGAGCAGCGGATTAAAGCTCCACAATCAACGTGATGTACCCTGCATCTGTGGAATACCTGAATAACAACAAATCATCCCAAAATTGAGACAGTGGACTATGGGAGCAACTGTAGACTTGGGGTTTGCTTTCTGCATCTAATTTGTTTCTGGTTTTATCTTTACCTTAGTTTAGTATTTAGAGCTTATTATCACTGATAGATTTGTTTACTGATTTCATTGCTCTCTTCTTTCTCTCTTTTTCTTTTATTTTTTATTACTTTTTAATCATATTTTTAATTTTTATTTTAATAAATTTATTTTATTTTTTTCTATCTTTCTTTTTTTTCCTCCCTTTTCTTCCGAGCCGTGTGGCTGACATGCTCTTGGTATTCCAGCCGGGTGTCAGGCCTGAGCCTCCAAGGTGGGAGAGCCAAGTTCAGGACATTGGACCACCAGAGACCTCCCGGCCCCATGTAATATCAAACGGCGAAAGATCTTCCAGAGATCTCCATCTCAACACTAAGAACCAGCTCCACTCAACGGCCAGCAGGCTATAGTGCTGGACACCCCATACCGAACAACTAGCAAGACAGGCATACAACCCCACCCATTAGCAGAGAGGCTGCCTAAAATCATAAGTTCACAGACACCACAAAACACACCACCAAACGTGGTCGTGCCCACAAGAAAGACAAGATCCAGCCTCATCAACCAGAACACAGGCATCAGTCCCCTCCACCAGGAAGCCTACACAACCCACTGAACCAACCTTAGCCACTGGGGGCAGACACCAAAAACAATGGGAACTATGAGCCTGCAGCCGACAAAAAGGAGACCCCAAACACAGTAAGTTAAGCAAAATGAGAAGACAGAGAAATACACAGCAGATGAAGGAGCAAGATAAAAACACACCAGACCTAACAAATGAAGAGGAAATAGGCAGTCTACCTGAAAAAGCTTTCACAGTAATGACAGTAAAGATGATCCAAAATCTTTGAAACAGAATGGAGAAAATACAAGAAACGTTTAACAAGGACCTAGAAGAACTAAAGAGTGAACTAAACAATGATGAACAACACAATAAATGAAATTAAAAATTCACTAGAGGGAATCAATAGCAGAATAACTGAGGCAGAAGAACGGATAAATGACCTGGAAGATAAAATAGTGGAAATAACTACCACAGAGCAGAATGAAGAAAAAAGAATGAGAAGAATTGAGGACAGTCTTAGAGGCCTCTGGGACAACATTAAATGCACGAACATTCGAATTATAGGGGTCCCAGAAGAAGAGAAAAAGAAAGGGACTGAGAAAATATTTGAAGAGATTATAGCTGAAAACTTCCCTACTATGGGAAAGAAATAGTCAATCAAGTCCAGGAAGGGCAGAGATTCCATACAGGATAAATCCAAGGAGAAACATGCCAAGACACATATTAATCAAATTATCAAAAATTAAATACAAAGAACAAATATTAAAAGCAGCAAGGGAAAAGCAACAAATAACATACAAGGGAATCCCCATAAGGTTAACAGCTGATTTCTCAGCAGAAACTCTGCAAGCCAGAAGGGTGTGACAGGACATATTTAAAAGGATGAAACGGAAAAACCTACAACCAAGATTACTCTACCCAGCAAGGATCTCATTCAGATTCAACATAGAAATTAAACCCTTTACAGAAAGGAAAAGCTAACAGAATTCAGCACCACCAAACCAGCTATACAACAAACGCTAAACGAACTTCTCTAGGCAGGAAACACAAGAGAAGGGAAAGACCTACAAAAACAAACCCAAAACAATTATGAAAATGGTAATAGGAACATACATATCGATAATTACCTTAAATGTAAATGGATTAAATGCTCCCACCAAAAGACAGAGACTGGCTGAATGGATACAAAAACAAGACCCGTATATATGCAGTCTACAAGAGACCCACCTAAGACCTAGGGACACATACAGACTGAAAGTGAGGCGATGGAAGAACATATTCCATGCAAATGGAAATCAAAAGAAAGCTGGAGTAGCAATTCTCATATCAGAAAAAATAGACTTTAAAATAAAGACTATTACAAGAGACAAAGAAGGACACTATATAATGATCAAAGGATCGATCCAAGAAGAAGATATAACAATTATAAATATTTATGCACCCAACATAGGAGCACCTCAATACATAAGGAAAATGCTAACAGCCATAAAGGGGGAAATCGACAGTAACACAATCATACTAGGGGACTTTAACACCCCACTTGCACCAATGGACAAATCACCCAAAGTGAAAATAAATAAAGAAACACAAGCTTTAAATGAAACATAAAACAAGATGGACTTAACTGATATTAATAGGACACTCCATCCAAAAACAACAGAATATACTTTCTTCTCAAGTGCTCATGGAACATTTTCCAGGATAGATCTTATCTCAGATCACAAATCAAGCCTTGGTAAATTAAGAAAATTGATATCGTATCAAGTATCTGTTCCGACCACAATGCTATGAGACTAGATAGCAATTACAGGAAAATATCTGTGAAAAAGACAAACACATGGTGGCTAAACAATACACTACTAAATAACCAAGAGATCACTGAAGAATTCAAAGAGAAAATCAAAAAATACCTAGAAACAAATGACAATGAAAACATGACAACCCAAAACCTATGGGATGCAGCAAAAGATGGTCTAAGAGGGAAATTTATAACAATACAATCCTACCTCAAGAAAAAAGAAACATCTCAAACAAACAAACAAACAACCTTACACCTAAAGCAAATACAGAAAGAAGAACAAAAAAACCCCAAAGTTAGCAGAAGGAAAGAATCATAAAGATGAGATCAGAAAAAGAAATGAACAAAACAATAGCAAAGATTAATAAAACTAAAAGCTGGTTCTTTGAGAAGATAAACAAAATTGATAAACCATGGGCCAGACTCATCTAGAAAAAAAGGGAGAAGACTCAAGTCAATAGAATTAGAAATGAAAAGGGAGAAGTAACAACTGACACTCCAGAAACAGAAAGGATCATGAGAGATTACTACAAGCAACTCTATGCCAATAAAATGGACAAGCTGGAAGAAACGGGCAGATTCTTAGAAAAGCACAAACTTCCGAGACTGAACAAGGAAGAAATAGAAAATATAAACAGACCAATCACAAGCACTGAAATTGAAACTGTGATTAAAATTCTTCCAACAAACAAATGCCCAGGACCAGATGGCTTCACAGGTGAATTCTACCAAACATTTAGAGAAGAGCTAAGAGCTATCCTTCTCAAACTCTTCCAAAATATAGCAGAGGGAGGAACACTCCCAAACTCATTCTATGAGGTCACCATCACCCTGATACCAAAACCAGACAAAGATGTCACAAAAAAAGAAAACTACAGGCCAATATCACTGATGAACACAGATTCAAAAATCCTCAGCAAAATACTAGCAAACAGAATCCAACAGCACATTAAACGGATCATACACCATCATCAACTGGGATTTACCCCAGGAATGCAAGGATTCTTAAAAATATGCAACTCAATCAATGTGATAACCCATAATAACAAATTGAAGGAGAAAAACCATATGATCATCTCAATAGATGCAGAAAAAGCTTCTGACAAAATTCAACACCCATTTATGATAAAAACCCTCCAGAAAATAGGCATAGAGGGAACTTACCTCAACATAATAAAGGCCATATATGACAAACCCAGAGCCAACATCATTCTCAATGGTGAAAAACTGAAACTGTTTCCACTAAGATCAGGGAGAAGACAAGGTTGCCCAGTGTCACCACTATTAATCAATAGTGTTTTGGAAGTTTTAGCCACAGCAATCAGAGCAGAAAAAGAAATAAAAGGAATCCTAACTGGAAAAGAAGAAGTAAAACTGTCACTGTTTGTACATGACATGATACTATACATAGAGAATCCTAAAGATGCTGCCAGAAAACTACTAGAGCTAATCAATGAATTTGAAAAGTAGCATAATAAGAAATTAATGCACAGAAATCTCTTCAATTCCTATACACTAATGATGAAAAATCTGAAAGAGAAATTAAGTAAACACTCCCATTTACCATTGCAACAAAAAGAATAAAATACCTAGGAATAAATCTACCTAAGGAGAAAAAAGACCTGTATGCAGAAAACTATAAGACACTGATGACAGAAATTAAAGATGATACAAACAGATGGAGAAATATACCCTGTTCCTGGATCAGAAGAATCAATATTGTGAAAATGAGTACACTACCCAAAACAATCTGCAGATTCAATGTAATCCCTATCAAACTACCAATGGCATTTTTCACAGAACTAGAACAAAAAATTTCACAATCTGTATGGAAACACAACAGACCCCAAACAGCCAAAGGAATCTTGAGAAAGAAAAAGGGAGCTGGAGGAATCAGGCTCCTGGACTTCAGACTATACTACAAAGCTACAGTAATCAAGACAGTATGATACTGGCACAAAAAGAGAAATATAGATCAATGGAACAGGATAGAAAGCCCAGAGATAAACGCATACACATATGGTCACCTTATCTTTGATAAAGGAGGCAGGAATGTACAGTGGAGAAAGGACAGCCTCTTCAATAAGTGGTGCTGGGAAAACTGCACAGGTACATGTAGAAGTATGAGATTAGATCACTCGCTAACACCATACACAAAAATAAGCTCAAAATGGATTAAAGACCTAAATGTAAGGCCAGAAACTATCAAACTCTTAGAGGAAAACATAGGCAGAACACTCTATGACATAAATCACAGCAAGATCCTTTTTGACCCACCTCCTAGAGAAATGGAAATAAAAACAAAAATAAACAAATGGGACCTAATGAAACTTCAAAGCTTTTACACAGCAAAGGAAACCATAAACAAGACCAAAAGACAACCCTCAGCATGGGAGAAAATATTTGCAAATGAAGCAACTGACAAAGGACTAATCTCCAAAATTTATAAGCAGCTCATGCAGTTCAATAACAAAAAAACAAACAACCCAATCCAAAAATGGGCAGAAGACCTAAATAGACAGTTCTCCAAAGAAGATATACAGACTGCCAACAAACACATGAAAGAATGCTCAACATCATTAATCATTAGAGAAATGCAAATCAAAACTACAATGAGATATCATCTCACACCAGTCAGAATGGCCATCATCCAAAAATCTAGAAGCAATCAATGCTGGAGAGGGTGTGGAGAAAAGGGAACACTCTTCCACTGCTGGTGGGAATATGAATTGGTACAGCCACTATGGAGAACAGTATGGAGGTTCCTTAAAAAACTACAAATAGGAGTACCATATGACCCAGCAATCCCACTACTGGGCATATACCCTGAGAAAACCATAATTCAAAAAGAGTCATGCACCACAATGTTCATTGCAGCTCTATTTACAAGAGCCCGGAGATGGAAATAACCTAAGTGTCCATCATCGGATGAATGGATAAAGGAGATGTGGCACATATATACAATGGAATATTACTCAGCCATAAAAAGAAATGAAATTGAGCTATTTGTAATGAGGTGGATGGACCTAGAGTCTGTCATACAGAGTGAAGTAAGTCAGAAAGAGAAAGACAAATACCGTATGCTAACATATACTTATGGAATTTAAGAAAAAATATATCATGAAGAACCTAGGGGTAAGACAGGAATAAAGACACAGACCTACTAGAGAATGGACTTGAGGATATGGGGAGGGGGAAGGGTAAGCTGGGACAAAGCGAGAGAGTGGCATGGACATATATACACTACCAAACGTAAAATAGCTAGCTAGTGGGAAGCAGCCACATAGCACAGGGAGATCAGCTGGGTGCTTTGTGACCACCTAGAGGGGTGGGATAGGGAGGGTGGGAGGGAGGGAGACGCAAGAGGGAAGAGATATGGGAACATATGTATATGTATAACTGATTCACTTTGTTATAAAGCAGAAACTAACACATCATTGTAAAGCAATTATACTCCAATAAAGATGTAAAAAAAAATCTACAAACAATAAATACTGGAAAGGGCGTGGAGAAAAGGGAACCCTCTTGCACTCCTGGTGGGAATCTAAATTGATACAGCCACTATGGAGAACAGTATGAAGGTTCCTTAAAAAACTAAAAGTAGAACTACCATATGCCCCAGCAATCCCACTACTGGGCATATACCCTGAGAAAGCCATAATTCAAAGAGTCATGTACCACAGTGCTCATTGCAGCTCTATTTAGAATAGTCAGGACATGGAAGCAACCTAAGTGCCCATCAACAGATGAATGGATAAAGAAGGTGTGGCACATATATACAATTGAATATTACTCAGCCATAAAAAGAAATGAAATTGAGTTATTTGTAGTGAGGTGGATGGACCTAGAATCTGTCATACAGAGTGAAATAAGGGAGGGAGGGAGACGCAAGAGGGAGGAGATATGGGGATAAATGTACACATATAGCTGATTCAGTTTGTTATAGAGCAGAAACTAACACACCATTGTAAAGCAATTACACTCCAATAAAGATATTTTAAAAAAAAGAGTCCTGCAGCTACCCACCCCTTTGCTTTTATAGTTACAGACAGCTGACATGAGGGAGGAGTGAATCAATGAACGTATATGGTGATCTCAGAAGTATTATATTCTTTTTAGTACTAAACCTTAACTTTCAAGGTGGGATGAATGCAAGTTATACATTTACAAATAGAAAAACTAATGACATGGGAAGTCATCACCATTCCTCATTTTCCCCATCCAGCTTTACAAGGCACAATAATTCACATCTTTGAGACCAGAAAGGAATTAAACTGTCGCTTTCCATTCCTTCTAAGTTCTCCATATAAGCTCAATTTGAGCAAGGAACTCTTTCCTAGCTGGCAGCTTGATAGGTAACGAATCCAACACTTTACTCTTGGAGATACAAAAGCAGAGACGTATGCCCAGATATAACCCTTGAGCATTAAGGACAGTATGCAGCTGCATACATTTCACCCTGACCCAGCAGATAGAATTTACAGTCTAAAAACGTAAAACAAAACAAAACAACATGATTAAAAAGAGACAGTCTCTCTCCATTATAGACTCATGATGGACTGAAATGGGTAATAAATCAAGCCTATTCTCTTTGAATTTCTAATGCAGATATCATAAAAAGAAGAGTATATATAAATTTGGGCATAAATAGCTGCTCAAAAATTGTGACATTCTCTGCAAATGAGGAATTATCTACATCACATGAAATAACTCAGGTAACAGTACTAATAGAGCTATTTTAGAGAGTATGGTCTTTCAGAATTGAACTCACTGTGGAACCGTTAAAAACAAGCTAAAGATAATTAATTCTTATTAAATAATTTTTATTTAAATATAATCAAAATAACAATGATGTAGAATTTTAAAATCAAAACCTTATACTAATAGTATGTTTAATATGCTCTTTATAAATTTGGTATGCATAACTGAGTACAGTAGATTTAAAATTTGTGTTTTTTATTACAGCTGGGGGAGAAGACAACACTACTAGTAAAGAAAGACCATAAATATTATCTTTTCCCTCCTGGAACACCCAAAATGGAGCATAAGCAAGATGGAGTAACTGACAACACCACAAGTACCAGATACTCATGGTAAATAGTATATATTATATACATAAAGCCCTTCATAATTCAAATTTTCATAAGATTTTTTAAATATACGACTTCTGGTCCCATGGCACATTCTAACCCTATTCCTCCAAACAGATTCTTTACATAATTCCAATCCACAGAAATTTATGGTTTAGGCAAATTGTTACAATTTTTGAAATTTTTATTTCCTTGGCTTGAGGGTCAGTGCTTGTTCTCATTCATGATTAAATATTTCCAACTGAGACTCAACCTTTCTTAGTTCAGCTGAGGTACTGGCACCCAGTTCTGATCTCTTGTCCCTCTCAATAAATAAGCACAAAGCCTTTTTTTTGTTTGTTTTTCAAAGAGCTATACTTCTAAAAACTAAAAGGTATTAATAGACAAGAGGAAGGAGCTAAAATACAAAGTTACGTTTCAAAGTATAGGTCTTCAGATTTAATTCTCTATCATAACCCTGAGCTTACACACTGACAGATACACGTTGTTCACTTATTAAATTACAAATGCTAGACTACACATTTCTCTTTCTTCTCAAAGCCAATTATATTGCTATGAATAGTTACTATATTAATCAAACAGGTATTTACAGAGCTCTTTCAGTAATCTGTCTAGTAAACGACAGATTTAACTCAAGACTGGTAAAATACTGGAATCCAGATGGCAGTCACTCCCTCATCAGGCAACACAGAAAACTAGGTTCCTTAGTTCAACATTACGTACAGAATCAGGTGGCAAGAGTTATATCTTCTTTTTTTTCAACTTGGCACTCATTTATTTTGTGGTGGATTCTAGGCCATAGGTGACAGATTTAGAAGACAAAAGCAAATATGAACACTTAGCATATAATATTGGAATTATTTTAAATGGCACTATTCAATTAAAAAGCTTAATACATGTGACCAATAAAATGAGAGGAAAAGAGTCCATTCAAAATAGCATCAAATAATATAGGCAGTTTTGTTATGAATGTGGAAAAATTTAACCTCTTGCAGTATCTGACAGATTAAGCACACAAAACGTAAATTAGTTTACAGAAAATTTAAATATAATCACCAATAAGACTGATTTATTAGACATACAATGATTTCCTTTTCAAATCTCCATAGAAATTAAAAAATTGATTATATATCAATTCACACAGGAAACCAAAATAAATTTAAGATTAAATATTGTATAGGGTATATTCCCTAACTGCAATCAATTCAAAGACATTTTTTTTCTAAGAAAGAAATTAAACCCTTGGAAAATTAAAAATAATTTTATGTAAAAGTAGAGAAACTAGTACAACCCATCAGCAGATATCAAAATTCATGGTCAATCTTGTTTCATCTATAGCACAATTAACTATCTTCATAACACTTTTAAAGCAATTCCCAAGTATCTCATAACTTTATTTGTAAATATTTTGGTAGAATTCTTAGAAATTAAAAATATGTATAAAAACTTCTTGAAATGTTTTAAGAAAAGATGGCAGTTCAAGGAACGCATATTCATCTCGTCCCTTAAATCCAATTGCAATGAACTTTGAAGAGTAAAAATAGAGGGATACTGCATAATTTCTAAGTTAGAAAACTTTCAGAAATTCTGGTTCATTAAAAGCAACTTCAAGGATTTACAAGACTAACTTGCAAAACAATTCTTGAGAGAGTAACATGGTCTAGTGGAAAACAGAGATCTTAAGCCAAAACTCATAAAAAGGCAAATTCAGTTTGGATTTCCCTTAGCCACTAAGGATCAATAAAATGTGAGGGTGTGTCTGATAATAGGATCCAGAGAGTGACAATTATTTAAGAAAAAAAAATGTAGAAAGTTGGGTTGAACTCAGTGGTTGTTGAAAGAAGCAAAGTCCTTTAAGCTTCACCTTATAGCTTATTTGTCAAAATGAACTCAAAGACCCAGGGGTGTGGGCACCTATCAGAAGCATCAGCATGGAAAGACTGGCATCATCAGGTAATGGGACCTCTACGGACATGGTGTACAAGAAATTTCAAGATGAAACACCCCAGCACAAAATCAAATATGGTGACATACAAACAAGAAAGGTAATGACATTTCTTTGCCCAGGATTATCCCCGCAAAGAGGGGCATGAAAAAGTAGATTTGACGATGTAGAAGATCACCTCAATAATGCAGAGGGCATGCCTGAGAAACGGCTCCTCACAGAGGGGAAATGAATGAAAACAATGGGGTGGACAAAAATGAGACATGTATGATAAACAGGAGGTCAAACAAAGGGGCAAAAAAAAAAGAAGTGGCCCTGAAGGAAAGACCAGAATAAATGGAACAGAAGCAGTATCATTGAGATAACAGAAGAATTTCTTTAGCTAAAATGCTTAATGGGTATATTAAAAAGGTTCCTGGAGTGTCAGGGTACAAGGATCACCAGGCAAAAATTAATGAAAAGAGAAAAACACTCAGACATTTCCTGATGAAATATGCAAACTTCAAAGATAAAGACAATTCCTAGAAATACCCAGAACCACCCCTACTCCTGAAAAGTTACACAGAACAGTTGGGCTAGGCTCTGACTTCTCTTCAAAATTAATTGTCAAAGATAATAAATAAGTATCAGAGCTCTGAGGAAAGAAAGTTATTTCACAAGAAATCTCCACCCAATCACATTGCTCAACTAAGAAAATAAATTCATTTTCAGGTATGTAAAGACTCAGTAAGTACTCTACTTGATGAATCAAAATTAAGGAATGTTTAAATAGCAATACAGATGACTAATGATGTGCACAGAAACTATTTAAACTCAGATATTAGTCTCAATTGTAACTATCATATTACAAAAGAGAATGCACATTGGTAATTACAAAATAACATGTAAATATAAAACTAATTTAAAAAATGTAAAACTATTAAAATAATTTGAAAATGATACTCCTGATATGCAGTTCAAGAACTTTTCCACAAAAATGAAAAATAAAAAGGAAGTAGTAGTAAGAAGAATTAAAACTGTACTCTGTGTGTTACTTACACAGGAAGAGTGATCAAAATGGGTTTATTCTCATAGTTCATATTAAGGAAAATATGTTCTTGGGAGTGTTTCTAAGCTTTTTACAAGTGTTTAACAACAAAAAGTCAAGATCATTACTTTCCAAATCACTAGAGGGAAACAAAAACATTAATGTATGTAATATGTAGAGAAAAGAAGAGAAAGAATACCTTGTGATGTAGCAATTATACTCTTAGGCATACACCCTAGAAAAAACTGGAAATAACTCAAATATTCACAAATGATAGTATGAATAAAAACACTGTGGCATATTCACACAATGAAATACTATATAGTAATGAAAATTAATTAACTAACATAGATCAATACAAATAGCCAACAACAAAATGTTAAATCATTTCAGAATACATTATGACTCCATTTATAGGCAGATAATAAGTAAAAAATTAAATATTTTTTAAGCAATAGACAAGTATGAGGTAAAACCACAAAGAAAAGCCAGATGATAATTATCACATAGAAAATAAGCTAGGATTTATCCCTCAGAAGAGAAATGCACACACAGGGGGCTTCAAAGGTATTAGTAGAGTTTTATTTGTTTTATTTTGTCTTATTTTGATGTGGATAAACTTGCAGGTATTAAGCTTTTTTGTGTATGTATGATAAAGTTTAAAACTAAAAAAAAATTTAGAACGTTGGAAAAAAAGCAGTGAGTTATTTTAAACTTAAAAAAATATATATTTCCACTGCTATGTAAAATGTTTCCAATTACAGAAAAAGATTAGCATCTCCCTGAAAACTAATCTAGCAAAACTGACAAAACTTCATAAAAATTACAGTTAAAAAAGGACTACCTATATAAATACTAGAAAAAACAATATTAATATTTATTAAATACACACACATACTCAAGACTGAAGATTTTATTGCAGAAATCCAATGATACTTCAAGATTTAAAATTTTATAACATTAAACTCACCTGCAGAGAAAAAAATTATCTAAACAAAGGCCGCCAAAGGTTATTTAATAAAATGATGCATCCATGCTTCACTGAAAATAAATTTAGTTAATGAAGAATTCTAGAATATTCCTCTTTTTGATCTCTCGTATGGCCCCTTTGTTATGCCATACATATCGAATAATTCCCAGTCTACTCCTTTACCAGTACAGGCTTACTCAGAACATTGCACCTTAACTTGATCCAGAGTTCTTGCTTCTGTAGAAGACTACCCTTCAAAGTGGGGCACACACACAAGATACTCCAATAGGAAGAAACACTTAATGTATGGGTTGACGCTGCTGCCTCCCTCCTTCACTCCATTTATCTGGCAGTCCATATGTTACTCATCCCATGTGAGACAACATGGAGGGGCTAACAGTGGAATCCTCATTCATTCATTAACTTCTGACCAGTGGAAACCTCATCATTCATTAGATTCCATGTACTATGTCTGTGCATGTCTAGGTTAAGTGGACATTTAATTTAAAATTTATGTAAGAGATATTATCTAATTTTAACTAAACCATCTCTCACAAAAATAAGATTAAAAGATCGTTTCAAAGAAACCAGTTTGACTAGTGCAAGCAAACAAACAAGAAAATGGCAGAGCTAACAAACACTTCTCACGTGAGCTCATTATCAACAATACTGTGAAGTAAAAACAATGGCAAAGCAATCAGATACGAAAGAGGGCCAAAAGATTTCTAAATTGTCAAAACCCACCTATCTGAACTGTGAATTTATATGCCCTGACCTTGCCCTAGGCCAATGTTATACTTTTTATGTTGGTGACTATTTGTAAGATGTTCTAAGAATCCAGAATTTGAAGACAAACCTCTATGTTTTTCTCAACAATATTTTTCAAGTCACTGAAACTTAATCAAAACTTATTAAAGCTTAAAAATAAATATTATTTCAAGTACATGTAGTGATAAATATTTACAAGAGTCTTTCCAAGGCCAACTGCCATATCACTGGGAAAACATTTCTTTTTTTTCTTATGATAAAAATAGCTGAATTAATACATGAAAAATATGGCAACGAAACACTGTTAGAAAAAGACAAGAAATCACTACTAAGAAGTTGAAGAAACAAGGATTAGAGCAAATTATACTGTGTGGGAGGTTTTCTATAGAGTTGAATTCAACTACAGATGTTTCTAATATATCTTAGCTTATTGTATTTACTCGGTTCTCTTTAAAAAATGAAATTCACAAAAAACTATCAATACTTTTTGGTGAGTCTTTAAAGGAAAGTAGTACCAAAGATACACTCTCATAAGCAAATGTCTTTTACAGAAAGAAAGTTTTCAGAGAAACATGTTAATTCTACTTAAGGCCACAATGAAGAAGCAGATACTTTAACTGGGAAGGAGAAGAAGTTGGGGGGAGGGGATGATGGAAGATGAAAGAGAAAGAGGATAGAAGGGAAACAGGGAAAGAGAGGGAAGGTTATAAGTGTAAGATCAGACATGTGAAAATCATTTACTGCTCATGTAACAGGCAGGGTAAATGCAGCAAAGAAGCTGAAGTCAGAAGTGACAAAAATGGCACAAGATGATTTCAGTGTGGTCAATTATATAAAAAACATCTTTGAAATAAGGTAAAATCTTCAAATGTACTTCATAATGAGATGTGAAGTGACAGAAAAATATTTTGTACCACAGAGGCTGAATGGATATCTTAGTGAAGAGTACTTAAAAATGGTACCAATCTTGAGAAGAGTTACACACTTTACTTTTCAAAAGCCTCAAATTTGCTGACTTCTGTGACAGCATCAGGTGATGAGCAATATCTTACCTAACAGATAATTTAGAAAACAAAACAAAACAAAACAGGAAGACATTTAATCTACCCTTTAAAATAAAGGTGAAATTTTAACAATGAAAAGAAAGTAATTACTTTTAAAAAGAAAATCATGCTATGGAGAGAGCTCTAAAAAAGGGGGGAGGGGTGTTTTTTAAAAAGAATTTTCCTTCCATCATGTGATTTTTTTTTTTGCTGAAAATATTTTGCATGTGTCTTACATTAAAATTCTCATATCTACATTGAAGTAGGAAAAAGAACTTTCCAAACTATTTAAAAATCTCCCCCAAATTCTATGGGCTTCGGACCCTTTAAAAACTTTTATGTTGATAAAATAACAAAGAACTCACATGTCCTCAATTCAGATACATCAATTGTTTATATGTTGCTCATTTGCTTTATCATATTCTTATTTTTCTCATCCAACCCCTCCCTCTCTCTCTCTCTCTCTACACACACACACACTTTTTCCTGATTTAAAATTAAGTTATTTCTCCTTGTTTTTCTTAAGCTTGACATTTTTAACAGTTGAAGGCAGTTATTTTGTAGAAAGTCCTTCAATTTAAATTTGTCTTATGTTGCTTTATAATTAAATTAGATACCGAAAATGTCCTTTTGGCAGAAATACCACAGAAGTAAATGCATATCCTAGTGCATATATTAGGAGGTCCATCATGTCGATTTGTCCCATTGGTGGTACTGTTAAATTATAAGATACAGCAGGCTCACCTTGTATTTTCCCTGCTCCTGCCCTAGAATCACCCTTTTCTCCAAGGAAAACTGCTTCTTTTTCATGAGGAATGATGTTTAGAAGCCAGTATCTGGACCCTAGATATGCTCATTGCTTATAGAGGTACCTTTGCTTCTAAGACCTTTCAATATACATCAGAAATACAAACATATGCATGCAGGGGCATATAAATCTATTTCTGTCTCTATATAAAAGGATGAGATCATACTAATACTAATACCTCTACTGCCAGTTCAATGTCAGCTTTCCCTCTTCATATTTTTAACTCTCTTTTCTGACAGTGAGAAATCTGGTTGTTGTTCTCAATAAAATTATACATATGATCACCCATACAATAAACAAACCTTCTAGAATTCAATATAATTTTTATAGTTCCTTTTGTCTTTACATCAATGATATATCATTTGAAACACAGGTTTATTTGTTTTTGTTTGTATTCTCTTTTAGATTTGTTCTTCCACATTCTTGTTGGTTTTATCGTTCAAAATTTGTTATGAAATTTGTGGGTTACAGCTAAGGTAGTAACTATAGGTAATTTATGTGATGCATTTTCTTTGTTCTTTTGTTTTTCAATTGCTTTTTACATGTAGGAAGGTCTGTATTTGTGTTCTACTGGTTACCTTTGCACTTATACACCTGCAATGCCTTAATCCCATTTTCTTATTATTTTATTGTCTAGCAGGTCAACTTTTAATGAATGGTATCTTCTTACTCCCAACTACTGCTTTTGCAACAATTGATAAGTTTTTTCTACTTTCCTCTTTACTTCTCCCTTTACAGTTGCATTATTTCTACTTTGTAAGAACATATAAGATTTACATATTTTTCTTTCACCTTTATTGTCACCTATGCTTTAGTCTTAGATCTACAACTAAATATAATTAACACTCACCATGGATCCTTATGCAAATGTTTTCTAGCCAACTCTTAGTTGGATAAAGCTCATGCTCTAGTAGATTCCTCAAGAAGAATTCAGGTGTATAGTATTCTCTGAGTTTTGCATGTTTAAAGTGTTTTTGTGGGCTTCCCTGGTGGCGCAGTGGTTGAGAGTCCGCCTGCCGATGCAGGGGACACGGGTTCGTGCCCCGGTCCGGGAAGATCCCACAGATCCCACATGCCACGGAGCGGCTGGGCCCATGAGCCATGGCCGTTGAGCCTGCGTGTCCAGAGCCTGTGCTCCACAACGGGAGAGGCCACAACAGTGAGAAGCCCACATAGAGCAAAAAAAAAAAAAAAAAAAAAAAAAGTTTTTGTATTCTTAATACTTGAAGAATAGCTTAATATAAAATTCCTGGTTCACACTTCTTTTTCCTGTAGTTTCTTGAAAATGCTGCTCCATTATTACTTTGCTTTGTATGCTTCTTTTTTTTTCTTTAATAGTGCTGCTATGAACATTGGGGTGCATGTATCTTTTTTTAAATTTATTTATTCAATTTATTTATTTTTGGCTGCATTGGGTCTTCGTTGCTGTGTGCAGGCTTTCTCTAGTTGCGGTGAGCGGGGGCTACTCTTTGTTGTGGTGCACAGGCTTCTCATTGCAGTGGCTTCTCTTGTTGCAGAGCATGGGCTCTAGGCACACAGGCTTCAGTAGTTGTGGCATGCAGGCTCAGTAGTGTGGCTCGCAGGCTCTAGAGCGCAGGCTCAGTAGTTGTGGTGCACAGGATCCCTTGGCATGTGGGATCTTCCTGGACCAGGGCTCAAACCCGTGTCCCCTGCACTGGCAGGTAGATTCTTAACCACTGTGCCAACCAGGGAAGCCCTGCTTTGTATATTTCTATTAAGAAGTTGTGTCAGTTTAATTCTCTGGCCCTGTAGGCTTTTGGATCTTTTCCTTCTTCCTGAAGGCTCTGAGAAATTTTTATCTTAAAGTCTAACAGTTTTACAAGGTTATGACTCAAAATTGACTGTTTAACATCAATTTCTCCAGGTAGCCTACAGTCCTTTCAATATGTAGATGCAGGTCTTCTTTTATTTTGGGAAAATTTTTTGAATTATAGTTTTAAATATTGTCTCTGTTCTCATTTAGTTTTCCTAATTCAATTATACATATATGCTGAATCTTTTTTTGTCTCACTTCCATTTCAACCACTTTCTCTTTTACCTGTTTTACTTCTTTAATTCATTTTCATTTTCTTGATTATTTTTCTGCTTTTCTTCAGTGCCTTTGATTAAATTTTAGTTGAATCCATTCCCTCTTAGGCATCTTGGAATTTTGAATTCTTTTCTAAGATGGTTTTTATCTTATTCTTCCATATTTTTCTTGGGTTCAATCAACTCATTTCTTTCTAGGCTTCTTTGCTTGTGATTTTGTGGGGTTTTGAGGGATATTTTTGTTTGTTTGTTTTTAAATTTATGATTTTAGTTGGTTTTTCCTATCTCCAAATGTTTGTCTGAGGTTATTTCATTCAGTTTAGAGAGCTGTGTTACAGTTTTCTACTGTCATGTGGTTGTTGTCTTTTGAGGAAAGGGCTTTCATTTGCTGAGATATTTTGTTTCTCATGTTATGTTTTCTTCTTATGGTAGCTTTCCATAAATTTAGGAGGCTTTCATCTATTGTGACTTTGGCTTTGGGGTGGTTCATAAGATTCCTATTTCAAGAGCCCCCTCTCTTGTTAGCATAGCAAAGTATGATTTCTTTAATGGATGTTTTTTTTTTTTTTTTGTGGTGGTGATGTGAAGAGGGTGGTTGTGTATCCTCCAATTTGGGGGGAGTGGTTTCCATTTCATCTTCCAGAATCTTAAATTTCTTCCTTTTGCTTCTTTTTCCATCACTATCCAATCTCCAAAGGGTGCTTTTCCTTCTCTTTAACTTTCTTCTCCCCCAGAAAAAAATACCCTTCAAAGGCTACCACCCTCAAATCACACACACTTTTAAGCCTAGGACCTATAATCAGTGCTCTGATCTACCAGGACTCTCTTGTACTTAAGGTGTGGGTTCTCTTTCTAATGGTGATTTTAGAGCAATCCTAGTTTTCCCCCACAGCTTTTCAGAATTGCCCTTGTTCTCCACAAATGCTTGCTTCAGGAGAGAGAAATCTCTCTGCTGGGATTTGATGTTTACTTTTCTACTTATAGAAAAGTTCATAGCATTCTGCTTCTAGTTATGTTGAGGGCATGGATTTTATACAGTTTTATTTGTTCTTTCTTGTTGATCTTTACTGATTTTGATTTTGGAGGATATATGAAGAGACTTAGATTTACCTTACCTATCATTATCCTTACTTGCCCAGAAATTGATTCGAATCCTATTATACAAAATGTAAAAATGTGAAAGTATCCCAAAATTTGCAAGAAAAACTGATCTCAGGCAAGATGAAACAAATGTTAGATTTCAACAGAAAAACACTGCATAATTAACAAAAGGAATTAAGAAAAGAAGGATCATAGTTTATTATGTGTACACAAAGATGCATCTGTTCCATTTTCATCCATGTACCATTCTTCCATAATGGAAAAGCAAGTATCAAAATAAACTGAATACAGAAACAGACTTTTGAATCAATGTATGACAATCATACTGACATTTTTTAAAAATTGAAGCTTACGGCTCTGATTAAAATAGGATTCAGTCATTCATTCAACAAATACTTATTAAGCATTTACTATGTGCCAGACACTTGGAATACTGAATAAACAAAGCAGATAAATATCCCCATCTAACATTCTCATGGGGGAGAGAAATAAAGAATGAAATTAATAAACTTATTTTTTAAGAAGATCACAAAAACTTTTTATATGGTTAATAAATAAAATTTAAAATATAATTTAGTTCACTTTTATCATCATACCAAAAATTTTCTTTTAGGTATTTCTATCTCACTACATTAAGTTAAATATTGGGGAGTATGTTCCCAGTTTTCCATTTTTAGGAATATAATTAGAGTTTGTGAAACACAGATGTCTAGAGGATATCACCAAGAGGTCCTGGACTTAGAGCTAGATAAAATAACTTGTGAAACATTGGGTTGTCTCTCCTTGGAGAATGGAAAATAAATACATTTAGAGGTATAAGAGGCATCATTCCAATTGTTTAGGTTTTTGTTGTTTGCTTCAAGTGTATGTGTGAGAAGAAGGGTTGTATATAGTTATTAAGCAGCCAAAAATGAGGCCTGCATTAAATGTTTGTCAAAAATTCCAGTTCTAGAAATTTATCCTATATTGCATGTTGGCAAAGAATAGGATAAGTTAAGTTTAACATTATAGTAGTTTATGACAACTAAAGACTGGAAAAAACCTACATGTTGAAACGATAGGAAACTATTGTTTTAGATTCTTAAACTGAATTACTACATAACGGTAAGAAAAATGAGTTAGATTTATATATGCTAATATGTAATTTTAAAACTGCAGAACAATGGTATATATGGTATATTTCTACCTATGTATTAAAAAGGAGATCAGCTATATGCTTGCATATGAACAAAGTATTTGGGGAATGAAATTTTTAAAAAACTATAATAGTGGTTACCTTCGTAATGGGGACATTCTCACCCTTCACGTTATTTGAATTTACTTTTCTTTTTATATACTGTGTTCTTGATTACTTTTTAAATAAAAAAGGCTAATTATAAATACCAAATCTATTAAAAGGTACAATATTTAAAACAGAATAAAGAGATAAACTAATGTGATAAAACAGAGAAAGCCATTTTCTAATATAAAAAGGTAGCATTTGTATAAGTGTGGGAAACATAGTATATTCAATAATTAATACAGGGATAAAAGATTCATTATTGAAAAATAAAAAATAAAATTTTACCTCATACTATACAGACCAAATCAATTTCCAGATAAATTAGTGATTTAAATGTAAATTTTAAAATAAAAAAAATTAACCAGAAGAAAATACAAATTAATGTATTTATAATATTAGAGTAGGGAAGGCCCTTCTCAACATGAGAGGAAGCATGCACAAAGAAAGAGTAATATATGTATCTCATGAAAATTTTTAAACTTTCTATAAGGCAAAAAGTAACACAATGCTAAATAACAAACAACAACCTGGAAAAGTATTTCACATACATATACACACACCCACACATACACACATTTAGAATACAAGTTATTTCAAGTCATTATGAAAAGGACCAATATTACAATGCTTTTTAATGAACAAATAATGTTTTTTTAAAAACAAATATTTTATAAGAAAAATACAAATTTTAAATGTGAGATGAGTTTAAAAAATTATAATATGCAGTTTTGCCAAAGATTTAGGTAAGCAGAAACTTATACATAGAGTAGAAATATATACTGGTACACCATTCTGGAGGGGTATTTGATAATATGCATTAAGAGCATTAAAAATATGAATATCATTTATCTCAAAAATCTTTCCCTCTAGCAAATTACCCCAAGGAAATAAACATTTTTATTCAAAGATGTATTCAAAGATTAAAAACACAACAACAACAAAAATCTGCTGTCCATCATCATTTATAAGGATGAAAAACAACCTAACCATTCAACAGGAAACTGGCAGACTAAGTTTTATGCATGAGAATTCTATACAGCCCATAAAAATGGAGTTATAAAAGAATACTTATCAGCATGTAAGAATATTTGAGATATTATAATAAAAAATTAGAAAATGCAATAAACTATGGTTCTATTTATTTAAAATACACATTTCATAAGTAAATTCATGCCAGGAAAAGTCTTAAAGCATATACAAAACACGTTGACAGTAATTAGTGTTAGAATTATGTGATTTAAAAATTTTAAATTGATTTATAGTTACTAAATTTTCTATAGTAAATTCGTTTTTATTTTATCAAGGAAAAATTAGAGTACAGGTAGAGAGTTATTCCTTCTGAGTCTGGACTGAGAAGATGAGTTAAGTTATAGATAATTTTGAAGTGGTAGGAGAAGTAGTTTAAAAAGAATACATGCCAGTTTCTATTTTCTTAGTGTATTAGAAGGATATCTAAAGAGTACAGAAGGCAGGAGTGGAAAGTGGGGAATTTAAGCAAAGTGGTAAATCTTTAAAGCAGCCCTTAGAGAAAAAGAAAATGTGGTCATTTCTTGAGATGGTACTGAGGTAGTAACAGTGTTATCTGGTGAAAGAGAGATTTTAGTTTAAATAAAAAGAAGAAGATTGAGGGAGACAGGAAGTGGACAGGAGGGACAGAAGAGGAATAGGAAGGATGTGAAGCAAAGAAGAAAAGGAAGAAGGAAGAGGAGAACAAAGTAAAGATGAACGAGAAGGGAGAAGGTCAGAGAAGAAGGGAGGAAATGAATTGGGAAGTTTGAAAAAGGAGAGAGGGGTTCAAGGAGTAGGAAGGAAAAAAAGAAGACTGAAGAAAGAAGGCAGGGCAGAGTGCTCTAAGGTTGAGGAGATAAGAGAATTTATTACAAATGAAATGGGTCATCTAGAGACAGCTGTGGAGTGTTGTGGTTAGCTGGAAAGGAGTAACTACATGGAAGAGTAGGCTTGAGGTGGTTGTACAGTAGGTAGAAATTACCCTTTATACAGTGAAGCTTCTAGATGGAACTTTGATACTGGCACATAGAGGGTGAACAAGATGTAACATATCTCTATACTAAAATACACCCTTCATAAATGTCTAGAATAATTTCTGAATGATTACAAACGATAACATTTACTTACATTTCTTAAATAATTTAAGAACTCTTCCAGGTTTTAAACCTAGTAGAATATAAAAATTCCAAGAAAAAAGGACAGGGTGGGAAATTACAAGAAAGTAAGTTTCAGGCTATAATGGGGGGAAAAAAGGCACTTGTGGTGAAGAGTATTCTGGAAAGCTGAGAGGAGATAAATATTATCATGCTAAATTATTCGAAACAAAAATAATTGCTAAGCAGGCAGGATATCATGGAATTTCTTTTCAGAATCAATTCTATCACATATATAAATTAGTTTCATTACTGAATAGCTGCACTTTATTTTCTGACCTCAGACAGTGAAACAGAAGGCTCTGGCCAAATGAGGAAGAAAAATCTATTACACTCAGGGGAGCTGCGCTTGTTTAACCAATTAAAGTACACTGGACAAATGCCCTCTACCATTAGGATAACACCATCAGAATAAAGAGCACACTTGGAGCTCTCCCTGGTGCTGCAAATGTCCCGGCTGTCTGTGACCCATTCCTACACTGACTTATCTGCCTGAATTCTCATTAGTCTTATTTCTGCAAACTACACACTTACCTGTGCCTCTGTAAGTATATACTTTAAAACTTTATTAGAAAATGTATAATAGAGATAGAGCAAAGGGTTCTATTTCACATCATTTATGTAAGATATTTTCTTCATATTTCCCAACAATTTTAAAAATTAATAACCAAAAAATAAAAGCACAGTGGTACTAATGAATCTGAATAAAAGTATCCTCATATATATCTATCTATCTCTAATAGATAGATAGATGAGAAGCACTAGATTAATCATAGGCTATATGGTCAGCTAAATATCTCTAGGAATTATTCTTCCTGGAAAAAAAGTCACCTTAGAGATGATCTTATTGGTCTATCTACTCTTACAAAATCTGTATATCTTTAGTTGTTTTTCCCCCTTTCTGATCTGTAATTAGTCAACAGTAATTATACCACTGCCTAAATGGTATGCCTTTTATTACACATACTTAAAGAAAAAAGAAACCAAAAAATCCCCACTTCATCACATTAAATTCTTCCAAAATCTAAGCACCTAGCATGAACTAAATAAGGAGGATAACCAGAATTCCCTAAGTCATAATGTTGAAATCTCCGAGAATAAGTATTTTGAATTTAGGAAATACCTACATATTTGGGGGGGGGGGGTAAATTTTTGTGGCACTTATTCAGAATGTGCAACAGAAGTATGACCTCCAAAGAATCAAGACATTAAAATGTAAAACTTCATCTAAATGACTTCAGCATTCCAAAAGACACTGTGGTTTTTACAATTAAACCTTAGTATATTAATAAAATTATTTAGTTTACAATAGAAACCAATATGAACAAATAGGTTTAGGAAGAATTATCTAAGTATAAAAGAAATCAAGAATTCTCTTCAAATTATTGTTTTAGTTCAAATGGCCTGTTAGGTGATTTAATTTTCCTCTGAAGTGGTTGGTCCTCTGAAAAAGAGATTCCTCTCATAAAGAACTTAACCTGAGAGGCTCAAGCAGGCAATCAAACTGTTGGGAATCTGTTTGTCAAAAAATACTTAAAATTAATACTTTTTATACTACCTAGTGATCTAGAAATTATGTCAGGAAACCTTTGGATACTTTTGTCACTACGCCATGTATCTTTTTTTAAATCATTATTCCTGTTAATACAGAGGAAAGATGATATAACTTAGGACAACAGAACTCTTCTTTCTTGCCTGAAAGCAGAGTTTGTAAACAGATAAAAGGAAACTGCACCTACCAGAGAATGCTGCCAACTCCTCCCATCCCAATACCAACTCCCTGTGGCCTGGGGTACCCTTGCAGAACACTTAGCAGTTCTACAGAGCAATCTGAAAACTACTTCCTTAAGCATAAAACATTTTAAGTTGATTTTTGACATAACATTATATTATGAATGAGAACAAATTAGAATCAAAGGTGAATAGGCAAACAGTGCTGAAAAGCAATAAACATGTATATTCTTAACTTTTCTAAATCTAAGAATTAAAGTTTTATTAAGTGGTAAAAAGATATTGTAAGAAAGTTGCTGATCTAATTCAGGGATTCTTAATTAAGGGCAGTACCATGACAGGATAGTCTAGAAAAGCATGGGTCCATTTTTGTTTGTCACAGTGACTAGGGACGCACGACGAGTAATTAGAAGGCAGGAGCCAGGGATGCTAAACATGCTACAGTGCACAAAGATTTGTGCCATCCCAAAGCCAACAGCACGTCCACTGAGAAACACTGATCTAATTTAACTAAAAGTAAAAATTAAGAATTTCCAACAAATTGGGAAATTTCCAATGAATATCTGACTCACGAATATCCTTTCTAAATAACAGTAATGGAAACTCAGAGTCCAGAGGCCCTGCCTCCAAAGGAAATCAAACTCTTAGCATAACCAAATCATACTATCTAGAAACTGACTATACATCCTTTTATATAGAGTTTAACTAGGTGTTGTTTTCCAGAAGTACCTCTTGCCCAATCCATCTAACAAACAAAACAAATCAAACAAGACACTGAAAAGAAAACCCCAAACAAAACACACCATAAAGAATGAAAAGAGGAAGAGATGTGTGTGCTCGAAACTGTAGAAGAAACTTAAAATACTTTTTTCCTTAGGAAGAATATTATGTGAAGCTTAAATTTTACCACAAAGAGATAATAAGTAAGCATTGGAGGCCAGCCTAGGGATTATTACGACATTTCTATCAGAAATTTCACTCATTTCTAAACAACTGATTTTAAGTAAAATTACCAAATAAAATTCATTTGTAAGTTGACTGCTACCTACAGTGGCAAAGAGTAACTGTGTCTCTGATTTCACAATGATGATTAGATTTTTATATGTATAATTCTTGAGTTTGAAGGGCAAATATATTTACTACATGCTATTCAAAATCTGTTTATCGTATTCAAATGAACATGTACATTAACCTTTAAAAATAGACTAAATTTGAATATGTAAAGAACAGTATGAACTACAGATTACTTTGATTCGAAGTAGTAAAAAAAATTTTTTTATCCAAATGTTTCTTTACAAGTTATAAACTATGAAAAAATGTATTGAGGAACTGTTACATCATTAGAAAAGACTACTCTCCTAAAAAATTGGGTACACATGACATACAGTAGTATTAGCAAATCAATTCATAATTTCTCAAATTAGAATAGGGTTTTATAAGAGAAACAACTAAAATGCACATATGCAACCTTTTACTATTATTGTTTTCTACACATGAGACTTCTTTCAAGTAAGACAATGAAAAGATATATTAAATTGGAAATTATAGATTATTTAATCAAAAAATGTTTAATTGACATGTCAATAAAAAGATGTGAAGGTTTTTTTGCTTGTTTTTAAGAAACACGAGATCTGAAATGGGCATTTTTAGTTCCAGACATGGCAGAAGAGGTCATTTAGATCTATGCTCCTACCAATAACCAGAAAAACTGGAAAATATTAATATTTTTTTTAAGTTTCTCAAAGAAATCAGAGAATGACAAAGTAGTGAAGATTTACTGGACCAAGAGAAAAGACAGAAATCCAGGAAGTCAAAAACTTAGCCTTTGGGTTTGTCCTGCAAGAACTACGGGAAAGACAGTTGAGACTGAGATGTTTGACAGCCTGGAGAGTCTAGGGAGAAATAAACAAATACAACTGTTTTTAGTTGTGACACTGAAAATTTCACCCTAGTAGTTAGATGAACAAGAGATTTGTTCTTGCAGAGACTACAGACTAAGCTGGAGTCATTTAGTGGGCTCAGAAAATTGGATTAAAGTGATCATAGATTGCTAATGCTCCTCAATTCCTGTCACAAGCAAACTAACCAAAATAAACTCTAGAGAAAGACAATATAATTTCAAGTCTCGAATTATGTCTATAAATGGTTTTCAAGTACAATCCAGTATACAAATCAAGTTACAACCAGAAAACTCAGGAGGAAAGAGATGCAAGAAGCAACAAAAACAAAAGGATAAAAGTAAAAACACAGGCAAAGGAGCTCCAGATATTGGAATTATCAAACACAAACAGTATTTTTTCAAAAATCCATATGTATTTGCTTATCACATGGAAGAGCATTGAAAAACAAAGACAAAAATAATTATTAAAGGCAGCCAGAAGAAAAATGTGACAATTTCTTCAAAGGTGCAAGATAAGAAAGATATTTAAGTTCTCACGAGAAACCATGGAAACAGAGGTAATGGGATTAAAGTTTCACTGTGCTCTAAGAAAATAACATCAAATTTAAAGCTCAACACCCAGAGTATATCATTCAAAACTAAAAACGTAATGTGAAAACCAGAAACTATTTTTTTAGGTTTAATAATTATTTTATTTATAAATTTCCACCAATCTTGCCAGTCATATTATTCTGGATATTAGAGATGCATTAAATAGTTTTTTCTTATATTCATCTATATGAAAATTCTGGGAAAAAAGAGAAGAATTTGGGGATTAAATCCCAAATTTAATCCAAATCAAAATTTCAACGCTTTTTTAACTGAAAGGAAGTGACAATATCATTAAAAAAATGTAAATGCAATCATCAAAAAAGTTATGGAACCATAAGACAGGAAAAAGACAGAAGCAATTATCTTGATTCCATCTCTTTTGCAATGTCTGTCTTATTCATTGCTCCAAAACAGTATGTAGCTGGCACACAGTAGGGGATAATGTTAACTCAGTTAAACTGAATTCTTCCAGTCAGTACTTTCCCCAGTCTAACATTTTTTCTACCAAAGTTTGTATCCTATTAACACTCTGTGGTAACAACAGGAGAGAACAGTAACATTCTGAGCACACAGTAGGTATTCAATAAGTGTTTGCCAAGTACACAAATCAAGTTTAAGTTTATTTTCTAGAGTTAAAAATCTCCATTTCTCTAGCTTTTCCTCATGTGATCTATTATCTGAACTTTGATCCCCTTTGGATCCATTCCAAACTATCCTCATAACGTTTTAGTTTCTCCGCAAATTAGACAATGCACCCAACCCTGGGGGATCTAAATTTAACCTACCCACAAACAAATAATAAATGTACTGAGAAATTCTAGTATTTTTAATCTCCATTGAATATAAATGCTATATAGAAATCCATAAATACTTCTATAAACAATATTGTCAGACCGTGTAATCCATTTCCTAAGAATAAAATATATAATTAGAAACAAAAGTACTGAATTTCCTTGTTTATACTTTCTTTGAGGCTGATCAGGTAATGATGAGCCATTTCTAATTTAATTAAACATTTATATAATCTAGTGATTAAATATTATTATGATAGTTCATATTCTCTCAGTATTTTGAGTTTTTCAGCATATACTATTGATATCCTTATCTTTATGCTTTTAAAATCAAGATACAAAATGATAAAATTACAGAGCTATAGAAACACAATGACAATGTTCTTTTATCAATACAACCCAGTTATAGGTATAATTCTTTTCTCTTCCTTAAAATCACCCAGCAATGTGGCTAGTAAAAGTGACCAGCAATAGGGACTTTCCTGGCAGCCCAGTGGTTAAGATTTCACCTTCCAATGCACGGGGTGTGGGTTCGATCCCTCATGGGTGAGCTAAGATCCCACATACCTTGTGGCCAAAAGACCAAAACATAAACCAGAAGCAATAATATAACAAATTCAATAAAGAGTTTAAAACTGGTCCACATCAAAAAAAAAACCTTTAGGGCTTCCCTGGTGGCGCAGTGGTTGAGAGTCCGCCTGTTGATGCAGGGGACACGGGTTCGGGCCCCGGTCCGGGAAGATCCCACATGCCACGGAGCGGCTAGGCCCGTGAGCCATGGCCGCTGAGCCTGCGCATCTGGAGCCTGTGCTCCGCAACGGGAGAGGCCACAGCAGTGAGAGGCCCACGTACCGCAAAAAAAAAAAAAAAAAAAAGTGACCAGCAATAAAATATACAAATACTGCATACAAAAATATGAACATTTTCATTTTCAAGTAAAAATTCACAAAGGTTCTCAAGAAAATTGAGTTATCAAGCAAAATATAAACTCCTTCAATATTAAAGGTCTAAAAAATTTGTAAACTACCAAAATGCTAAACTATAAAACAATTTTATAAATATATTATTTGCTTCATTCTAGAAGAACTTTAATAAACATTTAATAAATTTAATAAATTTTAATAATTTTAATAATAATTTTAAAATTTAATAAATTTTATATAGACAGACACATGCACACTTGTACACAACATGCACTAGGGCAGCATTTCACAAAATGGTAAGGAAGAAGAATAAGAAATGATTTGGGGAGGGCAGAAGGCTACGGCAAAAAACTAAGATTGATTCATATGGTGATAAATTGGTTCTTCTTACTTTCAGTCCTTGGTATATCAAAACAGTTTGATGCTAGTATTTCTTTGGCACCTCTCTAATAACTCTAATCTCCCTTTTTAACAAGAGTAAATATCTAGGAAATAGGCTCATTGTTGCCTTTTCACTCTACTGGATTTTTAAAGTTCTCTTCTTTTTCTGGCAGGTGTTACTATTTAATGTGACAATGTATTATTTATGTTTTAAATACAGTTATTTAAGTAATAAGGAACATAAGTTAAAGAAAAATATTAAGGAAATAAGAGTAGAGGTGATAGAGTAAAGCAGAGACTAAATCTTCCACAGTAACAAAACCCTCAAAATCTCACTGGGCACATGCCAACAGAATAAAGAATGCATTTCACAAGCTCTTCGTATGTAGGTATGGACATGTGCCTAAATTCTGGACAATTTTAGATCTAAACAAAGTTACCTATGGCAGCTTCCAGGAACCTTCCTTAAAAGAGAGCTGGCATTCACCCTCTCAGCTCTCTTCTTCATTCCTTTCTCCTCCTGCTGGCTAGAATACAGATAGATGATGGCTGAAACTAAAGAAGCCATCCAGGTTTATAAGGTGACCTTGGCAATGGAGGCTATGCATGGCAAAGTAACGAGGTAAGAACAACCTGGATCCCTGAGTATTTTGTTTGACAGAAGTACAATACTAGCCCCTTTTCACCTACTTTCAGACTCTTAAGTGATGGCAAAATACACTTCTGTATCATTTAAGTCACTGTTGTTTGGGATCTCTGCTATCAACATGCATATCTAACCCTATCTGCAAATTATGGAATATAAAAAATATTATCAAAATGGTTATGCAAATGATTAAAGTTGGAAAACAATAAACTAAGGCCCTGAAGTGCCCAGGGTAGATCACTGTCAGTCACTGAAATTTATCAAGTGATCCACTAACCATTAGCAGTTTGAGTTATACAAGAAATTTTGAATATATTTGTCACAAATTTGAAATGTAAAATATTTATTTCCACAGAAATTCTATTATATTCTATGTTCTTAAAGGTTGAACACAAGTTACAAGGACTAGCATTCAGTTCGTCTTGACTACAGTCAGAGTTGAAAAATTACTGTTTACTTAGTTAAATTTGTACTTTTTCATTATTCTTAATGTGTTTCATCGTATCTCCAATTCACAAAATTAAATGGCCATCTGAAAAATTATTCACTGATGTGTAAAAATGTTGAAGAAAACAGTACCAAACCCCATCATACAGATTAAGATAATTAATGTCAATAGGGAATGACTCCAGTGCACTATCGTCTCGTCTCTATCTAGTTCCAAAATATTTGTATGACTCCATGTACACATTAAACAGTCACTCCCATTTCCCCTTTACTCCCACCCCTGACAACCATGAATCTGCTTTCTGTCCCTATGGATTTGACTATTCTGGACACTTCATATAAATCAAATTACACAACATGTGACATTTCGTGTCTGGCTTCTTTTACACAACATAATGTTTTTGAGGTTCATCCATGTGGTAGTATGTTATCAGTACATTCCTTTTTTATGGCCAAATAATATTCCAAATAATTATATTATTATATCATATTTTGTTTATCCATTCATCAGCTGATGAACATTTGGGTTATTTTCACGTTTTGGCTGTTGTGAATAGTGCCACTATGAACATTCATGAACAAATTGTTTAAATACTTGTTTTCAATTCTTATGAGTACTACCTAGGAGTAGGATTACTGGGTTATAGGATAATTATATGTTTAACTATTTTAGGAACTGTCAGACCTTTTCTACAATGACTAAACAACATGCTTCTTGATCTCAAATCACTGTTGAAGAAAGTAGTGAAAATAGTAAATTTGTTCAATAGGAATCACTCAGTATACATCATGTCAGTGCTGTTTTAATAAAATGGCAATGAATGAAAGACTTAGCTTTTCTACACTTAAATGTAATCTGGCTGTCAAGGGGAAATATATAAGGTTTTCAAATGGTGAAAAATTATTTAAATTTCATGATATTCATATCTGTGAAAATCATTTCTGTGGTTTTACAAATTATTTGTTCAAGTATCATACCTTGGGTGATATAGCTAATATTTTGAAATGTCTAAGAATTATTTCATGGCTGAAATACCATGATTTTTAATAATAAGTTAAGATTTCTTAAGAAGTCCCAATATTAAGTTAGGGACTCTGAAAGATAGCTGAAGTAGTCCCAGGTCAGTAGGAACACATTATAAATCCTTTTCCAAGAAAATGCCTCAGTTCAGGCACCCAGGTTTTCAATAATGATGTCATAAGCAAAGACCTCCTAACACACATTGAAACAAATCACCATGAGTGCTAGACAGCACAAACAATAACCAATTCATCAGACATAAAATATAAACATGGAGAAAATATTTAAAGAAATAAAATGTAGAATTAGAAAATCAAGCAAGCAATAAGAAAAACATAATAATAGTGTCTAATACATGACTTATATATGCCATTAGAGTCCTCAAAGGATGGAATAAATAGTACAGCAAAAAAGATTTGAAAAGATAATGCTTTACATTTTTCAGATCTGATGGAAGACCCAAATGATATAAGAAGAAAATACAAATCCAGCAGAACAGATAAAAAGCAGCATATACCAAGTGCATGGTAATAAAACCCCACAAAGCCAAAGAAAAGGAGAAAAATCTTAAAAGCAGCCAAAGAAAACATGCAGGTCACCAACTAAGAAATGACAGTTGGACTGATGCTGATTCATCACCAATAATTTCAGGCAGAAGATAGTAGAGTAACATAATCAAAGTTTTAAAGTTCTATTAGAAAAAAAAACCTATCACAGAAAATCACATCCTCAGCAAAACTACCTTTCAAGAACATGGATGGAAAAAGAATTTCAGACAATCAAAAACACTGTATCACCAAAATATCTACACTAAAGGAAATGCTAAAGGAGGTACCTCAAGAAGAAGAAAAACAATACCAGAAAGGTCTTAGAGTGTCAAATAAATGGTGAACAAGTAAACTGGTAAATCTATAAGTAAATGTAAAAAATATTCAAATGTTCAAATGAAAAATAAATGGGGACCCCTGGGTAATGGTTATCATTGATAATGATTCACTGAGTTGTACACTTATACTTTTTGTACTTTTGTTTGTAATATGTTTATTGACAAATGTTTGCTCAAATAAATATTTCCCACAAAATAATGAAGTTCATATAAAATAATGAAGAGAATGTCTTAAAAAAAAAGTTGAACTGTCCAAGAATACCAGCATTAAGAGCCACAGAAACAGAAGCCATAATCAGAGATCTGGTTGAAGGTATTCAGAGTGAAAGTGTGCTAAGGTCATTGTTCAAGAGCAGATGAAGTTATAACTTTAAGACTCTGTTAATACATATGGCAACATTTCCCGGGAAGATTCTAAAAATGACAGAAATAGAGTGTACAATATCTAAGCCAGCTGTGTTTATAAATGGAATAAAAAGCAAATAAACCAAAACATATGTTAAAGTATTTTTTAAAAAATATAGAAAAAGCAGGAAAAATAAACAAAGATAGTAAAAACAAGTCTAAAAATAACAGCAATCAAAAATAATAAAAATGAAAGTTAATTCAAGAGTTTATAGCCAGATAATGACTGAATAAAGAAACAAAATAAAAAAGATACATTATTTTTAAGATTACTAATTCTTCTTAAAAAATTTTTTTTTGTTCTATTTATTTTATTTTTGGCTGCGCTGGGTCTTCGTTGCTGTGTGCAGGCTTTCTCTAGTTGGGGTGAGTGGGGGCTACCCTTCATTCCGGTGCACAGGCTTCTCATTGCGGTGGCTTCTCTTGCTGCGGAGCACGGGCTCTAGGCACGCGGGCTTCAGTAGTTGCGGCAAGCAGGCTCAGTAGTTGCAGCTTGCAGGCTCTAGAGCACAGGCTCAGGAGTTGTGGCGCATGGGTTTAGCTGCTCCTCAACATGTGGGATCTTCCCGGACCAGGGATCAAACCGGTGTCCCCGGAATCGGCAGGTGGATTCTTAACCACTGTGCCACCAGGGAAGCCCCCTTTTTTTTTCAATTTTTAAAATTTACTTTATATATATTATTTTTGGAAGATTACTAATTCTTAAATATACACAAAGGTTCAAAGGTTATACCAGTTATATTCTAGTCACATAAATGGGAGCTGCTATATCAATAGGAGACATAATAGGTTTAAAACAAACAGTATTATTTGCTTTAAGGAGGGTCACTATTTAATGACAAAAGTTCAATTTACCAGAAAGACATGATAGTTCTAAACTGGTATGCACTAATAATATGACCTCAAAATATTTAAAGCAAAAGTTGTTAGAATTTACAAACACAGAAATTTATAAATCCACCACTATGGAGGGAGATTTCAAAGTATTGATAGTCCAGACAGACAAAAAGCTTAATAAAGATATAGAAAGGTAAAATGATTATCAAGCTTAATCTAACAAACATTTAAATTAGAGAATACATATTCTTCTCAAGCACATGGGGAATATTATAAAAATTGACCACCTACTAGGCCAGAATCACATAGACCACATCCTTTTACCACAATGCAAATATATGCAAGAACTCAGTAACAAAACATAGAGAAAGAATTATTGGCCCAGCGGAAGGGCTTTAAACCAGAGGAACCAGCCTGAGATCCCATGACCTAACTTAAATATAATCTAAAATGCACCCGGTCTTCCAAAAGGCAAACAAAAAAATAACCTTGCACCACCACTCCCAGGGCAGGCAGCTGAGGAGGATGTGTTCTATTTGGCTTATAGGACAGTTACATGTTGTCAACTAATATTTTATAGATGAGTAAATTGAAACTTAGAGTAGTGGGTTTTAGAGCAAGGATTTGAGCCCAGTTTGTCTATTTATTGAACCCATAAACTTATTCACTATTTTGAACTTTGTAGTGGGACTTTAATAAATGTTGAATGAGTGAATATAGGTTATAGAGCTTGCTTGAGTATCAGATCAGCAGAATTGAGAGCAAATGAACAGAACAGTTACATTTTTGATGTGTGTTACTCTAAGTTTGTAGTCCCTTGATAATACATACATAGTCCTTTCTTAAAGGGAACTGCTTTAAGACAGGTGACTATCATCTAGACTCTCATAAAAGATTACCTGTAAGTCTACACTTATTTTCCACAAAAAGTTATCAAACAACACGATACGCTTAAGTAATATTCCTTTTTTTCCAGAATTCCTTCCCTCACTGCTAAAAAATTTAAAAATTTAAAAAGATGTTGGGAGGACTTCCCTGGTGGCACAGAGGTTAAGAATCCGCCTGCCAATGCAGGGGACACGGGTTTGAGCCCTCGTTCAGGAAGATCCCACATGCTGCGGAGCAACTGAGCCCGTGTACAACTAATGAGCCTGCGCTCTAGAGGCCAAGAGCCACAACTACTGAAGCCCGAGCTCCTACAGACTGTGCTCCACAGCAAGAGAAGCCACCACAGTGAGAAGCCCACACACCGCAACGAAGAGCAGCCTGCACTCGCCACAACTAGAGAAAGCCTGCGCACAGCAACAATGACCCAATGCAGCTGAAAATAAATAAATAAATAAATAAATTAATTAATTAATTTAAAAAAATAGATGCTGGGAAACCTTCAGTTTGGGGAACACAAAAGAAAAAGAATTTCCTTGAAACTTTTCACTATGTATTATAAACACCCACACTCAAAGGGAGGAAAAGAAAAAACAGAGAAGTTTCCAATAAAAAATATTAATGAAAATTTGTTTCTATGTGTCTTTCCTTCAAAGTTTTCAGAAAGGCACTAAAGTTAGTTGAATGTTCCCAATAACGTAGGAGACCTCTTTAAAAGAGAGGGAAAAGAACTACATAAAATCATGAACCTTGGGTATTTGTCCAATAGCAGTATTGTGATAGAAGGAAATTTCTATAAGAAATCTACTTCTTTCCAGGTATTACTTCCAGGCATTAAGACACTCATTCGAGATTCATCTGTAGTCAATGCTTGATCTTCATGAAGTGCTATTAATGATACCATTTTAGAGAGTAAATACAGGTTTCATATAATACATCAAAATTTATACTTTCCATGGACTTCCCTGGTGGCACAATGGTTAAGAATCAGCCTGCCAATGCAGGGGACACAGGTTCGATCCCTGGTCCGGGAAGATCCCACATGCTGCGGAGCAACTAAGCCCGTGTGCCACAACTACTGAGCCTGCGCTCTAGAGCCCACAAGGCACAACTACTGAGCCTGCATGCCGCAACTACTGAAGTCTGCGCACCTGGAGCCTGTGCTCCACAACAAGAGAAGCCACTGCAATGAGAAGCCCGTGCACCTTAACAGAGAAGCCTCCACTCGCTGCAACTAGAGAAAGCTCACGCACAGCAACAAAGACCCAACACAGCCAAAAATAAAAACAAATAAATTAATTAATTCAAAAAAAAAATAATAAAGTGTAGGCTTCAGTGTTTTTTTTTAAAAAAAAAGAAAAGATATATGCATCCCCATGTATACTGCAGCATTACTTACAATAGCCAAGATATGGAAACAAGCTAAGTGTCAATCAATGAATACATGAATAAAGAAAATGTGGTATACATACATAATGGAATATTCTTTAGCCATAAAAAGAATGAAATCTTGCTATGTGCAACAACATCATGGACCTAAGGGTGTTATGTTAAGTGAAATAAATCAGACAGAGAAAGAGAAATACCATATTATTTCATTTATATGTGGAATCAAAAAACAAAAACACAAGGGAAAAATCCATACCACACAAAGCTCATAGATACAGGGAACAGATTGGTGGTTGCCAGAGGTGAGGGCAGGGGGTGGGCCAAATGGGTGAAGGGAGTCAAAAGATATAAACTTCCAGCTATGAAACAAATACATCATAAGGGTGTGATATACAGCGTGGTGCGTACAGTTAATACTGTACTGCATATTTGAAAGTTGCTGAGAGACTAGATCTTAAAAGTTTTCATCACAAGAAAAACAATTCTGTAACTATGTATGGTGATAGATGTTGACTAGACTTACTGTGGTGACCATTCTGCAATATATTCAAATATCAAATCATTATGTTGTACCTGAATAATGTTGTAGGACAGTTATATTTCAATTTTAAAATGTAATCATTCACAATTATTTGGAGGACTACTTTTCAAATACTACCCAGGAAGACACTGCTGAGAGAAAAAGGTCAATTTTTCACATATCTTATCTTCTGAAAGATTTCATAAGTTTCTCTATTAAAATATAGACATATTGGAGCCATAAGAATATACTTAAATACAATATAAAGATGGGCTATAGAATCAAAACTACATGTGAATCCCAAAGCTACCATTTATTAGATATATGAACTTGATGTACATGATTTAACTTATCTCATCCCCAGTTTCCCTATACGTAAAATGGATACAACATCTACCTAACAGTATTGTTTGTTGTAAAGGAGACGGTGAATAGAGCTAAGTACATTATATGTCATGCATATAATATGTAGTAGCTGCTAATATTATGTTAACATTCTCAGTGATATCTAATAAAGTAATGTTACAGAATCAAAACTATACGCTCTCTCTAAAGTGTCAAATTTAAATATTGAGTGTACACTATAAATGCTTGATCAGATTAGAAAAGCAAGGTGTAGGAAAATAAATCTAATAGGCAGGGTAGAAAAACAAGAATAAAAACTTCGGAATCAGTTAAATCTTGTTTCCACTTCTAGCTTTGTCCTGTGACTGAGGGTGCATAGGTAAAATCAGGATAATAATCCATACCTTCATTATTCATTATTGATTATTCTGAAGCTTAATTAGGGAAATATGTACTAAAAGCCTAGCTTTATATTACGCCTGTCCATTTAAAATTTTTAGTTTAAGGAGAGAAAAGTGAACTTTAGATAGCTTGAAAATTTTTTTAAACTAAAGTTTGACAAAGCATTAGAGAAATGATATTATAATTACATTACGTGAATACTATGTGGATCAGGAATAGAATCTACACAAAATTAACTCTTTTCTTTAATTGTAGGCTTATAAACAAACTTTGTACATCTTTTTAAAATTTAAGTTTAAACTGAACAAGGAATAGTGCTAGGACTACTTCACAGTGCTGTAAGGATTAAATCAGACAATATATGAAAAAAATCATTTGCTAAACTCTTAAGTGCTATACAAATTAAAGACATCTACTATCTTCTTTCAGAAAGACTGCTGCCCACTACACGTCCTTCCCCTCTACTCCCTTACGGAAGAAGTCTTTCCCTTAACACAACTACTCTCTTTCTCCAAACTTGTACATGTCCCGTGGAATATAAGATCTGAGAAGTACTATCTATGCTAGTATCACCTATACTTACAGTGATTATCCTCCGTATTTTATAAGGCAACACCAATTTCAAATATTAAATATTAGTGTCATACTATATCAGAATATGTATTCCAAGATTTGGTTGAAAGAGTATGGTCACCACACTTACATGGATTAATCCACACCCTTTCCCTTCTATGCAGCTTTCTCAAGGATCCTCTACCTTCAGGCTAGGTTCTTCTTACTTTAAGTAACCAAAAGGATCAAATGAACTTGTTTATTACCTTTATTTTTCATTGGTGATGAACTAGAAATAGCAAAGTTGTATTTTGTAGAGAAAAAAAAGTGTACAGGGCTTCCCTGGTGGTGCAGTGGTTGAGAGTCTGCCTGCCAATGCAGGGGACATGGGTTCGAGCCCTGGTCTGGGAAGATCCCACATGCCACGGAGCAGCTGGCCCCGTGAGCCACAATTACTGAGCCTGCACGTCTGGAGCCTGTGCTCCACAACGAGAGAGGCCGCGATGGTGAGAGGCCCGGGCACCGCGATGAAGAATGGCCCCCGCTCGCCGCAATTGGAGAAAGCCCTCGCACAGAAATGAAGACCCAACACAGCCATAAATAAATAAATTAAATTAAATAAAATACACACACCTTTAAGGATTTAAAAAAAAAAAAAGTGTACAGTTTAGGGCCTCCCTGGTGGCGCAGTGGTTGAGAGTCCGCCTGCCGATGCAGGGGACACGGGTTCATGCCCCGGTCCGGGAAGATCCCACATGCCGCAGAGCGGCTGGGCCCGTGAGCCATGGCCGCTGAGCCTGCGCGTCCGGAGCCTGTGCTCCGCAACGGGAGAGGCCACAACAGTGAGAGGCCCGCGTAACGCAAAAAAAAAAAAAAAAAGTGTACAGTTTAAATTCTATTTATGAATATAAGTTATGCAATAGTATATACTTATAAAGAATTATTTGTACACCCTTTATGGTGACTCAGAGCCTGACAGTGTTTCTCCACAGAGTTAAGCATTCAATAAATGTTTTCTTTGAAACTTTTATTTTCATGGCCCTCTCTATATTACACATAGTACATTAACATTCAGTATCTCATTGGATTTTCATGTTAGGATGATATTTCTATTTTAACAATAACAAAATATAAGCCCTAAGTACTAGCAATCTATCTAAGGTTTTTTTCCAGTAACCTAAGGCCCTGGCACTTAGGCCTTCTGAATCATAGATCATTGTCTTATGTTATAAAGTAAATTAGCAGGTAAGATCATTCTCCCTCCTGCCAGGGAAAGAGGCCAACATTCCTGTGCCTCTGACAAGGAAACTCAATTCTAACTGAATCCTTTCACTTAATGTAACTAATGATTATGATGATGACATCAGTTACCAATTATGAAACACTTACTATGAGACAGGTATTATTAAATCCATTTAATAAGTTAGAAAACTGAGGACTAAAGAAGTTAAATAATTTGCCCAAGGTCAAAACTAGTTAAGTGATAGAATCAGGGCTTAAACTTGTTTAACTTTAGAGCACTCTAGTGCTCTTATCCCTACAGTTTACTGCCTTCATCTCTTCTTCCATCACCTCCATTTTGACAGAAAGAATCAAGAAAACCAGAAGGCACGATTCTTAATAGCCTGAAGGACTTACAGGAAATTCTCTGGTTAGAACAAGATTTTCCTTTCTTAATGTCCATTACAAGTTTCAGCTGCTTACTCATAATTAGATAATTTATTATAATATAAAGATCTAGGCTCCAACTACCAGTTTCTTAAATAACTAGTTGTATGATATTAGGCAAGTCACAATCTTTTTCAGCCAGCTTCCCCATCCAAAGAAGGAGTGAAATTACTGAAAACACAGGCTATGGGGGGGATTAAGTAAGGTCTGTGCGTAAGCTAGCTGTCTAAAGAAAGTTAAGGGTTTGAATAACTTCTCCTTCCTATGCAGACTGTCTGCTTCCAAATGAATCAAGGATATTACAAACACAAACAAAACCATCAAACACAAATATATACAAAAGTAATATAAAGGTATACCCATCAATTCATTATTTAAACTCTTTCATCAATATAATTTCTAATTCTGCTAGCCCTCTTTCTATATCACATGACAAGCTATGTTCTTTATAAAAGAGCTAATGTAGCATATGCCAAACTCCTCTAATTCCAGAATTTCAATTTATAGCTAGTTATCCTCTTAAACCTACTCTCTCTCCCTTTTCAAAGCATCCCTTCTTTATCCTTCAGATTTTTCCTTTAATTCTCTACAACTTCTGTGTTAATACTTTTAACACGTTCCCTCCACTGGTCATTTTAACAGTTGCTGAGGAAGCAGCAGGTTTCATCTTGTACTACAATACTGCTTCCAAAACTGGTCCACAAAATATTTGCTCTTCAAGCTCTTAAACTCAAACAAAAAGGATTCCATGGTCAATTAACTTTGAGAAATACAGGTTAAACAGTTTTCTTTAGCTAAAACCACTTAATATGTTACTGTGTGTAGTCAATCTCTAAGTAGGATACAACAAGCAGTTTTTCTCAAGATTCACAGATCCTGCTGGAAATCCCCACCTCCAAACCTATTCACATCTAACGGGGCAGTTTGTGAAATGCTACCCTGGGAAATGCAAGGCCTGAAGGAGATGAATCATTAAATAAGCAGAGATCACCTCCATTTTTAAAAGCCTGAAAACCAGAATTACGGTAAGGCTCTTCAAACCAATCCAAGGTATAAAGCACTTGTAAGAAAAACTAGCTTATAACAGCTGAAGTGGCAGTACCTTATGTTGTCTGAAAATATATCCATTAATCTTGTGATGCTTGGTACTTAAATGCAAGGTTAGCAAATAATGACTGCTGATAACCTGAACTTTTTCCAAAATATAATGAACATTTTATGCTCTAAATGTTTATTTTATTGAGCAAACTATTCAATTCTGATAAAATTTGAGAACTGAGAGTTATTCTTAACTGGAAAAAATTTTTAAATCCCAGAGAAAATCCAAGGTAAGGCAAACTTCAACTACGTGAATTTTATTACTTAATGTTTGCTCATTATGAAATCAAAGAAGCCTCAAATGAAACATTCACATCTAGGGGTGGCATAATTTGTGATTTTTGTATACAAGCTTAAAAGCTCCAGGAAATGTCATGCAGTCACTTAGGGGTTAAACAATACTTACCCCTAAATTCTGTATCCCTTATTTCAGTGTTATGCCTAGAACAGTACCTTTTCAATATACCTTTAGATAAGTAGGCACTTATAAGTGAGTGCTTTTCTCCTATACTTACAAGTATATGTGCCTAAAAAAGGTGCCTTTCCTATACACCAATAAGTAAATCCTTCCATAGAAGTAGTACAAGTTACAATCAAGAAGACATCTTTCAGAAAGTTTTGATATGTTGAAAATATACATAAGGTTAACGTGTAAAATATTGAAAATAACTCAGTAAATTAAAAATTAAAGATTAAATATGAAAATATGGGACAAAAATGTACAATTTTGAAGTTCTATTAATCAAATTTTTGTTATATCTTACACTGATATTTTATCTTTCTGAAACTATCATATTGCACTTAACTTGATAAGTGCATAATTACTTACAGATTGTGTGTGTGTGCACATGTGTGCACCCGCACACACACTCAATCTCCCATTTCAAAAGTAAAGCTTATGAAATATATAACCCAATCTATAATGGCATTATCCTGGCTAACTGACTTCCTTTATTAGGTCTTCTTTCTATTACAATTTGAAGGTGGGTCTTCATGGTTGATCAAGTACAGTGATGTACTAACAAGTTCTCTGTAGCGATACTCAACATTCCATAGCAGTGGTTCTCTAGTAGGGCCAATTTTACCCTCTAAGGTATATCTGGCAATGTAGAGACATTTTTGGTTGTCACGATAGAGATGGGATGCTACTGGCATCTAGATGGTAGAGAACAGGGATCTGCTACACAACCTACAATGCACAAGACAGCCCCCAAAACAAAGAATTATCCAGCAAAAATGTCAAGAGTGCAAGAGTACCAAGATTGAGAAACTCTGCTCTATGTAGTAACAGTGTGTCCATTCTAAAGGAGCCACGTTCACACCATTATACAAAAAATACTCTAAATAAAAAGACCTATTCCCTTCCTATTCGAGGCTGCCATATTAAAGAATGTAGCCAAATTATGAACATTTATAGCATAACACTTGAAATAAGTTGAGCCAATGAAGGTGCCTGTGAGTTAGGAATCTTCAAGAGGGAGAAAATACCTAAAGTGAGCCACCAATTCTTATGCCCATACCTTGCTAGTTATTTTGTATGAAGCTTATTCTTTACATTCTCTGAGGTTTTTTACACATCAATAAAGATTTTTCAGGGCTTTCGCACTTGAAAGTCATCTTGCTAGATATAAATCCACACATTACCCCTTGGTTCACATTTTCTTTCCTTGAGTATCTTAAATGTTATTCCATTTCTTCTAGCATAAAGCATTGCTGTTAAAAAGTCTGATGACAATCTTATTTTCTTTCCTTTAAAAATCATTTAGTCTTTTTGCCTGGTGTTCAAAGGATTTTTTTCTTTAAAGTTCATTAATTTTACTAGCATTTCTATCAGCTGTCATTGTTCTGGGTCAATATTTTTGGATATACTGTCCAGTGTATCTTTTCACTAAACAGTTTCAAATCTTTTTTTTTCTTTTTTAATTTTAGGAACTTTTTTTGAATTACACTTTTTAGTATTTGTTCTGTTTCCTCGCTTTGGTTTTCTTCTACAGGGACTTGCATTATCTATAACATTGATTAGCTTTCAATATTTGTTGCTTCCTCTTGAATTTTTTATTTATTCTCTCATTTCTTTGATTAAAAATTTCTGTTTTCACCTATTGTATCTCTTTACACATTACCTGTAATGTTTATTTACTCTTGAATTTCTTCTAGATTAGGGATCATTTCTGAAATTTTATATTTTTTCTACTTTTTCTTGAGTTCTATCACCTAATTTGACCCTTTTCTAATTCCAATTTATGTTTTTCTTTCATATATTACATCATTTTCTACATTTATTTCAGCTTGTTTTGAAACAGATTATAGTACTCATCTATTTTTTGGGGCATGTCTTCCCAACTTCCAGTCACTGTCTTTAAGAAGTCATTTTGCTCCTTATTCTCTTTCTCCTTTATAATAACTCTGGATTTTTCTTCTATCATTTTCTTTTTTTTTTTTAATTTTATTTATTTTTGGCTGTGTTGGGTCTTCACTGCTGCGCACGGGCTTTCTCTAGTTGCAGCAAGCGGGGGCTACTCTCCATTGCAGTGTGCGGGCTTCTCATTGCAGTGGCTTCTCTTATTGCAGAGCATGGGCTATAGATGTGCAGGCTTCAGTAGTTCCAGCACGTGGGCTCAGCAGTTGCGGTGTGCAGGCCCTAGAGCATGTGGGCTTCAGTAGCTGCGGCACGCAAGCTTCAGTAGTTGTGGCGCACAAGCTCTATTTAACAATGTTTGATAGAATAAGATACAATTTTTCATTAAGGAAACTAATGATAATTTTTAAATGCGATAATGATACCTAGTTCTGACAAGTGTATTCCTCAATAGGCATCTTACATACAGCTGGTAGAAGTTAAACTAGATCAGTGTTTTTGGATGGCAATTTGGCAATGCACATTAAGAATCTTGAAAACATTTATACACTCTGACTCAGTAATTCCCCATTTAGGAATCTAGAAGGAAAGTAAAAGACAGATAAATATTTACAGATTTACAAGATAATGATTTATGAACAGGAAGGTTCACCACATAATTTAATATAGGAAAGAAAAATGGCAACTCAAATGTTTGACAATATAGAAGAGTTAAATAAAATGATGACATACAAATAGGAAATTATTAAAATTATCTTAAAGACTAGTTACAGATATGGAAATGTCCTTGAAATTATATATCAGACTTAAAAAAAAAATGAAGGATATGAGGGCTCTCAATTTTAAAAATTTATTTTTTTAAAGACTGGGAGAAAATATACCAACACATTAAAAGTGATTATTTCTGAATAGTAGAATCATATGCGATTTTTAGTTTCTTCAAATATGTTTTCAGAATTTTCCATGTTTTCTATAACTAACAAGTGTTAACTTCAGGATAAAAAAAGAGCACATTATTTTCCAAAGCACTGAATTTGGACAGTTAAATAAAAGAGTCTGAGTTTTAATTTTGAAATGTAACATTATTATTTTGTAAATGAACAGTCATTTATTTTTTCATTAATTTAAATTAAAATGTATTAAATAGAAATCCTGAAAAGATTCATTTTCTTACTGAGCTAAATATTAAATATACTATGCAGTAAGCTACAATTACTGTATATAACTTCAGAGCAAATAGAGATCAATCCAGACCCTGTAGTTTTTGTGTTTTTTTATCACTATTTCTCTCTCTCTCTGTAGTCTTTTTATTACTATCTCTCTCTCCTTCCCCTCTACTTCCTCCCCATCTCTCTACCACCTCTCTCTGCCTTCTCTATTTGCCTATATGCCTACTAGTCTCAGAAACAGCACTAACAGACATCCAAGTACAAATCCTTGGCTCTATCCAGAGTTATGGGGGTTAGATGCCCCAAAGTTGGAAGTAAAACAAAAAAAGCAAATTAATAACATACAAGGTTACTCCAGTCTGCCATCTATATCCTAAATCTTTAATAAGGTGTTCTCTGATAAAACAGGCATTATCTGGAATTTTAATCATTCTTATTAGAAAAATTACTGAATAGTCTAGTTTATTAAAATATCTCACTTGGGGCTTCCCTGGTGGCGCAGTAGTTGAGAGTCCGCCTGCCGATGCAGGGGACACGGGTTCGTGCCCCGGTCCGGGAAGATCCCACGTGCCGCGGAGCGGCTGGGCCCGTGGGCCATGGCCGCTGAGCCTGCGCGTCCGGAGCCTGTGCTCCACAACGGGAGAGGCCACAACAGTGAGAGGCCCGCGTACCGCAAAAAAAAAAATAATAAAAATATATATATATACTGAACAAGTGAGATTTTTTTTTTTTTTTTTGCGGTACGCGGGCCTCTCACTGCTGTGGCCTCTCCCGTTGTGGAGCACAGGCTCCGGACGCGCAGGCTCAGCGGCCATGGCCCACGGGCCCAGCCGCTCCGCGGCACGTGGGATCTTCCCGGACCGGGGCACGAACCCGTGTCCCCTGCATCGGCAGGCGGACTCTCAACTACTGCGCCACCAGGGAAGCCCTGTTCAGTATATTATTAACTTTAGACATAAGAGTCCCTGAACCTAGGACCCAACAATCTAAGATAACACTAAGAAAGGCTAATGTATGAACTAAACTAACATTTAACATATAAATTAGTCCATCAACAAAAATAAATATAAGACATATACATACAGCACCTGTACTGAAAGGGACTTACAGGTCAGGCTCAACCTGAGTATAGTAGTATGGCCTGCACATGAAAAAATAGAACTTATAAAAAGAAAAATAATGTCATTGGTTGGAATACCTCAATAGTCATGCACCGTCTATACAATAAGAAGCAAGGCCCAGAGATTTGAAAGCTATAGATAGCACAGCTTTGTAAATTGAATGTTATCATATCTCCTAATATTATAGGTAACAGACTCATTTCAATGGTAATTCAGTCATTATGTATACATTAATTAGAGCATTAATACTAATTAAACTACAATTTTAAAAAATAACCATCTTCAAATAAGCTATGTTTGGTACCCAACTCTGGAAATCTTTTTTTCTACCATTATTTAAAATAATGTCTCTGCACTATATACGTTTACTACACCATGACCTTTTAGAGTACAGTTTACGGTATTTGTCTCTTTAAACAGTTATAGTTTCCAGCACACTCCTTCTCAAATATCTATTATCATCACCCTAATTTCCATTTTAGAAGTTACTATGGAAGTGTGCAGGTGCACACGTGTGTGTGTTTATATATTCCTTGATTTCATGCCTCAGAAGTCTGTTTAACTCAGCAGCCCCTAAGTACCAGACAATTATATTTCCACAATGCAGGAGTCTGAATTAAATCTCGAGGGCTCGGGCTTCCCTGGTGGCGCTGTGGTTGGGAGTCCGCCTGCCGATGCAGGGGACATGGGTTCGTGCCCCGGTCCGGGAGGATCCCACGTGCTGCGGAGCGGCTGGGCCCGTGGGCCATGGCCGCTGAGCCTGCGCGTCCGGAGCCTGTGCTCCTCAACGGGAGAGGCCACAGCAGTGAGAGGCCTGCGTACCACAAAAAAAAAAAAAAAAAAAAAAAATCTCGAGGGCTTTATTTCAAGGTGATCCCTTGAAAAAATATTTCTCAAATCTGCCTAAGAAGTCTTTAAGTACTTTATATGTGCTACCTGAATTCAATCAATAATTTGGACAGTTCATCTTCCCATAAATAATACAGCTTTAAAATGTGGAAAGAACAATAAGAATACAAGTGCACTGCATTAAAATAAACTCAATTCAGCAAGACACTCTCTGTTGAACAGTTCCCAAAGTTTATCAAGCATCAGAATCACCTGGAGGACTTGTTAAAAAAACAGACTGCTCAGCCCTAACCCCAGAGTTTTTATTCTGTAGATCTGAGATGGACTCAGTCTGAAAATCTGCAGTCTAACAAGCCCCTAGATGATGCTGATGCTGCTGGTCTAGGGGCCTCACTTAGAGAACCACTGCTGTAGAGTCTCATGAACTATACTGTCTGAAATAAAAATTTTAACTTACGTCAAAAGTTCTCTAATTAGAAATAAAATACAGATCTAAATATCTGCAAGCAAATATTCTCTTGTCTAGCAGTGTATTAATTAGTTATTGGAAGTAAAATCTTTCAGAGAGAAATAGTACCATTTGGATTATCACCAATGACTCCTATAATAACAAAGGTTAATAGCATTCTTCAAAAGGTAAACAGTTTATCTGCTAGAAATTACTGAGATAAATGTCAGCAATGAAGTACTTCAAGCAGATCAGAGAAAAAAGCCCTGAATAACTTATAAAATGAAAAGACTAGTTCCTTAATATATTTAAACTAAGCTCTATTTACATCTCTCTGGTAGTGGAACAAACACAGTATGGCTTTATGTCAGACATATGTAAGGTTGAATCTGGCTTTACCAAACCATGTAGCTCAGGTGACACTGGCTGAGCTAATATGACCTAGTATCTCTCTCCTGCCTTGTATGTAGAGAGTTCCAATATGGCAGAGCTTTATAATGTCTGCCTTCCTTCCATGAAACTACTGATGTTCAGAGCATCAAGTTATAAAAATAGGAGTGAATAAATTTTCATAAGGAGTCAGAAGTTTCTGAGAGAGAAGGAGTTGAAAACTTAAAATTCTTTTCTCATTTGGATGAGAAATAGACATTTTGTAGACTGGGTCAGGCATGCAGAGCAGTGATCTAAAATAGTTGTTCTAGGTTTTCCCTGAGATGGCAGACACCTAAAGCTTTCCAGGGCTAGACATTCTGGTGGCTAGTTTAGAAATACTGGCATGGAAATATCATAGTTGAATCAAACACTAGAAGAAAGCACCATTTCCCCTCAAACGTTCCTCACTTCTCACTGCATGAGGGCAAAATCACCTAAATCCTGGAGTCTCAATCTCAGCACTAGTAACATGTTGGGCCAGATAATTTGTGGGAGGCCATCCTGCGCATTGTAAAATGTTTAGCAGCATCCCTAACTTCTACTCACTAGATGCCAATAGCACTCACCAGTTATAGAAATCAAAAATGTTCCAGACATTGCCAAAAGTTCCCTGGGGGCCAAAACTGCCCCTTATTGAGAACCACTGTCCTAGCTTAAGATCAAGAACAGCAGTAAATTCAGAATGTCTTCAAATAATCTAGATTTTAGCTACAACAATTCTCTGGCCATACTGCCTGATAACTTAAGTACTCACTCATTAAATGATATCTGTTACCATTATCATTTTGTATTAATACATGGTTGTGTGCACTGGCAGGCAATAACAGCAATCTGAACAACCAGCTTCCTGTGACAGTCAACAAAAAGGCTTTGGAACTTGGAAGGCAGAGAGTGTAATCTGAGTTCCACTGGTGCTGTATATTGGGACACTAATGGGAAGTCATTGTTTATATCCCAAATGGTAAAAAAAGGATGCCATAATTCACAAATCCACACACACACGAAGGTGAAAAAGATAACAATAGTTGACCTACCAACCTCAAAAATTTGTGAGACTGAAAAGAGATATATCCAAATGATCTTTGACAAATATGCTATACAAAAGTAAATAAAGTCCCCTGGAAAAACTAAGCAAAAATGTAAAGAAAATATAAATGAAAACTAGAAACTATAAGTGAAAAATATCGATAAATTCCGCCCTACTTCACACTCTAACCTTACCCAAAGTGACCCAAGGAACACGTACACATATTTTATTCTTATAAAAGATCAAAACACTAAAATTAAATCATTAAAAACCTGAAAGTGGAGAATTTAGTAATGCCTTCAGACTGACAATATTATCGTATTAGAACCAACAAATGCAACTAGTATTTGGTATTCTCTCGTAAACTCAAAACCTCACAATTCTGAAATAAATTCGGATTCAATCATCAACAGGTCTGCCTTCAAAGGCAGTCACTAAACAAAGCCCCTCAGTCAATACAATATTCTTCAAGAACATGTATAAACTAAAGTCTTATAAAATAGATAAGGATAATGAATTCAGGAAGTCACTATATGGAAAGAAGTTTCCAATCAAACCGGGGATACTTAATTTTCCAGTCACAGGAAAGATAAACACCATACTGCCTTTCCCCTGATGCAATTGTCACCCTCTCCACTCCACCAGGTGGATACACATGCCCCCAACTAAGTCTATTTTGGCAAGAGTTTGTGAAGAACTGGTAGTAATTTTTCTTTAATTTTTGATAGAACTCACTAGTGAAATCATCTAGCCTGGGCTTTTCTTTGTGGATAGTTTTTTTATATTACTAACTCAATGTTTTTACTTGTTTTAGATTATCTTGAGTCAATTTTGATAGTTTATATTTCTAGGAATTTCTCCATGTCATCTAAATTATCTAACTTATTGGTATATAATTGTTATTATTCTTTTACAATCTTTTTTATTTCTGTAAGAATGATAGTAATGTCCTATCTTTCATTTTTGATTCTAGTAATTTGAATCTTCTCTTTTTTTTTGGTCAATGCAAAAAAAACTTTCTAGCTAAAAGTTTTGTCAATTTTATTGATTTTTCAAAGAACAAGCTTTTGCTTTTATTAATTTTCTTTATTGTTTTGCTATTTTTTATTTCACATAATTTCTGCTCTATATTATTTACTTCTTCTGCTTGCTTTAGGATTAGTTTGCTCTTCTTCTCCACCATCTTAAGGTAGAAGATTAGGTTATTGGCTTGAGATCTTTCTTTGTTTTAAATATACATTTATAGCTATAACTTTCCCTCTAAGCACTGCATTAGGTGCAGACATGTTTTGGTATATTGTGTCTTCATTTTTTCCATCTCATAGTATTTCCTGAATTCACTTCTGATGTCTTCTTTGACCCACTGGTTATTTAGGAGTATGCTGCTTAATTTCTACACATTTGTGAGTTTCCCAATCTTCTTTAATTACTAATGCCATTCTTTTGTTGTTTGAAACTTGTTCTACAGCCTAGCACACAGTACTCCCTGGAAAATGTTCCATGTGCATTTCAGACAAGTACTATTCTGCTATTGCTGGATAGAGTGTCCTACAGATGTATGTTGGGTATATTTGGTTTACAGTGCTGATCAAGACTTATACTTCCTTGTTAATCTTCTGCCTAGTTTAGTTGTTCTATCCAATATCGTAAGTGGGGTACTGAAGTCTGCAAATACTGCTGTTCAACTGTCTAATACACCCTTTATTTCTGTCAGTTTTTGCCTCATGTATTTTGGTGCTCTGTTGTTAGAATCATATATGTATAATTGTTGTATCTTCCTTTTGGATTGACACTCATCAATATAAAGTATGCCTCTTTATCTCCAAGAACATTTTAAAAATCATTTATTAAAAGTCAATTTTGTTTTACATTAGTACAGTCACTGCAGCTTTCTTATGGTTGCTGTTTACATGATATATCCTCTGCCAACCTTTTACTTTTTTTTTTTTTTCTTTTTGTGGTACGCGGGCCCCACACTGTTGCAGCCTCTCCCATTGCGGAGCACAGGCTCCGGATGCGCAGGCTCAGCGGCCATGGCTCACGGGCCGAGCCGCTCCGTGGCCATGTGGGATCCTCCCGTACCGGGGCACAAACCCGTGTCCCCTGCATCGGCAGGCGGACTCTCAACCACTGCACCACCAGGGAAGCCCTACTTTTGATCTATTTGTATATTTGCTTCTGATGTGTGTCTCCTATAGACAGCATATGATTAGATCCTATATGTGTTTTTTATCCAATCTGACAACCTCTAACTTTAGTGGATTGTTTAACCCATTTACATTTAATATCATTATTGATATAGGTGTATTTATGTCTGCCATTTTACTTTTTGTTTTCTGTCTTTTTTGTTCCTCTTTTCCTCCTTTACTGCTTTTTTTGCATTAAATGAATACTTTCTAATGTAGCTTTTAAATTTCTTTAATGATTACATATATATGTATATATATTTAGTTATTTCCTTCCTTCATGTTTGTTCTAGGGCTTCCCATACATACCTTACCAAATTCAGCTCCAGATTTATACTAAAACAAGTGAGATTTAGAAATGTTATTCCTATATAGCTCTATTCCCTTTTACCCCTTTCTGTGCTATTATTGTGCATATATATATATATATATATATATATATATATATAATTCTAATAAATGTTATAAAATCAACAAAATGTTAATACTCAATCTATAAATGTTACAATTGTCATAGCAATTGTTATGATTATTACTTTACATAATGTATGACATTTAAAGAAGCTGAGAGATGAAAGGAGCAAGTATATATTTATAGCTTTTGTTATATTAACCTCAAATTTATCAATTCTGGTTCTCTTGATTTGTTTCTGCAGATTTAAATTACAATCAAGTTATTTCTTTAGTTCAACACAGCTTTGTTCCCATAAATCTTCTTCATGCTGTTATTGGCACAGATACTGAATTTCTGTGTTATAAGGCCAAAATACATTATATACATATTGTTTTACACAAATGCTTTTTATATCAGTTCAGAGAACAAATATGCATTTATACTGTTTTTTATTATTTTTATATATTATATGTTAACTTATGATTACCTTTACTGGTGCGTGTGTGTGTGTGTGTGTGTGTGTGTGTGTGTATCATCAAATTATTATGTTAAGTCATTCAAATTTCAGCCTGAAGAACTTCTTAGAAGGTGGGTCTGCTAGCAACAAATTCAGTTTTATCTGGGAATGTATTTATTTCATCATCATTTCTGAAAGACAGTTTTCCTGGACAGAGGATTCTTGGTTGACAGTTTTTTCCATTAAGTACTTTGAATATGTTGTCTCGCTGCATTTCTGACCTCTGTATAATAAGTCAACTTAACTTTATTGGGGTTCCCTTGTAAGTGACAAGTTGTTTTTCTCTTGGTGCTTTCAAGATTTTCTCTTAGACTTTCTGCATTTTTACTATAATGTGTCTTTTTCAATCTCTTAAGAGTTTATTCTTCTTGGAGTTTGTTGAGGTTCCAAAATACATAGATTTATGTTTTTCAATAAATTTGAGAAGTTTTCAGCCATTGTTTCTTCAAATATTTTATTTCTGCTCCTTCCCCTGCCCCTTCCTCTACTAGTATGTTGTATGTTGATACACTCAATGGTGTTCCATATTATTGAGACTCTGTTCGTTAATCTTCATTCTTTTTTCTCTGTTCTTCAGACTGAATAATCTCTATCAATCGATCTTCAAGTTGTCTAAGGCTTTCTTCTGCCAGTCAAATCTATCATTAAGCCTCTAGTGAATTTTTACTTTCATTTAGTACTTTTCAAAGCCAGAATTTCCATTTAGTTCTTTTTTATAATTTCTATCTCTTTACTGATATTCTCTGTTTGATACATATTATCATCATACTTTACTTCTTTAATTATGGTTTCCTTCTTTTACTCACTGAAAGAGTAAATTCTTTGAGTTCACTCACTCTGAATAAATTCTCTCAGAGTGAGTTCTCTGAACATATTTATAATGGCTACTTTGAAATCTTTGTTAAATCAACATTTGGTCATTCTCATTCTCAGTTTCTGTTGCCCATCTTTTGTTCTAGTGTATGGGTCATACTTCCCTGTTCCTTTGCATGTTTCATAATATTTTGTTGGAAACTGGACACTGTAGATACAATATTGCAGCAACTCTGGATACTGGTTGCCTCCCTCTGGGGTTTGTTATTGTTATTCACTTGCTTATTTATTTAGTCACTGACTGGACCAGTTCAGTGAAGTCTCTTCGTCCATATTCCCTCAGTGTGAAGCCCCTGATGTTCCTCTTCAGGAGGCACAGCTTTGGGTTCCCAAAGTTACCATGAGGTGACAGCAGTTTTGGCAGGGTTCCCTATCTTTTTCCCTGGCCAAACTCAGCTGTTAAGCACCACTAATTGCCAGCTGATTGCTCTACTGTTTTCAACAATGCCCTGAAGCAAAGCCTGCTCCACAGATGACTGATCCAAACAAATCTGGGCTCCTTTGAAAGGATAGTTCCCAAGGGCAGTGTCGGAGATTTATTCTGACCCCAAGGAGGTCTCCTTTCAGCTCTTAATTCCTTGTGGTTCTCTCCAGCAAACTAGGCAGCCTATAGTTTATTTCCAATGCATCTACCAATCTCCTCCTAATTGCCTTTCACAACCTCCACTGTTTTTCAAAGCACCCTTAAGCTTGAACTTCTCTGCATAGTGTTGCAAATTAAGTTAGTTCCTTTGGAAAGAGATGCAGAGCTCTCTATTTTACAGCCTGGTTCTCCCCCTAGGCAAACTCTCTGAGCCATTGCGCTGAAGCTGGAGGTAGTGAAAGTGGCACACTTTTGACTAACAACTCAACTTTGGGACCTGAACACTAGGTAGAGTTGGGGGTCAGTAGCCTCAGGTCTGCTCAACTTCCCTCTCCCAGTATGCAACTGCTGCCTTAAGAGCTGAAGCATGGGTGACTGGGGTACCAGTATTCTCAGTGGCACAAGGAGAGCCTCTGTGGCATAAGTGGGAACTGGGTAGAAGTGAGCCCCTGCCTCTCAGCCCCACCTGCCCAGAACTTAGCCCCAGCAGCTAGGAACCAGAGGAGAAAAGCTGACATACTGCTCCTCTCAGGAAGATATGCTAGACTAGGGGGTGTGTTCTTGGCTGCACCAATCTGGAGTGGAGTTTCCATCTTACTAAACTAGGAAAGGGGAAAGAGGAAGTAAGTCTTGATTCAAACACCACAGACTTTGGTTATTCTTACCATGTTTTAGCAGATTTTATTATTTATTTTCTGTATGCCTATAGGACCATTTCCAGAGACCTTAAATGACTGCTTTAAAAAAAACAAAACAAAACCATTTTCACCGTTCACTGGGAAGCACATCCACCGAGAACCTCCTGCTGTCCTGCCAGAAGTGGGCTGTCCATACAAAATCTTTAACTCAACTGTCTCTTAATATATTCTTAATGCATCTTCCTCATCATCCCCCTCCCCCAACAAGAGATGACTACCAGCAGCAACAAAAGTTTTTCCCTCTTACCCCCAATGAGAAAGATGTACGAACTATATCTCCACAGATATAACCCATATCACATACCATCACCACCACCACACTTCCCAGAATTCAGTTTGTTGGTGTTTTTTGCCTTGCTATTCCTGACCAGTCGTTAGAAATTTCCTCATTTACTGGATTATTCAAAGCATGGAACAAACACTTATTTTAAATTAACTCTATAAGAAACCATTTAAACAAAAAATGCCAGTTATATTCCCCTAAATAGTCCTCTTTTGTAAATACAGATTTTCACCTACTTAATTTCTCCAAAGAAGAAAACATCCACTTATAGAAACCAGACTTAAAGAGTGGCTTTAAGCTATTTAAGATACAATTATTTAAATTTAGCTACTGAAGAAGATCCTAAACATATAAAAGCTGCATTTTGTATAATAAACTCGTTTTCATTTTTACTGGGAATTTCCATTTATCAAGAGGACCTAAATGACCAATAAAAATATATTCAACAGGATTATTTTTTCCGAATATGGTGAGGGGAGAGAGGAAGCAAAATAACAAGCATGTTATTTTGAGACTGAAGTGACACATTAGTCTTATGTTAGAATATTAGCATTAGCTGAGCTACAGGATTGCCTATAAGATACTACATACATCTAATATTGAAATATTTAGGTAAGCAGCAGATAAATATATACATAAAGGAATAAATCCCACTTGTTTATACCCTCTTTGGAGAACGAAAACTATCTTTTAAATGTGAGATATAAGATTTCCTGAAAAAAAACAAAAACCTAAAAAGCATGGAACTAAGGCACATAAAAGTCTACCTACTGGAACCCATTAATTAGTTTGTAAATCATAAATCCCCAAAGCAAAAAGTGCAGATACAGAGGTTAAAAGGGAAAACTGGGACTTCTACTTTCAGCTAAGATAGAATATACTGATCAGATTTTATGGAAATGTGGATCTACAACAAAACGCTGAGAGAAATGGAAATGGTAACAATGTGAAAAAAACACATAAGGCTTTTTTTCTTAATATTTAAGTCTCTTTAAAAGATAACTGTTTTTAAAAATTAACTACCATGTAGTGCTTAGTTTACAACATATGTAGAATTAAAATATAAGAAAAGTAACAGCACAAAAACCAAGAGGGGAGAAATGGAAGTGCACTACTATAAGGTACTTATACTATATGTGTAATATCATCAGATGGTAGACTACAGTAAGCTAAAGCAAGCACTAGAAAAAAAAAAGTTATAACCAATACAAAAACAAAGGAGATAAAAATGAACCATAAAAATACCCAATCCAAAAGAAGGCAGAAGAGGAAAAAGAGAACAATTAACAGATGAGACAAACAGAAAAGAACCAGCAAGATGGTGGATTTAAACCTAACCAGATCATTAGTCACATTAAACGTAAATGGTTTAAACACCCACAGTTAAAAGGCAGAGGCTGTCAGACTGGGGGAGGCGGGGTAAGGACAACCCAATTATGTTGTGCCTACAAGAAATACACTTTAAATATAAGACACAAAGAGGTTAAAAGAGAATGGAGAAAATATATATACCATGCTGACAGTAGTATTAGAGTGGTGATATTAAGAGACAAAGTAATTTCAAATCAAATAATATTACCAAGGATATATATAGAAAGTCACTTCTTGGTCAAAAAGTGGTAATTTTACCAAGAAGACATAAAATCCTGAATATTTATGTACAAAATTAAAAGAGCTTCAAAAATACATCAAGCAAAAAGTGATAAACTGCAAGGTGAAATAGACAAATTCATAATTATAGTCAGAGATTAATACTCCTCTCTCAATCACAGAACAAGTAGACAGAAAATTGGGAAAGATACATTAAACTTGAACAATACTATCAACATACTTGACCTGACTGACATTTATAGACTACTTCAACCAACAACAGCAGAATAAATACACTTTCTTCTCGAGTACACACAGAATATTTACCAAGACAGACCACATTCAAGGCCACAAATCCAATCTCAAAAAATTTAAAGGAATTCAGGGTGTAAGAGTGCACCCTCTAACCACAACGGAGTGAAATTAGAAATCAATAACTAAAAGATATCTGGAAAATCCCCAAATATTCAGAAACTAATACTTCTAAATAACCCATGGGTCAAAGAAGAACTCAAAGGGGAAACGAAAAAGTATGTTGAATGGAATGAAAATATAAATACAACAAATCAAAATTTGTAGGACATCATTAAAGCATTACTTACAGGGAAGGAGACAGTATTTTTTGTCCGTATGTGACACCATATGCAAAATTTATGTCAAGACAGACCGTACGTTTAAATGTAAAATCTAAAACTATATATCATTCTAAAATATATATGTACATCAAAGCATGTGTTATACTTTAAATATAAACAATTATATATGTCAATTATTCCTCAATAAAGCTTTTTTAAAACCCTAAACCTATAAAACACCTAGAAGAAGACAACAGGAGAAAATATTTGTGACCTTGGACTAGGCAAAAATTTCTTAGATACAAAATCAAAGGCATGATACTTAAAAGAATAAATATTTACAAATTTAACTTAAGCAAAATTATAAACTCCTCCCCTTCTCAAAAAAATTATGAAAGGACAAACTACAGACTGGAAGAAAATATTTGCAAATCACATATGTGACAGTATTCTGAATATATAAAGAACTCTCAAAAATTAAATATAAGAAAAACAACCCAATAAAAAAGTGCATAAAGAATATGAATGGACATCTCATCAAAAAAAAGATACATGAATTCCATATAAGTACATGATAAGTACTCAAAATCACCAGCATTAGGAAAAAGCAAATTTTAGTATAATAAGATATTACTACACACCTACTAGGATAGCTAAAATTAAAGACTGACCATCAAGTGTTGGTGAAAATGTGGATCAACTAGAACTCATACCAAATGCTATTTTACAAAATGTAAAACACTACGATCATACTGGAAATCAGTTTGGCAGCTTCTTAAAAAGTTAAACATACACTTACCATATTACCCAGCCATTTCACTCCTAGAGAAACGAAAGGGTAAACCCACTAAAAGATTTACATAAGAATGTTCATAGTGGCTTTTATGGTAATAGCCAAATATCAGAAATAACCCAGTTGTGGTATATCCATACAATAGAACACCATTCGGCAATTAAACAAGAATGAACTTTGATACATGCGACAACATAGATGGATCTCCAAATAATTTTCCTGAGTGAAAGACAACAGACCAATAAGAAAAAAGAAAAGAAAACCAGGGACATATTGTATGAAAATTCTAGAAAATGCAAACTAACTTGGAATTTTTAAAAAAATTAATGGTTACCTAGGAATAAGTGGGAGGAAAGATTACCAAGGGGCAGAAGAAGACTTTTGAGGGTGATGAATGTGTTCATTACTTCGTGGTGATGATTTCACAGGTGTATACACATGGCAAAACTCCCAAATTGGATACTTTATACATGTTCAGTTTATTGTATATTAGTTATTCCTCAAAAAGGTGTTTTTATAAACATACTGGAGAATAAAAAGACACGAACAGTTTGTGAAAGTATTTGCGAATCATATATCTGATAAAGAATTTATATCCAGGATGTTTAAAGAACTCACAAAATTCAGTAAGAAGAAACCCAAAAAACAAATGTGCAGAAGATCTGAATAGCTACTTCACTAAAGAAGATACACAGACAGCAAATAAAAAATGCTCAGATATGGGCTTTGGTCCCTGAAAAGGTAAAAATTCAGCACCATTTGCTGGTTGTTGGCTCCTTCTTAGTCATTTAGTTAAAAGAATAATTAGATACTATTACATATCTTTTAGAATGGCTAAAATTCAAAAACGAACAACACCAAGCCCTAGCAAGGAGGAGGGGCAACTGGAACCCTCTCATAAACTGCTGATGGGATTGCGAAAATGCTTCGGCCATTCTGAAAAAGTTTCACATTTTCTTATATAATTAAATACATATTTTCAGTATAACCCAGTAATTTCCTTTTTCTTTTAATGACCCAGTAATTTTACTTCTTGATATTTACCCAAATAAAGTGAAAATTTCTGTTGACACAAAAACTTATATGGGAATATAGTAATTTTAATCACCAAAAACTGGCAACAACCTAAATCTCCCTAAATTAGGAAATGACAAAGAATCTTCAGTATGGATTCTACTTAGCAATGAAAAGGAGTGAACTATTAATACAGGCAATATGTATAAATCTCATATGCATTGTGCTAAGTAAAAGAAGCCAGACTGAAAAGACTATATATGGTATGATTCCATTAATATGATATTCTTAAAAAGGCAAAATTTGTGGCATAAAACATATTACTGGTTGCCAGGGTCAGAAAATGAAATGTTGCATTACCGACAAAACAATTTGGGGAGTGATGGAAATATTCTGTATCTTCTTTTTCTGTGGTGCTTATACAACTGTTTCCATTTGTCAAAAGAGGCAGAGCAGTACACTAAAAAGGGTAAATTTTACTGTGTATAAATTGTATTTAATTTTAAAAAATGGGAAAAACAATTTCACTGCTTAAATAATGTCAAGCAAAAAAACTCTAGCTACATAAAGCTAGAAATTTCCTCCTGATCTACGTCTTCTCTTCTTCATTTCATATTTTATACTATCATTGTTTTGGGTTCCAGTAGCAAGTATAATCAGGAAGCATAAGATAAGCATAGAAAATGAGGCTTTAATAAAGGTAAAGGCTACATCTAAAGATATATTCTAAAAATAAACTTAAATAGTTAAGTAAAATAGTCTTTTAGATGAAAAACTAGATAAAACATAATGATCACTTAAACTGCTTTAGAAAGCTGGAATGATATCCGGTTTATTTTCTATTTTCACATCTGAGTACAAAACACACAAGCACGTAGTAAATAGCTTTTAAGTGATCTTTTCTATTTGCAATAATCTATAAATATTAAATACTCCAACAATGAAATACTTCTGTATGTCAACCCAAATATACCCCCAAACCAAAAAATACAGGAAGCTCATGAACTATATATAAAAGTGACAAACTCTCCACATCTCGGTTCTCTCAAGAGCAATCTCTAAATTTCCTTCTTCAATAATTTTCCTCTTCTTCCGGCAAAATATTCTATGACCTTAATGAAATTTATTGTTGCTAAAATATCTCAGTATAATTTTTGTCCTCAAGAGTCAATAGTTATCCACAATTCCTATAAACCTATTAAAACTTCTCATTGGAGAAATCATCCTGGTCTTTCTCCAACATTATATACATAAAACACTTACTGCAGTACCCAGGATACAGTGAGCACTCAATAAATAGTAGCTGTTATAGATCACAATACTTTACAAGTCAATTATACTGCTATCATAAAAGGTTTTCAAAATGAACTGTAACCAGAACAGCACAATTTTATACATGAAGAAAGAGACATAAATTGTTAGATACATTTATCTTCTTCTCATCTGTTCATAAAACTACTCTAATACTCCAAGATGTTCTGAGAACTTTAAAGAAATTTAATAATCACTTAGAGCCATTACCTGTAAAAGTAAGATACAGGTTTCGGCCCTTGAAAAAGGTAAAAGACCAGCACCATCTGCTGGTTATTGGCTCCTTCTTATGAATCCTACTCTGGAGGTGACGCTAAGATAATATATAAACATTGCTGAATCTCAGAATCCAGTTCAACAACACTTGAAGACACCAATAATGGTAAGGCATAGTCAGGGAGTCACAGAGCATATGAAAACCAGCAACCACTGATTAGGAGAATAAACTGGGGTTAGGAATTCTAGTTGTGTGCCCTTTTATTAGGCTGGATTTTCTTAGGAAGATTACTGCCCATGATACCATTACTTTAGTGCAGGAAACCAGCAGAAACAGCCAGACATCAGGACTAAAACAGAAGAGAGGGATGCACCCTACCACTGTGAGCAATGCCTACAGAGAAGTGTCCCTAAGAAACAGAAGCAACACGTAGGTAAACTGCCAAGAGTGGATGAACTCGGTCTATGTCCATTTCTCACTCTCTGAATTAACTAGCATCTGAGGAGTACAAAAGAGTGACAAATAGAGTGGAAAATAAAGAAACACCAGAGCATCACTAATACAGGGAGTGTGGACAAACACCTACACCCAAATGCATGAGAAATAACTTACTCAAAGAAGGAGCAGAGCTAATCTCAAAAACAATTAAAATAAAGATTTTTTTTTAATGTTTGGCCACACCACACGGCATGTGGGATCTTAGTTCCCCGACCAAGGATCGAACCTGCACCCACTGCAGCAGAAGCACAGGATGTTAATCACTGAACCACCAGGAAAATCACCCCAAAATAATTCTGAACAATCATAATAAATAGCCTTAGAGAAACATGGAAAAATATTAGAAGCATGAAGCAGGAATACCCAATTAAGAAGATACTGGCTATAAAAATACACATAATCACTGAAATAATGAATGTTTAAATGGTTTGAATAACAGAATGGACAGAAGTGAAAAACAATTTAGTAATCATTAAGGCTGAGTCCAGGAAATGTCCCAAAGAGCATCAGAAAGCAATGAAAACAGGAATACTAAAAAAAGAAAAAGCGATACAGGGAAAAAAGTTAAAGCAATATAGGGAAAGTAGTATAAGTGTAAATATCTACCTAACAGGAATTCCATAAGCAAAGAAAAGGATAAATGAAAGGGAAAATTTTGAAAAACTAATGGCTAAGAATTTCACAAGATTCAATATATGATCACAGATTGAAATGGCTTAGAGTGCTAAGAACATAAGAAAAAAGCCTATACCTAAACATACTAGAGTGAAATTTAAGGCTTTCAAAGACAAAATATATATATATATATATGTGGGTGTATATACACATACACACACACATATGTATATATTCAAAAGCTTCTGACAAGGAGGGAAGGGGGAGATCATGTACAAAAGAAAATCAGAAATGAAAAAGAAATTACGACCAACACCACAGAAACACAAAAGATCATAAAAGATTACTGTGAACAATTACACTCCAATAAACTGGACAACCAAGAAAAAGTGGACAAATTCCCAGAATTGTACAGTCTCCCAAAACTGAACCAGGAGAAACAGATCAATTACTAGAACTGAAGCTGAATCATTAATTTTAAATTTCCAACAGAAAAAAGTCCAGGACCAGATGGCTTCACAGGTGAATTCTGCCAAACATATAGAGAACAGTTAAACCTATCTTTCTCAAGCTATTCCAAAACACTGCAGAGGAAGAAATGCTTCTGAACTCATTCTACAAGACCAGCATCACCCTAATACCAAAATAGACAAAGATATCACAAAAAAAGATTACCAGCCAACATCACTGACAAACATACATGCAAAAATTCTCATCAAAATACCAGCAAACCAAATTCAACAGTACATGAAAAGGATCATACACCATGATCAACTGGGATTTATCCAGAGGTGCAAGGATGTTACAATATGTTTGGATATGTCTCCTCAGACAAGGGAAGCAAGCAGCAAAACAATCAATATGATACACCACATTAACTGAAAAATAAAAATCATATAATCATCTCAATAGATGCAAGAAAAGCTTTTGACAAAATTCAACATCCACTTATGATAAAAAAAAAAAAAACTCTCAACAAAGTGGGTACACAGGGAACATACCTCAACATAAAAAAGGCCATATATGGTAAGCCCATAGCTAACACCATACTCAACACTGAAAAACTGAAAGCATTTCCTTTAAGATCAGGAACAAGACAAGGATGCCCACTCTCACCACTTTTATTCCACACAATAATGGAAGCCCTAACCACATCAATCAAACAATAAAAGGAATCCAAATTGAAAAGAAAGAAGTAAAACTGTCACTGTTTGCAGATGACATGATACTATATATACACAGAAAGTCCTAAAGATGCCACCAAAAAACTACTGGAACTCATCAATGAATTTGGTAAAGTAGCAGGATATAAAATTAACATGCAGAAATCTGTTGCATTTCTATACACTAATAACAAAGTATCAGGAAGAGAAATTAAGACAGCAATCCCATTCACAACTGCATCAAAAAGAACAAAATACCTAGAAATAAATCTAACTAAGGAGGTAAAAGACCCGTGCTCAGAAAACTGTAAGACACTGATGAAAGAAATTAAAAACAACACAAACAGATGGAAAGATATACCGAGTGCCTGGGGTGAAAGAATTAGTGTTGTTAAAATGACCATATTACTCAAAGCAATCTACAGATTCAATGCAATCCCTACCAAAATACCTATGGCATCTTTCACAGAACTAGGACAAATAATTCGAAAATTTGTATGGAAACACAAAAGAAGCCAAACAGCCAAAACAATCTTGAGAAAAGAACAAAGCTGGAGGTATCACACTCCCTGATTTCAAACTACACTACAAGTTACAGTCGTCAAAACAGTATGGTATTGGCACAAAAACAGAAATATAGATCAGTGGAAAAGAACAGAGAGCCCAGAAATGAACCCACACTTATACGGACAATTAATCTAAAACAAAGGACACAAGAATCTACAATGGAGAAAACATAGCCTTTTCAATAAATGGTGTTTGGAAAACTGAACAGCTACATGCAAAAGAATCAAACTGAACTACTCTCTCACACCATGCAAAAAATACATTCAAACTGGATTAAAGACTTACTTAAATGTGAGACCTGAAACCATAAAACTTCTAGAAGAAAACATAGGCAACACTCCCTTTGATATCAGTCTTAGTAATATTTTTTTGGATATGTCTCCTCAGGCAAGGGAACCAAGCAAAAACAATCAAATGGAACTACATCAAACTGAAAAGCTTTTGCACAGCAAAGGAAACTGTCAATGCAATGAAAAGGCTGCCTACTGAATGGAGAACATATTTGCCAACAATATAGCTGATAAATGGTTAATATCCAAACTATACAAGGAACTCAAACAACTCAATATCAAAAAAACATACAACAACAAAAAATGGGCAGAGGATCTGAATAGACATTTTTCCAAAGAAGAAATACAGATGGCCAATGAGCACATGAAAAGATGCTCAACATCACTAATCATTGGGGATATACAAATCAAAACCACAGTGAGATATCACCTCACACCTTTCAGAATGGCTGTCATCAAAAAGACAACAAATAACAAGTATCGGTGAGGATGTGGAGAAAAGTAAACCCTGGTGCACTGCTGGTAGGAATGAAATTTGGTGCAGCCATTATGCAAAACTGTATGGAGATTCCTCAAAATATTAAAAATAGAACTACCACAGGATGCAGAAATTCTACTCCTGGGTATTTATCCAAAGAAAACAAAAGCACTAATTAGAAAGGATATATGCACCGCTATGTCCATTGCAGCATTATTTACAATAGCCACGATATGATGCATCTCAAGTGCTCGTCAACAGATGGATGGATAAAGAAGATGTGGGATATATATATATATATATATATATATATATATATATATATATATATATAATCTAATATTACTCAGCCATAAAAAAGAATGAAGGCTCGCCATTTGTGACAACATGGTTGGACCTAGAGGGTATTACACTAAGTGAAATAAGTCAGACTGAGAAAGACAAACACTGTATGATTTCGCTCATATGTGGAATCTAAAAAACAAAATAAATGAACAAATATAACAAAAAAGAAACAGAGTTATAGAGACAGAGAACAAACAGGTGGTTGCCTGATAGGACAGGGATGTGGGAGGAAAGAAAAAGGTGAGGGAGATTAAGGGGTACAAATTTCCAGTTGCAAAATATTAAATGAGTCTCTGGTATAAAATGTACAATGTGGGGAATACAGTCAATAACCAAGTAATATCTTTGTATGGTGACATATTGTAACTAGACTTATCGTGGTAATCATTTAGAAATATATAGGAAAAAAACACTATGTTGTGTAACAGGAACTAATGTAGTGTTGTAGGTCAATTATACTTCAAAAACAAACATACAAACAAACTCACAGAAAAAGAGATCAGATTTGCACTTACCAGAGGCAGGGGATGGGGGGAGGGGGAACTGGATGAAGGCAATCAAAAGGTACTACAAACTTCCAGTTATAAGATAAATAAGTACGAGGGATGTAATGTACAACATGATAAACACAATTAACACTGCTGTATGTTATACATGAAAGTCGTTAAGAGAGTAAATCTCAAAGGTTGTCACCACAAAAAGGTTTTGTCCTATGTCTTAATTTTATATCTATATGAAATATTCACTAAACTTACTGTGATAACCATTTCATGATGCAAGTCAAATCATTGTGCTGTACACCTTAAACTTACACAGTGCTGTATGTCAATTACATCTCAATAAAACTGGAGAAAAATAAAGCTTCTGACAAGGAAGGTGAGAGGAGATCACACACAAAAGAACAAGATTAACGATCAAATGTTCTCAAAAGCAACACCAGAACAACAAAAGAACAATGAAATCTTATCCTCAAAATATTGAGGGGAAAAAAACCCATACTCATTTTTATATGAAGGTAAATATCACTTAAATATGAGTGATAAATGAAGATATTCTAGGCATACAGTATCTCAAAGTTGACCACAAAAAGACCTTCTTTCAAAGAACTTTTGAAGAATGTAATCTACCAAGAAGAAAAATGAATCCAGAAAAAAAAAAAATATGGCAATTAAGGGAAAATCTTAGAAGATTTATCTTCTTAAAAAATGTATATCCATAAGAATCCATTATTAAAACATCACATCACCCTTATTACAAAAAAACAGGGGTGGCAAGGAGAGTATGCGAAGGCTCTTGGAATTTACTGGTCACGTAAGAGAAAGAACATACAGATTAAATTTAGACACTGAAAACATACAGTATAAAATGGGAAAGCTAACAATAATCACATTAAATATAAATGGGTTAAACTCAGAAGATGTATTCTTTTTTTTTTTTTTTTTTTTTTTTTTTTTTTTTGTGGTACACGGGCTTCTCACTGTTGTGGCCTCTCCCGTTGTGGAGCACAGGCTCCAGACGCACAGGCTCCGGACGCACAGGCTCAGCGGCCATGGTTCATGGGCCCAGCCGCTCCGCGGCATGTGGGATCTTCCCGGACTGGGGCACGAACCCGTGTCCCCTGCATCGGCAGGCGGACTCTCAACCATTGCGCCACCAGGGGAAGCCCAGAAGATGTATTCTTAGATTAAATGTAAAACCAAGATTCAAGAAAAATGAAAAATAAAGGGACACGAAAAAAGTACATGAAAAGTATGAACCAAAAGAAAGCCACTGTTAATATCAAAACAACTAAAAATCAAGGGGGTGGGAGTAGGAACAATAAGAGACAAATACGAATATTATATCCTGTTAAAAAGATAAAATGAGTGTGAATATGTATGTACAACCTCAATGTACATAAGTAACAACTGAAAAATTTGGTGCAGAAGCAATAGATCGACAATTCTAACTGGAGCTTCTTAACTTGCCTTTGAAAAATTATGAAGCAATAAAAAAAGGGCAAAGATTTGAAAAATGCTACCTTGAAAGACTGATAACATATGGCATTACAACAAACATAAATTATATTCTTTGTGAACTTACACAGAACATTCTTGTAGACTATTAGAAAATCTAAGAAGCTGGACTAAACCTACCCTGATTTAATGAAATGTCCTCAATGGTTGTTTTCCATATTAATCATTTCCTTACATCCAATTATTTATATTCTATGTTTTTCTCAAGAAAGGACTATGTATTGTGTCAAAAGACAGTGTCAGCTTTCTGTCTATTTAGACTCCAGAAAAACAAAACTTGTGTTTCTTAAGAGATCACTTTGTCAATGAAAATACAGACACTATATTAGAAAAACTATTGCAGAGTAAATACGTTTCTCATTGAATGTCCTTACTAACGGTTAAGGAACAACATTGGCTATTCAAGTTAAAGAATATAAAATAACCCACAAATTAAAGGTCTAATTGAAATGCTTTCTCAAATTGCATTCAGATGACAACAGTAGGAAGAATTTGCAATGAAGTATTAATATTAAATAAAGCCTAATCCTACCAACACTCCACACTAAGTATTTGCTAATTCACCTATCAGGCTTCATAACCTTCAGCTTTTAACACCAAAAACTTTAACAAAGTCTCCAAATTGTATTTAAGTAAGAACAATTTTCTGCACAGCCTACCTAATTAACAATTTGAAAATGTTGACTTAGGGATCTTTGTGAAGGAAACCAGTCCTTAACCAATCATCCCAAACTCTGCAATGAAAGAGGACTAGATATTTCTTTAGGAGTTTCAACTCCTTTTCCTTGTAATAATGATGCAGGGAAAGGAATGGACTGAGCTTTTCTACTTAATTCAGGCTGCAGTTTGGAAGGCTGAAGCCTCCCTGTTAGGCAGCAAAGGGAATATTCCTGAATTTTCTCTGAATATCAGAGAAAGAGTTCCATATTTTGCCCATGTTACAGGCAAAGGTAAACCCTGCTCTTACAGGCAAAGGTAAACCCATGCCTTGGATGTTACAGGTAAGGAAGTTTAGGAAAAAATTAATGCCATTCAAAATGCTGGATTATTATTATTTGGGAATGCCTGTCCTCTATTTGTAGTCAGAATGTTGCTCAGTTACATATTTCTTCACACATTAAGATGAGCTAGGGTAGAGGCAATTTTTACTAGCCTTAACTTTTGTGATCACTATTTAGAAATCACTCACAAATGGAGAAAATATAGAAATGTCCAAACAAAATCAAATCAGTTTAGTGTCAAAATAAGATTTCAAGTAACAGCAAAGCCCTTTCAGGAGAAGATTTTTATTAAGATATGACCCTAAGCATATTCCACTAGACCATTTTCCTTACTCCCAAACACTCCTTCCAAAATAATCCATACATACTAGTCACACAAATGTGTGCCCAGGAATACCCAATATTAGAAAACATACTCTAAAGAACTCTAAATGGATGTACACCTGTCTTCAGTTCAGCTTGTTTTCATACTAAGTGTATATACTTATCCCCACTAGACCCTATTTCACATGATTTTGGAAAAACAGAAAGGAATAAAGATTGCTAAGTTACTGGAGTTAATAAACAGAAGTGCTGAGTTCCAGAACTTGTTAAGGAAAAAAAAAAAGTGAAATTAGAAATGAAGTTGTAAAAAGTTCCTTCCAGCATAGACAGAAGATAAACTGAATTAATAATCTACGTAAAATCCAAAATTCCACATGACTGTAAACTAATGATGGTGGACCTACACTCAAAAAAATAAAGTGTAGAGATACTACACGTAGAAAATCCTAAAGAGCCCACCAGAAAACTACTAGAGCTAATCAATGAATTTAGTAAAGTCACAGGATACAAAATTAAATTAATACTCTCTTGCATTCCTATACACTAACAACAAAAGATCAGAAAGAGAAATTAAGGAAACAATCCCATTTACCCTTGCAAAAAAAAAGAATAAAAGAGCTAAGAATAAATCTACCTAAGGAGGAAAAAGACCTGTATGCAGAAAACTGTAAGATACTGATGAAAGAAATCAAAGACAACACAAACAGATGGAGAGATATACCATGTTCTTGGATTGGAAGAATCAATATTGTGAAAATGATGATACTACCCAAAGCAATCTACAGTTTCAATGCAATCCCTATCAAATTACCAATGGCATTTTTCACAGAACTAGAACAAAAAATTTCACAATTTGTATGGAAACACAAAAGACCCCAAATAGCCAAAGCAATCTTGAGAAAGAAAAACGGAGCTGGAGGAATCAGGCTCCCTGACTTCAGACTCTACTACAAAGCTACAGTAATCAAGACACTATGGTACTGGCACAAAAACAGAATGGAACAGCATAGAAAGCCCAGAGATTAAACCCATGCACCAATGGTCACCTAATCTATGACCGAGGAGGCCAGAATTTACAATGGAGCAAAGATAGCCTCGTCAATAAGTGGGGCTGGGAAAACTGGACAGCTGCATGTAAAGGAATGAAATCAGAACACTCCTTAACACCATACACAAGAATAAATTCAAAATGGATTAAAGACCTAAATGTAAGGCAAGACACCATAAAACTCTTAGAGGAAAACATAGGCAGAACACTCTTTAACATAAATTGCAGATCTTTTTTGACCCACCTCCTAGAGTAATGAGAATAAAGACAAAAATAAACAAATGGGACCTACTGAACACTTAAAAGCTTTTGCACAGCAAAGGAAACCATAAGATGAAAAGACAACCCTCAGAATGGGAGAAAATAATTGCAAACAAAGCAACTGACAAAGGATTAATCTCCAAAATATACAAACAGCTCATGCAGCTCAATATCAAAAAAACAAACAACCCAATCAAAAAATGGGCGGAAGACCTAAATAAACATTTCTCCATAGAAGACATACAGGTGGCCAACAAACACATGAAAAGATGCTCAACATCACTAATTATTAGAGAAATGCAAATCAAAACTACAATGAGATATCACTTCACACTGGTCAGAATGGCAATCATCACAAAATCTACAAACAATAAATGCTGGAAAGGGTGTGGAGAAAAGGGAACCCCGTTGGTGGGAATGTAAACTGATACAGCCACTATGGAGAACAGTATGGAGGGTCCTTAAAAAACTAAAAATAGAACTACCATGTGACTCAGCAATCCCACTACTGGGCATATACCCAGAGAACACCATAATTCAAAAAGGCACATGCACCCCAATGTTCATTGCAGCACTATTTATAATAGCCAGGACATGGAAACAACCTAAATGTCCATCAACAGAGGAATGGATCAAGAAAATGTGGTACACTTATACAATGAAATATTACTCAGCCATAAAAAGGAATGAAATTGGGTCATTTGTAGAGACACGGATAGACCTAAAGACTGTCATACAGAGTGAAGTCAGAAAGAGAAGAACAAATATTGTATATTAACTAGCACATATGTGGAATCTGAAAAAACTGGCATAGACAATTTTATTTACAAAGCAGAAATAGAGACACAGACGTAGAGAACAGAGAAGAAATGTATGGATACTGAGGGGGAAAAGGGGGGAGTGGGTGGGATGAACTGGGAGATTGGGATTGACATATCTACACTATTGATACTATGTATAAAACAGATGACTAATGAGAACCTACTGTATAGCACAGGGAACTCTACTCAGTGCTCTGAGGTGACCTAAATGGGAAGGAAGTCCAAAAAAGAGGGAATACATGTATACATATTGCTGATTCACTCTGCTGTACAGTAGAAACTAACACAACATTGTAAAGCAATTATACACCAATAAAAAGTTAAAAAAAATTAAGTGCAGCAAAAATGTGTTTATCAAATTTGAAAACAACTGGAATTCTCTATTAACCTGCTCTTCTGTAAATTGACAGTCTGATAAAAACTGGTATTTATTACAATAACCTTAAAGATATTATTTACAAGATTCTGAAGCACTTCTGAATATGACTTTCCTGTCTGTTATTTTTTAGGTAAAGTAAGAATTTTCTGAGGAAAATGAAAACACTAATTCAAAATGACATATGCACCCTCATGTTCACTGCAGTATTATTTACAGTAGCCAAGACACAGAAACAACCTAAATGTCCATCAATGGATGAATGAATGGATAAAAGAAATGTGATATATATACCCATTATATACCCATTATATATATATCCATATCCATTACATATATATATATTCCATTATATATATAATGGAATATTATTCAGCCATAAAAAAGGATAAAATCTTGCCACGTGTGACAACATGGATAGACCTCCAGGGCACTATGCTAAGTGAAATAAGTCAGACAGAAAAAGATAAATACAATATGACCTCACTTATATGTGGAATCAAACAAAAAAGAAAAAAAAAAGCAAGCTCATTGATACAGACAAAAAATTAGTGGTTGCCTCAGGGTGGGGGTGTGGTGGGGAATAGGTGAAGGGGGGTCAAAAGGTACAAATTTCCAGTTATAAAATGAGTAAGTCATAGGGATGTAATATACAGCATAGTTACTATAGTTAATAATACTGTATTTCATATTTGAAAGAAGCTAGGAGAGTAGATCTTGAAAGTTCTAATCAGAAGGGAAAAAAAAGTCAACTATATATGAGAGAGATAAATTAGGAGTTTGGGATTAACAGATACACCCTACTGTATATAAAACAGATAAACAACAAGGACCTACTGCATAGCACAGGGAACTATATTCAATACCTTGTAATAACCTATAATGGAAAAGAGTCTGAAAAAGGACAGATAGATGGAGAGATAGATATAACTGAATCACTTTGTTGTACACCTGAAACTAACACAACTTGTAAATCAACTATACTTCAATAAAAAAATAAAGAAAATTTAAAAATCAACGATGTATGGTGACAGATGTTAACTGGACTTATTGTGGTGATCATTTTACAATACATACAAATATCAAACCATTTACATTGTACACCCAAAACTAATATATAGTTAATATCAATTATACTTCAATTTTAAAAATGAAAAAAATAGAATAATTCAGATACTATTTTGTCTGAATACTCGATAAAAATAATATCCCATTTTCTGATCAAATTAGGCAGGTGTGTTCGCCATTCCTGCCACTACTTTCCCCTAACTCACATCTACACCAATGTAAGATTAATGTTCCCCAAACATCATTTTCATCAAGTATTTGTTCTGCTAAAACAGTAACAACAAACAACAGAAATCTCACATCCTCACTATATATAGAATAATAAAGGTCAAACACCTTGCCCTGATTTGAAAATCTTCCATGATCTGGTACCAGTCTTTGGTCTCCATCTTACCTTCCATCAATCACATGCACAAACTCTCTGATGCAGCAAGGTTCATTTACAAAACTAAAACACACTTGTGTATACCTTCATTTCCCACTTTCCTCATATCTAAAAAGTCCTCCATCTTCTGTTCCCCTTTTTTTTCTATCTGAATCCAACTAGCCTTTTTATGCAAAGCTCGAGGCCTCTAAAGTAAGCTCCTCTCTACCCTCAAACCAAACTGATTTCCTTCTTTTCTGACTTCCGATGACCCTTTCCAGCACTCATTCATTGATTCCATTAGCCACACAGTAACTCTTACGCACTAATAAGCATTGTATTATGATGATGGGGCCACAAAGATACATAAAACTAAGTCCCTAATCCTTGGGCTCACAGTGCTCTAAAGACAGACATGAAAAAGTCATTACAGCAGTGTTTATAATAGAGGTATAAATGGCGGGAAAGTGGGACCATAAAGAAGGATCACTTCAAGCCGTTTGAAAAGATAAGAAAAGGCTTTTTAGAGAAGGTGACATTTACGTTAAATTTCAAAGATGGGTAGGAGTATGTCAGGCACAGAAGTAGGGAAAGGAGTTCCAGGCAGAGAAAACAGCACATACAAAAGCAAAGAAAGGAGAAAAACTTGGCATGTTTAGAGAACTATAAATAGAAAAGTACGGCTGGAGTTCAGAGTACATTAAGTCTACCAACACTTACTGACTGTCCATTCACCAAACCTCAAAACAAATGAAAAAAAAAACATAGTATCTCCTCAAAGAATGTGCAAGGATATGGTACCCAACTGATTAGCACAGTTAATTCAAACAAAAGAAGCAGTACTGAGCACTTACTTATAAAGCAGACACTGTGTTAGGTACCCAAGATAGAGAAATAAAGAGCATGGCTCCTGCTCTAATGGAGCTAACATTTTACTAAGAAAAGAGTCAGTTTACTGTAGATAGATTTTTAGGTTCAATCCTTATGATAAAAGACTAAGAGAAAACTAAGAGAAAATTATATTAATAGTACTCACTATTTTCCCCTTCTATTTTCTACATTTTACATAATGAGCTTGTGTTACTATACTATGATAATTAAAGAAAATAAAGTTTATAATTGGAAAAGTATGAAACTTGACAGCTGATAGGTTCCCAGTAAATGTCTGAGTAGGTATCTGCTAATTAAAGCCTGAAAAGTTTTAGATTTGAAAACTTCAAATATCCAAAATATGGCTACTTACACCACCTCAAAAGCCATGAACCTTGCTGTTTCTTGAACACACCAAGCATGCCCCACCACTGCTGTTTGTAGACTCTTAGCCCAGATAACCACCTGGTTTGCTCTTTCATCCTCCTTGGGTCTTTATTCAAATGCCATCCTCTTAGACTTTCCAGTCCACTCTATCTAAAGATGTAACACTCTCCCCATCCAAAAACTATCTCCTTTATCTGCTTTTTTTTCCTCGCACTTATTATCTAATATACCTGGTTTTACTTATTTGTTTTCTAACATACCTGGTTTTACTTATTTGTTTACTATGTCTCCTTTCCCTAGCTCCAACAGGGAAAGTTTTTTCTGTTTTCATTACTGATGTATGTCCAGTGCATAGAATAGTGTCTGAAAAACGATAAATGATCAGCCATTATTCACTGAATGAATAAAGGGCAGTAGTCTGCATGTGGTTAAACGTTTGGTCTCTAGTGGCCAGAAGACCTGGATCAAATTCCAGCTCCACCACTTTGTAGTTGTGTGACCTTGTGCAGGTTAACTTCTCTAAATCTTAGTTTCCTTATCTATAAAATGATGATGTTGATATCAATCTTGCAGGATGGTTTTGATTAGAATAATGCAGGTTGAGCAAAATGCCTAGAAAACAGTGAATGTTCAATATATGTTAGCTATTATGATGATGATAATGAACATTCCTGACGCCCAAAATGCCTCCACTGAGTTATCACATCATTTCCAGCATCCAGTTCTTCAAAAACAATAATTGTTTGCAAAATCCTTGCATCTTCACATGCTAGTTTGAACAAAACCAGTATTACTCTGGATCAACTCTTACCTTACACAAGATTCTCTTCTGTTTTAGCTTATAAAAAGAGATGGGTGTCTATTTCACCTAAAAAAAATTTTTAAGTGCTAAATAAAATTGCACAAAATGCCATATTTATCACAATGCTAATATACATTCTACTAGAACTGACTCTTGGTGCTTGTTTCATAGAACCGCACAAGAAAAGGTTAAGCTTAGGGCCACATCAATGGGATACTATACTACTAATTCTGTTTAGAATTTTTCAATTCATCCAGAATTCCCCAAATTAGATTCCCCATTTGCTGAGAGGCCCATCATACCCACCAGAGTTCATAACAACCTCCCCATAGCAGGGGATCTGATTCAGTACAACTACAATGTATCAATGTTGAATTAGGAGCTTTAAGAGGTAAATAAAAAAAATTTTTTTAAGTACTTGGCCCCCAAGACTTTGGTGGTAAAATAAGAGCAGCAAATTATAATTCACAGAACTAAACTCTAATTCTGACCCCATTACTTATCAGCAATGATACTTAAAGGCTTTTTTCCTCATCTATTAGATAGGATGATACCTATTTTGTAAAGCTGTAAAACTCCAGTGAGACGAATATTTGTAAAAATGAGCTATACTATAGAAACTGTACTGCAGCAAACAAGTCTTTTATAAAAAGATTTATTAAAAGATTTTTAAATAAAAAGCCACAATCCCACAACTACCCCAACCATTTTCATATTTTGCTAATATTCCCTTCAGGTGCTTCTCTTCACACACTTTTTTAATAAAGATGAAACCATGTGGAGTTTGAGGAAAACAATACAGCACGCCTTTTTTAGAGCCAGATAGCCCAGGTTCGAATACTAGCTCCTAAAATTACTAACTGTGTGACCTTGGACAAGATTCTTAACTCCTTTGTCCTGTTTTCTCTTCTTTAACATCAGGATAATAGTAACAGTACCTATGTGATTGGGAGGTATGAAGAAGAAATGAGTTATTATAATCATTTGGTACAGTGCTTGGCACATGGCAAATTTAATAAACAGCTAAGAAAAAACAAAATTCTGCTTTTTAAAAACTTAGGATGACGTCAAAAACCAAAAGTACATTATTATCTAAAGTATCATAGAAAGATTATTTTAAAGATCTCTAGGATACTTTACACTGACTATTTTAAAAATAAATCTCCCTACCATTCCTTTGTCTAGATATTTTACAATGTATAATAGAATCCATCTATTGCTTCATACTTCCAGTAGAGGTCTCCATCTAAAAAATAATGTATCAGACTGAAAACTTTAAATTAGTATTCCTGTTATTAAAAAAAAAAAAATAGGGGCCAGCTTTATCAAATATGCAAATTTAACTTTTTCCAAGAAAAACATTTAAAAGTAAGGACTATCTGAAGAAAAAGTGACTTTTCCCAGTGATTGTTATATTTTGCTGTGGGTTCTCCAATAATACTCACCTCTCTTATAAACATAATCCTCTGGACAGGAAAGGGAAAGAGATAAGACTGTTGGATACAAATGATAAATCATGTGCTTATTTATCACCGCTTCTGGCCAACAATTTAATACCTATGCCTCAGAAATGGTATAAGTCAGTAAAGTCATCTTAAAGTAAAAGTAAAGGTCATGTTTTGTAGTAGCAAAGAAATCTCAACAATTTTCTACATTTATTCCTTTTAAATCACAACAGAGTAGCTAGAGTAATAAAGACAGCTCTGAATTGGCTTCTACATTCCCCCTCCTATCATTCAGTAATAGTGACCTAAGGCAAGTCAATTATCCTTATGCAGGCCCACCAGAAAAAATATCCTTATTTCTAGCCTACCAAAAAGCCTGGGGCTAGACCACCTTCTTAAAAGCCCTTCTAGTTAAGAATGATGATGCTATGAATTGATAGGTTCAGTAGTCATATCCAACTGTTGCTAAGTACATACTTCCTGCTCCTATCTTTAGGAATCTAAATTTTCAGGCTCCATAAGCTATATTACTAGGCCTCTATAAAACATCAAATTTGCATATAATATTTAATGTCTACCGCAACTTAGCTCCTGAAATGTGTAAGACTTAAATGTGTAAGGTAAATATCTATAAGATTTGGTATGACCAAAAACTGACCAAGAAATTACCAAGCAATTTGCTTAAAGCTAATAAATAGTGCTGCATGTGTGCACACGTACACACGCATCCACTTAAACTAACCCCCAGAGTTTATAAACAGGGGGATAAAGAAGGAGGAATGTTCTAAGCAACTCTCAGAATTAGCAATACTTGAATATCCAAATTATATCTAATTCTGAGGATCAAATATACAATGTAAAAACAAAACACATTTGATTTATTGATAATGGATTTGAATGGATAGACCCAAACATTTAAGATTTCTGGTTGTAACTAAAGCATGAATTTGCTTTTCATCTCCACAGGGTAAATAACCTATAAAGATGACTTTTAAATAAAGACAATTACTTCTCACCTTGAGAAGATAAAAATCAAACAACTATCAAATCGTAGTTTATCCTAGTCTTAATAACATAAAAATCAAGCAATGAATTAAAAACAAAAACAAAATTATTGCCTTGTTTTTGTATAACCAGTGATGCAATGGCCAGCAAAGAATGAAACTGAAGAGTTCTTAATGGATAGATAGACAAAGGTAATTTTCCTCCAAAGTTATCATTTAGCATTTTAGCTGATTTTTATTTATATACTAAATTCCTAGAAGATGAGAAATATTCACATTCAAGCATAAGCTGCAAAATAAGATTTAAAATTTTTAATAATCAGTATTAGTTCCTCTCTTGAACACTGATAATAATCACAGATTTTAAAAAATTAAAGTCAAACACTAGTAGATAAACATGAAGGATATCACTAAATCTGACTTAAGTCTAACAGTATTATTCATTCCATAGACAGATATAGAATACTATGTTAATAGAACATACAGAGCTAAGACTGCATCAAGAGCACACAGCAGGCAGTGTCCTACTCAATGAGGAAATGACAGAAACATCCAACTAAGGTCAGCATCAAGGCAAGGAAAAGATGCCCTCGTCTCCCCAACTATTTCAGAGTGGCCAATACAATCAGACAAAAGAAAATGATTAAAGGCATAAAAAGAAGTAAAGTTATCCCCATTTGCAGATGACATACTAGTACGTCTAAAAAAAATTTTTAATCAATGATAAAATACAAGTGGCAAAATAATTAAGGCGCCAGATTACAATATAAAAAATCAGTAACTTTCATATAAGTGATAACTAATTAGAAGATATAATGGAAGAGAAAACCAAATTTACAATAGCAAGAAAAATGATAATATACTTAAGAATAAATTTAAGAAATGTCAAAAACCTGTAAAAGGAAAACTTTAGACTCTTGAATGACACAAAAAGATTGAATAGAAGACTCATTTTTCTTGGCTAGGTAAACTCAGTATCATCATGTCCATTCTCCTAAGGTAATTGTTTTTAATTTAATGCAATCCCCATTTAAAAAAAAAAAAGAAAGAAAAAGCTTTTTTCTGAAACTAGGACAAATTAATGCTAAAGTTCATATGGAAAAAAAACCATAAACAAATACCCAAGAAAACCTTGTAAAAAAAGAACTATGAGATGGGAATGGCACTACCGAATATTAAAACATGCTATATAAAGCCACAATAATTACAATACAGTGACATACCATTTCTTAACCCCTCAGATCGATAAAACTTCAAAAGCTTGACAAACACATGGTAAGGCTATGGGAAACAGGTACCTTCATATACTGCTGATGGGAATGCAAAATAGTTCTCTCCTACTTGGAGAGAATCCGGTGGGAATTGGGCAGAATTTAATCACATACATATGCCTTTATTCTTTGATTATTGCATCAACCCCCACTTTAGTAATTTACTCTGAAGATACATCTCCAAAAATTTGAAAATAGGTTTGCATAAGCCTACTAGATTTGCAGATTATTCATGTGACATTATTTGTTATTGTAAAATACTGGAAAAAACCTAAGTCATTATGTAGGAGACTGGATAAATAAAGTAGGATATATCCCCACTATGGAATACTATGCAGCTGTTTAAAAAAAAAGGAATTTTATGAACTTATTTAGAGTGATAGGCAAGATATTGGGCTGGCCAAAAAGTTCGTTCAGGTTTTTCCGTAACATCGTATAAAAACCCGCACAAATATTTTGGCCAACCCTATATATTAAATGAAAGAAAGCAAAATAAAAAAAATAGTGTGCATTCTTAATGTTAAGATGGGGAACTAAAAATGCATGTATGTATCTCCTTATTTTTACAAAACAAAACAAAAACAAAAAAACAGAAAGGATAACCAGCAACTATTGGTTACCAAAAGAGCATGGGTAGGAATGGGGCAGAAGTGACAGGGAAGAAAAGAGGGTAGAGGGTAAACTCCAAGCGTATCTTTGCTTAAATTTTGATTTTAGAATCTTAAGGGTTTTATATATTCATAAATAAAATTAAAGGAACAAAAAAAGGGGAAAACACAAAATTGAATACAAATGGAGAAAATGTGAAATTCACTGTTTTAAGTGAATACCAATACCCAGAAAAATAGAATCCAGTCACTGTGAACCTTTTTTAACACAATTATTTACAGATATAAAGTCAGTCTGAACACAAAAAGAAATGCAAACAAATTTGTAACTCTACTTGGCGGGTTTGTTGTTTGTAGTGGTATGGGTATAAAAATTCTGAAACTATTCTCTATGTGTTACAAAACTAACAAGATAAGTAAATACACTGGTGTTAGGAATTAGGGTTCTCAATGCAGTTAAAGGGAGATACATGGAATGGAAGAAGGCAAGAAAAAACGTGTGTGGATTGTAATCAGAGATATCAGTATTACCTTATGATTTGCAAAATGTGTATATTCATATTTAAAATAAGTAAACTTCCTAGCTCTGTCCTCTGAAAGGGCCCAGAAGAAAAGATAACCCAATAACAATGGGTACATCTACCACCCAGATTTGGTTTCTATATACCATTACACACTAAAAGGAACCAGGACTTCTTGCAGAAATAGCTGCTGCTACAGCAGGGAAAGCAAAACACAAGTTGATTCTAGAAGATCTTATTTTGTCAGAAGGCAAGAAAGAGCTCAAAAATAATAGTAACTTGATAAAAATACACAGAAGGCAGCTTGAAAGGGCTCCTCCTGGCCAAACTGAAGCAGCAAAATGCATAACTGTAATAGATTTTAATCCATTGTATAATATAAAAATCTAATAAATAAAAAATAAAAATATTTTCCATATCATAGATTGCCAATTAATAAGATGTAGAAGAAATGATAAAATTAGAAAATAGACATCATACAGCCATCATAATAACTGACTGAGGCAAGAATCATCAATGGATATTAAAACCACTGGGTAAAAGTTTGATGGTGAACAAGATATTTACAGTCTCAAAGTACGTCTCCACGGGTCACTTGCTAATTACAAAACAGAAAATGGAAACTTTACAGTGGAGAAACCAGGTGGACACCACCTTAACCAAAGTTAATGTCAGCAATAATGGGACAAAGTGACATCACATACCTCCTGCCAAAAATGCTTAACCTAAATCTAATCCTGAAAAAAACCTCAGAAAAATTCAAATTTTATAGCACAGTTGACCCATACTCTTCTAAAATGGTAGTATCACAAAAGACTGAAGAACTACAGATAACTAAATGGGATACAAGATCACAGATTAGGGATGGTTGGGTATGACAGCTATAAGACATCTTTGGGGCAACTGGTAAAATTTGAATAAGATCTGTATATAATACAGATAATATGATTATATTCATGTTAAGTTTTCTGAATTTGATTATTTTACTATTGTTACATAAGAGAATGTTTTTATTCTTAAGTAATATACACTTACATTTAGGAGGAAAGGGCCTTATAACTGTAATGACAGCAAATGATTAAACAACAGTAATAATAACAATTATAATAATGGGTATATATGGTATATATGTATACACACCATCACATATAAAAAGGAAAACACAAAGCAAATGTGGTAAAATAACAACTGGTCAATATAAATGAAGTGTAAACAAGAATTCACATACAGAAAGCGAAAAAAATATTTAACAATTCTGGACTTCCCTGGTGGCACAGTGGTTAAAAATACACCTGCCAATGCAGGGGACACGGGTTCAAGCCCTGGCCCGGAAAGATCCCACATGCCTCGGAGCAACTAAGCCCGTGCCCCACAACTACTGAGCCTGTGCTCTAGAGCCTGCGAGCCACAACTACTGAGCCCACGTGCCGCAACTACTGAAGCCCACGTGCCTAGAGCCCGTGCTCTGCAACAAGAGAAGCCCGTGCTCTGCAACAAGAGAAGCCCGCGCACTGCAACGAGGAATAGCCCCCGCTCACTGCAACTAGAGAAAGCCCATGCAAAGCAATGAAGACCCAATGCAGCCAAAAATCAGTCAATCAATAAATAAAATTTTAAAAGGATTTAACAATTCTGAAAAAAGAAAACATAGGAAGGAAAAAAAATGATAGGTTTATCATTTCTCTCTCAACCAGATTTTTTACTACTAAATTAATACATCGCAATGTGGGGCTACCTGGAAAAAACTACTCAAAAATTCAGAATTTGACTTTTTAATGGCGTAAACTAAAAAGATTATACCAAACCACTTAAGCACTCTTGACCTATTACTTGTGAGTGCACTTGGAGGTACAGCCTGCTTAGGTACTAAATACTGTTTATGAAGTACTAAGTGGTCTGATCTGTGCTCAAGTACATTGAAAATTCACTTAACCTATGAACTATTATGGAAAGTGTGATCAACTTGGGCATTATTACTGACACATTTAAATTCAACCCCACCTCTAAAGTACAACAGGTTAGGGCCCTAACTATGGTCTCTACTTTGTCTTATTTTAATGGAAGAATGTTCCTACTGACCTCATATATGTTTATATTAACATTTTATTTATTTAAAATAACCAGTGGGCTAGGAGAGGAGCAAAAACAAATTTCATTTGAAAACACGTCACCATGAAAGATGTGTATATTATAATTATATAATAAACATCATCTCTGTGCACAGAGCAGCTGACCACTGAACACTATAAGTAAGAATTTACCAAGTACAATAGTTAAGAACTCAGAAAGAAAGAATTAAAGATACTTGCCATGTATCCCATTAAGATGTATATTCAAATAATACATTCTTGTACAACTTTATTCAAATCCTACTTCATAAAAAGCAACGCTTTGGCTTGGTCCCATTACACAGTAATGAAAAAACTCATTTACTGAAAGAAGCAAAAGATAAACATACTAGGGCATGGAATATACCTGAAGATATTTAACAACTGTGGATAATGGAGGGTTATGTATAAAACAAAGCTGTGTGAAATGTAAAGCAGGTCTATCACCAGGGAAAAGAATGGAAAGGCAAAGGGGAGAAAGTGTGGTTTGAAAATATATAAAATAAACCTTACCAAGTGGCAATTATGGCTGACACTTAAGATTGAAAGTTGGATAATAACCTACGGCCTTTTTTGTTTTTTTTCAGTAGCCCGTATGCTCCAGAAGAAAAGTGTCTGAGTGGTGTAAAGAAATTCTTTTTTAAGTGTTATTTTTTTCTGAGATTAAATAACATCAATTACTTCTGAAATCTGAAATGATAAAAATAAAATCTCACATATGAAAAGTTTGAAACATGAAGATAAAGCGCGTTAAACAAAACAAGCTATTGTTAGTATTGTTATTTTTAAAGGAATTTATACAATATAAATTAACTCCCCTAAGCAGTACTGAGACAGACCAACAAAATCCTCACAAAGAGAAAAAGCGGTCAGTAAATTCAATAAAATAAATGACATTCCATTTGGGGAAAATATTATAAAGTCTTATTTAAAAACAAAACCTAGATATTAAGAAATTTTATTTTTAATTGATTTTTTAAAATCCAAATTACTATACAAATACAGTTAGGATAAGCTCAAACTGGTAGTTCATTTACCCCTTTTTTTCCCCTTAATTTAAGTGGAGCCCTTGTTATCTTCTCTAGAGCCCAGAAACAAAGTAGGGTGTGTCCAGGCTCTGCTTAGAGATGACAGGTGCAGCTGGAGCAGGTGCCCCTAGACCAGATGTCACCTAGAGGTTTTGCTCTGGATACAGCCCTGGCCAACATGTTGGTGCCAAGTTAAACCAGTTATCTCAGCAACTCAATTGGTTTAATTCCAACACTTAGATCAGCTGTTCTCAAACTTCAGTGTACTTAAGAATCACCTGGGGCACAGTTTAAAAAAATACAGTGTTTTAGACCATTAAGTCATAAAACCACTGATCAATCTTAGCACCGCTAAAACAGGACAACTAAACATTATATGCCTCATAATCTGATGAAAAGCACAGCACTACCTATTAAAGTACACCTAAAATACTAAACTTGAATTTTTTCAATCTTTAAATCTAATAGTTTTTAGGAAATAGATTCAGGGGATAGAGGAACAAGTTAACTGACACTAGAAGGAAGCAGTCAACCAAATCTAGAATTTAGGGCATTCTAAAGGACAACTGACCCCACTACTTCAATAAATCAGTGGCATGATAGGAAAAGGGAGCTGTTAAGAGCCTAATGGGATAAAAGAGCCAAAACGAGATTCAGCCCCACCATAAAATTCTCTTGCAGTAAGATGGGGTGGACCTGCAAACACTAATTTAGATATTAATGGAAATATGAATCTATCATTTGGGGACAATAATTCATAATGCAGTATCTATTCCTACATATCACCAAGAGATTCCAGTTCCAGCCATAGATCACTGCAATATACTTAGTCACAAGGGTACATATCTTGTAGAAACGAATTTAACTTTGAATTCACAGCATAATGAATACTCAAAAAGTATCCAAGCACAAGTGATATTTTTTAATGTTTGAAACAAAAAATTATATGTTAGACTCTATTTTAATAACACAATTCTTGGAAAGCGCAATAAAATTCATAGAAAATCTGAATGCTGCTGAGAGTGACAATTTGCTCTAAACCATCTCTTTATTCCAGGTCCCCCAAAAGTTTTATATCCTAAGTGAATCCATTAATAACCTTTATGATAGGTAACCAATACTAGTATCAATCACCATATATACATTTTTGTGTACTTCTGAATAAAAAGAATCAACCTGCCTATTTCCTGAGCTCTACTATGGATAACTGAACTAACCATATTATTTACATTTATTTTAAATTCAAAAGCCAATACTTTTGCTTTTCGTAACAATTATGCTTACAATTTCAAAACATAAAATATTTGATGACAATCTCTAATTCTAACATCTCTATTTTTATCTCCAGTAAGTTTGGTCCTTAAAACAAGATCTACTTCTAAACAGCTTTCCCTAAAATCAAAATTCATGATTATGACCTATGTTTTTAAAATGGTAGAACTGAAGCAAATACAGATTTTAGCATGACTATCATATTTCCACAAAAGTAATTACTATTCTGCAAAACAATGTGACCAATGATTTGGCTACCTTTCTCTTCCTGGCAATGAACACAAGATAATTTTAATGTCCCCTATTTGAACAACTATTTAAGTATTACCAATATAATTCTGCACTTCAATTGATAAAGATAAGCAAATAACAGCACCATAAAAATCATTTAAATCTGTATATATATCTATATAAATATACATAATTACCTCTCATTTCTCATTTTCCATATTTAAAATTTTTCTTCCTTTACCCTCATTTCTTCTAGCTCAGGGTTTCCCTAACTGTGCTCCACAGAACTTAGTAGGTGTTCCGCAAACATTCCCCTGCGACATATGGTAGTGTTTGGGAACCATCATTTACCATAGGTGGAGGGAGGGAGGTAATAAATAGTGTTTCTCCAAATTGTCTTGAGATCCACAACTCACATTAACAAAATACAGTCTCTACGAAGTCCTTCAATGAAGTAACACAAATTTATCGTTATTACTCAAATTCATTTAGCCTTTTTTCAGGGAAACATATTGACATTTCAGGAAAACAAGTGCTTCATACAGCACAAATTGGGAATCTCCACTCTGATCCTGAATACCCAAGAGTGTGGTGACAATGGTGGTGCCAGATGAAAGCAGTATAAAGAGATCCACCCCCCATATGTCCTCTACTTCCTAATTCAAACAAACCCTACATTTACTAGCAAACTTGAGGAGGGACTGTACAACTCTGGAAAATGCCCAATAAGCAGCCTTCCCCCAAATAATAATGAAAAAAACTCTAAATACTTTACCTAAAAACATGCAGTATTGAGTACTTACTCACTGACTAATGCACCTAAATTCCAGTGAATTAAAATGTTAGTTTTTCCTTCCTTTTCCAATTTCCAATATCATTTCATTTCAGATTATAAAATATTCACAGACGTGATATACTTCTCTATCAGTCATAGTGGATTTCACACACAAACAACTGAAAACACTAAATCAACAACAGAGAAGAGGTAGGATTATAAGAGTGCTCCTCTTTAGATGCAGACAATTTTAGTTGACAGCTAAGGCAGAAAATTTAAATGCAAGAAAGCATATAAACATTTCTGGGAGTTACAGTTAAGTTCTTAGTTTGTGTCCTCAGTGAAAACTATCCACCCTGGAAAGAGTTAGATTTATTTCTACTTGAGGGCAAATTTAAGCTATTTAAAACATGGTTTCTAAGACACAACACTAACCTAGCTGAGGTCTCATAAGTCTTTCAACTTTTTCTACTTTCCACTCCTCCTTTCAACAAGTTTGTACACCCTCTAAACTGTAACAGAATATGAGAAGATATCAAAATCAGGTTTGTTCAAAATGAAAGGTTACAGTTCACAAAATTAATTTTTAAATGCATGTATGAATAATTTATTTAGATACAATTTTTCTTCCAGTCTACGTATTACTTTTATTTTCCTTCCTTAAATAAGGAGAGCAATCTCCATTTATCAATTCTGTTGATACACAAACTCAATGTATTACTTTATTTTCTTATTTATTACAATTTTGAAGCATTCCTTCATTTAACCTCAAGTGATTCATAAAAGGCTTTCTATTAAAAAAAAGTGATCTACATGGTAGACACTAACCACCCAGCACACAAGTGTATTCATTCTATTTACCTGATAAATATAAACTTTAATTGGTATAATTTAGGGCAGGGCTTCATCCACCAAGGGGGGAAAAAATAAATAAATTCACAATGAAAGTGAAAATTCACTATAGCGGGTACAATTCTACAATTAAGTTTCTGACTATTCCAAAGGTAGGTACATGTAAAAAAATCATTTTATAAGAAAATCAGTAACATACAGTGTTATACAACAAATTTTTTTAAGTCCAAGGTATTTCACCTCTTTTTCAAAAAATCAAGTTTTATAATGGAAACATCAACTTAACCTTGACTATAGCTGTACTACTGGCATCAGTAAGCTAAAACAAAATTCTTCAACTAAGTATTTGAAATATTTACCTAAATCTTCATACCAAGGCTTCAAATTCTTAACAAAAAGTAAGAGCAGTAAATTGTCCCCCAATCTTAGCACCAAAACAAAATGAAAATATAAAATTAACTGAGTAAATATGGAACACACTGGGTATAAATACACTCAGGCATAAATTTAACCATAAGTAACTTCCAATTATATTTTAATTTCTTAAAATCACTTTGACTAACAAAGTGAATTCATAATAGACTGATTAAATATTACTGAACACATATCAAGAATACAACTTTTTTGTCCAATTAACAAATGCCCCTAAAGCCATTTAGATACTTTTGCACTTTAATTTCTTCATCTACAAAATGTGGGAAATTATTAACTTATCCTTTTATACTTATAAAGATATTCTAATAATGAACATCTGTGGAATATATTGTGATGTACATGCCAAGAATGGAACTAAGTGAAAACAAAATACATAGACATAATAGATGAGTAATATCCAAGCTTTAAATATAGTACTTTTACACATTATCAGTAGGCACTTTTATTTTTAAAAATTAACTGCCAATGTTAAAACAAATAATCAATTGCATTTTCAATTTTAGACTTTGAGAAATTTTTGTAGACAATCTACAACTGAATAAGTGTATGTTTGACACAATCAAGCTAACTTTTGGCAGACCACTAAACTCAAGTCTCTATATTTGATGTCTATATCTGTTAGAGTGGCCAGCATATTAGTTTGCTCTTCTTTATTTAAATGTCTGCAATATCATGAAAATATATCATAAAATAGCAGGCTAACAACTACCCATCTAACTACAGAGGAATGTCAGCAAATTTTAAACTTCTAAACAACAACACATGTAATGACAGTCTTACAGTAAGTCAAATGAAACAGCAGTTCATATTAAAAAAAAAAATTAATCCACCTGTGATTTATAAAACACACTGCATTATCTACTCAGCAGAAACCATGATACTCAATTTGATATATCAAAGAAGGAACTTACAAAGTCACTTGATTACTGTTGGTTACTATGAAGAGGCACTCTTATGGTTAAGTAACAGAATTACTGTGAAAGCTTGGCATCCTGTCTGCCAGTTAAGATTTTTCAGAGGAAGGTGTAAAACCCATTATAATACATGTCCTCTTACTGTGCAATATTACACCACTATGGAAAAAAATCTTCCAAGGTTGGTAGTACCCAATTTTTAACCAGCATATTTCTTTTGTATTTCTTTACAAGCCATGCAAATCTTCACATGGTTTTATTTTCCAAAACAAATACTTCAACTTTTTTCCTAGTAGCCTAGCTACAACCCTACAAAAACAAACCTGGAGAGTGACATATGGAGGAAAAACAAGTTTAGCTAAGGACATAGTTCAAAATGTAGCTTCTAATAAGAGCATAAAACTCAAACTGACCCAAGAACAATACAGAGTTGTGAACAATCTTGAAACTACATAGTTAAAAACAGTATCATCAATGGATGATAGATCCAAAGATAGAAATTACAACTGGAAAAACAATATTTATGTAACTTATAATAAACTGGGAGTCTAGCCACTTGATTATGCTAAAGCTCTGTTAGTATGAATGTAAACTCTTCAGAAAAACACACATCCCATGAAACATATATATCACACAGTACCTTCTGGATATTAAAATCAATCAATCAATCATCCAATAAATATCAGGCATAACTTAGCATGTATTTTAAACGGTCTAAAATCCAAATGGTTCAAACTGGTTACCAGAAAACCAGGACATGTATTAACAGTACTCCTCTCAATATTATAAATGAAAATGAGCAAATAAGTATCACCATAAATAATAAATTTTCTACTTCTCACCACATTACTAAATCAACAATTTTGAAGGTTAATTTTGTTTTACTTTGTTTTTTGTTTCAGTCTTTTATTTTAAAATGCACTCTGACACATGCCATCACACCCTCACAAGAGATAACAACTAACCATATTTAATATTTTCTAGACTTCTGTGTAACTCAGTAACTACTCACAAAGTTCTGCAAACTCTTCAGCTTCAAGCCTGAAGTCAATCTAAGATAGCCAACAGAAAGTACACCTGTGCAATTACTGCATTTCCTATTCCAGAATGCTGAACATAACACAGAATATGTACATCTGGATATTGCATTTGGAGCAATGATAAATGCCAAACTCAAATTATGCAGAAGCCACATTACCTAAAAGGCCATCCTATAACATCATTATTAAAAAGCAATAAATATGAAGAGCATTATTTTAGTTTTAAATAACAAACACCAACTAAAGAGACTTTATGGGTAAGTAAAATAAATATTAAAAATAAAAGATGACCTCATAATAAATTACAATATAAAAATATTCCTAGGAGAAAAACTGAGAAAAAATTAAGGCTGAATCACAAAATATATTATCTAAACTGTATCACATGCCAACTAAATAAGAAATTTACTTTGTCAAATAAATAGTCAAAAAAGAAGGGGAAGAATTAAAGAAAATCCAAATCAAAGTATTCCATTTTGTAGTATCCCTAATTTTCCTAAATAGATAATAATCCTTTTAAAGGTTTTTAAGTCATTCAAAAATTCCCCCCCCAAAAAAAAAATATATATATATATATTATATATATATATATATATATTTTAAAAACAATCCTCGTCACTTAAGGCACCAACATGCTATGCTATGCAGAAATATTCTACTGAAAAACTACTCAGTGACACGGTTCCACGCAGAGGTTTCATTTTTTTAAAAAATCTTAAAGTCAGAATTTTAAAAGGCAAAGGAGTTTCCAAAACAAAGAAAAAAAATTCCCAAGGGATACAAAGTTTCATTAACTATCTTAACTCTTACTAAGCATCACCCTTCTGCCCCTCTGTGGATATCAAACAATCAATAACAATGTCACCAAAGAATGTTTACCAAGATGGGGGTGGGGTGTCACCTGTAATGATTCTGTATGAAAAATGTAAACAATCCTAAAATAGGTGAGGAAAACTTTCACCTTATTATAATCTCACTTTACGGATAATGTTTCTCAGACTGAAATTAACAGAAGTTTAGACTGTTTGGTGTGCAAGGTTTGTTTCTTGTTTGGGGATTTTTTTTTTTCTTTTTGCTAAAACAAATCTCCCCATAAGCCCCTTATTCCCAAACACTGTTGGAAGAGTCACTACTACTCACCGCAAGTAATACTGTTTTAAAGCAAAGGCAGCGTTAGAACAACTTCTGGGAAAGTTGAACTCTTCAACAATTTCTCCCCACTGATTCTTCTCAGAAACCTGTTAAAAACACAGTCACACTTGACTGAACGTGCACAATTCAAGAAAACTCTAACCTAACTCTGAAATAAATACCCATTCTACAGAGATCTGCAGATACCTCAGGCATCAGTGGGTGATTCGGCTCGATCCGTAAGAGTAACTAAGCAAGGGCTGCTTGAATCACCGTGTTTTCACCCGAGAGCCCAGTATTTAAGAGCACTTGTTTTGTTTGGGGGGCGGGGGGGGGTTGGTGGGTTTGTTTTGTTTTTGAAGCCCGGACAATAACCAATCGCAAGTCCCTCTGTCGCCCCCTTTTAAATCTCAACGCGGTCCGTTTACACTAAAAAAAAAAAAAAAAAAGTTCAAAAGGATCAATACTGTTCCGGAGAGCGACGTCCGCAGGTTCTGGGGGGGCCGGGGCCGGGGCCGATTCCGATCCCTCTCCCAGATCTATCCATCTCCATAGGCCCTTCTTTGAGGCCTACAGCTTCTGCCTAGCCTTGAAGCCTAAGATGGCTATTTGGAGACAGGTCCTGGTTTCTTTTGTTAGCTGTATAAACCGAGAGCGAAGGGGCCGAGGCTGTGCCCCCGGCTGCCGGGATCATTTCGCAGCCGATTATCGATGTTAAACCTGCCCGCGCTAATTTTGAGTTGCACGAAAACTGCTCTCAGAGTCTGTGTGTCTCTGTGTCTCCGCCTGTGCTAGAGCGGCAGCGGCGGCAGAGCTGACTCGCGAGCGAGCGGGCGGGCGGGCGCGGGCGCGGGGCGGGCGCGGGGCTCGGGCGGGCGCCCCGCACGCCCGCACTCCCCGCCGCGGCGCTCAGACCCCGCCGGGCCGGCCGGGCACCGGGCAGGGCGCGAGCCGGCGCCGGGCCGCCCGCCCGCCGAGCCCCGCGCCCGCCGCGCGCACGCGAGCCACCAGGCCAAAAACAGCCCCGCCGCCGTCCGCCTCCGTGCCACCGGCTGGGAGCGAAAAGAACGCCTCTGGCCCCCGCGGGCCACCCCCCCGGCCCCGAGCGCCCACTCCGGGGTCAAAGGAGACTTTTTGGAGGAGACGAGTGAGAGGGAAATACAAATTAAAACTTCCACTCACCTTCGCGAATCCGCCTAAAGTAGTGACTCTGGTGTAGAGACCGTGAAGATCCAGCTCCTTCCCACCCACCGCAGGGATTTTTTTAAAAGGCGACCTGCGGGAGAGAGAAAGCCCCGCACTTGTCAGCCGGGACCCCGCGGCGGCCCGGGCGGGAGAGCCCCGTTCGCCCCGGCTCGCCCCGGCGCTGCCCCCCCGGTTCTGCTCTCACCCTCTGCTGTGGTGGAACTGCCGCAGCTCGTCCAGGAAAGCGAGTCCCTTTCTCCGCTCGTCCGGAGGCGCCTTCCCCGTCGAGTTTGCCATTATTTTTTCGAAGGAGGTTTTAAAAAAACCCAGATCGGTGTTTTAAAAGCGCCCCCCGCTCCCTGCGCTTCCTACCAGAGCCCGGAGCCCATTCCTCGGCCGGCGGCGGCGGGGCTCAGTCATGGGCCGGCGGTGGCGGCGGCGGCGGCGGCGGCGGCGGCGGCGGCGGCGGCGGCGCAGGGAGGGAGGGAGGGAGGGGGAGGAGGAGGAGGAGGAGGGGAAGGAGGGAGCAGGAGGCCAAGGGGAGAGGAGGGAAGGAGGGAGGGGAATTTCTAAAAAAGTTTAAAGAAATCGGAGCGAAACTAGAGGGGCAGGCGACTGCCGGATCCGCGCGAAGCCGCGGGGCGAGCGCGGCCCCCACCCCTTCCTTCCCTCCCTCCCGCGGCCCGGCTCTCGCCCGCCTCTCAACGCCGCCGGCCCAGGCGGCTCGGCCCGGGGACGCGATTCAACATGGTGCTGCTGCCGGGGGCGCGCTAGCGGGCGAGGGGAAAGGCGAGCCGACGGTGAGGGGCCGGGGCGGCCGGAGGCCCGGGAGTTTCGGCGGCGGCGGCGGCGGCGGCGGCGGCGGCGGCGGGGCTGGGGCAGGCGGGGCTGGGGGTGGGGAGGGGGAGGTCTGTGTGGTGGTTTGTGGAAAGCGGGGTGACAGCGTGTATTCCGGCCGCAGCTCCGCGGGGCCCTTGCACACATTCACGCGCGGCCTCGCGGCCGGGGCGTCCCCGGGCAGAAGGCACCGGCGGCAGCAGAGCTGCTGCGCGCCGCCTGCCTGCTTCCCTCCCCGCCAGCCTCCCTCTCTGCCGTCTCCGGCGCCGCCGCCACGGCCGGGCAGCCAGCGCCGCACAGCGACCCCCGAGGGCCGGCCGCGGCACTGCGCCTGGCTCCACACCGCCCCGGCAGCTCCTCGCGGGGAACAATAGGCTCGGCTCGCCGGGCTTAGGGTTCATCTGCAATGTGCCGCACATTTCACACGCACACAAAGCCGGCGGAAAGGGGGGAGGCGCGGGGAAACGGCCACTACCGGTTGTTCCAGGGTTAGGGGTGGAGGCGATGTTCGCGTCCCTGGCCCGGCTGTTGGAAGGGCCGCCTCGGAATCCCCGCCCGCCCGACAGAACCGGTGTGGCGCTCGGGAGGGAAAGGAATCCCAGAGGGGCAGCTCCTCACGCTACGCATCATTCACTGATCGGAATAAAGTCAATCTGTCACCTTTTTTTTTTTTTTAGGTCTAAAAGAATCGGCTTTTCTGAGCCTTGTGCTAGTATTTGGGGGCCTGGTTAGCACATTTTCCATGAATTATCCACGAACTAACTTTAGCAAACTATAAATTAAATGCAATGTGAACTGCCTGTCCTAGTTCTGTGGAAATAGAGTCATGCTCTTAATTCATCTTGACTTTGGTTGGTTTCACTTCTCAGACAAGATTATTGTGTTGAGTTATGCAAACAGTAATTAAACAGGTTGGGAAGCAATCTTTTGAACTTTGACGATAATAATTAACGTTTATATTTTTATATTAAGGTATCTTAAAGATAGTGCGCTTAAAACAAATATTGAATAAAACCTTATGTTTTTGCTTTCTCTCGTGTCTTAAATGCGATATTTTTGAATCTTTAAAAAGGCTGTTTAAATGGGAGACGCAACATCTCAATACTACCACAAGTTTGCATCTACAAGGGGTGTTGCAGGCAGCCCTTTGCTACAAATGTTAATTAAGCTTCATGAGATGTGAAACGTATCATTATTCCCATTTCCGCGATGGCCACTACGGGCAAAGTCACCAAGGTCACAGGCTAGTAAAGGTCTGGCTGGGTTATTTCAGGTAGTGATTCCATTTATTTGGTGGTGAAAAGAATTATGTAATACAGTCCTGCATGCTTCCGGTGCTCACTCTAGGAAACGGATTTCTTTCCCAAGTAAAGTTTGTCTCTTAAATGCGGTCGGAATAAGGCTGTGGCTAGGAAGTTCCTGACACCCAAGGGCCACTAAGTGTCTCGGAAGCCTGTGAGGGGCGGAGACCCAGCCGGGGGAGTGGAGAAGCAAGGCCGGGGCCTGAGGCGAGGGGGGGCGGGGCAGGAGGGAGACCAGTTCATCTCTCCCTTCCCCCACCGGTCCTCCTAGGGGTGGTGGAGATGTGGGCCGCAGAGCCGCGAGGCCCGAGCTGTGCGTATTCCCTAAACGCCGCACTTGCGCACAGCCCCTTACGTAACTGTCAGCGCCGGGGATTCCCTAGAGGGGGTCATTCTATTCAACCATTACACACACCCCGAGCTCCTGCCTCCGCGCCGCAGCCGCCGCCGCCACCGCCTCACAAAATGGCGGCGCCCATACAGGAGACAGCGGCCACCTCCTCCGCCCCATTTTGTGGGAGGCGAGAGATCTGTCAACATGGAATGCCTCCGCTGAGGATGCATCCGAGTTTGGAAATCCTGCTTAACGGATGGAGCCGAGGGGATCCCCTTCGACGGAAAATGTCAGCGACTTATAGCATCTCCACGCTTTTTTCCTTTTTCATTTTCCCGAAGAAAGCGCCCGAAACTGCCGGGGGTACTTGTAACTAAGGAGAGAAGGGAAAACTGCGGCTGACTGCTTCGGGGACTTGCCGCGGCGCCTTGGTGGCTTTGGTTGCTCTTCCACGTTCCCGGCAGCTGACAGCTATCTCCCCGAGGGTCGCCTGGGCCGCCCGGCCCGCTCCGAGGGGAAGGGGACCGGGCGACGCGAAGCGGCGGCGGTGGTTTCTGCCGCGTCACTTGTGCAGCGAGACTTTTCGGTAGTTTTTAAATGCCAGAGTCCACAGCCCCGCCGGGACCCCTCGCCTGAGTCGTGGACATCGGGAGCCCCGGACGCCCCTGCTCCGGGGCCTCGCGGTCGGCCGGAGCCGGGTGCCCGGTTGTCCGGAGCGGGCGGTCCTCGCGGTTGCCCGCAGCCCCGGCGCGCCGGGTGGTCGCCGTCGGGACCCGGGCCCTGGATGGTGCTACTGGGGCAGGAGTGGGAACGAAGGCACGTACACTGAAATTTAAGTCGTCCGAGTCGGGACCTAGGGTTGTATGTTTTAACCATGTCTCAGGTTAAACGTTAGAATGCCTTTTCTAGTATCCAGCTCTGCAGTGGGCAAAACTGGTTGCCTTATTTCTCATTCGAAGGGCAGAATGGAGGGATGACATTTTACATTTTTGTTTGTCAAGGGGAGGTTGCCACTTTTGAGCCACTGACTGCTTGCTGTCTATGTGTGTTCGTGTGTATACACACGTGTATACAATAATGTGTTTTGCTTTGCAGTACAGATAGAAAAGGCTAAAGACCTGGAGTGTGATTCTAACGTTTTAATGCCTTTTTTATTAACATTTAAAATGTGATGTGTAACGGGGCAGTCGACTCTGAGAAAAAAGGAGAAGCTGTCGTCTTCAAAATGGAGTCCTAAAGGATATTTGATGGATAGAATTTAAAATCAGAACACTTTGGATATGCTCTAGTCAGAGAAAACAAAAATATAAAACTTGATGTTTATCCGGTTACAACATGGTTCGATTTCCCCAAGACTAGAAAAATGTAAGGCCAAAGTAAGCTATTAATGGTATTTGCTTGTAAGAGGAATGTAAAGTTTTAAGGAAAGAGGAGATTCGTTTTATGAAACTTAAGTATGCATTACACGAATAGTTTATTCCAAATTTTTTTTTCAAGTTACTGCAGTCATTTGTATTTTGCATGACATTTTTTGGGGTGTTTTATGTTGATTTTGACCCTCATATTCCCTCTCTAGTGCAGAACTGCATCTTTCTGCAGGCTGTGCCTCAGTAAGTTCCATGCCCCATCGCCTGCTGCACCAGCTTGCTACTCCTGGAGCATGAATGACCAAGATATAGTTTCTGGTGCTGTCTATTCCTACTGATGTTCTTTAAATTTAATAAATTTGGATACCACTACTCAGTCTGTATCTGTTGCAAGAATACCCTATCTTAGTACCCAAGTACCCAGAGAAAATTTTTTTTAATAGGATTGCACTAATTGTAACCCTAGTGCCTAGTATTACATTTCTCTGCACCATATTGCATTTCCTATAGTGGGCAGCATAGAGCAGGTTGGATCCTTAAAAAAAAATTGCTAGAGGTCTGTGACAGTTTTACAATAGATATTCTCTAATCGGATAAGATACAAATAAAATGTAGTTCATAGTTTTCAAGCATTAATGGAAATAGTCCTATAAAAATTACCGATAATAGTGGAAATGTCGAAACTCAGTGTAGTTTACTGTTCTGATGAGAAATGTTGACAAAGCCCTTTTGATGTGAAAAAATGCAAAGTTGTTTTTAATAGTAACTGCAAACCCTGAACACCATAATTAGAGGTTTCTGTTATTTTATTCGAAATCTGTGATCCCTATCAGTTTTAGTATTATCAGTTTTAGTATTATTTAGAAATTGTGAGGTTTAAAATTCCCTCATTTAAGTAGCTTTAAAATACTATACCAGATTTCAAATCAAGCATGTCAGGTGTGATTACAACAGCTGAAATAACTTAATTGAGAAATTGGTCTGTTGATTCATTGGATTAATTTTGGATTTTAGGTTACTCCCAGGTTTAAAAGAATTGGTTGAAGAAGCCTATTGAACTTAAGTTTATATTTCATTAAAGATAATCTTAGGAAAGGAACTGTTGGTAAGATGTGAGAACGCTTTCACCACTTGCTGCTCTAAGGCTGTGTCTACTGCTGTACTTTTTTATGTGGACTAACTTGTCTTATTTGAACATTTGATTACAATACCAGATAGTAGATGTGGACTTTCCTTCAAATGACTAAAGGAGTACTGGTAATAAGCTTTTAAAAGATGAGGTAATAGTTTATTCTGCTGCAGATTAGGGTAATTGTAATGTAGATATTGAATGTAGATGATGAATCTGCTATTGACAGATTACTGAATGATGTATCCATGTAGGGTTTGGTGCTTCAGAGGATTTTTTGTAGTTGTTTCTTTTCAATATATATTAGAGGTTATGCTTTGTACGTAAATTCAGTGCAATTTACTTAAAAAAAAAAGAAAGTGATAATATTCAACTAAAAAAGACTTTTTAATAAGACATAATAGCTAGAAAATTAAATTTTAGCCAATTATAATATTCTTTGGAGAGGCAGTCCCAAATGTGCTTTTTGAGGGAGTTGGTCTCATTGGTTATTTAGGTCAATTATCTAATCTTGAATTTTTAAAATTGTTAAGGTGTTCACTTGTGTATTCTTATTTATTTCATCTATTGTGATCAATGAAAGGAAAAGTAGACCCCAAACTAACTGTGCTTATTATAGTATCATCACCATTTTTAGTAGTTTAGCACTTTGTTTATGGTATTTAGTAACTTCTGAAAACTAGAAGAGCATAAATACTAAACCAAAGAAATATTTGTTTATTTTTATCAATGCAGATTACTAAATCATCGAGTAAATATTTGTTGAATGCCTACCTTGGGCAAAAGGTGAGGGAAGAGAAATTGACTTGGCCCTCAAGGAAACCTCCAGTAGTAGGTTTTCCTTAACTGTACCTTTAAAAGATTATATTGAAATATTCAGACCATAGGGTTCTTTATTTATAATACTTAAGCAGGATGTTTAGCACTGACTTACGTTCAAAATTCTGTTTAGAATATAAACAGTTGAATATAATTGTGTACAAAACAGCATTACATTTGTTAGCATCGATGTTAGGATTAGTATTACTCAAAGTGGTAAAACTGTTAGCAGCGTTTAAATCACATTCTTTGAAAATTCAGATCCACAAAAAACATGATTCCAATAGTCAAATTTAATTATGGGAAAGGCGAGGGGATGTTCAGTGAATGTAAAAAATACACTGCTGAGCAAACAGGAATTGTTTTAATGAGTTTTGATTTTCTGTTTCAATTTTTTGGTACATTGACTCTTCTGACATTGGACTTTGCTATTAATTAAAAAAAATTAAACCCCAAAGACACATTAATTCTGTATTTAATGCAGATTTAATTCTTGACTAGCTGTAGAGCTTAAGGAGTTGGCAGTCTTGTTGGCGAAACAATAAAATAGGAATTAAGCTGAAATGCAAAACTATGTAATATTAGTTTTCATTAAAGTATATACAGTTTTTCCTTCATAACTATAGGAGTCACAGTAGTATTAACTTAATCATTTAATTTATTTAGCTTTGGTTTTTCTCTGAAAACATATCACAAACTATTCATGTACAGCATCAAAACTGAAAACCACCAGGACCAGGGTAAATTGTTGAGGCTTATTGCTAAACATCAAGGGAAATTCTAACCAATAGTTCAGTGGCAACAATTTTTTTAAAGTGCCATGGTTCTTTGACATAATTTGTAGTATGTAGAACTCAAAAGAATCCTCATTATCATTGTGTGATAATGTACATGAGAAATACTTACAAACCGTTCTTCAGGGGTACAGAATAACTGACAATATTTTGCAGTTAGCTGCAATGCTTCCAGATGTTTAAAACAAAGATGAAAATTTTAAGAGTATTGTGCTACATTTTTAAAACCAAATTTCCCTCTTATTAACAATATTAATGTTAATAACAGCCATTAGTGATTACTAAATAAATAGGAAATTAGGTCCTGTTCTAATATCTATTCATTTTAACCGCATTTAAAGACAGATTTCCTCAGGGTTAATCAGCAGCTAAATGGTGGTCTTCCTGTTCCTCTGGAAACAGAAAAGAAGCTTCCCTCTTTAGGGTATGGAGGAATCTGCGCTCTTCCCACTGAACTAAATCCATCCTTTACACTGTCATTTGCTTACCTCAGTTATTTTTTCTGATGCAGGGGGCCACCAAAAATAGGAGTAGTACTATCAGGAATACACCGCCCTGGGTGGGTTTGTGCTCACAGCTGATACTCTCCTTCCTACCCTATCTTTGTTCTCAGTGTCAATTTCTAAAGAGTCTTGAAATAATAGTATATTCCCAGTTAGATAAGAGAGTTAACTTGTGGGCTATTGATAGTGTTCAAGGAGTCCACAATCCCCGTGAAACAAGATGTGTTTATTGCATTTTTTTAGGGAGGAGGTCTCAGCAGGCATGGGCATTTTAGAGGGCCCTGTGATATTCGAAAAATTAAAGCTCTATTTTCTAAAGACAGGTAGTAAGTTTAGAGGATCACCTCAGCAGGGGCTGGTTTTTATTTTGTGTGTGTTGGCATCTAGAGAACGGCATTTTGCAAGTTTAGTTAAGGAATATTTTAGTTCATCAAATTGTAAGACTTACAGCAAGCAAGCAAAAATCTACTATTTCTAAGGAAGAACTACAGTAGATTTTTAAAGAAAGTTTAAATGCTTTTAATCATTTTTCAGTTTGTCCTCTATTGAAAATGTATGGATAAGGGACTAAATTTATTCAAAATAGGCCCCTACTATAATTCTTCAACTAACTAATTGAGAATACCTGTGGATATATATGAATTTATTACCATTGTGAGCATGGTAGTATGTGCTTAGTGGTCATGGGTGACATTGATCAGAATCTTTCCAATGATATAGCCAGGTCACACTGCCATCTTCCTGTTTTCCTTTGTGCTTACTTGCTGTGTTGCTCTTTGCTGCAGTTTCTGAGGAATGAACCTAGGAGTTGGCCCAGACCTTGCTTTTGTAAGGATCTTTCATCGGGGCTACTTTGTCCCACAGCAGGTTCTTTTAGCTTGTCTGAGGGCCCAATGTATGATAATTGGAATTTAAGACTACTAACCGCAGATTGCAGTTCAGCATAACCTTTTTTAAAAAGGCTAAACTACTTCAGCCATACTCCAAATTGCTCAATGGATATTATAATATGTTAATTATTTCTTTGCCTGTTTTTGGTATGTAGATCATTGTATGCATACTTATTCAAAGTCCACAATTCCGTGCATTGTCTTTGAGAGAGGGGGAAGGTTATCGCCCCACCCCATGTTTTACATATATGTATACGTTAAGACTTTGGCCCACTCCCTGCTGAACCAGAGAGAAAGAGCATATTTGAAAGAAAACATGTGCTTTACTCAGGCTTCAGTAGTTAGGCCGATGCAGCTGATTTATGTCATACATTGAGCTCATTCTTAAAAGGTAAACGTCTTACAGTAAGTCTCCTGGCTCACAAATCAGTGCTTTTTCTACTAAACATTCTTTCTGTCTTGCTAATAAAATCCAATTTACAGAATCATAATTGCTAAGCAAATATGCATAAAACCATAAATTTATCCGAATCACTTATTATTTAAAGAGTAGTGTATAAAAGTTTAAACAGAAGTCATTGATCAGTGAAAGTGACAGAAAATAAGCAAAATCAAAATGGAATTATGGCAGAATAAACTAAAAGGCCTTTCTTTAGGGAATTATTAGGAAAAGTGAGTTCAAACGTAAGGTCTGGGACTTTTTCGGCAATACTTTATCTTAAATTAGAATCTACAGGAACTCCCCTTATCACTTAGACTTTCTTTGCCAATGAACACTACTTGTTTAGTAACCAGGTAAGAACATTTGTAATGAGTCTTTTAAAGCTACAACTTATATAACATTTATAAATATTGCTGCTATATATAGACTAATATCTTTAGCCTCACTATAATACCTTGTACAATTTTATAACTGCTAAATGCCCTATAAAAGGCTATCAGCCCATTGTCAACTGGAAAAAAAAATGCACAACATAAAAGTTGAAAATTATGTTTTATTTGGTGGACTTGCTGAGGACTTAAGCCCAAGAGACAGCTTCTCAGCTTCTGAGGGACTGTTCCAAAGAGGAAATGGAGAAGCCAGAATATATAGGAGTTTTTGCAACAAAAAGCAGGTAGTCGGAACATCAAAAGATTACTGTTAATTAAAGAAAAACCAGACATCTCAAGTTAATGAATTTAGTACTTTTCTATGTATGGGAAGATGTGAGAGTCTGGGCTCACTGAAATCATTCCTTTGATATACACCTTAACTATCTAGGGCTAGTATTCTGTTTTTCTCCAATCCTTTCAAGGTGCACAGTCCGGGGTGGCTGCAGTGCCTAATGGCTTGATGGCTGCAACATCCTTTGTTTACTGACAGGACATTTTTCATCTACACCGTGTAGATAGAGCCTAGCTCTCAGTCTGGTGCAGCTTGGCATCTTTTTGACATAGCTTGAATTGCCAGGAACATAGGGGCATCGTTCCTTGCCAGTGAGAGTACACATCCTTTCTTTGCTGGCTAAGGTGAGATCTGAGCCATTGGATTCTGTTGTATATGACCTTAGTGCAATGGCCATCACTCAGTGAGCAGAGTTAGAGAAGTAGTCTTATTGTTACCTTATTTTAATAATTTTTTATCTTTCTGAGATTGTATATAACCTCACTTGGGAATAATATTTCTCTAAACCACTGTGCTTCACAGATGTTGTGACTATTTTCCCCTGGGAAATATTGGAAGATACAAAGCCAGGGCAAATATGTGTTGACCGTGAGTGTGAGTAAGCTTGACAAATGAAATCAGTATCTTTGCAAGTTATCATACTCCTTTTCTTAAACTCACAGATTAAAGCTGGAGGTTTACACAGAATCAGAGAGCCAGATAGCATTTTTTTATTAGCCTAGGATAAGCAGCTCATTTCCCATCAACATAGTACAAAAACTAAGGGACATCAGTTGCTAAATATAAGGCAAGGACCTGCATATTTTCCCACAAATTTTATTGTGATAAACCAGTGCTATACTCTGAACATTAAAGGAGATTTTTACCTCTAGTTGTCCAAACATGGCACATATTATTCAGGCAAAAGACACTGGTATCAAAGGAGTTTCTCCCTTAGTGTTTTGTGGTAATTGAGAACAAACAGCATTTAAGGAATGTATTATTATTGTATTTTTTGAGTTTCCAAAGCCAAGAATATAAGAGCAATACCTAGGTACAGGTCTATTGTTTTTAGTAAAGTTAGTTTCACTTACTCTGGTAATAGATGTTCCTCAATTTATAATTGAGACAATAATCAAACCAGAAAGTTCAGGAAGCGTAGTGTAGCAAGTAGTAACCCTCACCGTGCTTGCTCAATGTCATGCACCTGTCATTCTAGTGGTCATTTGCCAGTCTTCTTCGGTGAAAGAGAAATGAGCAGTCCTGGTTTCTCTTGTGTTGACGGACAGGTCTCAAGTAAAGATTTATTTTCCAAGAAAAGTGATTAAATAGGTTCCTTGCAGAAAGATTTTCAGAGCAGAAAACCTGCCTTAGAAGTTTTTTAGTCTTTGGACCCAGTTCAGAAGTGGCCAGGACCAAACCTCAAAGCATGAAAGCAAAAGTTGGGCTGTACTTAAAGGAGACAAATTATAATCCAGTTAAGAACCATCAGATGAAGTCAGAGGCAAGACCCCCCTATTGACAGGAAAGTTAAGTGCTGTCTTCTGGAGCTTTTAGTTGTTTCCTCATGGATTCTCTTAGACTAGGTCTGGAATGGTTTTTGGACATATCTGAAACATGAGGTTGGATTTTCCCGACTAGCAGGCCAGGGTTAGGACAGAGGGTCCGCCAGCTGTCAGGTAGACCCAGCACTGCCAGGAGCTCATTGTAAATTGCCACTACTAGTCTGGTGATTCAAGTGGGAAATGTCCAAGTAACTTTTCTTCTGGAACGTTGTGTCCACAAGAAACCAAAAATTAACAATAAATTGTTTGATGGGTGAGATAGTCATCTTCTTAAACATAAAGCATAGATCCAACACAGAAGAACTTTGTGCCTGGCAAGTAGTCAGGGAGACTTGAAAAGGCCCCCTTAAGTGAGGTTCAGGCTATGTCTTCCACTGATGAACCTTAGATGAGAATATGGGGTGGGGTGGATACCTGGAAATTTCATAGACCATTAATATTTTGTGAATTAAAAAAAATCCAGTGTGCTTGCCGAAAATTTTTTCGAAAAATGGAGTGTGTGCCTGGCCGCTTTGCTTCGGTTTCTTTAGAGTCCCATCTACATGTTACACTGTCTCTATTGTTTCTAGATGGAGGGACAGCAAAGGCTTTGAAAAGTCTGTAGGACTGTATAAATTCCTTTTACAATCTATGTGAAAAAGTGTATTCCCTGATTATTATCAAAATGCTATTTCTAGGTTATAATGTTAAAGACTGCCAAACAGTCATGTCAGCTCCTGTGTATGTTACTATCTGTCCTGCAAAGGTACACATAATCACTAAAACATATTCTTATGAACAACACATATATAAAATTAACCTGAATATTTGCAGAGGGCTCCCAAGGGGGATGAATTTTATTTATTTATTTATTTTATCATTCATTCATTCATTCATTCATTCTATTTTTAAATTTAGTTTGCTGCCTGATCTTGAAAAAGAGTAACATCTGAATGAGTTAGCAGAGGAAACCAGTTGGTTAATAAAGATAAGAACAACGATGCCTTGAACGAGAAATCACCACAGCTTTACTTTAGTGAGAATAACATTTTGTAATAGCCACAGCTGAAGAGACTCTAAGGGCTGCTAGATAGCTTAGCCCCTCCAGAAGTGAGGAAACCTTTATTGTTTTTTCAGTTGCCTACAAGAACTACCCAAAAGCTTGAGCAGAATCAGTAAGTTCATGACTTTTGAGAAGTAAAAGTACAATCTCAGGTGAGGATAACACTTTCTGCCACCTAGGGAAAATATGGAGAAAGCAAAATTTTACTACCTGGTGTTAAAAAGAGACTGCATATCCAGAGACCAATTTATTTTTTTTCTCTGAGCTGCCAGTTCCCTCTTCAATATTATATGCAAGTGTTGTTTTAGTCACAGCACCTGTTACTAATTTAAACAAGATGAGAGAGTGAAAACTCTTCCTTTAAAGAAGAAATCATACATAACCAGATGTATGTATGTGTATGTGACCATATATTTGCAAGAAAAGGAATGTGCCAATGATTTTCTTCCTCAGCTTAAATAAATTTGCAAAGAGACTTTCAGAAATCAATGCTATTTTAAATATTATTAACAAGTCCACAAATTATTAAATCAGACAGTCAGAATTACAGACTTTAATTAAAAGTTGCGTTATTTTCAAAGTATATAGCAACACTGAATCCGGGTTCTGACAGTACTATTTTTTTAAAAATAGTATTTGCAAAGGCAATTTCATGATATAGAATAGAATTCTACCTGCTTTTCTCCAGCTATAAGGAAGAGGGTATATGTTCCCATTTGAATCTTGCTAGGATTCTTCTATTAAACCAGCAGTTAGAAGTGCCTAAATACCGGAATTCCATTAGCTAGATCAAGAGAGAAGATCAGTTACAAACTTAAAATTCAGAAGAGGGCAGAAAGATAATGAATGTTAACAAACGGAATATGGAGCATGTAATGTCTTGCCTGTACATGTAATTAAGAATATAAGTAAAGTTTATTGCAGTTTAAGTTATGTTTGTTTGAAACAGTCTAAACAGTGTATTCACTGAACATAGATTTTGGTAAAATGATTATGTATTTAAATCACCTGTTTTTTAAATTGTATGGATATTTTTAGTCTTTATAGACCATAGTTTACAGTTACAGATAGTTTTCCATGGTCTGGGAAAGCTATTCTGTTTTTTATTCTCCCTCCTACCTCTTAACCCCATCCCTCAAATTATTTTTATAATTCCCAAGAATTTGTAAACTTACTCTTTCATGTATTTTCTGAAAATGTGAAAAGTGTTAAAAGTTTGTGTTTTCAGTGCCTTAGGAAATATATAGGAATACATTTTTTAAACTGTGTGCCCAAAACAACATTTTCTAAAGTGCCATGATCTGTTTATAGGTGCTAGGTGAAAAATGATGCAGTTACGTAATTTTGTGAAATGCCAAGTTAAGGTAAATTTTTTTCTGTAAGACTTCTTAGGGCCTTCTGTATCCTCCTATGTTATCCTCTATGTATATCCCATTTTCCAAATGTACGTGGCCTTCTGTTAGGATAGTTCCATGGGAAATATCGGAAAGTGCTGGTCTAAACATTGCTAAAAAGTGAGTACATATGTCTAAAACAAAAGGTGCCTAATCCTTCACTAGAGTGTGAGTTCTTTCAGGGCAAGGACCCCTACTTACTCTTTGTAATCCCATATTGCATATAACCAATATAATGCTTATTATATATTATTGAATAAGTTAATATACATCTAGTAACTTGAAAGTTTGTGTTTAAAGGCAAGCCTAATTAAGCTTCTAATTTGCTAAAATTAATTATTATAAAATAACTTATGTATTTTATTGTGTGTTATTTTTTTCCTCTCCGTACTTAGAAGAATTAGAATTTTTTTAAATGGTTTATTTTGTAGTTTTATATTTAGGATGGTGACCAGCTATTTTAATCTCTGTTGAAGAGATGTAGACCTAACCACATACTAGATCTGTTAATAAACCATGAAGCACTTCAAAATTGCTAGGTACAGAAATCAGAGAATTCGCTGGTACCTTCATTTCATTTCACCCGAACATTCCTCTGGGAATCTAAAACTTTTTTCATATCTTCCTTCTTCACTCTTCACTCTTCACTCGTACCTCCCAAGAAGACAATTTGTCAATGTTCCCATTTCTTTTTGGAGTCCATATAATTTCCCAGAATTCATGGAATCCCTTGATCCATTTACTGTTGCTTCGTATTATAGATCTTCTACCAGTGTTTTCTACCAGATTTCCTGCCTCATCTACCAGAGGCTCCTTGGGGTTCTGGAGGATTTTCTGGATGTACTAAGAAGTGTTAAGTACACATATATCAAAATGAAGGGACTTCGTGCAGGTAGTAATAGATCCTCAGACCACTGAAGGGGAAGGATGTTTTGGAGACTCTCAGTTACAAAGAATGATGCATATTTATAGGAATCCAGTGAACTTTGCCACCTTTCATATTAGGAGAAAGGGAAATTTGGGGATTCCTTGGAGATTTAGGGGCTTTTAAGGCCCTCAAAGACTTTTGTAGATTTCAGTTAGATATTTAATTGATATTAAAGACCATAGCCATAATATGATATCAGGAGCAAATAGGTAAAGGAAAAATATATGAACAAATTCTTTGAATTAAAAAAAAAGGAAAGAATACACTTATCTAATCATTAACTCACTTTTAAGATAGACACATGCAAAACATACGTTTTCTCAATTTGATTATGCTTTTTAGAGGACCCTTAATAGTGTGAAATTTGTATTTTGACAGTTTAGGTATCTTTTTACAGGATTTTGTAAGAATTTCCTGTGTGAGAGACTGATACAGAAGTGTTCCTGATAAAAATTAGATTTCCCTCCTTGAAGTCCTTTTAAAATAGGAAATATTCATAGAGTAGCATAAATGAATGTCTTACCTTGTAAATAACAGGGGAGTCCCTTAACGTCCTTTAGAACCAGATGTTTTGTTGCTCTTTTTTTCTTTTATCTCCATTCAAACTACCACTGATGGAAAACTATCATCCAGGCAAGGAGAAGTGCTAAGTTAGGAAGCTGTTTGAAGAACGTACAAGGCCTCCCTTAAAGTTTTGGAGTTCATGAGTGATGGGAGGGAAGAGTGGACAAAGAATTCTACAATATGATCAAGGAGTTTGATGGAGGTGTTGGCTGTGCCTGCAGAAGTCTGGGAGCTTTATGGAATAGGGAATATTTGAGTGCATCTTAAAATAAGAATGTTCATAGTTGGTGGTGGGGAAGGCTTAGAGGCATGAAAGCATGTGGCATGTTTGGGGGATGGTGACTAGCCCACTGTGAATGAGTCCATTTTGCAGGGGTGACGGTGAAAAGGAATAGAGGCCACAAAGCTATATTGAGGCCAGTCTGGGAGAGGCATCTAATGACGTTAAAGACTTTGGACTTTTTCCCTGAAATCTGTTATTCTCAGCCATTTTTCTTTTGTCACATAAATGATAGATGTACATGTATACAAGGATATGTACAATTCCTAGGCCCTAGCTTTTTCTGCAGTCATTTCCATCCCATTCAAGCATATGAGAATACAAGAAAGGATATTATTATAATTACAGACAGATACAGATTTGACTTTTTAAACATATGTTTGACTTTATTACTGTGCACAACTGGTAAAAACAGTTGTCTTGACATAGGTTGAGAACAGGAGGAATGTAGATAAACTACTATCGCAACATAATAGGAGACTGGAAGTGAGGGCTTCATTAATAGAGAGGAGAGAGGATGGATTCAAGAAATAGTGCAAAAGTAAATTGTGAGGACTAGATTAATTTCCAAGACTCATCCAAGACACACACACACACACACACACACACACACACTCTATACTTATCTACTATGCCACAATTGCCTCCACACTGCTATGACCATTACTTCACCCCAGTGCTCCCTTAAAACAGGACATTTTCCTGTAGCTGTTTTGAATGGGATCATGCCTCTTTGAAACAGCTGCTTAAAAACACATTTTTTTAAATGAACAAGTATTCAACAAATGTCCTGGCCTTCATATTCCTTATCCTTGATCATCCTTCTCTCCACCTCTGAATTTAAAAGATAAAGTACACCTTAGAGAAGTGAGGATGAGTATCTGTTGCACACATACTTAGAATATTTGGTTAAATCAAAAAGCACAACATTTTAGGCATCTTCACAATGTCTTTTGAATCAAAATGAATACTTTAGAATGTCATGTACTTTTTCAGTTACCTTCTCTTTTCCAAACACATTAGTACTGATTTTTTTTTCTTCCTTATTCAGAGGCCCATTTTTCATCTGGATTCTCCTAATATCCCCTTTATAGACTTATTCCAGCTCTGTGTTGTCTTTCAAGGATGCAACACCTGAAATTGCCTGTTGTTTTCTTTGTGCAGATATACCATGCTTTGGTACAAGAATAGAATAAAGCTTTCTAGTTTCTTATTCTGAAGGCTAAACAATTTGGCTGGTATTTAGATTTTAATACCCCATTGGTCTAGTGGTTTCAAGCAATGATTTATAATAGTTCACAGTACATCATGAAATACAGAGCTTAGAGATCAGCTAATCCTACCTGCACATTTTATAAATGTGAAAAAGGAGATCAAAAGCAGTTCAATATTTGTTCCTGGTAATATAATAAAGATATATTCCTCTTTTTAAAAGTTAAAACACCATAGTGCAAGGCCCTCTCTGCACCTGGAATCACGGTCCTCTCCTTGGCAGTAATCACTGTTATCACTTTGATATATGTTCTATTAGCACTTTTCTCTGCATTTGTAATCTGTACACACACACAGACACACACACTCGTGCTCATGTGTTACCTAAGTGGTATCTTTTTTGTCACTACTGAATTTTTCAGTGTATCCAGTCATTGTGTAAGCGTAGCTGGATTACTTTTTACAAATGTGTACCTTACACCATGCACATAGAAGCAAATCTGTCACTTACCTGTCCTCTCCTATAGCCTCGTTGGATTCCTGTCCGTTTATTCATTCAAGGAATATTAATTGCCCATTACATACTACCTTCAAGAAGTTTACATTACACTTATGAAAGTAAAAAATGTACAAAGATAACCAATATCAAATACCAAGTGCCACTGAAGACGTATAGGGAGTCATTCTGTTTTCTGTCTCATTACCTGGAAGACCTGAATAGCATAGGAAAATAATTTTAAATACATTATAGAAACTCTTTGATGTCATTTGCTAAATTCAGTGTTTGTTTAGCTTAAAAGTATTTTGATAAGACTCCACTTCAGTTGACCATAACTGAAGTATTAAAACATTATAACTGAGATCCCAACTATTTATGAATTCATGTAAGCTTACGGCTTACCTTGAAATTAAAACGTCAGTCTCAACAGCTATATTTTTTTAATGAACTTCAAAGCCAGATAAAATGTAGGTATTGCAGAAACTAACTGCAACCAACTATCACCCACAATTTAAAAATAGTAAGTGAGAGCATATATTTGTTTGAGGGTTGGGTCAGACACATGCAGCGGTGAGAAACATTAAACACTTTTGGACGTTTATTGATTTGCTGTCTCGTTCTAACTACTACGTCCTGATTCAGTCATGGCATCTAGGTATCTGAGCAGGGGAAATCCTGGATCATGTGACTTTTCCTAAAGAACAGAATCTAGATTCAGATCCAACCATGTGCACAGAGTGCCTGTCCTGAGCCAGGCATGTCCATGTGGGAGATTTCATTCAGTCACTCACAGATGATTGAGATTATTATTCCTTGAGACCCAGCACTATAAAATAATTATTTTTCCAGCAAGGTCAGTATATTTAAAAGAAAATGTTATAAAACATTTGGATATTCCTCATACACTCCTTGGGCAAAGTGAACAAATTTATATTTCTTTCAATATGATCAAACCCTAGAGCTTGAACGCTTTCTTTTGTAATTATTATAATTTATAATAATTCTAGCAATAGTAAGTGTTTAAATATACAAGAATAGTCCAAAACTAAAATAGGAGTTCTGGATCTTACTAGCTGTAGCACTGGCTTTGGTTTTTGTTTTTTTTTTTTGCGGTACGCGGGCCTCTCACTGTTGTGGCCTCTCCCGTTGCGGAGCACAGGCTCCGGATGCGCAGGCTCAGCGGCCATGGCTCACGGGCCCAGCCACTCCGCAGCATGTGGGATCTTCCCGGACCGGGGCACGAACCCGTGTCCCCTGCATCGGCAGGCAGACTCCAACCACTGCGCCACCAGGGAAGCTCTGTAGCACTAGTTTACTCTGAAACATTGAGTGAACAACTTCATACGTCTAACCTCATTTCTCTTTTAAATAAGGAAAAGATTTCTTACTGAATTCAAAACCTCAGGAGCTTCCCGGGTGAAATCTGAAACTGCCATCCGCATCCCCCCGCCCCTGTACGCAGAGGGCAGGGAAAGACCAAAGAAAGAGGCAGCCCACTCCAGATTGGTAGCTGGCAGGTTTAATAAGCAAGGGAACTTATTTAAAAAGCTTGTCTTGGGCGGCTGCAAGACAAGTAGATCTCGGCACCAGCCCACCAGTATCTTAAAAGTTTATATAGAGGCCTGAACTGGGTTCAGTCATGTACTCAGTCTAGATAGTCTGATCATCACATTACTATCTCAAGACTGGATCCTTGGGGCAGTTTCTGGGATCAGGACCACGAGCAGAATGCACATTCCAAGGACCGGGAGGAGGTGAAGAGCCTCCAATTGCCTGGGTCCAGCTGGTGGGCCAACCTATGGTCATGTCTTCCTGATGACCTCCTCCAACTATGATAGATTACTTGTTTGAGAACCCTAGGTATAAGGTACTATATGAGTTTGAAGTGATAACTGTTAAAAGTATATCCTAGAGGGAAATGTTTTAGGTTGCAAGATATACAAAAGGCAGTCATAAAGACATTCAACCTCATAAGACTTTAAAAAAATACTCCTTTGCTAGGAGTGATAATCCTTTATTTCAGAACTGTACGTTTAAAAGCAAATGTTGGTCTTTCTAGTTCTTTGAGAGAAATAAAACCATGGGTGTTTGTGTGTGATTCTCGTGTATTGACTCCTCGATGGCAGACAAGTCATCTCTGTCATGTGAATCTGAAGACTGTCAGGACATCAAATGTTAATTAGAGGGGCTTCCCTGGTGACGCAGTGGTTGAGAGTCCGCCAGCCGATGCAGGGGACACGGGTTTGTGCCCTGGTCCCGGAAGATCCCACATGCCGCGGAGCGGCTAGGTCCGTGAGCCATGGCCGCTGAGCCTGCGCATCCGGAGCCTGGGCTCTGCAACGGGAGAGACCACAACAGTGAGAGGCCCGCGTACAGCAAAAAGAAAAAAAAAAAAAAAAAAAAAAAAAGTTAATTAGAGCCTTTGTGTTCCTGTGTTAGAAAGCATGGAACACAACTCAAAAAACAGTCTGATTTCTTGAGGTCTTACACTTAGAGAGAAAAATAAACATTGGTAACCCAATATGAATATAAAACATGTAAACTTCAGGTATAATCCTTTTCTTCGTATTTTGCTGTTTTATTTCTTAATCCTGATGTAATAGTAAAATTGCTAATACGTGGTCTTTAACGTTATTTATACTAGGTTAGGAAAAATTTTATGGAGGAAAAAGAATATAAGGATGTTTCAAACCAGGAGATAAAGACTGCTTGGAAAACATGGAAAGAGATTATTTTGGTTTATTAAAGGAACGACAGAGAAAGACTAACGAAGTGTTAGAAGAGTTTGCAATAGACTTGAGAGAGCTAAAGGCAGGAAAGAAAATTAGATAGGTGATAAAATTGACCTAGGCTTCTTCATAGATTTGTCGAGGGTTTTTAAAAAGAATAAAAGGTCTATATAATACCTAAGAGAAATTTTTAGTTAGTAGCTTCTTATCTGCACAGAGAGGAAAGCTGGAAGCCCACGAGAAAGTGGTAGCAGTTGCTAACAACTTAGATGGGGAATTTAGATAATAGCACATTGAGAAAGGAAATTGTTAAAGGATTACTGTCAGGAATTCCCCTCAGGCCCGTTGAGTAGTACCTATGACCCAGCCCAGCCCTTGAAGATACAAGCATTGTAATGCTGTCCCGTTAATTTTGCCACTTCCTGGCCTCTTGCTACCTTTTCTGGACACTATCTGAAATATTATTTGTCTCCCACACTCACTCTCCATTAGAATGTAAACGCTGTGAGGTTAAGAAATTCTGTCTCTCTTTTTTCACAGATCTATCCTCAGTGCCCAGAATAGTGTTTAATAAATGAATTCTAGATCTAAGCATCAGTGTCTTGAAATATAGCCTCTCAATTTGATATTTAGGATCAATAAATGAAAATAAAATCATATTAAATTTAGCAGGGACCTCAGAGGTCATGCAGCCCACTGTTTATTATCTGTCTACAGATCTTTGAGGAAGATTTTTAACTACTCTGAGTCTTACCTCAATGTTAGGAATGACAGTTGTGATTTAGTGCTTTTCTCCTCTCTTCCCTTCTCCATTTCTCTCACATTTGGGATCCAAAGTATATAATTTCACTAGTTTTTCAGTGTAACAACACTGATCTGGTCCAATCTCCCACCTAACGCAGGAGTTCCTTACGTGGCATATTGTTCCATTGGACCCTTCTAAGAATTAAGAGCATACTGTTGGTTTGTGTGCCTGTGTGCGTGTGTGTGTCTGTCTCTGTGTCTGTATTTCATCCAACAAATAAACAATTATGTGCTAGGCTATAGATAAAATGTGATAAAAGATACATTCCATACCCTCACAGGGCTTACAGTCTGGTAGAACTTTACAAATAAGTGGCATCTCTAAACTCTTTCCCTAGTCTTTCTTTAATCTCAAAGCTCTTTGGAAAGAAGAAGCAGAATAATGGGAAGAAATAAAAAACAATGGCATCTAACTTCCAGTGAATGGTATTAAGACAAATATCCACTTTTTAGTTTACAGGGCCTTTCAATTCAATTCAATTCATTCAACTAACACCTACTGAGTATCTCTAGCCCTTGGCTGGATTCTGAGGAATGAAAACAAAGTAAGATATAGCCCCTATTCACAAGGGGGAAAATGCAAATGTATAAATACTCTTCAGTGTGATAAGTGCCACATGTTAACTGCTTTTTTGAGTGATCAATTCCATTGGAGAATCCTAGCTAAGATAAAGTCCTTTTTAGACTAAACTAAAATCTGCCTCTTTTGAATAGCTATTAGTTGATCCCAGTTTTGTCCGCCGAGCTCTTCATGTATTTACTTGACCCATAAACATTTCTTGGGGAACTTGGCAATGTTCCATAATGTGCCAGGTTCTCTTCATAGACAAATAGGATATGACCCTTGCCCTCAAGTTTAGGACATAATTCTGCAACATTGAGGAAGTTGCTTAACCTAAGTTCAGTTTCCTCCTCTGTGAATTGAGGGTAGTATTAATACCTACTTCTTAGGATCATTGTGAGGATTAAATGAATAATGCATGTAATGCACTTTATACAGGGCCTGGTACATAGCTTTCAACAAATGTGAGCTATTGTTTTTCCTATGTTTAAAGGGGGATCCCAATAAGTAAATTAGCAGTTGCAGGGTTGATATGAATGCCCTAACAGAAGTAAACATAGGGTGCTCCGGGAATACACCAGAGGAACACCTAACCTTGGCAAGAGATGATAGGGAAACATCCACCAGGAGGAGATATCTGAACTCCATACTGCAGGACTAAACAGTGGGGATGGGAAGGGCATAGGGAAAGAGGAGAGAGCGTGATGTATTCAGGTTACTTCAGTTGTTTAGACTGGCTAGAAGACTAATTCAAGAGAGAGAATGTAATGACCAATGAAATGCAGCTATAGGAGAAGAGGAAGAAAAGGTGTCAAAGATAATTCTTAAATGATTGCCTTGAGGAACTGCATGGAAGGTGATGACATTGGTTTATAGGGAGAATGGTTGGGGGCAGATAAGTTCAACTGTAGACATGTTGAGTTTCAGGAAGGCTAGGCACTTGACTCTTCAAATCAGGAGTCTAGGACTGGTTTAGGCCTGCAGATTTGGGATTTGTTGACAGGTGTTAGTTGAAGCCACCATGTATATATTGTATAGAGGATGGCCAACATTAAGGGGTGATCAAACAGCTCTTAATGTTGATTGAGAATGAATTTCCAGGCATATTAGGGGAAAACTGAGAAAGAGCACTATCCCAGAAACTAAGAGAGGAGAGAATTTTTTTAAAAGTCAACAGTCACAAATGCTGAGAGGATAAGAGAAAATTGTTCTTTTAATTAAGCAACTAAGAAGTCATTGGGTAAGATTTGTTTCAAAGTAATGAAGGGACCAGAATCTAGATTGCCGGAGATTGTGGAGTGGATAGGAAGTGAGTGAGGAAGATGATGGTTGGAGGCTCCCTTTTCAGAAGCTGTAAAGAGTGGAAGAGAGATAATGTAGAAGATAGAGGATGAAGGTCAGGGTCTGGTTTACTTAAAGATCACAAATACCTGACCTCGTTTTTATGTCCACAGAAAAGAGCCTGGAGAAAGGGAGAGTTGAAGATATAGAATACAGTGTAAATAAATAATAGAAAAAGGATGCCTGAGAAGACAGAATAGGTGACATGCTGTGGAGAAAAGTGTCTTAAACAGGAGAAAGGACACCTCTTCCACCCACAAGATGTACCTGTGAAACAGAGAGTAGACCTGAATTGTTTGATGATATCTCTGAGGCCAAGTCATCTTTTGAAAGTTGATAAGGGGAGTGGCAGCAGGACCAAGGTGCAGGAACTTGAAAATGTTCCTTGAAAAGAGGAGAAACCTACAAAGTGTGGGAAATGGCAGCATTGCCATTTGGTCCCTGCGCTTTGTCAGTGTCTCCCTGTGGTAGTGGAGACACCCACAATGCTCTGCACTAGATGGGGTCTGCCCAGCACAGTGTAAGGTGAGACTACTGTCTCCCTTCAACTGTCAGTTCCCTTGTTTGGAATCTTATACTTTTACTAATGTAGCCTCTGATTGGATGAGCTACTTTTAACAACTCTTTCATACTGAAAGACCAAGAAAAAGCATTTCTCCAGAAGCTAGAGTCAGTAATGGTTACTGTTCCAAAGAATGAGCGACTTATAAAAGTCAAGAATTAATTCTGAAATTGTTCAAGTTTAAATGAAAACCCTTCTAAATATTTTCAACATAGTGACAGACACAAGAAAAAATTAGTTGAAAAATTAGTTGGTCTGGTGAATGCTTAAAAATATCTATGTAATGTTGAATGCAGATGGCATAGACATCAAATAAGCATACTATATGCATAGGCCATTATTCCCAACTGTCAGTCACTTAGCTGGAAGCTAGATTAAACCATAGATGGATTTTGTTTTCCAAAATATTGTTTTAGAATGTTTTATTCTCTAACCATTCCCTATTATCCTACACCTGGCCACTTGACCAGGTGTTAATTCCCTTACCGCTGGACCCATTTGAGTTTGTTACTCCTGCTGGGCCATGCTCTAAAATCTATGTGTTAACTAGATCAGCTGAAAGTTTTAACCATTGTATTACATTAACCTCAAATAGAGCTGCTTTTACTGAATCGCTGTTTTGTGTGCAATCATTGGCTTGTACTGAGGGATACAATAATAAAATATCTTCATAAAACACATAGTTGTGATTGCTATAAGTGGGATGAATGTACATTTTGCTTTTGAGGAGACAGTTCCAATTTACACGTTTTCCTACTATAATGTTTACTAGTTCCCCTTTCACTGTCAAAAATTGCCACAGTTACATGATCTCGATGTTGTTCTTTTCATTATACAGTGCCCTTTTTATGAGGTTTTGTGAGAAACTTTTGATCCTGTTCATGGTGATCAGTCATATCTGTGCTTCTTATGAGCAATTGGGTTGTTTTTATTATTTACACATGGTGACTTATAACTACTCAAGTAACCCTTTTACAGTTGACCTTAGAAAGCTTAGGGTCAAATTTGCCATCTGCCTCATAACAAGCTCAATAATATATATTTTTACTTTAATCTCATTCCTTTGTTTTTCCTTTTTGTTTCTTCTTGTTCCTTTTTTTCTCACCTATTTCTAATTTATATCTTGAATTTTATGCATGTTTGTCACCTATCTTGAATTCTTTTTGAGACATCGATATGAACAAAGAAGGACAAAACAAACATATTACTTCTAGAACTTATCTGATATTCTTGAATGACTGTAAAACAGCTCTTTTTTTTTACCTTGAGTGTTTAATGTTTCCCATTTTTTGTCTATTTCTTCAATGCATGATATTTTAAAGAGATTGCCAGATTTTGATCAAATTTGATACACTATTAAGAGATGATCTCTGATCAGGCTGCCACCTTAAAACAAAATATAGCTGATAACATTTTTCAAATAGTTTCATCTACGATTGCAGGCTTGAATAGAGAGGCAATCCAGCTTAGTGAAAAAAAAAATAACAGACAAAAATTTATCATCAGACAAATCCTGTTATTCACCTTCTCTAAATCCTAGGTCTCTGTAGCTTAGAGATTCTATAACTTAATTCCTAGAGTAACTGAGGTAACATATATACAGTGCCTGGCAAATAGTTAGATACACAGTAAATTTCACCTACCATTATTTTTGTTACCTTCACAATTTACAAATCACTAACACTAAGGTTTTTGCACTGGGTAAGAACTCTTGACTTTTTTTCTTTTTTAACAAAATGCATTTGAAGGACTTCTCTGGCACTCCAGTGGTTAAGACTCTGTACTCCCAGGGCAGGGGGCACATGTTTGATCCCTGGTCAAGGAACTAAGATGTGCATGTCTCATGGAGCGGAAAAAAAAAAAAAAGGGTTGAAAGTTAAACTATTTATGACTTATCTGCTGGCAGCATAGTAAGGTAGATACTTTATCCAGTGTCTAGCTGACCACCTAGGCACTGGATAAAGTACAATACACAAATATACTTTTAAATGCATTGTGGAGCTTGCAAGAAAGTAAGGAAAATCCTCAAGATTCTACGCACCCCCCAACAAAAATAAATAAAATAAAACAGCAACCTGAAAACAGAGAGGTAATTAAATGAGAAATTGTGGCTACTTTGGGGGCTTATGCCAAGATCAGGAGCCTAGAGTCTTGGGTATTATTCAGCATTCAGGGGTCCAAGAAGGTATGTCCCAAGGTCCATACAAATTTGGGGGGGAGCTAAATGTGAGACACCTGCCACACCTCTCAACACTGAATAACACTACAGTCTCAGTGAATGGGTGAACTGGAGAAAATCCCCTGCAGTAACATAAGCAAATAAGAAAGCCTGTTTATCATTGCCATAGCTTTAAGAGTAAAACAGTAAAAATAATGGAATGTATAACTTACTATCACATGGGTATGGAGTTGAAATTTATACATTCCTCATGGCTGGGGCCAGGAAATTAAAATGCCTACAGATTAGTAGCATCTCCTGACACCCAGGAAAAATAAACAGAAATCTTTTCTGCAGGAAAGTATCTTTTAATCTAAACCCCTCAGGATTTCTTAAAAATAAATTCAGCCAAATATGAGTTCACCCATGAAAAAATTAAGCATGCACAAGGATAAGAAACAGCAAACAACAGATGTAGACTTGTAAGGACTTGAGATATTAGCATTATGAGGTGCAGAATATAAAGTAAATAAGAAATGTTTAAGTAAAAGATGGAACTGAAAACATAAGAAAAAAAGGAACTATCAGTATATGAACAGGCAGATTTTAAAAGGAACCAAATAAAACTTCTAGGAATAAAAATATAATCATTGCAATTTAAAAAGCAATAGAGAGGGGAGTTTGGGATTGATATGTACACACTGCTATATATATTTTTAACATCTTTATTGAAGTATAATTGCTTTACAATGATGTGTTAGTTTCTGCTGTATAACTAAGTGAATCAGCTATACATATACATATATCCCCATATATCCTTCCTCTTGTGTCTCCCTCCCACCCTCCCTATCCCACCGCCCTGGGTGGACACAAAGTACCAAGCTGATCTCCCTGTGCTATATGGCTGCTTCCCACTAGCTATCTATTTTACATTTGGTACACACTACTATATTTAAAATAGATAACCAACAAGGACCTGTTGTATAGCATAGGGAACTCTACTCAATATTATCTAACAACTTAAATGGGAAAAGAACTTGAAAAAGAATAGATATATACATGTATATGTATAACTGAATCACTTTGCTCTATACCTGAAACTAACAAAACACTGTTAATCAGCTATACTCCAATGTAAAACAAAAAGCTTAAAAAAAAAAAAAGCAATAGAGAGGATAAACAGTGGATTAGGCATAGTAAAAGAGAAAATGAATGAATTGGAAGATAAGCCTAAAGATATTACCCAGAATGAATCAGAATTTTAAGCAGATGGAAAATATGAAAGAAAAGTAAAGAAATAGGATAGAATGAGAAAGAGAATAGAGAAAATGGAGAGAGGAAATATTAAATTTTCCAGAATTGAGGAAAACGTTCTCTCTCAGATTCAGGAAGCCCAGTGAGTTCCAAATGGGATAAATTTAATAAGAAATCCACACTTAGACATTGTAATGAAATTGCATTACTCCCCAAACAAATAGATACATTGGTAGCAAGCCAGAGAAAAGAAGCACACCTTCAAAAGGGCAACAAATAGATTAACAGCAGGCTTCTAGACAGCAACAATAGAAACCAGAGGACTGTAAAATAATATATTCAAAGTACTAACAGAAGATACCTTTCAGCATAGAACTGTGTACGCAGCAAAACTTTCAAAAATGAAAGTGGAATAAATGTATTTTCAGATAAGGAAAAACAGAGCTTATAATCAACAAACCCTACTAAGAATTCTGAAAGGATGCATTTCTGGAAGAAAAGTCTGAGATGCAAGTAGAAATGATATCTAGAGAAATTGGTATGTATGTACACAAATTTAAACATTGAATGTGAAAATAGCAAAATGAACCAACCAAGCATGGGGGACACAAATTACTTTGTTGTTTCTTTCTATAGGTCTTGTAAGTTTGACACTATAATTTAAAAGTTTTGAGCACAAAATATACAAAAAATAAAAGCAGGTATATCCCTGCATGTGTCCTTTTATACATGACCAAGCAAATAATTAAAATATTAAAAATTAAACTGTCCTTTTTAAATAGCTGAAGGTTTAACATTGAGAATCCTTGTTTTAAAGAAGTAATACTTAGGTTGTAATGATACCAGCTAGAAGTCAGGAATCATTCTAGCTTCTAAAATCCATGGTAAAATGGAAAAGAAGAGGAAACTTTACTGTGCAAGATAAAGGTTCCCTACAATAATTTTTTCTGTCACATGTCTCTTTTTGGAGCCTACCATACTTTCTTTTAAACATCTCTGCATGTATATTAGATCAATAAAAATGTAGAATGTTAATTTTGTAGAACACTAAGTAAAATCTATAGTCCAGATCCATAAGCAATCGGGAGTAATACACACCACAATAACTCAGGAAAATTATTCCAAATTTGTCCTAGTAGATTTACAGAATAGTTGTGTTCAAGATTTCAACTTAAAATGGTGATAGATATTCCATTTGAGATATTCAATGATTTTGGTATTAGTAAAACATTTAGCTGTTTGTTCATCTAGTAATGTGTTTAGATAATTCTTTGTAGTAGCCAAAACTATTTTGCTCACTCAGCTGGGATTTAAATTGGACACTTTCTAGAGTTTTCTGCTGGATACCTTTTCTCAAAGGATTGTAAAATGTGAGGAAGAATCCAAAAATGTGCTTCCGGTTTTTATTATTGAAGTTATGTGCATATCTTAGTGAGAGGGGGGATATACACAAAGATAAATTTGTATCTCATATACAATTACTCTTTCACTTGGATGTGATGCCTGGAGATGTTTTACGGTGACAGGGTGCATACACACTGCATCTGATATTATATCATGGGACAGAGTTTTGTCCTAGCGTTATCAATGAAGATTCTAGGTTAAGCTTTCAATGCTCTAGTAGCAACAGTAAGAGGCTCAGGAATTTAACAAAGTAGGTAGAAAAAATAAAACATGGGTATAGAGCAGCAATGTTCAAAAAATGAAATGGATACTCTTTCAAATTCCAGACCTGGCCCATGCTGCCACTATTATTTGGGCTCCTTGACAAGGTACTAGCAAAAGTCAACTCCTTTGATCCTTCTGAATTTAAGATCTGGGATATCATATACTGTGTTTACAATGAACAGTATTGAGGGAGGTAGGGGATGGGGGAATTGGATGAAGGTGGTCAAAAGGTACAAACTTCCAGTTATAAGATAACTGTAGTTAACACTGGTGTATAGGATAATGTATAATATGATAACTGTAGTCAACACTGTAATGTATAGGATATTTGAAAATTGCTAAGAGAGTAGACCCTAAAAGTTCTCATCGCAAGGAAAAAAATACTTTTGGGGGGGTTGTAACTAAATGAGGTGATGGATGTTGACTAAACTCATTGCGGTAATCATTTCACACTATATATATGTCAAGTCATTATGCTCTATACCTTAAACTTGTACAGTGCTGTATGTCAATTATATCTCAATAAAACTGGAGAAAAAGGGAAAATGTGACATATGTGTGTGTGTGTATATACATATATACACACATACACATGCCACACAATGGAATATTATTCAGCTTAAAAAGAAAGGAAATCCTGCCACTTGTTACAACATGGATGAATCTAGAGGACCTTATGCTAACTGAAGTAACCCAGACACAGAAATACAAACACTGCATTATCTCCCTTATACGTGGAATCTAAAACAGTCAAACTAATAGAAGCAGACAGTAGAATGACCATTACCTGGGACAGGAAAATGGGGAGATGTTGATCAAGGGTTTCAAAATGCTAGTTATGCAAGATGAATAAATTCTGGAGATGTAACGAACAGTAATGTGACTATAGTTAACTATATTGTGTACTACAAATTTGCTAAATAAATAGCTCTTAAGTGTTCTTACCACAAAATTAAAAAAAGAAAAGAAAATGGTAACAATGTGAAATAAAGTTAATATGCTTGATTAATATGTTAATTAGCTTAATTGTGATGATTACTTCACAATGTATATCAAAGCATCGAGTTGTACGTTCTAAACATATATAATCATTTGTCACTTATATCTCAATATAGTTGGAAATTTTTTAAAAACCAAATTGACAGTAAATAGAAACTAACATATCATCTCATTTCATAAAGATATTCTTAATTTGAAAAATAGACAAGCTATTCTCTAAATAAAGGCCTGGCTAAGAAGGCAGGAAACATCATTATGTTTTCTGATACATATAGTATAGTATCAAACACAATACTAAGAACAGAGGTGCTTGATAAATATTTGTCATTAACCATTACTTCGGACAGCCATTACCATTTTATGCCTCTGCTTTCCCCTCTTAAATCAAAATGATGATGTCTACAATTTCCTAATTAGCTAAGCACCAAGTTAACATGTTAGTGTTTGAAAGTGCTCTTATAAAGCCCGCACAAAACAGAACAAAGAATTATGCCTGTTTTTTAAAGAGAGAAACTAAAGGGAGTGAGAAAAGACTTATACTTTATCAAATTTGGCTTCTACCCTGAACAAAAGAGACTTTTCCTGAAGGATCAACAGGGTTTGAAGTAAAAGAAGACACACAACTGCAGAAAATTTGGAGAAGTCATGTGCCCTGGAAATGGTAAACCTAGTTCGTGATTTGAAGCAGAGGAAGAAAACAGAAGTAATATCTCTGCTAATGATGTTATCCATTCCAAAGTTGCTGGCATTTTTTTCTGCTATTTTGAAGCAGGTCATGGAAGAATTTTCAGCTACTGCAGTTTCCTTTAGCATACCACTAAATGAAACTAGTACTGACAGGTCTGAGGGCAGCCGACTCCTGGTTTCCATCTATTATGTGCATACCATGTCATCTAAAAAACAAAAGCACATCTATTTTAAGAACCCCTTTTGGACTTCCCTAGTGGCTCAGTGGTTAGGAAACCTCCTGCCAATGCAGGGAGCACAGGTTCGATCCCTTGTCGGGGAAGATCCCACCTGCTGTGGAGACACTAAGTCCATGCGCCACAACTACTGAGCCTGCGCTCTAGAGCCCGCGAGCCACAACTACTGAAGCCCACGTGCCTAGAACTTGTGCTCCGCAACAAGAGAAGCCACAACAACGAGGAGCCCACGCACCACAACGAGAAGTAACCCCCCGCTCGTCTCAACTAGAGAAAGCCCGCAGTCAGCAATGAAGACCCAACGCAGCCAAAAATAAATAAATAAATAAATAAAATTCATTAAAAAAAACCCCAAAACCAAAACAAAACAAAAACAGAACCCCTTTTGGAAACTTTAAAAGCAATCAATATCTTTGAAACAGTGAAAACCTTTTTGTCAAGCAAAGTTTCAACTCTGCTTCCCAACGTTTTCCATTATGTCCTTGGCACAAACAGAAAATAGTATCTTTTTTGTATGGTAAAATAGGACAAATGGTTGCTCACAGAGGAGACTGTCCCTGTCCAGTTGCTCCAAGGATAGAAGGGAAATGTGTTGGAACACCAGTAACCCATTCAGGCACAAAGGCAATGATGCTTTACTCCAGAATATATGTGATATTTGGTGAAGAAAGAAACTCCATGCATCAATGAATCTCATTCTTGGTGCCTTGTCATCAAAGCCTCAGCGAACAATAGTTTTGCCTATTGCCAGGAAGGCCAGTGAGCCCTTTAAAAGAACTTTGTCAAGAAATGTGAGTATTTGACACTCTTCTCAACTACGCAGAAATTGGTGGACTTTCCCCAAGAGCAGTCTTGAAGAGCTTCATTGAATTTCGGACAGACAAATATTTTGCTTTGGTTATTGTGGGGGTGGGGGTGGGGGTGGGGAGAAAAAGCCCATTCTCAGAACAGTACCTAGAGGAAAAGTCCATTCATGTATTATCCTTTGGTAAATTATTGAAGTAAATTTTTTAATGTAGCTTAAGATTGTGAGAGAGGATATTTGAGAGAAATAACCATGTGATGGAGGAAGTACTTTTACAAATGAAGTGGGGGTGGATAGGTAGATGGATTTAATAAAGCTTTATCTACTCAACCATAAAAAGAAATGAAATTGAGTTATTTTTAGTGAGGTGGCTGGACCTAGAGTCTGTCATACAGAGTGAAGTAAGTCAGAAAAAGAAAAATAAATACCATATACTAACATATATATATGGAATCTAAAAAAAAAAAAAATGGTTCTGATGAACCTAGGGGCAGGACAGGAATAAAGACACAGACGTAGAGAATGGACTTGAGGACACGGGGAGGGGGAAGGGTAAGCTGGGACAAAGCGAGAGAGTGGCATGGACATACACACTACCAAATGTAAAATAGATAGCTAGTGGGAAGCAGCTGCATTGCACAGGGAGGTCAGCTCCTGCTCTGTGACCACCTAGAGGGGTGGGATAGGGAGAGTGGGAGGGAGGGAGATGCAAGAGGGAAGAGATATGGGGATATATGTATATGTATAGCTGATTCACTTTGTTATAAAGTAGAAACTAACACACTATTGTAAAGCAATTATACTCCAATAAAGATGCTAAATATATATATATATTTTAAGTTTTCAGATAATATCAAAGCAATTTTCAAATTTTAGGCTTTAGTTTGATTTTATTACTTTAGAAAATCTTCATCATATTTAAAAATTACTTTTATTATTTTACTTAATTTTTAGTAAATGAGTATTGAATTTTTATCAGAATAATTTTCTGCATTTATTGATATGATCATGTTTCTCTCAATTTTTTTGATAAAATTAATTAAGGTAATAAAAAATAAAATAATAAAGCTTTATCAATTTTTCTGTAGGCAATAATCCACAAAAAAACAGAAACACTATAAAACTCTTTGATGATTACTTCCCCTGATAATTTTAAAATTTTTTCCAGGTGTTCCAGATAACATGTATGTTGCTCCGGCGAAGACCACACCTCACTGTCAACTTTGTGGTCAAAACAAACACAATCTACTCAATGAAATTTTCTTTTGAGCAGAATTAAAGCTAACTTTCTGTTTTCTCCAGTTTACTTACACTTTTTTTTCAGAATGAAGCTGTTAATTTTTGTGTGAAAAACAAAGAAGACATAAATCTTAGTAAAGATTTTTTAAATGTTTGTTGTATAAGGGAAATCAATGTTCAGTGTAATAAAATTAATTGTATGTGAATATTTTGGTGCATGCTTCATGTACATTTTTCTGGAAAGAGGATCCATAGTTTTGATTTGATTCACATGAGGGTCTGCCCCCACTTCCTCTACCTCAAAGTTTATGGATGACTAAGATAGAGTATCAGAATACTATTCAGGTCAAAACCCCTTCCTTTCAACTCCCAATATCCTAATTGTTATCAACACTCCTTTGGTATCTTTTAGTAACACTTTAAATATTGGGTATATATATTTTAGGTTTATGTCTTATCTCTAAAACATGCATCTTAAGCCTTTTCTCCCAGTTTAACTGGCTGTATCTGACAAATTTTTATTTGGTTGCTAGCTTAAATTTTTTAATTCTATTTTAGAACCAAATAATGTACTGATACATTATTGAACTGATACGTGTATTATACTGATCAGTAAAGTATACTAATTTTGCATTTTTGAGACTTTGAATTACATTGGCTGCAGATTAGATCCTAAGCCCACCAAACCTTGGTATAACTAATGTAAGTTCTAAGTGTTTTAACTTTATAGAATATGTTCCTATTCTAGTAAAGGCAAATTTTCCTAGATTTTTGCCCAGATTTTCCCCAGAACCTAGAGTTTTGCTTTGCACAAAGTAAGTTCTCAATAAATGTTTGTTAAATGGGGCAAATGTAACAATTCAATGACAGAGAGGTTGCCTAAAAAAAGGAATAACGTTCTTTGCCTTTCCCTATGTAGTGTAATTGTAAGGAGAAGGTGAAGAGTGCGCAGTACTGGTTTTATTATTGATATTAACTTTGCTATGCCTTACTTTTCTCTCTTCCTCTTCAAGTTTTGGTTGAAGGGATTAGCAAGACATTAAAATAATGAAAATTGTGACTGAAAGCTCTGTCACCATTGACCCTGTAAGAACATTGGTATTTCTATACCAAACTCTTCTTCTACATCAAAGAGAGTTTTTTGTTGCTCCATCAAGTCTGCCCATCTGTACAATAAACATAGTAACCGAAGCTAGTATTTATTGCACACTTACCATGTGGCAGGCACTGTGTTGAGTACTTTACATTAATCTTCTCATTTAACCCTCACAACAACCCTATGAAGGAGATATGGTAATTATCCCCCCACTGTACAGATGAGGAATTTAGACTGAGAAATGGTTAAGTATTTCACTCCCATCACCTGAAACTGGGATTTCCACCCCAGCAGCCTGGACCCAGAGCCAACATTGTTGATCAAGTCAGGTCCTTTTATTTAAGGACATGACCGTGGCAAGGAGCTATCTTCCTCCTCTTCTATGTTAACCAAGGCAGTGTCATGCTTTCAATTGACTAGTAAGAACTTAGGGGGACAAACAGGTTTATATCTTACTTTCCTAAATCCTTTTTTGTGTGTGTGCTCAATGTATAAGATTAATTCCTTAGTATGTGTAGCTCTCAATAAAGTGTGAGCCAGTATTTGAGGGTGACGTGTTCTACAATACCATTTTAATCCTTATTTTTCATCTTAATAGGATACATTTCAGGTATATTGCAGGATTATCATAAATGGCCTTCTTCTTGGCTTTAAAGGGCCAATGCCAAGTAGAGGTTTTCCAAAATTAGGATTTTCTAGGGTCAGCATAATATCAATAAGATTATTTCTTATTATTCCTTTTAGAAATAATAAATTGAAAAGCTCACAATAGTATACTTTCCATTTCTCCCCTCCAGGCCTTTATATAATTGCTGAATATGTTTTCTTATATGCATATTAAACTTATATATATATTATTTAGGTCTACATACATTATAAACCCACAATACAGTGTCTCATTTTAGTTTAAACAAAATTTTGATACATAGAGCTTTACATATGAAACTAAGGAAATGCTCAATAAATATTAATTTTTAGAGCTTGTATTATATGTCTTGCCTCCTTGAATAGCTTAAAAGTAGCATTTTGTATAAAACGCAACAAAATAAAGTGCCCCAAAAAGATACTCAAAAAGAGTTGAGTTCTAATACAATTTTAATAAAAATTAACTTAATGTCTAATAAAGATGAACATAAAAATATGAAGTTTACACACACAAACTTTGAATGTATCATAAGAAACTCTACATCTTCACTATGATCTTTTAATTACATCTCTGGTCTTTCCTTTCCAGTGGTTTGGCATTTGAAGGATTCCTTCATAGTAGCTATGACTTGATATCTTGCAGGAGTGCATACACACAGCCCCAAAACCTGCTGCCGTGTAGGAAATTCTCTCCTTCTTTTCCACAGACTCAGGAGGAGTTGGGGGAAAAGTCACTGAAAATGGCCATTTAGTGGCCCAATATCACAAACTAATAACACAAAATCTGCTCCTTCTACTTTCATCCTCATCCCTGATGATGTCAAGTATGAAACAAGTCATCACATTAGATCTATGAGATTTGAAGGGAAGTTGCACATTAATATACAAAGGGTATCTGATGAAAATATATTTCCTTTTTTTAAATCTACTGAGACCTAAAAATACACAAAAATACAGTATTTGATTTGACTTGCACATTAAATTTTATAGGCACATAAAGAGTGTCTGTTAGCAACTGATTTCTCTTAAAAAGTAAGAATTTGGCATGTTGATCTGGCTTGCATAATTTCTAAGAAAGAGGCTCTACAATGGTATTATTCCTAACAAAAATAACATGAATTCTAAGTATTTTTAAGATAGGGAATATATGGTATTGTTCTTTATGTTCTCCACAGACTGCCCCCCACCCCAGCACAATACTGCATGTGGAGTAGGTGCTTACTATTTGTTAAATACCTAAATCTGCAGGTCTGTGATAGAGGCCTGTTTCTTTTCACTTGCTTTACATACCTCCAGTATGTTTCTTTTTACTTGCTTATTGATTGACTTTATTTACTGTATTTGGAACAATTCTTTCAAAACATTCAACTTAAAACATCAGAGTCCTTATTATGATTCTACAAGACATCCAAACCCCAAAGATTTCTGTATTTTGTATAGTGGCGTATATAGAGCAGGCCACTGTAACGCTCTATCACTCACATTTCCCTCAGATGAACAAAGTGGTTTAGCAAAGTTAAGACTCAGATAGGATTTAATTGTTTAAGTGTTTTTCGTTTATTTGTTTCTTTTTGTCCTAATTCCATAGGTGAACTCATGAATGTGGATAACTAAATATTCAAATTACAGTGTCAGGTGCATAGTTATACATAGGTGCTCAATAAATATTGCACTTGATAAGAATGTTAAAATGGGTGGTGTAAGATTTACTCTATTGAATATGACCTGTCACACTGTCTTCCTCCTGAGTTTCCAGTGGATGCTTTTTCCTTATTTACTATAATTCCTTATTCTTTTAAAGCCTTCAGTTTAAAACAGTGAATTGCATTTATCATATTCATGACCAAAACATGGCATCTTTTCATCTTCTTTCTTGTTCTGGTTGCTGTGGAAATGAAGATGTTAACATATTTACAGAGCTGTCTTGGACGGTTTCACAGGTTGACCAATGCACAACTCCAGGGGCTGTTATTCATATAGACCACAATATGAATGAAGCCTTCTGTCATAATTTGGGTTCCCCTGAAAGTAGACCCTCAGACAAGGATTTAAGAGTGAGAGTTTATTTAGAAAGTGGAGAAAACAATAGGGCAGGAAGGTGGGGAAGTGACACCAGGAAAAAGGAAGATAGCTAATAAAGGGTGCACTATGAAGTCAGCTACTCCAGTGGGTGGCTGAAGTTTAATTCCATGGGAAAACTCTGGGAAATGGTTCAACATGCATGCCTCAGAATTGTCCCAACTTTGGGGTGAGGAAGCTGTAGTGTTTATACACCAACTGCTGAGACGAGTTATTGGATGACGACTGTTAGGGTGGGTGTGGGAGTGTTGATTCCTTGGTAACTTGGCCTGCTGGAAACAAGGGCTGGTGCTTTCTGTCGTTCTGGGATGGGGTGGGGAATGGAGGAAAGGAGTCCCCAAGGGCGGTTTCAGACACTGAGAGTAGAAGTTGGCCAGAACACAACAAAAGGCCTAAACACTATGGAGTCTGCTACAATCCCCTAGAGTTGGGTAGATATAGCTCTTACAACAGCATGTGGTGCTTTGTGCATATGTTTAACTTTATTTAGTCTGATATTTTAATTCCATGTCATTAATCTAATTTTTCCTTTTTTTCTTTTGTGTCTTCTAGGCAAGTTATTAAATATTGTATTTATTTTTTATGGTGGCTGACAGTGTTCAATGTCCAAGTATTATTTGACAAATGTTGCATTATACAATACTACCTGCTTGGACTAAATGTATTAAGAGCTACCATCCTGACTTTTGACATATAATGCACTTTAAACGTTTCTATTGATTTCTTTTTTTTTCTCTGTAGACATTGTAAATATGTTTTCTGAATTCAACCCTATTTGATTCTCTAGGGTATAACCATGCTTTTTTTTTTTTTGCGGTACGCGGGCCTCTCACTGTTGTGGCCTCTCCCATTGCAGAGCACAGGCTCTGGACACGCAGGCTCAGTGGCCATGGCTCACGGGCCCAGCCGCTCCGTGGCATGTGGGATCTTCCCAGACCAGGGCACAAACCCGCGTCCCCTGCATCGGCAGGCGGACTCTCAACCACTGCGCCACCAGGGAAGCCCTAATCATGGTTTTATTACCTTATATTTCTTTAACATTTTTCCTCCCACCCCCAAGTACTTATTATAAATGTAATACATGGTCATAATAAAAAAAATCAAACTGGCTTGAAGAGTATAATCATTACCTTCACTACAATTCGCCATTACTGTCAATCATCAGAGGCAGATAGGCTTAATATTCTGGCTCCAACATTTACTATTTGTGTGACCTTGGACAAGGTATGTTGCCTGTCTGTGCCTCGGTTTCCTCAGCTGTAAAACAGGGACAATAAATTTCCATACCTCACAGGCATGTTTAGAGAATTTATGGATATAATCTAAGCAAAGCTTTTAGGACAGAGGCTAGCACATAATGTGTGTTTTGCAAATGTTAGCTATTTTTATGTCCCTGTCCCACATATGTAATCACGTATGTCAGCTTTTTCTTCTACACAGGTGCAAAGCAATATAAGCAATTCTGACATTTGCTTCTATATACATCTGCTTTGTTCTTTTTAACAATTGCATAGTATTTGCAAAACAATTGCATTAGTTATCCATTATGAACCATTTCATAGTTTTACAATGTCACTATTTATAAGGTAATTACCTAAATAAATTGAAAAATTGGATTTTTGTACTATTGTATTGCTTTTTCATCCTGTCAGATTGTCTGATGTTCAGGATTAGGCATACATTTGGAATTTGTTCACTTTATTATAACAGTCCGTATACCTCTGGACTCTGAAGGTTATTGCTTATGAATACTTGTCTTATAAGATATATATAGATAGAATCTATTGTGTTAATTAGGATTAGGTTTGTTTACAAGTAATAGAAATCAAAAGAACAGTAGTTAAACAAGACAAAATATTCTTTTTTATGTAAAAGTGTATATATTCTGTGTAAATGGTACCCTTAGAGTTGTGCAAAGCACAACTTGTGAGGTCCAAGAAGACTGTTCCACCTTCAGCCATTACATCTGCATTCCAACAGCAGGAAGAGAAATGAACAAAGAAGAGAGGGCCAAGGAGACACCAACTACATTTATTAATGTGTGTAGTAAAATTCACAGAACATAAAATCTACCATTTTAATCATTTTTAAGTGTATGTTTAGTTTAGTGACATTAAGTACATTCACATGGTTGTGCAATCATCACCATCCATATCCAGATTACTTTTCAATCTTCCCAAACAGAAACTCTGTACCCATTAAACAATAACTCCTCAGTCTCGGGACTTCCTTGGTGGCACAGTGGTTGAGAGTCCGCCTGCCGATTCAGGGGACATGGGTTCGTGCCCCGATCTGGGAAGATCCCACATGCTGTGGAGCAGCTAGGCCCGTGAGCCATGGCCGCTGAGCCTGTGCGTCCGGAGCCTGTGCTCTGCAACGGGAGAGGCCACAGCAGTGAGAGGCCCGTGTACCTCAAAAAAAAAATATATATATATATATATATATATATATATATATTTGTTGTGCTACTTCAAATTTGCATAAAGTGGTTCCACACTGTATCTAGTATCTTGGTGAGGTGATGAAAAAGAAACAGATACGTGAAGTGTATAATCAGTAAGTTTAAAAGTTCTACTTTTTAAGGAAGCCTCTTTGCTCTAAAATACTGGGGGTGGAGGGGGGATTATAGATGAAACAAAATTGTCTATAGGTTGTAATTATTGAAATGATGGGTAAGGGAAGTAAATTATATTATTTTCTTTAGTGTATGTTTGAAGACTTCTGTGATGAAAAGTTAAAAATAAATAAAGAAGGCTTGTTTGTTAACAGGAACTTATACCTAATTGGACTGGTTTTCTCTGTCTTCATTTTTTATTAAAAAAATAGAGAAAATGATTGAGGGGCAGTTTAGTACACATACTTTGGTCAGACACATCTTTTGAAAGGGACAGGTATTGTTTATAAAGTTAACCACCCTGAAAAAAATGAGGAGATTTTCACTGGCTAATTCTAAACTTGAACACTCAATAGAAACTTTCTGTGGAAAGAGCTAAACCCCACTGATATGTATATATATATATATATATATATATATATTTTTTTTTTTTGAGGTACGTGGGCCTCTCACTGTTGTGGCCTCTCCCGTTGCAGAGCACAGGCTCCAGACGCGCAGGCTCAGCGGCCGTGGCTCAGCGGCCATGGCTCACGGGCCTAGCTCTCCGCGGCATGTGGGATCTTCCCGGACCGGCGCACAAACCCATGTCCCCTGCATCGGCAGGCAGACTCTCAACCACTGCACCACCAGGGAAGCCCAGGAACTATATTTAAGTCCTGGGATTCACCCTCCTAGCTTTCCCTCTAGACTCAGAGAATTAATTGTTTCTTCTGTTCACAGTTAACTTCCACATCTGAGCTGTTGATCACATCTATTTCATCTCCTCTGGGATTTTACTACATCAACTATTCCTGTATTCTTGCTCTCATATACTCAGTCTTTCTATCTACTAGCCTCTTCCCCATAGTACGGAAGTGTGTTCAGATTTCCTGTAACTTCCCACGTGCCTCTAGCTAAGATTATTCTAGCCTCCTTTCTCCTTCTATTCCTAAACAGTTTTTCAAAATTATTGTATTTACTCATGTTCTCCAATTTCTCACCTTTATCTTACCATAATTAGACTACAGCCACCATATCCCTGTAACTGCAATGATAAAGACCACTAATTGCCTAATTAACAAACCCAATGGCCAGTTTTAAGTCCTTGACTTATTTAATATCTCTAATTGCTTTCTTAAAAATTATGAGCCAGACACAGTTTTACATACTTTATAAATATTAGCTCAGTTAAGCCTAGAAAAATCCTATGAGGTAGGTATCATTATTATCTCCATTTTGTAGATAAACACAGGGAGAAAGAGAGATTGACTAATTTGTCCTGGATCACCCGGATCTATTCCTATATTCCTTTAGTGTTTTTGTTTGGTTGATTGGTTTCTGAAATGACCAGCTGGGATAGTCAGAATAATCCTCCCCCTGCCCCACCCCCACCATTTCCTAATCCCTGGAACCTGTGAGTATGTAAGGTTACATGGCAAAGGGGAATTAAGGTTGCAGATAGAATTAAGATGACTAATCAGCTGATAGGGAGAATAGCTTGGATTATCCAGGTGGACCCACTATAATCACAAGGGTCCTTAAAAGTGGAAGAAGGAGGCAGAAGGAGAGAGTCAAAGAAGGTGTGTGACAACAGAAGCAAGATCAGAGTGATGTGATATGAAACCCACTGGACCCACTGTTGTTGGCTTTGAAGATGAAGGAAAAGGCTCAGGAATTCAGTTGGCCTCCAAAACCTGGAAAAGGCAAGGAAGCTGATTCTACTCTAGAGTCTTCAGGTGGGAATGCTGCTCTGCAGACACCTTGACTTTAGACCAGGGAGATGTGTGTTGGACTTCTAAACCTACAGAACAGTAAGATAATAAATTTGTGTTGTGTTAAGCTACTAAAGTTGGAATTATTTGTTACAGCAGCTTTAGGGAGCTCACACAATAGCTTATCCTGGCTTTCTTCCTACTTCTCTGACCATTTCTTCCCAGGGTCCTTTCCTGGTTTGCTGTACTCTGACCCCCTAATGGTTTGTGTTCCCCAGAACTCTGTCTTTAGCATCTGTTGTCATCACATACATTTCTCTGGGTAGTATTACCCAGAATTTTCGTGAGAAAATTCTCACGGTTTTGAACACTGTCTATATTCTGACTTCAAAATCTCTAATTCTAACAAAATCCTGAACTCAAGACATATATAACCAACAGCCCCCAAGACCTTCTACCTCAATGCAGCTCAAACTTATATACACTTCTCCTACAAAGCATCAATTCCTACTATATTTTCTGCCTGAGATCTATATAACTTAAGCCAGAAACTCAGAAGTCATTTTTTTCTTTCACATCTTTATTGGAGTATAAATGCTTTACAATGTTGTGTTAGTTTCTGCTGTACAACAAAGTGAATCAGCTATATGTTTACATATATCCCCATATCTCCTCCCTCTTGAGCCTCCATCCCACCCTCCCTATCCCATCCCTCTAGGTCATCACAAAGCATCGGGTTGATCTCCTCGTGCTATGCAGCAGCTTCCCACTAGAAACGGGTCTTATTCTCCTGTAAATTCCTAGAATCTAGCATAAAGCCTAGTATATGTGAGGCACGTATTAACTGTTGAATGCAAGAAAGATTTCTTGAGACTAGAGTCAGAGGGAAGCAGAGAGTTGTGGGCCTCTTAGAGAACTCTGTCTCTGTTGGAGAACATGATAAAATATTGTTGAAGCAGAAAATGTTGTGAACTTGAGTTCCATAACCCTTTGCGGTCCAGGCACTAACGTAGAAAACCAGTCAGTACTCCTCGTGCCTAGTTCAATGTCTGGTATATAGTATATGGTTAAGAAATGTGTACAAATAAAGGATTGGAAATATAAAGGGATGAGGGAGGAGGAGAGACCATGTTGGGGGTGGGGGTAATTGGGAAGAAAGAGTGAAGCTTGGGCACTCTTTGTTGCAAGGAGCCACATTAAGAGCACAGATGTGGAGGTAGGAATGTAGCATGTTAGAGAAACAAGGACTTGGGTACTTGGATAGTATAAAAGGTGCACATACGCAATGAAGGATGTGAGGGAAGACAGGGAGGTGTGTAAATAGACGGGACAATCTTGGCAGGCAAGGAGACTCAAAGTGATATCTCAACGGTCCAGGTGTGAGGTAATGAAGGCTTAGACCAGGATGTGGTACGAGATCAGAATGGAAAAGAGCTGTGTGAAATGAAGGACGGATCATCAAGATAGTTTAATGAATAACTGCAGATGGAAAAGAGGGAAAGGAATGAAGACTGATTCTAAGGTTTGAACCTCAGAGAAATGACCAAATTAAGCCCAGAAAAAGGAGCTGGCTTCCTAATAAAATGGAAGCATTTAGCCTTCCCAATCATTTTATAAGATTATGACAGAGTTAGGAGGCATCATGACCCTTCTAGAAACCAGATTATGATAAACAGATTTTCCTATAAACTCTGTAATAATTTAGTGTAATCTATAAATTAAACATTGCCATAGTTTTCTTGAATCTTTTCTCTAATTACAAAATGAATACATAGTTAATAAAACTTGGAAAACACAAAAAGCAAAGGAAAAAATTATTCATAATTCTGTCATACAACAATAACAACCAAAGTCAAAATTTGGGGTATATCATTTGGATTATTTTTTGATGTATTAGTATGTCTTATACATACTCTTGTTTTTTAATTGGAAATTTCAGATGGTACAGAATTACTTTTTTTTAATTTATTTTTTATTTTTGGGTCTTCGTTGCTGCATGCGGGCTTTCTCTAGTTGCAGCACGCGGGCTTCTCATTGTGGTGGCTTCTCTTGTTGCCGAGCACGGGCTCTAGGCGCACAGGCTTCAGTAGTTGTGGAGCATGGGCTCAGTAGTTGTGGCTCGTGGGCTTCAGAGCGCAGGCTCAGCAGTTGTGGCACACAGGCTTAGTTGTTCTGCAGCATGTGGGATCTTCCTAGACCAGGGCTCGAACCTGTGTCCCCTGCATTGGCAGACAGATTCTTAACCACTGTGCTACCAGGGAAGCCCCAGAATTACTCTTTACACAGGATTCTCTTTACATAGGATCTTTCCATTCTAATCCTCCTTCAAGTCTAGCAATCCCACTCTTCTAAAGGAACCACTATTAACAGTTTGTTTGAAATTAATTGTGTACCAAAAGCTTTATGAAAATAAATATATTTTGTATTTACAAACATATAGTATCTACATATGTATAGATCTATATATATAGTTGATCCTTGAACAACAGAATTTAACTGTGTGTGTCCACTTATATGTGGATTTTTTTCAATAAATACTACAGTACTACATGATCTGCAGTTGGTTGAATCTGCAGATGTGGAACCTTGGATAGGTTGGTAAAGTTATATGCAGATTTTCAACACTGTGAGGGTCAGGCCCCTAACCCCATTGCTGTTCAAGGGTCAACTGTATTGTGTGTCTATGGATCTCATGCATGCACATGTATACATAATGTACAGCATGATTATATCAGCTGCATAATTCTATATTATAGGTGTATCAGAAATTATTTTATACTCAACTACTGAACATTTAGATTTTCATTTTTGTGCTTTAAAAAATAATGTAATGAAGAGCATCTTTGCCTAAACTCTGACTTTTTGGGAATTCTCTTAGTGTTTCATTGTTAAATATGGTATTAGTTTAGATAAATATTCTTTGTTATGGTAAAATAGGCTTCCTCTATCCCAGTTTAATGAGATGTTTTTTCTTTAATTATGAATAGCTGTCACATTCTAGCAAATACCTTTTTGGCTTTTATTGAGATTGTATTACTCCTTTGACTTATAAATGTGATGAATCATTAACATACATACATATATATATATAATTTTTTTGTGTCCATGCCGCACAGAATGCGGGATCTTAGCTCCCCCACCAGGGATCAAACCTGTGCCCTCTGCAGTGGAAGCGAGGAGTCTTAACCACTGGACTGCCAGAGAAGTCCCAAATCATTAACATATTAATAATCCTTCCTACATTACTGACATAACCCTTCTTGGTAAATGTCATTCTTTTAATGAGAAACAGTTAAATTTCATTTGCTCACATTTAGGATTTGGAATCTATATTCACTTGCTGATATTTTTAACTTGACCAGGAACTGGTTCTAGATGTTTAAAGGATGTGTCATTGCAAATATCAGAGGCTTGAAAATAGACACACACCCAGTGGCCTAGGAATCTGGGATATCTTCCATGCAACTCTCATAATAAGCAATTGCTTTAGTCCCTATTAAAAACAGGGAAGACGACTGCCAGCCCCTCCTGTCCTTAGTGATTCTGCCTCTTCCCCAGGCCTCTAATTTTGAGGGCAGGGCTGCAGAGAGAGAGTCTGAGTGCTTCGGTGCCCCCCTCCACCCAATTCCGTAGAGCCTGGACTCTTTCAGAGGAAATACTTGTTCTTTCTTATCTTTCTTTAAGGTTGGCCATCTGGGAGCCAGCCATCTCAACTTTTTGAAGAGAAACAGGACCTGAACAAATTTAGAATTAAAACTGTAATTCATTTGGATATCTTGAATACTTGGTAGATTTTCATATAGAAAGCTTAAGATGATGATTATTAGTTCAGTTTTGAAAACTGAATTAGTATAAAGATATATTCATTTTTAAAACAATGTGATTGAGAAATAGTGATTTTTTTTTAAGGATAATTCTTCTTCCCCAACCCCAGGACTGGTAGAGCTAGAGGGGAAGTACTTTGAGAAAGTACTGGTTGCCATTAGTTATAGAAGGCTCATTATATGGTAGTGGTAAAGTCAGTTTGTGACAATATTTTGAAGCATTCTAAAAACTTTTTTCTGTTGGAGTACCAGAAAATGGTATTCTTCATTTTTTCCTACTCTGTTACTAATTCATCTGTTGAATGGGGTTTGTTCTGAGCATTAATGAATGTAAAATATTTGGATTATTACCTGGCCCATAGTAAGCCTTCAGTAAACCTTAGCTACTATTACTTATTATGGGGGCAGGCAGCTTCCAACATGACTTCCATCGATTCTCACCTCCTGGTATTCATGCACTTGTGTAATCCCCTTCACTTGACTGTGGCTGGACTCAGGGACTTGCTTCTAATGAGTAGAATATGGCAAAAGTGATAGGATGTCTCTTCTGTGATTACATTACACTAGACTGTGACTTACTTTTTGCTGGAGTCTCTATTGCCCTCCCAGCTTGTACACTTTGCAAACTGCCATGTTGACACAGAATTAAGATAGCTTCCATCCAACAGCTTGCAAGAATCTGAATGCTATCAACAACTTTGTGAGTGAGCTTGGAAGTGGATCCTTCCCCAGTTGAACCTTGAAATGACTACAGCCCCAGATGACACCTTGACTTCAACTTACAAAAGATCTTGAAATGGGATCCAGCTAAGTTTACCCAGATTCCTGACCCAAAGACACCGTGATATTTTAAGCCTGTAAGTTTTGGGATAATTTGTTCTATAACAATAGATAATATTACAATTTCTATTAATATTATCAGCAGTATAACATAGACTTAAGACTACAGACTCTGGAGCCTGACTCTGGAGTTTGAATCCCAGGTCTGTCACTTACTAGCTTTTTGACTCTGTGTAAACTACTTAATCTCTGTGTGCCTTGGTTTCCCCATTTGTAAGACAGGGATGATGTTGGGAATAGTAAATGAGATAATACACATAAAGACCCCGGCACATAGTAAGTGCTATATCTGTTGGATATTATTTTTATGAAGAAGAAACTAGGGCATAGACTTTTACTGCTAGCGTTAGCCATCAGCTCTGGTTTCCTATTAAAGACTTTTGCAAACAAGAATGCCTTCTACTTTTAGTTTATAAGTGCATTTGGCTCAATGCTGAAGGGAGAGACAAAGAATAATGGTTTCTACATTATTTCATGAGGAGGAATTGGCAGTCTTTTCAAGTAAGTCTCCTTAAAGATAAGGAGTTAGTTTAATTCTTTGAAAGAGAAGTGAAACTCCTTGCTACCTTGTCTTCTACCCTCAAATACTGCATATTACTTAGATGGATTACAGTAGACAGGAGAGTGTGCCCTTAGTTTACACTCAGTTCTTATGGTGAAAGGTTCAGTGTAGGCTTAAAATTAAATGCTGAGTCAAGTGGAAGCCAGAAAAGTAGTTAAGTTCTAGTAGTCCAAGAAAAAGATGTGCAGAGGCAAGGTCTAAAGAAGGTCTAAAGAAATAACTTCAATGGGTAAGAAATTAAATCTTGGGGCAGTGTAAAATCAAACAAAAGCAAGCTTGAGGACAGAGAGGTCGTTTATTGAGGCAAGGATTGGGTGCAAAAGACCTCTAAAACACACAAATTTTACATTTGCACAGCACTTCAGAGTTTACCAAATGTTTTTGCTCGCGTAATTTTATTAGATCCTTACAACAACTGAGTAAGTCAGCACTAATGTGTTATCATCATTTTGAGATGAAGCCATAAAATCTCAGAGTGGTTAGGTTTCTTATTTGAGGTCACACAGCCACTAAATGGGATGAGATACAAAACTTTCTGATCTATGTGATAGGATATTTGGTCTGCCATAGCTGTTAGGTTATTTTGATCAGTTTCTATGTCATTCTGGATAGAATTATTTAGAACTTGACATTCCTGGCTAGGAATGTACCCTACATGAGCAGCGCATGGCAGACACCATGCAAGTGAGCTGGGATTTTGAGTTCCAAATTCCAAGTAGGTTTGTTTGTTTATGTATGTATGTATGTATGTATGTATGTACGTATGTACGCGGGCCTCTCACTATTGTGGCCTCTCCCGCTGCGGAGCACAGGCTCCGGACGCGCAGGCTCAGCAGCCATGGCTCACGGGCCCAGCCACTCCGCGGCATGTGGGATCTTCCCGGACCGGGGCACGCATCTGTGTCCCCTGCATTGGCAGGCAGACTCTCAACCACTGCGCCACCAGGAAAGCCCACCAAGTAGGTTTATTTTATTCCAGTTAACAAACCCTGCTTTTTTCCATACTATTCCTGCTCAGCAGCTATTTTGTGACACCTTCCCAAATTCCCTGATATACTTTGATTACAATTATTAAGAAAGTGTTACGTTACATGGGCATTCAAAATGATTCCCTATTTAAAAATGACCCTGCATTACCCACATATGACATTTTCACAATATTTTACAGTATGATCTTGGAGATAATTTCAATACAGAAACACCATATGGTATAATGAGAAAAATAGCCTTGGATTGTGCTTTTAAAAAACTGTACCCACCATGCAGTGTTGTAATATGAGAATTTTCATCTAACCTTAAATTTGTTTTGAAGCAAACTCTATATATGTCAGTTTTATCTGTCTTTGCCAAATATGCATCAGTAATCTTTATAAATAATCCGTTATCAAATATAAACAATGTGCCTAGGACCCAGAGCCTTCCCTAGTAACCACTGTCGAGAAAAGGATGTAAAGCTGTAGTGTCCATGTTGAGAATTTTTCCTCTCCTCCTAACATTCAGTGCCTTCATGATGTAATTGGCTGTTTCTCACTGGGGTGTTCCATTCAGATGTGTCATCCTCTAAAATGGCCTCAGGATTCCAGAGCTTTCCTGGAGGTACTGAGTGCCAGATGCTATTAGGTTCTCAGGGGATATGGTGAAACCAAATACAAGCTAATTTTCTCATTTATTGAACAACTATTTACTGCTCTCATGGAACTCACATTCTGATGAGACATCCAATAAAAAAGATAACAAGATAATGAGGTAAAATGTATATAGTGGGAAGTGCTAAAGATTTAAAAAAGCAGAAAAAGCATTTTAAGGGGGGTGGTTTTGAAATTTTAGATTGGTGGGCTGGGAAGGCATCATAGAGAAGGTGATCTGAGTAAGAAGTAAGGAGAAATGTTAAGTGATAGGATAAAAGTCATGTTACAGTGAAGGTCTATAGAAAGTACTTCAGAAGCACATGATGATTGTGATACAGCCAACACTCATTTAATACATACTATATGCCAGGCAGTGTTTGAAGTACTTTATACAGACTAGTTCATTTAATCTTCACAATAACCCCATTCTAAGAAAGAGATCACCTATCCTATGAGAAAGTAATTGATTTGAGGTGGGATTGGGAATGGAAATTAGCTGCGCAGAGGTGATGACATTCAAGTTGGCCCTAAGTGATGGAGGTGAGTGTTGGGAATGGGGAGATACTGGACACATAGGGAAACACATGCAAAGTGTAGAGACAGAAATATACTTGGGATGTTTGGGGAATGTGTCTGGGAGTCAAAGCCATTTTTAGAAATAAATGTGCCTTGATATTTTTCTAAGGGAAAAAATCCTGTTTTACTGAAGATAATAGCATAAAAGAACAGGGGAGGAAGAGTTTATATTTATGAAGGCACAAAGGATCTTTTTAGGGACTAGGCTTTATCAGAGTGGGGGAGAGAAAAAGACTTCCAGCCATTACTAGTGACTTATCTCAGGGTAAGCCGGGACTCAAGAATTGAAACAGTAGAAAAACCACTGTCTCATTCCCATCAGCCCTTTTTCCAATCAAGCAGATACAATTGATTCTCAAATCTTTAAGTGGCTACCTCTTTGCCTAAATTTTGGGCAACTGAAAGTGCCATGTGGTATAAACAAAATATCCCTGCCTTTTGATATTTGTGTACATGTTATATTGATTTTCAGTGTCCGAGAGAATTTTTAAATGCTGCATGAATTTTCTCATAATTTTTCTACAGACTAATATTGAGGTGTTTTGCATCTTTTGATGAATATCCTGCTAAAGAAATCCTCCCCTGTCCCGGTGCTTCTTTGAAAACTCTCAGTATAAAAGACAATGGTAATTTGAATATTTTAATGATACTATACCACGATTTTTATTACACAGATCAATGAATGGAAGGAAGTTTTCATCATGAGATTATGAGGCTGTTAAAAGACAACAGATTGTTCTACCGAAGTCTACAGAGCTGCCTAAATCCATGCAGTATTTTGAGTACCTTTAACTACTAAAAAATATTTCTTCTGGATGTTCTTATTTTTTAAAGCATAAATGCCTCTGAAAATTTATTCAAATCACACAAGCATTGATCTATTGGCTATAGAACAAAGAGCATCATCAATGACATAGGTAGGTGACTTTTTGGAATGAAAATACTGAGTTTGGCTTTATATCTCAGTTTATGAATATGTTAATAACTATTAACTTGCTCTGTTTTGTGGACTTTTGTTTCAGCAACTCTTTAAGAATCTTGAAATGGCAATTTGCCAAGTGACTTTCTCTCTCTCAAGAGCAGGGCACAGTTGTGATAATATTTGAATAATACAAACAACAGTAGACAAGTAGAAGAAGGAAGAGGCAAGGAGGAAACCGTTTCTAGGTTTGTCTGTATCTACATGCTTATTTTTTAATTAAACCAAAGATATAAAATGACCATGATTTGTGCAGCAGAAGTTTTGGTTATACAAACAAATAATTAAAACATTAAAAAAATTAAACTATTAGCCGTGAGTTATTGTCAAATAGCAACAGTGTCAACACTACATACATGTTACTAAGATTAAGTTGTGGGATTCTTTAACCAGAGTGAATAAGTTATTAAAATTAGGGGAGGGACTTCCCTGGTGGTACAGTGGTTAAGAATCTGCCTGCCAATGCCAGGGACATGGGTTCGAGCCCTGGTCCAGGAAGATCCCACATGCCGCGGAGCAACTAAGCCCGTGCTCCACAACTACTGAGCCTGTGCTCTAGAGCCCGCAAGCCACAACTACTGAGCCCACGCGCCTAGAGCCCGTGCTCCACAACAAAGAGAAGCCACCACAATGAGAAGCCTGTGCACCGCACCAAAGAGTAGCCCCTGCTCTCCTCAACTAGAGAAAGCCCACGTGCAGCAACGAAGATCCAATGCAGCCAAAAAATAAACAAATAAATAAATAAAAATAAATAAATAAAATTAGTGGAAGAAGTTTGGCTTACACCAAATAAGACATAATTTGATATTAAATGAATTGCATATATTTCACAGGATTCCGCACTCAGTCCCCTTCTCTCTTCTTTGTTCTCCTGGGCAATTCTCCACCCATATCTGTAACTCTCATCCAGGAACTGATCACTGCTAGATCTCATCCTCACCTCTGACTGCTGTCATGTGTTACAGACTTAACTTATTAATTACTGTCTCATTCTAGATTGGGAAACCTCAAAGGCCACATATCCCCAAGTGTTCTCCTCTTCTCTCCCCTTCCAATTTTTGGTTAATGGACCCATAGTTCATCCCGGTGCTCCAGCCAAAAACCTATCAATCATCCAAGAGGACCCCCCTCTCTATCAGCACATCCCTCTGGTAACTATCACCTTCTGTCTCTTCTACCTTTTTGATATCCTCTGAATTTCTCTTTTTTCTCTTTTCAGTGCCACTGTCACATTCGTGCCCTTGTCATTTCTCACATGAATTATAACTGGTGGCCACATCTCCTTGCCCTTCCAAGTTATTAGCTACGCTATGGCTGGAGTGACCTTTCTAAGATGCAACTCTGATCATGTCATTCTCACACTTGTCATCCCAAGTCTTGTCATCATTTACAAGACAAAGCTGAAACTTTTTAGTACAATCTGGCCTTTGTCCTTGTTCCAGCCTCATCTGTTGAGACTCTGTTGCATCTTGTGTTTTGCAGCCATGTTGAATGACTCATGATTCTTCAAATGATCCTCTATCTTTACGTATGCTTTCCATCTGCTTTTTTTTTTTTTTTTTTTGGTTGCATTGGGTCTTCATTGCTGCGCGCAGGCTTTCTCTACTTGTGGAGAACGGGGGTTACTCTTTTTTGCGGTGCGCAGGCTTCTCACTGTGTTAGCTTCTCTTGTTGCGGAGCATGGGCTCTAGGCACACAGGCTTCAGTAGTTGCGGTGCAGGGGGCTCAGTAGTTGCAGTGCGCAGGCTCAGTAGTTGTAGTGCATGGGATCTGTTGCTCCACAGCATGTGGGATCTTCACGGACCAGGGATGGAACCCATGTCCCCTGCATTGGCAGGCGGATTCTTAACCACTGCTCCACCAGGGAAATCCTCCCTCTGTTCTTTATTCAGGAAATTTCTTGGCATACTTTAAGACTTGCTCAAGTACAGCCTCCCTCAGGAGGCTTCTTTGAACTCTGCAGGCAGTTAAGTACATTCCTCTTAGTGCTTCCACAATGCCATGTTTGTATTTCAAATATACCATACATCTCACATTGCTGCAATTAGTCATTTATATGTTTTGTTATCTAAAATTTGACTTCTGAAAGTCAGGAACAGTACTGTTATCAATTATTCATCCCTAGTGCCTAGGATACGGTCAGCAAATTTATAGGTCCATACTATACACAAAGCACTATGGGAGGTGCTGGGCTACAAAGATAATATAAATAGCCTAGGGCTTTGTTATATTCACATATCCATCTGTATGCCTACACAATGATCCTTCCTTAGTTCCATCCATCCATTCATCCAATAATTACTTTTGAGGGCCTACTAAGTGCCAATACTGTGTTCTCTAATGGTAAACAAAACAGTGTGATCTCTGTTCTTGTGAAGCTTATCATCTTCTAAGAGAAATAGGTATTAAGAGAGTAAGTACGTACATAAATTACTGCAAACCAGGAAAAGTCCATGAAGGTCAAAAACAGAATATTACAAGAGATAAAGTGATATAGGGAAACTTCTTTAGATTGGGTGATTAGGGAAGACTGCTCTGAAGAAGTGGCAAGTCAGTAAACAGTAGGCTATAAGTGCTCAGTAAATAAATGAATGAAATTAAGCTGTAAATGTGCATTCTGGAGGAAGCATATTCCTTTGCTCTGTCATGCAAGAGGCCAGCAGGTTCCAGGGCTGAATGGTCACAGGTGATGAAGCTTCTGAAAGGTGGAGATGGCTTTCTGTCAGAGCTGGGCCCTCTTCCAAGGACTTGGTAAAAATATAGCTGTGGCCAAAAGAGGAGAGAAGGAGGGTGTCTTGTGGCTCCCTTCCCTGAGGTTTGAGTCAGTAAAGAACACTATAGAACCAGAGGAGATTTTTTCCAAGAACGTTTCTTCAACCAGACAACTTTACTAAGGACTGAGGCCACTTGCTGGTCTACAGTTGGTTTTCTTTATTGCTTTCTTCTCGCTCTTTTCTCTTTACCTGTCTTATTAAAGACATACTCTATTGACTGGCTCATCATCCTGGCTTTATATAACAATTTCATGCTCCCATGATGCTTGTTATTTGATTTTTTATTTTCTTTATTTCTTTTATTGAGATATAATTGAAATACAGCACTATTTAAGGTGTACAGTCCATAATGATTTGACTTACAGACATCATGAAATGATTATCAAAAATAGGTTTAGTGAACATCCGTCATTTCATATAGATACAACATTAAAGAAATAGAAAAAACTGTGTTTCCTTGTGATGAGAACTCTCAGGATTCACTCTCTTGACAACGTTCATATATAACAGCGGTCCCCAACCTTTTTGGCACCAGGGACTGGTTTCGTGGAAGACGATTTTTCCATGGACCAGGGCAGGGGGTGATGGTTTCGGGATGATTCAAGTGCATTACATTTATTGTGCATTTTATTTTTATTATTATTACATTGTAATATATAATGAAATAATTATACAAGTCACCATCATGCAGAATCAGGGGGAGCCCTGAGCTTGTTTTCCTGCAACTAGATGGTCCCATCTGGGGGTGATGGGAGACAGCAACACCCAAAGCGTGTTGCTTATGTCTACTCTACTCCGTAATCTCATTTTGGTCACTGTCACTGCAGAAAACCCTGCTTCACAAAGATAGGATGTTGGAAATGGAAGCAGGCCTTTCAGTACTTTTGTGGTAATCTCAAGGATATTCCTCCTTGACTTTAATCCAGATGTATGGAGATTTGAAGTTGTCTCAAACATACTTTTAAGGCCACCGTCATTTGCAGTCTCAAGCAGTTGATCCTCTTCTAGCACAGGCAAAGTCGATTCACCTGGCTTATTCACAAATGGGTCGTGTATCCATTCCTTCCCAGTTTGGGGGTCTTTTGTGCTTGGGAAGTAATGCTCAAACTCTTTTGAAAGCTGAGATAGGTGATCATTCACCAGCTGGGAGAAGGAAGGCCCTGGCTCAGTCTCTTTCAAAATCTCTGCTAATGTTTGAAACATGTCAGAAATCCCAGTGTTCACTCATCGCCCCCATAATTCCAGTTTGGCTTTGAATGCAGCCTCTTTATCTGCCGACTTGAACACAGTTGTCCTTCTCCCCTGAAGTGACATTGCATTCGTTGAGCAGGTTGAATATGTCACACAAGTAAGCAAGTTTTGTGACCCATTCTGTATCACTAAAATGTGCTGTCAGTGGTGACTGTTTTTCTAAAAGAAATCTTTGGAGCGGCTCTCGTAACTCAGAAACTCTGGCCAGTGATCTACCTTTAGAAAGCCATCTCACTTCTGTGTGTAAAGGAAGATGTGTGTGCTCTGCATCCATCTCTTCACAGAGCTGCACGAACAGATGTGAGTTAAGGGCATGTACGTTAATATGGTTGATAATTTTAATCACATCCTGAAAAATGCTGTTAAGTTCAGGTGACATTTTTCGGCTAGCCAGCATTTCTCTATGGATGACACAGTGTGTAGACTCACATTCAGAAGCGACCTCTTTGACCACAGTAGTGAAACCAGAAAGCTGTCCAGTCATGGTAGCTGCTCCGTCCATGCATATACCGCCACAACATGACCAATTCAGTTTTCCTGATGTGTAATCATTCAAAGACTTGAATAGTTCTGCAGCGGTGGTGTTGGTTGGCAACAAAAGTGCACATAACATATGCACATACTCCTGAAAAATATATCGCACAAAAACAAGCATTGTTGCCTTGTTGTCAACATTGGTAGACTCATCAACCTGGATTGCGTACCACAGTGACTCATTAATACTCTCTAACAATGGTGCCTCAATATCCTCTGCTATTTCATCAATTCGTCTAGTTATGGTGCTAGCCGAAAGAGGAACATGTGCCACTTTTTGAACTGCAGCTTCTCCTAAAAGTTCACGACAAATGTCCTTAGCAGCAGGCAGGATCAACTCTTCACCAATAGTAAAGGGCTTCTTAGCTTTAGCAATGCCACTAGCCACTAAGTATGATGCTCTCAGTGCAAACACATTTGATGAAGTGATGGCCTTCAATAATTGCTTCTGTTCTTCGTGTTCACATTTTTTCTTTTCAAAAACTCCAAAGGCTTGTCTTTTAATGCAGAGTGCTTGGTCTCCATGTGGCAAAGCAGTTTTGAAGGTTTCATAGCTTTGTCGGATAGCCGGTCGCCACATATACAAAGCGGGCTTGGAGAATGTGAATAACTTGTTGCAATGAACCTGTAATTTAAGTAGGACTCTTGGTGTTTTCTTTTAAATGCAGCTTTCTTTTTGTTGGCAGTCTTAGAGTCTTCTGCTGTCTCATCAGTGGATCTTTCCCCCTTTTAAAAGAAGCTCTCCAGCAACATTCATTTTCTACTCATTTTGACTACGGTTAGCTTGTGGGCTTACCAAAACAGACTGAGACAAGTGTACAGTGTGGGAAAGAGGCCCGAATGGAAGTGGTAAATTAAATAATGGGCGGGCCATGCATGGACTAAAATAAGTGTCGGATTCTGATTTAAAGCCTGCCATCAGATGCAGCTTAATTGTCACTTGCCACTCACTCATAGGGTTTTGATATGAGTCTGCAAGCAATTGATTTATTATGGTCTCTGTGCAGTCAAACCTCTCTGCTAATGATAATCTGTATTTGCAGCCGCTCCCCAGCACTAACATCACTGCCTCAGCTCCACCTCAGACCATCAGGCATTAGATTCTCATAAGGAGCGTGCAACCTAGATCCCTCGCATGTGCAGTTCACAGAAGGGTTCGAGCTCCTACGAGAGTCTAATGCCGCTGCTGATCTGACAGGAGGCGGAGCTCAGGCAGTAATGCGAGCGATGGGGAGCAGCTGTAAATACAGATGAAGCTTCACTTGCTCACCTGCTGCTCATCTCCTGCTGTGCAGCCTGGCTCCTAACAGGCCAGGGACCGGTACCAGTCCGAGGTCCGGGGGTTGGGGACCCCTCATATGTAACACACAGCAGTGTTAATTATATTTATCATGTTGTACATTACATCCCTAGTACTTGTTTATCTTATAACCGGAAATTTGTACCTTTTGACTTCCTTCATCCAAGTCACCCTCTTGCCACTATCTGCCTCTGATAACCACAAGTCTAATCTTTTTTTTCTATGTTTATTTTTGAAATATAATTGACCTGCAACACTATGTTAGTTCCTTACACACAACTAGTGAGTCCATATTTCTATACATTTCAAACTGATTAGCATAAGTCTGGTTGTCATCTGTTATTATACAAAGATATTATATAATTATTGATTATAGTCCCCACACTGTACATATTTGAGTTTTTCTATTCTTCATTTACCTTCTACCTGTTTAACCTTTTGTTTTCTTTTTTCACTTGCCTAACTTCACAATACATCCTCATTTCTAGACTTTAAGAATTTTTCATTCCATTTTATACTCATATTTTATTTTCTGATTTTTATTCTAAAATGTTTTCTTGCTTTGTATCACTTTAATGTTTTAACTTTTTAACTGTGGTTCCTATGCATAGATTACCTTCTATTTATTTTGACTCTATTATTTAAAATTCTTGATTTTTAGAGTTTTTATGGTTTTTTAATTCATTTAATGTTCATTGTATTTATTTTGTATTTAATATCTTAGTGTTTAAAATTAAACTCTCTAAACATAAATTTGTCCATTAATAAAATTTACAAGACATATAAAAGTACAAAGAAGAAAGTAAAAATATCTATAATTCTGCCATCCTGAGATGGTGCTGTTAAGATAATACATATGTATATATACTATATGTTATTGTGGGGGAGTATATTGTGTGTGTGTGTGTGTGTGTGTGTTTTAGACATAAGATTAGTGTTGTATGGAGGTTTTTATTCTAGTTTTTTTTTTTTTTAGGTTTATACCCAGGGCATTTTGCTACATCATTAATATTCTTTAAAAATTTCCTGATGGATTCCAATATATGAGCTCTTGGGGCAAGGAGACAGCTAGTAAGCATTCTGAACAAGTTTGGGCACTCCACTCTCCATTGCTTAAAAAAGGTTTGACCTGCTCGGTGACATTCTGAAGGAGATACAAGTTCCCAAGCTTACCCTTCAGGGTGTATCAACCAGCAGACTGAATAATGGGTATTAGAGCTTACTAGATCCTCTTATCAGAAATATTCCCAGTTCTCATCTTTATCCAGTGTGCTGTCTTAGATGGCTGGAGCAGAGGCTGAGATGGATTCAACCAGGTCTCAAATAAGAAGTTCATAAAATGTTAAGTCCAGATATTATCTCTTAGTCTAAGAGGAAGGTAGTGTGACCATTTCATAGACCAAACACCATTATGATATGCTCAATGTGGATTAAGCATGTTCTGAAGGCCACCTTCCATTCATGGCTTCCAGGAATCAGAAGAGTTATAGGCCTCTGGGGATATAGTTTTTTAACGCTTGTGTCCTATCAAGTTGAGGCAGGAGGCTGGAGAGCAGCAGGTGTAGATAATTGTTACAGATTGTGATTCTGATGCCATGGTGTCCTTGTGTAGAGCTCATTGCCGTGGTTACCATGCTCTCCTTTTTAGGACGCTTGGGTAGCTTTTACCTTGAACTCCATAACCTGGCTCACAAACCCTGTCTCCTATCTATCTCTCCAAACTCACTTCAATTTCCCCTTTCTCCTCCATTTCTCAGCTAGTGAACTGCTTTCTGGGATGGACTCTCTGCATGAAATACTCTTTCCTCTTTCTCCTCATTTAGATAACTCTTACTTTTTTTGGCCACGTGGCTTGTAGGATGTTTCCTAACCTGGGATTGAACCCCGTGCCATGGCAGTGAAAGCCCCAAATCCTAACCATTAGGTCACCAGGGAACTCCAATAAATCTTACTCTTTCTCCAGGTTTCTACTTAACTCTCCCTTCTTCCAGAAAATAGTGCAGCTCTCTATTTACTTCCTTTCATCCATCAACCGAATTCTGTTTTAAAGGTAATACATACACATGGTAAAAACAAACAAAAAAATAGTAACAAAACAGGCTTCATTCTTCAGATGTATCTCCTTTTAGCCATTTTAAACTTTATTCCAGTAGATAGCATTATACATTCTAATTATACCTCTGTTTCTTGCTTTAACAAATTTGACTGGTACCTACTGGCTTTATGCTATGAAAGGTGAAGAATTCAGTGCACTTATATTCATCTCTGCTCTGCTTTCCCCCTCTACCTCCAAGTTTCAGTTAGGTATATTTTCTACCTATTTTTGTGTTTACCTTTATAAATTTGTAATGATTTATATTTGTATTTAATAACTCCTTGCTCTATAAAATGAAAGAATAAGCACAGTTCTACTTCCCCTGCATACATGTCCCCTGTCCCTTTTTTCTTTTATCTTATTTTAACTAATCCATTACTTGTATATTAACAAAGCTTCTATTATTTCCTTTCTATTCTATATAAAATACACTTGTTTTCCATTCTTTTTTTTTTTTTTTTTTTTTTTTGCGGTATGCGGGCCTCACTGCTGTGGCCTCTCCTGTTGCGGAGCACTGGCTCCGGACACGCAGGCTCAGCGGCCATGGCTCACAGGCGCAGCTGCTCCACGGCATGTGGGATCTTCCCAGACTGGGGCACGAACCCGTGTCCCCTGCATCGGCAGGGGGACTCTCAACCACTGTGCCACCAGGGAAGCCCTCCATTCTTTTCCTATAATTACTTCTAAAAACTGAACACCAAAAAGCTATATTTACAATATTGAGTATGTTACTATACTTTGGAGAAGCAAGTAGTGTGATTGAGTTCATGTTGACAGTAGTGTTTGTGTGATTAAATCTGTCCTTTTGGAATGAGAATGTTCCAAGCATTCTCTTTTGTCCCACTCCAAAAAATGGCTCAAAATTGGGTTTTCAATTGCCTTACTTTTTTCTTGAAAGGAAAATTTATGCCATCATTTCACAGTTAAGAACTTCCAGATTTTTTTTTTTTTTTTTTGCCCGTCTCTGGGGGTCCGCGCTTTTAGACGCGGCTCACGCCCGTCTCTGGAGCTCTTTAAACAGTGCTCTTTTTTTTTTTTTTTTTTTTACATCTTTATTGGAGTATAATTGCTTTACAATGGTGTGTTAGTTTCTGCTTTATAACAAAGTGAATCAGTTATACATATACATATGTTGCCATATCTCCTCCCTCTTGTGTCTCCCTCCCTCCCTCCCTCCCTATCCCACCCCTCTAGGTGGTCACAAAGCACCCAGCTGATCTCCCTGTGCGATGCGGCTGCTTCCCACTAGCTATCTACCTTATGTTTGGTAGTGGATATATGTCCATGCCACTCTCTCGCTTTGTCACAACTTACCCTTCCCCCTCCCCATATCCTCAAGTCCATTCTCTAGTAGGTCGGTTTCTTTATTCCTGTTTTACCCATAGGTTCTTCATGACATTTTTTTTTCTTAAATTCCATATATATGTGTTAGCATACGGTATTTGTCTTTCTCTTTCTGACTTATTTCACTCTGTTTGACAGACTCTAGGTCTATCCACCTCATTACAAATAGCTCAATTTCATTTCTTTTTATGGCTGAGTAATATTCCATTGTATATACGTGCCATATCTTCTTTATCCATTCATCCGATGATGGACACTTAGGTTTTTTCCATCTCCGGGCTATTGTAAATAGAGCTGTAATGAACATTTAGGTACATGACTCTTTTTGAATTATGGTTTACTCAGGGTATATGCCCAGTAGTGGGATTGCTGGGTCATATGGTAGTTTTATTTGTAGTTTTTTAAGGAACCTCCATACTGTTCTCCATAGCGGCTGTACCAATTCACATTCCCACCAGCAGTGCAAGAGTGTTCCCTTTTTTCCACACCCTCTCCAGCATTGATTGTTTCTAGATTTTTGGATGATGGCCATTATGACTGGTGTGAGAGGATATCTCATTGTAGTTTTGACTTGCATTTCTCTAATGATGTGGAGCAATCTTTCATGTGGTTGTTGGCAGTCTGTATATCTTCTGTGGAGAAATGTCTATTTAGGTCTTCTGCCCATTTTTGGATTGGGTTTTTTTGGTTGTTGTTGTTATTAAGCCACATGAACTGCTTATAAATTTTGGAGATTAATCCCTTGTCAGTTGCTTCATTTGCAAATATTTTCTCCCATTCTGAGGGTTGTCTTTTGGTCTTGTTTATGGTTTCCTTTGCTGTGTAAAAGCTTTGAAGTTTCATTAGGTCCCATGTATTTATTTTTGTCTTTATTTCCATTTCTCTAGGAGGTGGGTCCAAAAGGATCTTGCTGTGATTTATGTCATAGGGTGCTCTGCCTATATTTTCCTCTAAGAGTTTGATAGTTTCTGGCCTTACATGTAGGTCTTTAATCCATTTTGAGCTTATTTTTGTGTATGGTGTTAGGGAGTGATCTAATCTCATACTTTTACATGTACCTGTCCAGTTTTCCCAGCACCACTTATTGAAGAGTCTGTCCTTTCTCCAATGTACATTCCTGCCTCCTTTATCAAAGATAAGGTGACCATATGTGCATGAGTTTATCTCTGGGCTTTCTATCCTGTTCCATTGATCTACCTTTCTCTTTTTGTGCCAGTACCATACTATCTTGATTACTGTAGCTTTCTGGTATAGTCTGAAGTCAGGGAGCCTGATTCCTCCAGCTCCATTTTTCGTTCTCAAGATTGCTTTGGCTATTTGGGGTCTTTTGTGTTTCTACACAAATTGTGAAAATTTTTTTTCTAGTTCTGTGAAAATGCCAGTGGTAGTTTGATAGGGATTGCATTGAATCTGTAGATTGCTTTGGGTAGTAGAGTCATTTTCACAATGTTGATTCTTCCAATCCAAGAATATGGTATATCTCTCTATCTATTTGTATCATCTTTAAATTCTTTCATCAGTGTCTTATAATTTTCTGCATACAGGTCTCTTGTCTCCTTAGGTAGGTTTATTCCTAGATATTTTATTCTTTTTGTTGCAATGGTAAATGGTAGTGTTTCCTTAATTTCTCTTTCAGGTTTTCATCATTAGAGCATAGGAACGCAAGAGATTTCTGTGCATTAATTTTGTATCCTGCTACTTTACCAAATTCATTGATTAGCTCTAGTAGATTTCTGGTAGCATATTTAGGATTCTCTATGCACAGTATCACGTCATCTGCAAACAGTGACGGCTTTACTTCTTCTTTTCCAATTTGGATTCCTTTTATTTCCTTTTCCTCTCTGATTGCTGTGGCTAAAACTTCCAAAACTAGGTTGAATAAGAGTGGTGAGGGTGGGTAACCTTGTCTTGTTCCTGATATTAGTGGAAATGCTTTCAGTTTTTCACCATTGAGGATGATGCTGGCTGTGGGTTTGTCATACATGGCCTTTATTGTGTTGAGGAAAGTTCCCCCTATGCCTACTTTCTGCAGGGTTTTTATCATAAATGGGGTTGAATTTTGTCAAAAGCTTTCTCTGCATCTATTGAGATGATCATATGGTTTTTCTCCTTCAATTTGTTAATATGGTGTATCACGTTGATTGATTTGCGTATATTGAAGAATCCTTGCATTCCTGGAATAAACGCCACTTGATCATGGTGTATGATCCTTTTAATGTGCTGTTGGATTCTGTTTGCTAGTATTTTGTTGAGGATTTTTGCATCTATATTCATCAGTGGTATTGGCCTGTAGTTTTCTTTTTTTGTGCCATCCTTGTTTGGTTTTGGTATCAAGGTGATGGTGGCCTCGTAGAATGAGTTTGGGAATGTTCCTCTCTCTGCTATATTTTTGAAGAGTTTGAGAAAGATAGGTGTTAGTTCTTCTCTAAATGTTTGATAGAATTCGCCTGTGAAGCCATCTGGTCCTGGGCTTTTGTTTGTTGGAAGATTTTTAATCACAGTTTCAATTTCAGTGCTTGTGATTGGGCTGTTCGTATTTTCTATTTTTTCCTGATTCAGTCTTGGCAGGTTGTGCATTTCTAAGAATTTGTCCATTTCTTCCACGTTGTCCATTTTATTGGCATAGAGTTGCTTGTAGTAATCTCTCATGATCCTTTGTATTTCTGCCGTGTCAGTTGTTACTTTCTCCTTTTTCATTTCTAATTCTATTGATTTGAGTCTTCTCCCTTTTTTTCTTGATGAGTCTGGCTAATGGTTTATCAATTTTGTTTATCTTCTCAAAGAACCAGCTTTTAGTTTTATTGATCTTTGCTATTGTTTCCTTCATTTCTTTTTCATTTATTTCTGATCTGATTTTTTGATTTCTTTTCTTCTGCTAACTTTGGGGGATTTTTGTTCTTCTTTCTCTAATTGCTTTAGGTGCAAGTTTAGGTTGTTTATTCATGATGTTTCCTGTTTCTTAAGGTAGGATTGTATTGCTATAAACTTCCCTCTTAGAACTGCTTTTGCTGCATCCCATAGGTTTTGGGTCGTCGTGTCTCCATTGTCATTTGTTTCTAGGTATTTTTTAATTTACTCTTTGATTTCTTCAGTGATCACTTCATTATTAGTGTATTGTTTAGCCTCCATGTGTTTGTATTTTTTACAGCTCTTTTCCTGTAATTGATATCTAGTCTCATAGCATTGTGGTCAGAAAAGATACTTGATACAATTTCAATTTTCTTACATTTACCAAGGCTTGATTTGTGACCCAAGTTATCATCTATCCTGGAGAATGTTCCATGAGCACTTGAGAAAAATGTGTATTCTGTTGTTTTTGGATGGAATGTCCTATAAATGTCAATTAAGTCCATCTTGTTTAATGTATCATTTGAAACTTGGGTTTCCTTATTTATTTTCATTTTGGATTATCTGTCCATTGGTGACAGTGGGGTGTTAAAGTCTCCTACTATGAATGTGTTATTGTCGATTTCCCCTTTTATGGCTGTTAGTATTTGCCTTATGTATTGAGGTGCTCCTATGTTGGGTGCATAAATATTTACAATTGTTATATCTTCTTCTTGGATCGATCCCTTGATCGTTATGTAGTGTTCTTCTTTGTCTCTTCTAATAGTCTTTATTTTAAAGTCTATTTAGTCTGATATGAGAATTGCTATGCCAGCTTTCTTTTTGTTTCCATTTGCATGGAATAGCTTTTTCCATCCCCTCACTTTCAGTCTGTATATGTCTCTATGTCTGAACAGCATATATATGGGTCTTGTTTTTGTATCCATTCAGCCAATCTGTGTCTTTTGGTGGGAGCATTTAGTCCATTTACATTTAAGGTAATTATCAATATGTATGTTCCTATTCCCATTTTCTTAATTGTTTTGTGTTTGTTATTGTAGGTCTTTCTCTTCTCTTGTGTTTCTTGCCTAGAGAAGTTCCTTTTGCATTTGTTGTAAAGCTGGTTTGGTGGTGCTGAACTCTCTCCGCTTTTGCTTGTCTGTAAAGGTTTTAATTTCTCCATCAAATCTGAATGAGATCCCTTCTGGGTAGAGTAATCTTGGTTGCAGGTTTTTATCCTTCATCACTTTAAATATGTCCTGCCAGTCCCTTCTGGCTTGCAGAGTTTCTGCTGAAAGATCAGCTGTTAACCTTATGGGGGTTCCCTTGTGTGTTATTTGTTGTTTTTCCCTTGCTGCTTTTAATATGTTTTCTTTGTATTTAATTTTTGACAGTTTGATTAATATGTGTCTTGGCGTATTTCTCCTGGATTTATCCTGTATGGGGCTCTCTGTGCCTCCTGGGATTGATTAACTATTTCCTTTCCCATATTAGGGAAGTTTTCAACTATAATCTCTTCAAATATTTTCTCATTCCCTTTCTTTTTCTCTTCTTCTGGAGCCCCTATAATTCGAATGTTGGTGTGTTTAATGTTGTCCCAGAGGTCTCTAAAACTGTCCTCAGTTCTTTTCATTCTTTTTTCTTTATTTTACTCTGCAGTAGTTATTTCCACTATTTTATCTTCCACATAACTTATCCATTCTTCTGCCTCAGTTATTCTGCTATTGATCCCATCTAGAGTATTTTTAATTTCATTTATTGTGTTGTTCATCATTGCTTGTTTCATCTTTAGTTCTTGTAGGTCCTTGTTAAACGTTTCTTGCATTTTATCTATTCTACTTCCAAGATTTTGGATCATCTTTACTATCATTATTCTGAATTCTTTTTCAGGTAGACTGCCTATTTCCTCCTTATTTGTTAGGTCTGGTGGGTTTTTATCTTGCTCCTTCATCTGCTGTGTGTTTTTCTGTCTTCTCATTTTGCTTATCTTACTGTGTTTGGGGTCTCCTTTTTGCAGCCTGCAGGTTCGTAGTTCATGTTGTTTTTGGTGTCTGTCCCCAGTGGCTAAGGTTGTTTCAGTGGGTTGTGTAGGCTTCCTGGTGGAGGGGACTAGTGCCTGTGTTCTGGTGGATGAGGCTGGATCTTGTCTTTCTGGTTGGCAGGTCCACGTTTGGTGGTGTGTTTTGGGGTGTCTGTGGACTTATTATGATTTTAGGCAGCCTCTCTGCTAACGGGTGGCGTTGTGTTCCTGTCTTGTTAGTTGTTTGGCATAGGGTGTCCAGCACTGTAGGTTGCTGGTCATTGAGTGAAGCTGGGTGTTGGTGTTGAGATGGAGATCTCTGGGAGATTTTCGCTGTTTGATATTATGTGGAGCTGGGAGGTCTCTTGTGGACCAGTGTCCTGAAGTTGGCTCTCCCACCTCAGAGGCACAGCACCTACTCCTGGCTGCAGCACCAAAAGCCTTTCATCCACACGGCTCAGAATAAAAGGGATAGAAAATAAAAGAAAGAATTAGTAGAAGTAGAAAGAAAGAAAGTAAGAAAGAAAGAAAGGAGGGAGGGAGGCAGGGAGGAGGAGGGAAGGAAGGAAAAAAAGAAAGAAGATAAAGTAAAATAAAATAATGTAAGATAAAATAAGATAAAGTTATTAAAATAAAAAATAATTATTAAGAAAAAAAAAAGGACGGATAGAACCCTAGGACAAATGGTGGAAGCAAAGCTATACAGACAAAATCTCACACAGAAGCATATACATACATACTCAGAAAAAGAGGAAAAGGGGAAAAAATCATAAATCTTGCTCTCCAAGTCCACCTCCTCAATTTGGGATGATTTGTTGTCTATTCAGGTATTCCACAGATGCAGGGTACATCACGTTGATTGTGGAGCTTTAATCTGCTGCTCTGAGGCTGCTGGGAGAGATTTCCCTTTCTCTTCTTTGTTCTCACAGCTCCCGGGGCTCAGTTTAGGATTTGGCCCCGCCTCTGCGTGTAGGTCGCCAGAGGGCGTCTGTTCTTCACTCAGACAGGACGGGGTTAAAGGAGCAGCTGCTTCGGGGACTTTGGCTCACTCAGGCCGCGGGGAGGGAGGGGTACGGAGTGCGGAGTGAGCCTGCAGCGGCAGAGGCCGGCGTGACGTTGCACCAGCGTGAGGCGCGCCGTGCGTTCTCCCGGGGAAATTGTCCCTGGATCCCGGGACCCTGGCAGTGGCGGGCTGCACAGGCTCCCCGGAAGGGAGGTGTGGAGAGTGACCTGTGCTCGCACACAGGCTCCTTGGTGGCGGCAGCAGCAGCCTTAGCGTCTTATGCCCATCTCTGGGGTCCGCGCTTTTAACCGCGGCTCGCGCCCGTCTTTGGAGCGGCTCGCGCCCGTCTCTGGAGCTCCTTTAAGCAGCGTTCTTAATCCCCTCTCCTCGCGCACCAGGAAACCAAGAGGGAAGAAAAAGTCTCTTGCCTCTTCGGCAGCTCCAGACTTTTCCCGGACTCCCTCTCGGCTAGCCGTGGTGCACTAAACCCTTCAGGCTGTGTTCACGCCGCCAACCCCAGTCCTCTCCCTGCGCTCTGACCGAAGCCCGAGCCTCAGCTCCCAGCCCCGCTCGCCCAGGCGGGTGAGCAGACAAGCCTCTCGGGCTGGTGAGTGCTGGTCGGCACCTATCCTCTGTGCGGGAATCTCTCCGCTTTGCCCTCCGCACCCCTGTTGTTGCGCTCTCCACCCCTGTTGTTGCGCTCTCCTCCGTGGCTCCGAAGCTTCCCCGCTCCGCCACCCGCAGTCTCCGCCCGCGAAGGGGCTTCTAGTGTGTGGAGACCTTTCCTCCTTCACGGCTCCCTCCCACTGGTGCAGGTCCCGTCCCTATCCTTTTGTCTCTGTTTTTCCTTTTTTCTTTTGCCCTACCCAGATACGTGGGGAGATTCTTGCCTTTTGGGAGGTCTGAGGTCTTCTGCCAGCGTTCAGTAGGTGTTCTCTTACTCTTCCGCCATCTTCCCCGGAAGTCTAGGTAGCGCTCTTCAGAACTTCTGGATTTTAATCATACAATTTGTACAATAAAATTTCCTTTCTGATTTTCTGTTTTGATTTTCTAGGCATGATGTAGAGCTGAAATCCTGAAACCTCTTGAATCCAGGTCAGTGCCATTGTTTCCTGAACTTTTTTTTCAGTTTACTGTAGTATGTCCTCAAGTAATTTTTTTTTTCAAGAAGGCTTTTTGGGACATAAATTTTCTGAGTGCCTGAACAACAGAGTGACATTATTGTGTAGTAAGTTAGAGTGTGTACTCTGCAGCCAAACTCCATGGATTCAAAGCCCAGCTCTGCCTCCTCTGAGTGACATGATCTTTAGCAAGTTTCTCATCTTCTCTGTGCCTCTGTTTTCTCATTTAGAAAACCAGGGATAATAGTATTGCTAAATTAATGCTCTTGTTCTGAAGATTAAATAAATAAGTTAATTGCAAAGAGTTTGAAACTGATCTGGTTCATAGGAAGAGTTCAAGAAGTATTAGCCATTACAGTAAGTCTAAAAATGTCATTATTTTTCCTCACCCTTCACTAATAGTTAATCTGAGTATAGAATCCTAGATTCAAATTAATTTTCTTTTAAAGTTTTGTAGAAACTTGAGTGTTGCTATTGAAATGCTTAATTTCCTTTCCTTTAGAAATAAAGTAGATGACCTGTTTTCAAGTCTTTTATTCTGGTATATTTATGCATTTTCTCTTAATACTTGAAATGCAAAAATTTTACCAGGTTGTGTCTAGGGTATAGTGTTTTTCTTTCATACTCATTGGTACTTAGTGAACTGTTCCATTCTGAAGATTCTAGAGTTTCTCCCAGTGACATTTTTTTCTATTAATATTATTTTTTTTCTGCCTTGCATTATCTCTGCTCTCTTCTTTAGTAAGAGCTACCGTTTCTGCAACTTTATTTTCAAGATCACTAATTTGGTCTTTAGCCTTGTTCATTCATTTCTGTTACCTAGCTTTTCTACTGTTTTTTCTTTTAACAGTCATTTTAAGACCTCTTTCTTGGGCTTCCCTGGTGGCGCAGTGGTTGAGAGTCCGCCTGCCGATGCAGGGGACACGGGTTCGTGCCCCTATCCCGGAAGATCCCACATGCCGCGCAGCGGCTGGGCCCGCGACATGGCCGTGGAGCCTGTGTGTCCGGAGCCTGTGCTCCGCAGCGGGAGAGGCCACAGCAGTGAGAGGCCCGCGTACAGCAAAAAAAAAAAAAAAAAAAGACCTCTTTCTTTTTTTAAAAGAATTTTTTTTGATGTGGACCATTTTTTTTTAAAGTCTTCATTGAATTTGTTACAATACTGCTTCTGTTTTATGTTTTGGTTTTTTGGCTGCGAGGCATGTGGGATTTTAGCTTCCCGACCAGGGATCGAACTTGCACCCACTGCACTGGAAGGTGAAGTCGTAACCACTGGACCGCCAGGGAAGTCCCTAAGACCTCTTTCTTATTGATCTTTTTCACAGCAGCCAATTCTTGTTCTATTCTTTTTTTTTAATTTAAAAAATTTTTTATTTATTTTTGGCTGTGTTGGGTCTTAGTTGCTGTGTGCAGACTTTTCTCTAGTTGTGGCGAGTGGGGGCTACTCTTCGTTGAGGTGCACAGCTTTCTCATTGCAGTGGCTTCTCTTGTTGTGGAGGACAGGCTCTAGGCATGCGAGCTTCAGTAGTTGCGTCAGGCAGACTCAGTAGTTGCGGCGTGCAGGCTCAGTAGTTGTGGCTCTCGGGCTCCAGAGCACAGGCTCAGTAGTTGTGGTACACAGGCTTAGTTTATCCACAGCATGTGGGATCTTCCCAGACCAGGGATCAAACCCATGTCCCTTGCATTGGCAGGCAGATTCTTAACCACTGCACCACCAGGGAAGTCCCACTTGTTCTGTTCTTGCAATGCCTTCTTAAGTCTCTTTGGGAATACAATTTTTAATTTATGAAAGTTCTTTTCTGTTCCTTGAATCATTTCTCTTTCTTCTTGATCAGTTGTTTGTTGCTTATTGATCTTTTTCTTTCATGCATCAAGTTTTCCTCAAATATTTTGTTGTCTGTTTATATTTAAGGATAAAGAACTGTGTTGATTAGTATAGGTAGGCAGCCTGGGTTTTTATGGGTCTGATTACAGTTGTATAGATCTGATTACCCAAAAGCCCTCTCTTCTGACAGGGAGGTCTGACTTTGGGTAAGTGGGTTGACCTCACCAGACATTGAAACTGATGCCTTGATCTTGGACATTTCAGCCTCCAGAACTGTGAGAAATAAATATATGTTGTTTATAAGCCACCCAATTTATGGCATTTGTTATAGCAGCCCAAATGGCTAAGACAGATGTGTTTCGCTATGCAGTTGTTTTTGATTTGCATGTGCTTAGGTTTACTTTTTTAAAAAATAGCTTCTGGGTTTTGTGTCATAGTTAAAGACCATCCCTAGTCTGAGGCTTTAAACAGTATTCTATGTTTCATTCTAGTTCTTTTAGTTTACTTTTTTACATTTAAAGTTTTGACCATACTGTGTTTGGCTTTGTGTTAAGTGTGAGATTTTGATCCAACTTTATTTCTTCCACATGGTCACCCATTTGTCCCAACAATTTATGCGCTCATTTTTTATTTTGATGTCTGGAATTGTCTCTCAACAATGGCCAGTCTTTTAACATTTCAGGTGTGAGTCTGGGCAAAATGGTGTAATTTCTTTTAATTAGATTGGCTTGTGAGCCAGGAGGAAGGCCAGCAGAAGATAGCCACTAGGCTCTGAGGCAGTGAATCCCAGCACTGGGAGTCACTAGAATCAGCACACCTGATTAGAATAGGTCACTTAGGATGTTGTGGAACTTAAATAATATAACTTATTTTTACTACCTGAAAAAAATATTATTAGGTATAATAAATACGGAAAGACCTGAATTTGACTTAACTGTGTATAGATTTCATTCATCCTCTGAGTGCCTCACTTTTCTGGGTTTACAAAGCAAGATTAAGTTCCCTAAACTTTGTAGATCCCATGCCAAGTTTTAGCTGGAGTGTTAATATTGATAATGCACATCTAGATATTATAACTGTTTAAATAAAAATATCCAAAGAGGATTTCCTACTTTCTGAATGATTGATAACCATCTCCCAATGAAGAGTTTTGATCCTTTACAATGCGTTTGCTTCTATTAATGTTATGAATATGGTGTCATAAGTTGGTGTTAGACTATGACCTTTCTGCTTTTAGAAGAGAGAAACCCTCTTCTCCTCTAAAATTATTGACCTATGGGCTTCTGCACATTCCTTACAAAATACAAACTACCTTCCTTGTTAAATGCTAAGTTTGGGCCTCTCAGACCAAAAATTGTGCTTAAAGTGCAGGTTGGCTTTAAACTTGGCCACCTCACCACAGATCTTTTAACATTTTGTGAGAAGGAAATATTAGGATGACATATGGTTACTTATAACTTATTGGTCTTTTATTTATATTCCCATTCCATTGCTGTGAATAAGCTATGTGCTAAGATGCACTTATTAAACTGAGAGCTTAATAAGTAAGTGTGTTTATGCTTATGTACAATATGATAGGAATTTGCCAAACTCTGAGGAAAAATTTATATGCAACCTCTGAAAGGCTATAGAACCTAATGGCACAATTTGTGTCCTAATCTCACTGAGGATTTTATCTTGTTTTTCTGACACTTATTTTTCCTTCCCCAGATTTCTTTACTTAATTATATTTCTGTTGTACTTGAAGCCTATTTGCAATAAGTTTTCAAGGAGATGATGTATAAATATGTTTTGGCATTCCTTTATTCTAAAATAGCTCAGTTCTTGTTTGGGAGTGGTTCTGAGAGGGTTAACATTTGATGTTAACATATATCTATAATCTCATTCTATACTACTAACCTATGGAATTGTAGCAGTGCCATGCTTTGTCCAAAACAATTCTCTGTGACCGAATCTCATAAAATGATGTGATCAGCATTTTTGTAGCCCATAAGCTACAAATAATGCAAGTTTGAAAATCAGTTGTGTACAATTTTCTGTAAGACTGATTTTATCTAGAAGAATTACATTCCTTTTTTAGGTATTTGATATATAATTTCTTACTTGGGAAAGTTTATAGAATAGGGATTATAAATAGAGCTGATTTTATTTTTAGACTGATAGTCTGTTGAGACATATCTAAGGACTAATAATTCTCCTTTCACTAAAGTTGGCATATATTATAAAAAGGACTGTGGCACTTCTTAACCCACTTTTAGCATTCATGTAACCTGCCAACAGGTTTTTTAATTCAAACTATTTTTTTGGATGAGAGTACATGGTAAGCTTATTTACCTATTTATTGAATAATTATTTACTGATGGCCTACAATGTCATTCAGTGCTAAGTTTTAGGAACTCAAGGATGAATTAAGGTACATTTCCTGGTCTGCAGGAATTTATAAGCTACAGTCAAATATGCAAACAACTAATTACAATGTAATATGATAATTTCTCTGTGGATACACAGATTTTCTTCAGTAGGAACAAAGTAAGAGCTCTTCAGCACATCCGGGGGTAATATTTTAGCTTAAGCTTTAAGTCTGAAGAGTTTTCCAAATGCAAAAGCAGCAGAGAAAATAGCATGTGCAAACGAAGGAAGTGTGAGAGTTTGGTGTATTCTGGGAAAAAAAGGAAAGTAGCTTTGTTACAGATAAAAACTGGATTGAATGATGTAGCTTAGATGTGCAGTCATACGAGGACTCTTAGTACTTCTTCCGGAACTACATTTACCTCCTAAACTGCCGCACCCCTTCCTCAAAGGGACAGACGCTGCCCTTAAAAAATGACCCTACAGATGAGCAGCAAATGGAGTATGTCAATACATTGGCTGAGTCTGAAAGGCTAAGCAGTCTATTCCCTGAAATTCACCAGAAAAATCACTCAGGCTTTCATGAGAGCTATGATTTGAGGGTGATAAAATAAAAAAATAAAGAGGGTGATAGGCCATTTGAAACAGAACATATGTGTTACTGTAGCAGGAGTGTCTTAAACATGAGACCAAAAAAAAAGATGTAGATGATGTGCACTGCAAAGTTTTGAGTCAGGGCATAGTTTCCCTTTTGACCATAATGAGAACATCCAGTGTGAAGTATGAAGAAGGGGTTAAAGGAAGCAAGACTGGAGGCAGAAATTTCTTAGGCGTCTATGGTAGTACTTGTGAGAGAGGTGATCTGGAATGCAACGGGGGTTGCAGAGATGCTTAAGAGGTGAAATTGTTGGGATGAATTGGGAGATTGGGATTGACATATATACACTAATATGTATAAAATGGATAACTAATAAGAACCTGCTGTATAAAAAAATAAATAAAATTCTAAAATTAAAAAAAAGGTAAAATTGGTAAGAATTGGAGTTTAATTATAGAGGGAAAGCAAAGAAGAAGAAAAATCTAGAATGACTCTCAGATTATGGCTTGGGAAATTGATTAACATTAATTAATCTAGATCAGCAGTCCCCAACCTTTGTGGCACCAGGGACCGGTTTCGTGGAAGACAATTTTTCCAAGGACAGGGTGTGTGTGGGTGTGGTTCAGGCTGTAATGTGAATGATGGGGAGCGGTGGGAAGTGGCAGATGAAGCTTTGCTCACTCGCCTGCTGCTCACCTCCCACCGTGAGGCCCGATTCCTAACGGGCCGCAGATTGGTACTGGTGCGCTGCCCGGGGATTGGGGTCCCCTGATCTAGGTAATACAAAATGAAAGCAAAAGGGTAGATTCAGTTTGGGACACACTGAGCTGAATATACTTGGAGGAAATCCCAGTTATATATATTTATTGGAGATTGGATAAATGGATCTGGAGGTAAGAAAAGGGATGTGAATTAGTGATAGAAATTTGGGGTGATTAGCAATTTAGTCATAGTTAAAGCTAAAGGCATGATTAAGTGGATTGGGGAGAGTTTGTAGAATAGGGAAAGAAAGTGGTTGTACCTCTGCCCTCATGGGCCAGAATGAGTTGGGATGGATATGGAGTGCAGTCCAATTTACCTATCCTTTCCATCCTACAAAGCACTATGTTCTCTCTATTAGAACATAGGTAATTTAAACTTAAACTCAATCTCAGGTGAACAAAGAAATTCCTATTGTTTCATACAAATGAATGTATTATCAGAGTGTAAATTATAGGAAAATTTGAACAGTAGAACTTAAGCCATAACTGATCCTGACATTTTTTAGTTGTAATAAACTCAGTTGACTGAGGCCCCAAATAAATATTTACTTAGGCATTGAATAGGAAGTACAGATAACACTTACCATGTTATTGTTCCAAGCTTAGTTTATTGTTTAGGACCATAATTCTAAAGCATGCATTCTTAAGGGAGACAAAAATTGGTTCTTGCGGGCAGAAAACCTTAGCTATAACCATGGTGGTCCTCCATGGCCCAACCCCTATTTGACAGAATCTTATTCCTTAATATTTAATTTTTCTTGTTAAGGTAAATTAAATTTAAATTCTCCCTCCTTAGAGGTTAATAATGAAAAAAGAAAAAAAAGGGCTGAGAAACATTATTCTTAAGACATTAAGAAAACAGTTTGTGGAAGATATTAATTTCAGATATCTTGCCTATGGTGTCTAAGATGGACGGGCTTGTCTTTTTATTTATTTATTTATTTTTTTTGCCAGAGTTCATTCAGGGAAGAGGATGGAACAAAATCACTTACCCTAATTGTGAAGTTTTTACTGCTTTTTGATATAGAATTTACAGAAAATGTGGGTATCTAACTATATAAGCTTTCAACTGAAGATTTACTTTGGGCATTGCCATTTTTTTGGCATCTGATACTAAAAAAATTTGATTATTTTGAGTTTTAGCCAACATATTAAATAACTGAATATGTATAACTCATTCTGTCATCAGCAGTTTGATTAATAAGTCCAGATACTATACCAACTCCTTGGGCTTAGGGATTGAATCTTTTAGGTGATGGTATGTGTACTAATCAGGATTTTTTAATTATGAAAATAGAAATGGCCTCTGCATATCTTAAGTACAAAGAGTATTCAGGGGAAGGTTGGGGAGCCAGAATCGAGCAGATTCCAAGCAGGATGAGGCATAGCCAAGATCCTGCTGTAGGCTCCCTCTGTTGAGGACACTGCCCCTGGCACAGTTGCCGCTGGACACTGCCACTGCTGGCAGCACCGCTCTGTGTGTGTGCCATCTAGAGACTACTCCAAGACACCGCAGCTGCTGCAGTGAATCTCTGACCCTGTGCCTTCGACAACTCCATTAAGTTTCAGTGTCCAGGCAGGAGCCACTGCTTGGGTCTGCTCTACCTCCCAGGAGTCAGGAATATTTACCCTTCTTTGGCTTCCATCATGAAGTATGGGCCCTGCTCCCCTCCTATATTGGGATTTCCCCCAAATAGAATGCGGATTTATACACTGAAAAGCCCCAAATGCCAAATGTCCCTTACAACATTAATAACTAAGAACTGAATAATGCTTTACCATTTACAGGCTGCCTTGGAATATTTTCATTTGATTTGTAGTACAACAAAGTACTTCAGTTTCTGAGATGAGAAAACTAAAACTCAAAGTGGATACTTGGCTAAAAGTTTCAATGCTAGGGAAGAAATGAAAAATTTTGAATGGCTATCATATGCTAAATATAGTCCCAGATGATTTTATACTCAGTATCTTTTAAAAAATATATACTTTAGGGCTTCCCTGGTGGCGCAGTGGTTGAGAGTCCGTCTGCCGATGCAGGGCACACGGGTTCGTGCCCCGGTCCAGGAAGATCCCACATGCCGTGGAGCGGCTAGGCCCGTGAGCCATGGCTGCTGAGCCTGCGCGTCTGGAGCCTGTGCTCCGCAACGGGAGAGGCCACAACAGTGAGAGGCCCACGTACTGCCAAAAAAAAAAAAAATATATATATATATATATATATATATATATATATATACTTTAAATATTTTATTTAATCAACATTTGAACATGTAATCAATATTAAAAATTATCAGTAAGATAGTTCACACTCTTTCTTATACTAAACTTTCAGAATCTAGTGTATATTTTCTATTTACAACACCTTTCAATTAGAACACTAAATTTTCATTGGGTATAGTTGATCCATATTTATAGTTCATAAAATGTACAGTTGAAAAAAAAGACTTATATATCCAAGTTGTTCAAAACTAACTTAAGTTTTTTTTGCAGTGGCCCTACCATATTTATTTATTTATTTAAAAATTTTTTTGCATACAAAAAACTGTACCTAATTAATATGTACAATTTGATGAGTTTGGAGATAAGTATACATTTGTAAGGAAAAAAAAAACAACCTACACAGTCTATGCCATAAACCTATCCATCACCTCCAAAAGTTCCCTCCCACCCTCTTATTTTTTATTATTGTTGTTATTATTACTGTTATTTTGTGATAAGATCACCACATAAAATCTACCTTCGTAGCAAATTTTTATTTATATAATACAATATTGTTGACTGTAGGCTCTATGCTGTACAGTAGATCTCTAGGACTTATTCATCTTGCATAATTGAAACTTTATACCCTTTGACTACTACCTCCCTCTTTTCCTGTCTTCCCAACCCTTGGCAATCACCATTCAACTCTGCTTCTATGAGTTTGACTATTTTAGATTCATCATATAAGTGGTATAATGTAGTATTTATTCTTCTGTATCTGGCTTATTTCACTTACTATAATGTTCTCCAGTCTCATTTATGTCACAGATGGCAGGGTTTTCTTCTTTTTAAAGGCTGAATAAAATTCCATTGTATTTATATACAACATTTTCTTTAAACATTCATCCATCAGTGGACACTTAGGTGGTTTCCATATCTTTGCTGTTGTAAATAATGCTGCAATGAACATGCCAATATGCACGCCATTCTAACAGGTGTGAGGTGTTATCTCACTGTGGTTCTGATTTGTATTTCCCTGGTGAGTAGTGATGTTGAGCATCTTTTTATGTACCCATTGATCATTTATATGTCTCCTTTGGAGAAATGCCGATTTAGTTCCTTTGCCAATGTTTAAGTTGGGTTATTTGGTTTATTTTGCTATTGAGTTGTAGGAATTCCTTATATACTTTGGATATTAACCCTTTATCAGAGTAGCAAATATTTTCTCTCATTCTGTAGATTGCCTTTTCATTTGTTAATTGTTTCCTTTGCTATAGAGAAGATTTTTGTTTGATATAATGCGACTTGTCTATTTTTTCTTTTGTTGCCTGTGCTTTTGTTGTCATATTCAAGAAACTGCCAAGGCCAATGTCAATAAGCTCTTTCCCTTTGTTTTCTTCTAGGGATTTTATGGTCTTATGTTTAAATGTTTAATCCATTTTGAGTTGATCTTTGGGTATGGTGTGAGATAAGCATCCAATTTCATTCTTTTGTATGAAGATATCCAGCTTTCCCAACACTATTTATTGAAGAGAATATACTTTCCCATTGTTTTATTCTTGGCATCCTTGTCAAAATCAGTTGACCATATATGCATGGGTTTATTTTTCAGCTCTCTAGTCTATTCTGTTGGTGTATATATGTATTCATGTCAGTACATTACTGTTCTGATTACTGTAGCTTTGTAATATATTTTGAAATCAGGAAGTGTGATGCTTCTATCTTTGTTCTTTCTCAAGATTGCTTTGACTATTTATGTTCTTTTGTGGTTCCACTTAAATTTTAGGATTTTTTGGTCTATTTCTGTGAAAAATTATATTTGGATTTTGATAGGGATTGCACTGAATCTATAGACACTTTCGGTAATATAGACATTTTAACAATACTCTTCCAATCCATGAACACAGAATATCTTTCCACTTATTTGTGTCTTCTTCAGTTTCTTTCATCATGTCTTACAGTTTTCAGTGCACAGATTTTTCACCTCCTTGGTTAAGTTTATTCCTAAGTATTTTATTGTTTTTGATGCTTTTGTAAATGAGATTATTGATTTCCTTTTTGGGTATTTTGTTGTTAGTGTATAAAAGTGCAACTTATTTACATTGATTTTCATATCCTGCAATTGTGCTGAGTTCATTTATTAGTTATAATGATTTTTTTGCAGAGTCTTTAGGGTTTTCTGAATATAAGATTATGTCATCTACAAGCAGAAATAATTTTACTTCTTCCATTTTGATTTTGATGCCTTTCATTTCTGTTTCTTGCCTAATTGCTCTGGCTAGGACATCTAGTACTATGTTGAATAGAAGTGGCAAAAGTGATTATCTTTGCCTTAGAGGAAAACCTTTAAGTTTTTCAATATTGAGTATGATGTTAGTTGTGGGTGTTTCATATATTGCCTTTATTATGTTGAAGTTAAATTCCTTCTATACCTAATTTGTTGAGAGTTTTTATCCTGAATGAGTAGTGAATTTTGTCAACTGCTTTTCCTGTATCTATTGAGATGACCATGTGATTTTCTCCTTAATCCTGCTAATGTGGTATATCACATTGATTGATTTGCATACGTTGAACCATCCATGCATCCCAGGGATGAATCACTCTTGGTCATGATGTATGACCCTCTTCATGTGTTGTTGAATTTGGTTTGCTAATATTTTCTTGAGAATTTTTTCATCCATATTCATCAGGGATATTGGCCTATATTTTATTTTCTTATGGTGTCTTTGTCTGGCTTTGCTATCACGGCAATGCTGGCTTGGTAAAAAAGAGTTTGGAAATATTCCCTCCTATTTTTTGGAAAAGTTTGAGAAAGATTGGTATTAATTCTTCTTTAAATGTTTGGTAGAATTTGCCTATGGAGTCATCTGGTAAAGGGCTTTTCTTTGTTGGGAAGTTCTTTTATTACTGATTCAGTCTTCTTATTTGTTATTGGTCTGTTCAGGCTTTCCATTTCTTCTTAATTCAGTCTTGGTTGGCTGTATATTTGTAGAAATTTATCCATTTCTTCTAGGACGTTCAATTTGTTGGCATATAGTTGTTCATAATAGTCTCTTATTATCTTTTAAAAAAAATTCCATGGCATTGGATGTTTCCACTTCTATTTCTAATTTTACTTATTTAATTCTTTTTTTTCTTAGTTTAGCTAAGGATTTGTTGTTTTGTTTATTTTTTAAAAGAACTAAGCCTAGTTTTATCAATTTATTTTATTGTTTTTTAAATTCTTTATTTCACTTATTTCTGCTCTAATATTATTTCCTTCTTTCTGCTAACTTTGGAGTCAGTGTGTTCTTTTTCTAGTTCTTTGAGGTGTAACGTTAAGTTGTTTATAAAAGATTTTTCTTCTTCTTTTTTTTTATTTTTATTTTTTGCATTACACGGGCCTCTCACTGTTGTGGCCTCTCCCATTGCAGAGCACAGGCTCCGGATGCGCAGGCTCAGCCACCATGGCTCACAGGCCCAGCTGCTCCACGGCATGTGGAATCCTCCTGGACCGGGGCACGAACCCGCATCCCCTGCATCTGCAGGCAGACTCTCAACCACTGCGCCACCAGGGAAACCCTTTCTTCTTCTTTAATGCAGGCATTTATTGCTATAAATTTGCCTGTGGTATGTTGTTTTTTTGTTTTAATTTGCCTCATGATATTTTCTTTTTTTTTTTTTTTGCTTTATAACAAATTTAATCAGTTATACATATACATATGTTTCCATATCCCCTCCCTTTTGCGTCTCCCTCCCACCCTCCCTATCCCACCCCTCCAGGCGGTCACAAAGCACCAAGCTGATCTCCCTGTGCTATGCGGCTGCTTCCCACTAGCTATCTACCTTACGTTTGGTAGTGTATATATGTCCATGCCGCTCTTTCACTTTGTCACAGCTTACCCTTCCCCCTCCCCATATCCTCAAGTCCATTCTCTAGTAGGTCTGTGTCTTTATTCCTGTCTTACCCCTATGTTCTTCATGACATTTTTTTTTCTTAAATTCCATATATATGTGTTAGCATACAGTATTTGTCTTTCTCTTTCTGACTTACTTCACTCTGTATGACAGACTCTAGGTCCATCCACCTCATTACAAATAGCTCAATTTCATTTCTTTTTATGGCTGAGTAATATTCCATTGTATATATGTGCCACATCTTCTTTATCCATTCATCCGATGATGGACACTTAGGTTGTTTCCATCTCCGGGCTATTGTAAATAGGGCTGCTATGAACATTTTGGTACATGTCTCTTTTTGAATTATGGTTTTCTCAGGGTATATGCCCAGTAGTGGGATTGCTGGGTCATATGGTAGTTCTATTTGTAGTTTTTTAAGGAACCTCCATACCATTCTCCATAGCGGCTGTACCAATTCACATTCCCACCAGCAGTGCAAGAGTGTTCCCTTTTTTCCACACCCTCTCCAGCATTTATTGTTTCTAGATTTTTTGATGATGGCCATTCTGACTGGTGTGAGATGATATCTCATTGTAGTTTTGATTTGCATTTCTCTAATGAGTAAAGATGTTGAGCATCCTTTCATGTGTTTGTTGGCAGTCTGTATATCTTCTGTGGAGAAATGTCTATTTAGGTCTTCTGCCCATTTTTGGATTGGGTTGTTTGTTTTTTGGTTATTGAGCTGCATGAGCTGCTTATAAATTTTGGAGATTAATCCTTTGTCAGTTGCTTCATTTGCAAATATTTTCTCCCATTCTGAGGGTTGTCTTTTGGTCTTGTTTATGGTTTCCTTTGCTGTGCAAAAGCTTTTAAGTTTCATTAGGTCCCATGTGTTTATTTTTGTCTTTATTTCCATTTCTCTAGGAGGTGGGTCCAAAAGGATCTTGCTGTGATTTATGTCATAGAGTGTTCTGCCTATGTTTTCCTCTAAGAGTTTGATAGTGTCTGGCCTTACATTTAGGTCTTTAATCCATTTTGAGCTTATTTTTGTGTATGGTGTTAGGGAGTGATCTAATCTCATACTTTTACATGTCCCTATCCAGTTTTCCCAGCACCACTTATTGAAGAGACTGTCCTTTCTCCACTGTACATTCCTGCCTCCTTTATCAAAGATAAGGTGACCATATGTCCGTGGGTTTATCTCTGGGCTTTCTATCCTGTTCCATTGATCTATCTTTCTGTTTTTGTGCCAGTACCATACTGTCTTGATTACTGTAGCTTTGTAGTATAGTCTGAAGTCAGGGAGCCTGATTCCTCCAGCTCCATTTTTCGTTCTCAAGATTGCTTTGGCTATTCGGGGTCTCTTGTGTTTCCATACAAATTGTGAAATTTTTTGTTCTAGTTCTGTGAAAAATGCCAGTGGTAGTTTGATAGGGATTGCATTGAATCTGTAGATTGCTTTGGGTAGTAGAGTCATTTTCACAATGTTGATTCTTCCAATCCAAGAACATGGTACATCTCTCCATCTATTTGTATCATCTTTAATTTCTTTCATCAGTGTCTTATAATTTTCTGCATACAGGTCTTTTGTCTCCTTAGGTAGGTTTATTCCTAGATATTTTATTCTTTTTGTTGCAGTGGTAAATGGGAGTGTTTCCTTGATTTAACTTTCAGATTTTTCATCATTAGTATATAGGAATGCCAGAGATTTCTGTGCATTAATTTTGTATCCTGCAACTTTACCAAATTCATTGATTAACTCTAGTAGTTTTCTGGTAGCATCTTTAGTATTCTCTATGTATAGTATCATGTCATCTGCAAACAGTGACAGCTTTACTTCTTCTTTTCCAATTTGGATTCCTTTTATTTCCTTTTCTTCTCTGATTGCTGTGGCTAAAACTTCCAAAACTAGGTTGAATAAGAGTGGTGAGAGTGGGCAACCTTGTCTTGTTCCTGATCTTAGTGGAAATGGTTTCAGTTTTTCACCATTGAGGACGATGCTGGCTGTGGGTTTGTCATATATGGCCTTTATTATGTTGAGGAAAGTTCCCCCTATGCCTACTTTCTGCAGGGTTTTTATCATAAATGGGGTTGAATTTTGTCGAAAGCTTTCTCTGCATCTATTGAGATGATCATATGGTTTTTCTCCTTCAATTTGTTAATATGGTGTATCACGTTGATTGATTTGCGTATATTGAAGAATCCTTGCATTCCTGGAATAAACCCCACTTGATCATGGTGTATGATCCTTTTAATGTGCTGTTGGATTCTGTTTGCTAGTATTTTGTTGAGGATTTTTGCATCTATGTTCATCAGTGATATTGGCCTGTAGTTTTCTTTCTTTGTGACATCCTTGCCTGGTTTTGGTATCAAGGTGATGGTGGCCTCGTAGAATGAGTTTGGGAGTGATCCTCCCTCTGCTATATTTTGGAAGAGTTTGAGAAGGATAGGTGTTAGCTCTTCTCTAAATGCTTGATAGAATTCGCCTGTGAAGCCATCTGGTCCTGGGCTTTTGTTTGTTGGAAGATTTTTTATCACAGTTTCAATTTCAGTGCTTGTGATTGGTCTGTTCATATTTTCTATTTCTTCCTGATTCAGTCTTGGCAGGTTGTGCATTTCTAAGAATTTGTCCATTTCTTCCAGGTTGTCCATTTTATTGGCATAGAGTTGCTTATAGTAATCTCTCATGATCTTTTGTATTTCTGCAGTGTCAGTTGTTACTTCTCCTTTTTCATTTCTAATTCTATTGATTTGAGTCTTCTCCCTTTTTTTCTTGATGAGTCTGGCTAATGGTTTATCAATTTTGTTTATCTTCTCAAAGAACCAGCTTTTAGTTTTATTGATCTTTGCTATTGTTTCCTTCATTTCTTTTTCATTTATTTCTGATCTGATTTTTATGATTTCTTTCCTTCTGCTAACTTTGGGATGTTTTTGTTCTTCTTTCTCTAATTGCTTTAGGTGCAAGGTTAGGTTGTTTATTCGAGATGTTTCCTGTTTCTTAAGGTGGGATTGTATTGCTATAAACTTCCCTCTTAGAACTGCTTTTGCTGCATCCCATAGGTTTTGGTTCGTCGTGTCTCCATTGTCATTTGTTTCTAGGTATTTTTTTTTTTTTTCTTTTTTTGCGGTATGCGGGCCTCTCACTGTTGTGGCCTCTCCCGTTGCGGAGCACAGGCTCCGGATGCGCAGGCCCAGCGGCCATGGCTCACGGGCCCAGCCGCTCCGCGGCATATGGGATCCTCCCAGACCGGGGCATGAACCCGTATCCCCTGCATCGGCAGGCGGACTCTCAACCACTGCGCCACCAGGGAGGCCCTGTTTCTAGGTATTTTTTAACTTACTCTTTGATTTCTTCAGTGATCACTTCGTTATTAAGTAGTGTATTGTTTAGCCTCCATGTGTTTGTATTTTTTACAGCTCTTTTCCTGTAATTGATATCTAGTCTCATAGCATTGTGGTCGGAAATGATACTTGATACAATTTCAATTTTCTTAAATTTACCAAGGCTTGATTTGTGGCCCAAGATATGATCTATCCTGGAGAATGTTCCATGAGCACTTGAGAAAAATGTGTATTCTGTTGTTTTTGGATGGAATGTCCTATAAATATCAATTAAGTCCATTTTGTTTAATGTATCATTTAAAGCTTGTGTTTCCTTATTTATTTTCATTTTGGATGATCTGTCCATTGGTGAAAGTGGGGTGTTAAAGTCCCCTACTATGAGTGTGTTACTGTCGATTTCTCCTTTTATGGCTGTTAGTATTTGCCTTATGTATTGAGGTCCTCCTATGTTGGGTGCATAAATATTTACAATTGTTATATCTTCTTCTTGGATCGATCCCTTGATCATTATGTAGTGTCCTTCTTTGTCTCTTCTAGTAGTCTTTATTTTAAAGTCATTTTGTCTGATATGAGAATTGCTACTCCAGCTTTCTTTTGGTTTCCATTTGCATGGAATATCTTTTTCCATCCCCTTACTTTCAGTCTGTATGTGTCTCTAGGTCTGAAGTGGGTCTCTTGTAGACAGCATATATATGGGTCTTGTTTTTGTATCCATTCAGCCAATCTGTATCTTTTGGTGGGAGCATTTAGTCCATTTACATTTAAGGAAATTATCAATATGTATGTTCCTATTCCCATTTTCTTAATTGTTTTGGGTTCGTTATTGTAGGTCTTTTACTTCTGTTGTGTTTCTTGCCTAGAGAAGTTCCTTTAGCATTTGTTGTAAAGCTGGTTTGGTGGTGCTGAACTCTCTCAGCTTTTGCTTGTCTGTAAACGTTTTAATTTCTCCATCAAATCTGAATGAGATCCTTGCTGGGTAGAGTAATCTTGGTTGCAGGTTTTTCTCCTTCATCACTTTAATTATGTCCTGCCACTCCCTTCTGGCTTGTAGAGTTTCTGCTGAGAGATCAGCTGTTATCCTGATGGGGATTCCCTTGTGTGTTATTTGTTGTTTTTGCCTTGCTGCTTTTAATATGATTTCTTTGTGTTTAATTTTTGACAGTTTGATTAATATGTGTCTTGGCATATTTCTCCTTGGTTTTATTCTGTATGGGACTCTCTGTGCCTCCTGGAATTGATTAACTATTTCCTTTCCCATATTAGGGAAGTTTTCAACTATAATCTCTTCAAATATTTTCTCAGTCCCTTTCTTTTTCTCTTCTTCTGGAACCCCTATAATTCGAATGTTGGTGCGTTTAATGTTGTCCCAGAGGTCTCTGAGACTGTCCTCTGTTCTTTTCATTCTTTTTTCTTTATTTTGCTCTGCAGCAGTTATTTCCACTATTTTATCTTCCACCTCACTTATCCGTTCTTCTGCCTCAGTTATTCTGCTATTGATCCCATCTAGAGTATTTTTTATTTCATGTATTGTGTTTTTAATCGATGCTTGATTCATCTTTAGTTCTTCTAAGTCCTTTTTAGCTGTTTCTTGCATTTTGTCTATTCTATTTCCAAGATTTTGGATCTGGGAAATAGAATCTTGGATCATCTTTACCATCATTATTCTGAATTCTTTTTCAGGTAGACTGCCTATTACCTCTTCATTTGTTAGATCTGGTGGGTTTTTATCTTGCTCCTTCTCCTGCTGTGTGTTTTTCTGTCTTCTCATTTTGCTTATGTTACTGTGTTTGGGGTCTCCTTTTTGCAGGCTGCAGGTTCGTAGTTCCCGTTGTTTTTGGTGTCTGTCCCCAGTGGCTAAGGTTGGTTTAGTGGGTTGTGTAGGCTTCCTGGTGGAGGGGACTAGTGCCTGTGTTCTGGTGGATGAGGCTGGATCTTGTCTTTCTGGTGGGCAGGTCCACGTCTGGTGGTGTGTTTTGGGGTGTCTGCAGACTTTTTATGATTTTAGGCCACCTCTCTGCTAATGGGTGGGGTTGTGTTCCTGTCTTGCTAGTTGTTTGGCATAGGGTGTCCAGCACTGTAGCTTGCTGGTCGTTGAGTGAAGCTGGGTGCTGGTGTTGAGATGGAGATCTCTGGAAGATTTTTGCCGTTTGATTTTATGTGGAGCTGGGAGGTCTCTTGTGGACCAGTGTCCTGAAGTTGGCTCTCCCACCTCAGAGGCACAGCACTGACTCTGGGCTCCTCAATTTGGGATGATGTGTTGTCTATTCATGTATTCCACAGATGCAGGGTACATCAAGTTGATTGTGGAGCTTTAATCCGCTGCTTCTGAGGCTGCTGGGAGAGGTTTCCCTTTCTCTTCTTTGTTCTCACAGCTCCTGGGTCTCAGCTTTGGATTTGGCCCCGCCTCTGCGTGTAGGTTGCCGGAGGGCGTCTGTTCTTCGCTCAGACAGGACAGGGTTAAAGGAGCAGCCGCTTCGGGGACTCTGGCTCACTCAGGCCGGGCGGGAGGGAGGGGCACGGAGTGCGGGGCGAGCCTGCAGCGGCAGAGGTCGGCGTGACGTTGCACCAGCCCGAGGCGCGCCGTGCGTTCTCCCAGGGAAGCCGCCCCTGGATCCCGGGACCCCGGCCGTGGCGGGCTGCACAGGCTCCCGGAAGGGCGGTGTGGGCAGTGACCTGCGCTCGCACACAGGCTTCTTGGCGGCGGCAGCAGCAGCCCCAGCGTCCCACGCCCGTCACTGGGCTCCGCGCTTTCAGTCGCGACTCGCGCCCGTCTGTGGAGCCCCTTTAAGCAGCGCTCTTAATCCCCTCTCCTCGCGCACCAGGAAACCAAGAGGGAAGAAAAAGTCTCTTGCCTCTTCGGCAGCTCCAGAGTTTTCCCAGACTCCCTCCCGGCTAGCTGTGGCACATTAGCCCCCTTCAGGCTGAGTTCTCGCCGCCAGCCCCAGTCCTCTCCCTGCGCTCTGACCGAAGCCCGAGCCTCAGCTTCCAGCGCTGCGCGCCCCGGCGGGCGAGCAGACAAGCCTCTCGGGCTGGTGAGTGCCGCTCGGCACCGATCCTCTGTGTGGGGATCTCTCCGCTTTGCCCTACCCAGGTATGTGGGGAGTTTCTTGCGTTTTGGGAGGTCTGAGGTCTTCTGCCAGCGTTCAGTAGGTGTTCTGTAGGAGTTGTTCCACGTGGAGCTGTATTTCTGGTGTATCCGTGGGGAGGAAGGTGATCTCCGCGTCTTACTCTTCCGCCATCTTTGCCTCATGATATTTTCTAATTTCCTTTTTTGACTTCTTCTTTGACCCAAAGGTTCAAGAGTGTGTTGTTTAGTTTCCATGTATTTGTGATTTTTTTCCATTTTTTTTTATTGAACTCTAGTGTTGTTCCATTGTGGTTAGAAAAGATACTTTGAACGATTTCAGTCTTCTTAAATTTGTTAAGACTTGTTTCATGACCTATCTTGGAGACTGTTCCATGTGCACTTGAGAAGAATGTATGCTCTGCTGCTGTTGGGAAGAATGTTTTGTATATGTCTTTTAGATTAGTTTGGTCTATATCATACTTCAAGTCTGCTGTTTCCTTATTGATTTTCTGTCTGGATGATTTGACCATTATTGCAAGTGGATTATTTAGGTCTCCTATTATTATTGTAATGCTGTCTATTTGTTCCTTCAGATCTGTCATTGATTGCTTTATAAATTTTGATACTCTGATATTGGGTACATATATATTTATATTTGTTATATCTTCCTGTTGAATTGACCCTTTTATCATTATGTAATGACCTTCTTTGTCTCTTGCAACAGTTTTGGACTTACATTTTGTTTGATATAAGTATAGCCGCCTCTGCTTTCATTTGGTTATCATTTGCATGGAATATCTTCCATCCCTTCATTTTTGGCCTATATTATATATTCTTAAATCTAAAATGGATCTCTTTTTGACAGTGTGTAGTAGGATCTTATTTTTTAATCCATTCCACCACTCTATCTTTTGATTGCTGAGTTTAATCCATTTATATTTAGAGTAATTATTGATAGATAAGGACTTACTATTGCCATTTTCTTGATTGCTTCCTGTCTGTTTTGTAGTTTTTTTTGTTCTTTTCTTTCCATCTTTCTCTCTGATTTGATGATATTTTTTTGTAGTGATATACTTTGATCTTTCTCATCTTTTTTGTATCTGCTGTAGGTTTTTCTTTGTGGCTACCACGAGGCTTGCATGCAACTTCCTATTGTTATAATAGTTTATTTTGAGCCGATAACAACTTAATTTCAATTGAGTATAAAAGTTCAATGCTTCTATTCCCCCCCCAACACATTTATCTTATTGATGTCAGAATTTGCTTTTTTTATATTGCATATTCATTAACCAAATTTTTGTGCTCATAGTTACTCTTAATACTTTTGTTTTTTAACTTTTATACTAGGGTTAAAAGTGATTAATGCACCACCCTTACAGAATTACATTATTCTGTATTTGTCTATACATTTACCTTTACTTATAAGATTTATACTTTCATGTGTTTTCATGTTGCTTTTTTAGCGCTTTAGCTTTCATTTTAACTTGAAATAACTCACTTTACCACTTCTTGTAGGACAGGTCTTCTTTGTCTCAGAAAGTTATCATTTCTCCTTAATTTTTGAAAAACCGTTTTACCAGGTGTAGTATTCTTGGTTGGCAGCGTTTTTTTCTTTCATCACTTTGAATAGATCATCTAATTCTCTCCTAGCCTGCAAAATTTCTGCCAAGAAATCTGCTTAAAGTGTTATGGGGATTCCCTTGTATGTGACAAGGTCCCTTTTCTTCTGCTTATTTCAAAATTCTCATTGTCTTTGATTTTTTCACAATTTAATTATGTTAAGTGTCAGTGTAGGTGCCTTTAGCTTTAATCTATTTGGGGTCTTTTGGGCTTCACAAATTTAGATAACCATTTTCCTCCCCAGTTTGGGTAGATTTTTCCCATTATTTGTTTTTTTAAAAAAATTATGTATTTATTTTAGTTTTTGGCTGTGTTGGGTCTTTGTTGCTGCATGCAAGCTTTCTCCATTTGCAGTGAGCAGGGGTTACTCTTCGTTGCAGTGCGCAGGCTTCTCATTGTGGTGGCTTCTCTTGTGGAGCACAGGCTCTAGGTGCATGGGCTTCAGTAGCTGTGGTGCGTGGGCTCAGTAGTTGTGGCGCACGGGCTTAGTTGCTCCATGGCATGTGGGATCTTCCCAAACCAGGGCTCAAACCCATGTCCCCTGCATTGGCAGGTGGATTCTTAACAACTGTGCCACCAGGGAAGTCCCTTCCATTATGTCTTTTTAAAAATATTTATTTATTTTTGGCTGCAATGGGTCTTTGTTGCTGTGCATGGGCTTTCTCTAGTTGTGGTGAGTGGGGGTTACTCTTCATTTTGTTGTGCGGGCTTCTCATTGAGGTGGCTTCTCTTGTTGCAGAGCACAGGCTCTAGGTGCGTGGGCTTCAGTAGTTGTAGCACGCAGGCTTAGTGCTTGTGGCTTATGGACTCTAGAGCACAGGCTCAGTAGTTGTGGCACATGGGCTTAATTGATCTGTGGCATGTGGGATCTTCCCAGACCAGGGCTTGAACCCATGTCCCCTGCATTAGCAGGTGGATTCTTAACCACTGCACCACCAGGGAAGCCCCCATTATATCTTTAAATAAGGTTTCTGCTCCCATATGCATATGTTGGTTAAGTTGATGATGTCTCATAAGTCCCATAGGCTTTCTTCACTCCTTTTCTTTCTTTTTGTTCCTCTGACTGGGTAATATCAAATGACTTGTTCTCAAGTTCATTGATTCTTTCTTCTGTTGTTGAAGCTCTCTATTGAATTTTTTAGTTCAATTATTGGTTCTTCAATTCCAGAATTTCTGTTTGGTTCTTTTTTATGATTTCTGTCTCTTTGTTAAGCTTCTTATTTTGTTCATGTATTGTTTTTCTGAATTCATTTACTTCTTTATCTATATTCCCTTGTAGATCACTGACCTTCTTTAAGATGAGTGTCCTGAATTATTTGTCAAGTGGTTCATAGACCTCCATTTCTTTAGGGCCAGTTACTGGTGCTTTATTTTGTTCCTTAGGTGGTTTCAGGTTTCTCTGATTCTTCATGATCCTTGTAACCTTGTGTGGGTGTAGATGCATTTGAAGAAGTGGTTGCAGGTAAAGTGCAACTGTCCTTCCTACCCTCTTCAATGCATCTCTTTTCATTTCTGTACTCTACATGGTGCTGTAATCTCTCATCTGGATTCTGGAGCTCTTGGCAGGTACTCTTATCTATTGATGGTTTTCAGATTAGTGTTTCTGTGAGAGTATGAAGACAGAACCTCCTATTTTGCCATCTTGCTGACATCACTCCTACACACAGAGTATCTTATTTGATTCTCATAAAGTTTTGTGATGTAGTATAATCATTATTTTCCCCCGGATGGGTAAATAGAAGTATAGTGGCAGAACTGGGACTTGTTCCCAAGTCTTAAGACTTCAAATTCTTTTCTCATTCAATGGCCCAATCAAGCTGACTTATTGAATTCTTTCCCTCTCTTTTCTGACACTTTCCACATTCATTTTTTACCAGTTAATACGGTACTATTTTTGTATCTAAGAAATATTTTTTCAATAAATTCATCTGTAAAACTTTTCCCAAGGTAATGTATTCGAAGAATATTCTATAACGTTATTTTCTGACAGTTTTCCTCTAGAACATCAGTCAATATAAAAACACAAAATGGAGGGCTTCCCTGGTGGCGCAGTGGTTGAGAGTCTGCCTGCCAATGCAGGGGACACGGGTTCGAGCCCTGGTCTGGGAAGATCCCACATGCCGTGGAGCAACTAGCCCCATGAGCCACAATTACTGAGCCTGCGCGTCTGGAGCCTGTGCTCCGCAACAAGAGAGGCCGCGATAGTGAGAGGCCTGCGCACCGTGATGAGGAGTGGCCCCCACTTGCCGCAACTAGAGAAAGCCCTCGCACAGAAAACGAAGACCCAACACAGCCATAAATAAATAAATAAAATTAAAAAAAAAAAAAAAAACACACAAAATGGAAACAGATTTGTTTCTAGGGAATATTTCTGTGCTCTGGAGATATTTCCATATCAAATATGTCACAAAAAAAATTACCAAATGCCAAAAATGCTAAAAAATGAAGTGTATTTGTACAGTATACATTATATTAATCTTTCACTCACTCTTGTAACTTAAACTATCCCTTCTCTACCATGACCCTCAGAAGCCCTGATGTCTCTCTTAAGTTGCTTATGTTTTGGGGGTGACATTTGGTGATCCCAGTACTGAAATAGGATAATGGCTCACCCACAGTCACCTCCTACCCTCTTTTTATTATGGTGCACACCTGAGGGTCTAAGGATGCCAAATCCCAGCTGAATCAAGCTCATACCTAAGGCATAGAATTTAAGTTTATTTTCTGTTGTTCTTGCTGACTCTTTGCATTTCCAGACTTTGGTGCAGAGTTATGAGAATTTTACTTTCCTGTGTTTCCGTGCCTTTGTTTATTTTTCTGGATTCAATTCTTGTCCCCCTACACCTCTAGGATTGCTCAGACTTTTGGGGCAATATTTCCTCATGTACATTTTCTTTTCAACTTTCTCTAAAAGTACTCTAATTGTTTCTAAGATTTTGAGTTAAAGGAGTCTGACCAATTGGAAATCTACTCATGGCTGTGGAAAAGATTTGCTTTAGGAAAAACCTGGGCACACCTATTTGGCCTCTTTTCCTTCTATATCTCCAGTATTTGGGTCTTCACTTTATTTGGTATACCTAACTCCATTGTTCCTTCCTCAAGCAATTCAGATAAAAAACAGTTAAAGATGTCTCAGGAGAGTTGTTAGTCTCTGGATTATAAAGAGACAACTTGGGGCTTCCCTGGTGGCGCAGTGGTTGAGAGTCTGCCTGCTGATGCAGGGGACACGGGTTCGTGCCCCAGTCTGGGAAGATCCCACATGCCGCGGAGCGGCTGGGCCTGTGAGCCATGGCCGCTGAGCCTGCGTGTCCGGAGCCTGTGCTCTGCAACGGGAGAGGCCACAACAGTGAGAGGCCCGCGTACTGAAAAAAAAAGACAACTTAAAGCAAAACCATTAGGCTTGACCAGGGGAAAAGTGTATAATGTTGGCTTAATGAGTAAGTGTAGAACTATTGTAAAGACACTTGATGCAACTACTCTGTAAGAGTTTCCATTTTATTTTTTTTTCTTATATCACAGATACACTAACTGGCTTTCACATCTGTGGTTTAGTTGGTTTCCTGAGAGCAGATCCTGGAATGTGGAGAGGCTTCTTCCCACTGCTATCCTTTTCACTGTTTAGTGCAGTGGGTTCTATGCCTCCAGGATAAAGAAACAGCTCACAGAGGAAGTAAGAGACCTAAGCCCTATATAATTGAGCTTGTATAAAGCCAAATTTTAGGAGCACAAAAGATGAAGGCTTTGTAAATGCTGGTGGTTAAATTACAGCTTTAAGGAAGATGGGAAGTGCATGTTTAATCATTCATTTATTTCTTAAACATTTATTGATTTACTGATGTGTCAGACTTAAATAAGATCAAGAACCTCTCCTTATAGTCTAGTTGAGACAGACTCGTAAACTGGTAAGCCACGATGTAATGTGGCAAGAAGTATAATAGGGTATGGTAACTAATAGAAGGATAACATATGAGCAAGGTCTTAGAAATATCAGACTTCATTTAGGTCTCTGTGATCAAATTTCCCTTTCAGAGTTGTTTGGGCAATTATGCTGAGGCAACGCAATAGAGCTACAACCATTGTTGCCATTGTCAGCACAATCAAAATCTAGGGTGTGATTGTGGATGGGAAAGTGGATCTTGGAGAAGATTCCAGGAGGAAGTCTGGATTAAAGTGATGTCTTTACTGGAAAAATATGTATTTTTATATACAAGAACATATTGTAAATAATTTTATTTTCTGAACATCAATATATGCCAAGATTTAGAATTTGCAAATATAGGACAATCATACACACATACACATGCATTCACACCCCAAATATAAAAATATATACACTTAACAGTTTTTCACAGAATTACTATTTCAACCCGAGAACTTCCTTTTCACAGTATTACTAAATATACAAATACTAATTGGCTTAAATTATTAAAAGAAACAGTGTTAATTTAAAAATGTTCTATATTTGTATCTTGACTTGTGCCTGTTAGGAATTTAAAAGATTGTGAAGTTTTGTCTCAAAATAAAGTCTGACTAATTTAAGAAGTCTTCTAAAAAATAATTTTCATATATTCCAGAAATGTCTGTTAGAACTCAAAAAGAATATAAAATATTCTACCACATACTCATAACTTTAAATTTGTAGTTTTAAATGATTAGTTGGGAAATTAAATACTCTACTGATATATAAGTGCTGAAACTAGAATTGAGCATCAGAAATACCTGGGCATTTTAAAAATATACTTTCCCCAGTCCTTCCCAGACCCATCGAATTAGATTGCCAGGAGCAGGTTTGGGTATGCAGATTTTCAGATATATATCCCTGTGTAAAGTACCATTGCTAATAGATGTTAGATGTTATTGACTTTAAGCTCCATGAGGTCAAAAGCTCTATCTTATTTATTTTGTCCCTAGCACCTGATACATAATAATTACTCAGTTTGCAGAGTGGATGAATGGATGGATAAATGGATTGAATCTCTCTGTTTCACATTCATTTAATGTTTTTTCATGTTTGAAATCCAGACCCAATACCAACAGTAAATTCTTCTTCTGGCACTGGGAAAGGTGTGTCTGGTCTTAGTCCTTTGAGCCTGGCTAATCTCTGCGAAAGAGTCTCATTCCATGAGGGCTTTGGACATTGGCCTTTGTGCCTGTAAGGCTCTTGTTGTAATGTACTAGTAAGCGGGACCTAATCCTGCATTCCCTCTTTTCCTGGAATTCTCCTTTGAGCTATCTGTGCTTTTCTATTCCCGGTGCCCTAAGGATGTTTTCTGACAAAGGCTGCAGGAACTACACATCTCAACTCTATCTCCTCAGACTCCTCCCCACAGCTGCAGAAAGTACTTTCTTCCCCTTCCTATGTGGCAGGAAGCCACCCTTTTGTCATATCTTGCATCTGTCTACTCTGTGTCTAATGAGGAAACCTCTACACTAGTTCTCCAGGCTTGGTCCACAGCGAGTTAAAAGATCAGCTTTGGGAGATTTTCTAAAACAAACAAACCCTCAATTCTCTTTTAAGTGTCTGGCTCTTAATATTGAAAGCCAGAATTTTCATGATTATTTCTTCTACTTTGAATTATTTTAAAGTTTATTTTGAAAATCAAAGTAGAAAATCTTATCTCTGTTTTAGATCATCGCTACTCTAAGTGTGGTCCACTTTGGGCAGCAGCAGCCCAGACTCTCCTGGGAGCTTGTTAAAAATACAGAATCTCAGCTCCCAGCTCATACCTGCTGAATCAGAATCTGTACTTAAACAGGATCTCCTGCTGATCGATCTGCATGTACATTAACATTTGAAAAATGACTCTTCTTGGTGACTTCTTCTCTAATCCTGAAGTATCATTTTAGCCACAATAAAGAGAGAGTGAGATTTACTAGGAGTTAAAAATGCATCAGAAAATTATATGTTATCTCATCCCCAAAGCCAGCACCTTACTTAATGAGGAAACAAACATCTGCCAAAGTCAGGAATACAACAAGGATGGCCAATATCATTATTACCATTCAAAACCATTTTCATATTGTCATCCAGTGCCCTTAGGGAGAGGCATATGAATTAGAAAAGAAAAGGTAAAATAATCTTTATTTATAGATTATATTATATATTTGAAAAACAAAAAATCTTTGAAAAAAACTACCAATACACTTAAGAGAATTTAGTAAAATAGCAGGTTATAAAATCAATACATAAAAAGCAACAGCTTTCATATGTAAAAATAATAACTGGTGGGGCTTCCCTGGTGGCGCAGTGGTTGAGAGTCCGCCTGCCGATGCAGGGGAGGCAGGTTCGTGCCCCGGTCTGGGAGGATCCCACGTGCCGTGGAGCGGCTGGGCCCGTGAGCCATGGCCGCTGAGCCTGTGCGTCCGGAGCCTGTGCTCCGCAACGGGAGAGGCCACAGCAGTGAGAGGCCCGCGTACCGCAAAAATAAATAAATAAATAAATAAATAACTGGTTGTAAGATATAAAGATCCCTTTCATAATTGCAACAAAAATAGCAACAAAAGTACCTAGCATAAATTTATAAGAAATGACCAAGACATATATGAAGAAACTATAAAATATACCTGAATGACAGAAACGAAACATGAACAAATAGTAAGCCATACCATCAGTTTGAATAGGAAGACTAAATATTGTAAAATATCTTTTCTGATAATACACATTATCAGGCTTTTTTCTTGAAGCTAAACAAATAGATTATATATTTCATTTGGAAAAGCAATTAAACATAAATAGCCTGGAAAACTTTAAAAAAGAAAACAATGGGGGGGGTGAAATCTTAAACCAGATATTAAAACATATTACAAAATCTCTATAATTAGAAGAATATTATATTGGCAATTGAATAAACAAACAAACTAATAGAACCAAATAAAAAAATCCAGAAATAAATCTAACTGCACATGGAAATTTAGACCATGATAAAGACAGTGTCTGAAATCAGTGGAGAAATACAGAGTTTAAAAAAAGCTATGTTGGGATATCTGGATAGCCATATGAAAAAGATAAAAATGGATTCATCTGCATACCATATAACAGTATAAATTCTAAATGGGTAGAAGATCTGAATGTAAAAAATAAAACTATACAAATACTAGAAGAAAGCATGGGTGAATCCTTTATAACACGTGACTGAGTGAAAATTTCTCAAGTTAAGTGAAAAGTCTGATAACTTTGGCTATATTTTTAAAAATTCCACATGGCAAAAAGCCACTAAAAGCAAAGTAAAAATACAAGTGACATCTGGGGAAATATTTATAACTTCTCTTGCAGAGAAGGGGTTAATATCCCTAATATCTAAAGGACTCTACAAAGTGAGAAGAAAACAAAGAACATTATACAACTGGACAAGAACTATATACACACAATTCACAGGAAAAGAAATAGAAATAATACTTTAAAGATAGAAAAAGGTACTCAAACTTGCTCTTAATGAGAGGGATGAGAATTAAAACTACATTAAAACTTCATCTCTCATCTATCAAATTGGCAAAAATCCAAGACTGTAACAATTGCATTCTGTTGGCAAGACTGTGGGAAAATAGGCACTCCCATACTTTGCTGATGGGAGTACAGCCCTGGTGAAAGAAACTTGTCCATATCTAGCAATATTACATAGTATTTATGCTTTGACCCAGCAACCCCACTTCGAGGAATCTTTCCTAAAGATCCACCAGGAAAAGCATGGAATGACATATATACAAGGCAATTCTTAGTGGCACTAATTTGTAATAGCAAAATAGAAAACAACTCAAACATCCAACAATAAGAGACTAGTTGAAATAAACCATGGTACATCCATGCAATGGAGGACCATGAAGTAGTTACAAAGAATGAAAATTATCTCAATTTCATGCTGTGAAAAATTATTAGGTGAAAAAAATGAAGGGCAGAACACTGTCTGTAATATGCTAGTTTTTATCTAAGAAGGGGGAAGGGATATGAATATATATTTGTATTTGCATATATTAATAAAACAATGGAAAGATAAACAAAGAACTACTGTAAATGGTTATCTGGTGAGGAGGTAGGTATTGGGGTGGTGGGGAGAAAAGTTAATGCTAGACTTCTCTAAATGCAGTTTGTATAGTTTGACCTTGGGGTCATGTAAATGTTTTCACCCAATCTTAAAAGAAAATTAGATAAAAATGGAAACAACAAATAAGGCAATCCACAAAACCTGGAAACAAAATGAAGCAAAATAAAACATGTATTTCAAATTAGTGGATCTGTGTCTTAATAACACAGGAGATTATTTTATGTAACTCTTTTTAAAACTTTTTATTTTATATTGGAGTATAGCCGATTAACAATGTTGTGATAGTTTCAGGTGCACAGGAAAACGATTCAGCCATACATATACATGCATCCATTCTCCCGCAGACTCCCCTCCCATCCAGGTTACCACTTAACATTAAGCAGAGTTCCCTATGCTATACAGTAGGTCCTTGTTGGCTACCCTTTTTGTTTCATGTGTCTTTAAAACAGGGGGTAGGTGAGAGGGAATTGGTATCAGTTAATAGAGACTTAGGAGACCAGTTAATCAAATGCAGCGCATGGACTTTGGATTCTTATTCAAACAAACAAACAATTTATGAAGCAGTTGGAAATTTTAAAAATTGTGGTAGTGTACACTTAACATAAAATTTACCATTTTAATGGAAACAACCTAAATGTCCATTAATGGATGAATGGATAAAGAAAATGCACATATATACAGTGGAATATTATTCAGCCATAAAAAGAATGAAACCTTGCCATTTCTAATGGGTAAAGAAGATGTGGTACAGATATAAAATAGAATATTACTCAGTCATTAAAAAGAATGAGGAATAATGCCATTTGCAGCAACATGGATGGACCTAGAGATTGTCATACTGTAAGTGATGTAAGTCAGATAGAGAAAGAAAAATATCACAAGATATCGCTTATATGCAGAATCTAAAATTTAAAAAATCATACAAATGAGCTGATTTACAAAACAGAAGCAGATTCACAGACTTAGAGAAGGAACTTATGTTTACCAGGGGGAAGGGTGTGGGGTGGAGGGATAGTTAGGGAGTTTGGGACTGACATGTACACACTGCTATATTTAAAATGGATCACCAACAAGGACCTACTGTATATCACAGGGAACTCTAATCAATATTATGTTACAACTTAAATGGGAATAGAATTTGAAAAATAAAAAAGAAAAGAATTCTTGCCATTTGTGACAGCATGGATGGACCTCGAGGGCATTATGCTAAGTGAAATGAATCAGACAGAAAAAGAAAAATACCATATGATTTCACTTATATGTGGAATCTAAAAAACAAAAATAAAAAACCAAAATAACCAAGCTCCTGGATACAGAGAACTGATTGGTGGTTCCCAGAGGCAAGGTGGGAGGAATGAGGAGGGTGGGAAAAAATGGGTGAAGAGGGTCACAAGGTACAAACTTTCAGTTATAAAATAAATAAGTCATGGGGATGTAATGTACATGGTGACTATAGTTAATAATACTGTATTTCATATTTAAAAGTTACTAAGAGAGTAGATCTTAAAAGTTCTCACCACAAGAAAAAAAATTTTTGGAACTATGTAAAGTGACAGATGTTTACTATTATGGTGATCATTTTGCAATTTATACAAATATCAAATCATTAGTTGTATACCTGAAACTGATTTTATATGTCAGTTATAGCTCAATTTTTACAAAATCACCATTTTAACCATTTTTAAGTGTGCAGTTCAGGGGCATTAAGTACATTCACATTGTTGTGCAACCATCACCACCATCCATCTCCGGAATTATTTTTCATCTTCCCAAACTGAAACTCTATACCTATTAAAAAATGACTGCTCATCTTCCCCTTCCTGGCAACTACTATTCTACTTTCTGTCTCTACGAATTTGACTACTCATATGAGTGGAATCATATATTGTAATATTTATTGTAATATTGTAATATTTCAAATGTTGTAATATTTCTTTTTGTGAGCAGGTTATTTTACTTAGCATAATGTCTTCAAGGTTCATCTGTATTGTAACATGTGTCAGAACTTACTTCCTTTTGAAGGCTAAATAAGCCACATTTTATTTACCCATTTATCCATCAGTAAACACTTGAGTTGCTTCCACCAGTTGATCATTGTGAATAATGCTGCTGTGAACATAGGTGTACAAATATGCATTCCTGCTTTCAGTTCTTTTGGGTATGTAACCACAACTGAAATTTCTGGATCATATGGTAGCTCTATTTTTTAATTTTTAGAGGAATTGCCATACTGTTTTCTACAATGGCTGAACCATTTTACCTTCCCATCAGCAAAGCATTAAGGTTCCAATTTCTCCATATTCTCCCCAACACTGTTATTTTCTAGTTTTTGATAATTGCCATCCTAATAGGCATAAGGTGTTATTTCATTATGGTTATTTCATTATGGTTTTGATTTGTGATGTTGAGCATCTTTGTGTTCATTGGTCATCTGTATATCTTCTTTGGAGAAATATGTATTCAACTCCTTTGTCCATTTATTAATCAGATTGTTTCTTTTTGTTGTAGTTGTTGAGTTGCATGAGTTCTTGATTGATATATTTTGGATATTAACCCCTTATCAGATACATGATTTGCAAATATTTTCTCCCATTCTGTGAGTTGCCTTTTCACTATGTTGATACAGTCTTTTGACGTACAAAAGCATTAAGTTTTGATAAAGTCCAATAGATCTATTTTTCTCTTGTTGTCATACCTAAGAAATCATTGCCAAATCAAATGTCATGAAGCTTTTCTTTGTTTTCTTCTAAGATTTTTACAGTTTTAATTCTTATCTTTAGGTCTTTCATCCATTTTGAGTTAATTTTTGAATATAGTGTTAAATAAGGGTCCAACCTCATATTTTTGCATGTGGATATCAGTTTTCCAAGCACCATTTGTTGAAAAGACTATCCTTTCTCCATTGAAAGTTCTTGAAACCCTTCTTGAAAATCATTTGACTACATATGCAAGAGTTTATTTCTGCGCTCTCTATTCTATTCCAGTAACTGGAAAAATTTGAACAATGACTAGATTGCTGAGGTTATAAAGAAATTAATAGTAATTTTTTTAAGTTTGATAATGGCTTTATGTATATGTTATGAAAGGAATGTTTAAATATTAGATATTACCAAAGAATTTATGGATAAAATGCTATGATGTCTGGAAGGTAGTCTAAAAGACATCAGTAGAGTGGGGTGAGGTGTGAGGTGGGGCAACTGTATGTGTGGGGATACAGATGAAATACGATTTGCTAAAAAATAATAGTTGTTGAAGCCAGATGGTGAGGTCATAGAATCTATTATATTATTCTCTCTTCTTCTGGGTATATTTAGATTTTTCAAAATAAAAAATTAGAAATTTTACACGAAAACAGGCTTAAAATATCTTACCACAGATGCCTTATACTCATCTCAAACTTTACATGTCCTTGTCCTTGCCCTCCAACCATTTTCCTCATCAAATCTTGATCACCTTAGTTAATAGATCTTCATCACACAGTTGCTCGGGCCAAACCCATGGAGACGTCCATGGTTTCCTTCATACCTACAGTAAATCCATTGGCAAATTTCCCTTAGCTCTACATCCTAAACCACTCAGCATTTTTGCTGGTGTCTCCCTGGTCCAAACCACCATCATCTCTCGCTTGCTTCAATACTTCATATCTTCAATAGCTCTTAAATTTCTCTTTGCTTCCATCTTCCCTATACCCCAGCACCCTACAAGTCATTCTCTGCATAGTTGCTAGAATAACCTTTTTTTAAAAAACATTTTTATTGGAGTATAATTGCTTTACAATGTTATGTTAGTTTCTGCTGTATAACAAAGTGAATCAGCTATATGTATACATATATCCCCATATCCCCTCCCTCTTGCGTTTCCCTCCCACCCTCCCTATCCCACCCCTCTAGGTGGTCACAAAGCACCGAGCTGATCTCCCTGTGCTATGCAGCTGCTTCCCACTAGCTATCTATTTTACATTTGGTAGTGTATACATGTCAATGCTACTTTCTCACCTCGTCCAAGCTTACCCTTCCCCCTCCTCATGTCCTCAAGTCCATTCTCTACGTCTGTGTCTTTATTCCTGTTCTGCCCCATGTTCATCAGAACCATTTTTTTTTTAGATTCCATATATATGTGTTAGCATACAGTATTTGTTTTTCTCTTTCTGACTTACTTCACTCTGTTTGACAGACTCTAGGTCCATCCACCTCACTACAAATAACTCAATTTCATTTCTTTTATGGCTGAGTAATATTCCATCGTATATATGGGCCACAACTTCTATATCCATTCATCTGCCGATGGACACTTAAGTTGCTTCCATGTCCTGGCTATTGTAAATAGTGCTGCAATGAACATTGTGGTACATGACTCTTTTTGAATTATGGTTTTCTCAGGTATATGCCTAGGAGTGGGATTGCTGGGTCGTATGGTAGTTCAATTTTTAATTTTTCAAGGAACCTCCATACTGTTCTCCATAGTGGCTGTATCAATTTACATTCCCACAAACAATGCAAGAGGGTTCCTTTTTCTCCACACCCACTTCAGCATTTATTGTTTGTAGATATGAAGGCCATTCTGACCGGTGTGAGATGATACCTCATTGTGGTTTTCATTTGCATTTCTCTAATGATTAGTGATGTTGAGCATATTTTCATGTATTTGTTGGCAATCTGTATATCTTCTTTGGAGAAATGCCTATTTAAGTCTTCTGCCCATTTTTGGATTGGGTTGTTTGTTTTTTTGATACTGAGCTGCATGAGCTGCTTATATATTTTGGAGATTAATTCTTTGTCAGTTGCTTGGTTTGCAAATATTTTCTCCCATTCTGAGGGTTGTCTTTTCACCTTGTTTATGGTTTCCTTTGCTGTGCAAAAGCTTTGAAGTTTCATTAGGTCCCATTTGTTTATTTTTGTTTTTATTTCCCTTACTCTAGGAGGTGGGTCAGAAGGATCTTGTGATTTATGTCACAGAGTGTTCTGACTATGTTTTCCTCTAAGAGTTTTATAGTTTCTGACCTTAAATTTAGGTCTTTAATCCATTGTGAGTTTATTTTTGTGTGTGGTGTTAGGGAGTGATCTAATCTCATACTTTCCATGTAGCTGTCCAGCACCACTTATTGAAGAGGCCGTCTTTTCTCAGTATATATACTGTATTGTATATTCTTGCCTCCTTTATCAGAGATAAGGTGACCATAGGTGCATGGGTTTATCTCTGAGTTTCTATCCTGTTTCATTGATCTATATTTCTGCTTTTGTGCTAGTACCATACTGTGTTGATTACTGTAGCTTTGTAGTAGTCTGAAGTCAGGGAGCCTGATTCCTCCAGCTCCGTTTTTCATCCTTAAAATTACTTTGGCTATTCGGGGTCTTTTGTGTTTCCATAAAAATTGTGAAATTCTTTCTTCTAGTTCTGTGAAAAATGCCATTGGTAATTTGATAGGGATTGCACTGAATCTTTAGATTGCTTTGGGTAGTATAGTCATTTTCACAATGTTGATTCTTCCAATGCAAAACATGGTATATCTCTCCATCTGTTTGTATCATCTTTGATTTCTTTCATCAATATCTTATAGTTTTCTGCATACAGGATTTCTTTCTCCTTAGGTAGGTTTATACCTAGGTATTTTATTCTTTTAGTTGCAGTGGTAAATGGGATTGTTTCCTTAATTTCTCTTTCAGATTTTTCATCATTAATGCATAGGAATGCAAGAGATTTCTGTGCATTAATTTTGTATCCTGCAACATTACCAAACTTATTGATTAGCTCTAGTAGTTTTCTGGTAGCATCTTTAGGATTCTCTATGTATAGTATCATGTCATCTGCAAACAGTGACAGTTTTATGTCCTCTTTTCCAATTTGGCTTCCTTTTATTTCTTTTTCTTCTCTGATTGCTGCGGCTAAAACTTCCAAAACTATGTTGAGTAATAGTGGTGGGAGTGGGAAACCTTGTCTTCTTCCTGATCTTAGAGGAAATGGTTTCAGTTTTTCACCGTTGAGAACAATGTTGGCTGTGGGTTTGTCATATATGGCCTTTATTATATTGAGGAAAGTTCCCTCTATGCCTACTTTCTGGGGAGTTTTTATCATAAATGGGTGTTGAATTTTGTCAAAAGCTTTTTCTTCATCTATTGAGATTATATGGATTCTATCCTTCAGTTTGTTAATATAGTGTATCACATTTATTGATTTGCATATATTGAAGAATCCTTGCACTCCTGGCATAAACCCCACTTGATCATGGTGTATGATCCTTTTAATGTGCTGTTGGATTCTGTTTGCTAGTATTTTGTTGAGGAGTTTTGCATCTATGTTCATCAGTGATATTGGCCTGTCGTTTTCTTTCTTTGTGACATCTTTGTCTGATTTTGATATCAGGGTGATGGTGGCCTTGTAAAATGAGTTTGAGAGTGTTCCTCCCTCTGCTATATTTTCAAAGAGTTTGAGTAGAATATGTGTTATTTCTTCTCTAAAAGTTTGATACAATTTGCCTGTGAAGACATCTGGTCCTGGGCTCCTTTTTCTTTCTTTCTTTTTTTTTTTTTTTTGTGGTACGCGGGCCTCTCACTGTTGTAGCCTCTCCCACTGCGGAGCACAGGCTCTGGACACGCAGGCTCAGTGGCCATGGCTCATGGGCCAGCCGCTCTGTAGCATGTGGGATCTTCCCGGAATGGAGCACGAACCTGTGTCCCCTGCATCGGCAGGCAGACTCTCAACCACTGTGCCACCAGGGAAGCTCTAGGCTTTTGTTTGATGGAAGTTTTTAATCACAGTTGCAATATCAGTGCTTGTGCTTGGTCTGTTTATATTTTCTATTTCTTCCTGGTTCAGTCGTTGAACGTTGTGCTTTTCTAAGAATTTGTCCATTTCTTCCATGTTGTCCATTTTATTGACATATAGTTGCTTGTAGTAGTCTCTTAGTATGCTTTGTATTTCTGCAGTGTCAGTTGTTACTTCTCCTTTTTCATTTCTAATTCTATTGATTTGAGCCTTCTCCCTTTTTTTCTTGATGAGTCTGGCTAATGGTTTATCAATTTATCTTCTCAAAGAACCAGCTTTTAGTTTTATTGATCTTTGCTATTATTTCCTTCATTTCTTTTTCATTTATTTCTGATCCTATCTTTATGATTTCTTTCTTTCTGCTAACTTTGGTTTTTTTGGTTCTTCTTTCTCTGATTGCTTTAGGTGTAAGACTAAGTTCTTTATTTGAGATTTTTCTTGTTTCTTGAGGTAGGAGTGTATTTCTCTAAATTTTCCTCTTAGAACTGCTTTTGCTGCATCCCATAGGTTTTGGCTCATTGTTTTTTTTTTTTTTTTTTTTTTTTTGGTATATATATATATACCACATCTTCTTCATCCATTTGTCTGTCGATGGGCATTTAGGTTGCTTCTATGACCTGGCTGTTGTAAATAGTGGTACAATGCACATTAGGGTGCATGTGTTTTTTTGAATTATGGTTTTCTCTGTGTATATGCCCAGTAGTGGGATTGCTGGGTCACATGGTAGTTCTATTTTTAGTTTTTTAAGGAAACTCCATACTGCTCTCCACAGTGGCTGTATCAATTTACATTCCCACCGGCAGTGCAACGGGGTTCCCTTTTCTCCACACCCTCTCCAGCATTTATTGTTTGTAGATTTTGTGATGATTTCCATTTTGACCAGTGTGAAGTGATATCTCATTGTAGTTTTGATTTGCATTTCTCTAATAGTTAGTGATGTTGAGCATCTTTTCATGTGTTTGTTGGGCACCTGTATGTCTTCTATGGAGCAATGTTTATTTAGGTCTTCCACCCATTTTTTGATTGGTTTGTTTGTTTTTTGATATTGAGCTGCATGAGCTGTTTGTATATTTTGGAGATTAATCCTTTGTCAGTTGCTTTGTTTGCAAATATTTTCTCCCATTCTGAGGGTTGTCTTTTCATCTTATGGTTTCCTTTGCTGTGCAAAAGCTTTTAAGTTTCATTAGGTCCCATTTGTTTATTTTTGTCTTTATTCTCATTACTCTAGGAGGTTGTTGAGAAAAGATCTTGCTGTGATTTATGTCAAAGAGTGTTCTTCCTACATTTTCCTCTAAGAGTTTTATAGTGTGCAGTGTTACATTTTAGGTCTTTAATCCATTTTGAATTTATTTTTGTGTATGGTGTTTTGTAGTGTTCTGATTTCGTTATTTTCCATGTAGCTGTCCAGTTTTCCCAGCACCACTTATTGAAGAGACTGTCTTTTCTCCATTGTATATCCTTGCCTCCTTGGTCATAGATTAGTTGACTATAGGAGCATGCATTTATCTCTCAGCTTTGTATCCTGTTCCACTGATCTATATTTCCTTTTTTATTCCAATACCATATTGTCTTGATTACTGTATCTTTGTGGTATAGTCTGAAGTCAGGGAGTCTGATTCCTCCAGCTCGGTTTTTGTGTGTTTTTTTTGCAGTACACGGGCCTCTCACTGTTGTGGCCTCTCTCATTGCGGAGCACAAGCTCCGGACGTGCAGGCTCAGAGGGCATGGCTCACAGGCCCAGCCGCTCCATGGCATGTGGGATCTTCCCGGACTGGGGCACGAACCCGTGTCCCCTGCATTGACAGGTGGACTCTCAACCACTGTGCCACCAGGGAAGCACCCCTCCAACTCTGTTTTTTTCCCTCATAATTGCTTTGGCTATTCGGGGTCTTTTGTGTCTCCAATTACAAGTAATGAAATTGAAACTATGATTAAAAATCTTCCAACAAATGAAAGTCCAGGACCAGATGGCTTCACAGGTGAATTCTATCAAACATTTAGTAAAGAGCTAACACCAAACTTTCTCAAACTCTTCCAAAAAATTGCAGAGGAAGGAACACTCCCAAACTCATTCTATGAGGCCACCATCACTCTCATACCAAAACCAGACAAAGATACTGCAAAAAAAGAAACTTACAGACCACTGTCACTGATGAATATAGACGCAAAAATCCTCAACAAAATACTAGCAAACAGAATCCAACAGCACATTGAAAGGATCATACACTGTGATCAAGCGGGATTTATCCCGGGTATGCAAGGATTCTTCAATATACACAAATCAATCAGTGTGATACACCATATTAACAAACTGAAGAATAAAAACCATATGATCATCCCAGTAGATGCAGAAGAAGCTTTTGACAAAATTCAACAACCATTTATAATAAAAACTCTCCGGAAAGTGGTCATAGAGGGAACCTATCTCAACATAATAAAGGCCATATATAACAAACTGACAGCAAGCATCATACTCAATGGTAAAAACTGAAAGCATATCTACTAAGATCAGGAAGAAGGCAAGGATGTCCATTCTCACCACTCTTATTCAACATAGTTTTGGAAGCCCTACCCATGGCAATCAGAGAAGAAAGAGAAATAAAAGGAATAAAAATTTGAAAAGAAGACATAAAACTGTCACTGTTTGCAGATGACATGTTACTATACACAGAATCCTAAAGATGCTACCAGAAAACTACTAGAGCTAATCAATGAATGTGGTAAGGTAGCAGGATACAAAATTAATGCACAGAAATTACTTGCATTCCTATACACTAACAATGAAAGATAAGAAAGATAAATTAAGGAAACAACCTCATTCACCATCGCAACAAAAAGAATAAAATTCCCAGGGATAAACCTACCTAAGGAGGTAAAAGACCTGTACTCAGGAAACTATAAGACACGGATGAAAGAGATAAAAGATGACACAAACAGATGGAGAGATATACCATGTTCTTGGATTGGAAGAATCAGTATTGTGAAAATGATTATACTACCCAAAACAATCTACAGATTCAATGCAATAGTTATCAAATTACCAGTGGCAGTTTTTACAGAAGTAGAACAAAAAAACTTAAAATTTGTATGAAGACACAAAAGACCCCGAATAGCCAAAGCAGTCTTGAGGGAGAAAAACGGAGCTGGAAACATCAGACTCCCTGACTTCAGATTATACTACAAAGCTACAGTAATCAAGACAATATGGTACTGCCACAAAAACAGAAATATAGATCAATGGTACGGAATAGAAAGCCCAGAGAAAACCCACACACCTATGATCAACTAATCCCTTGCTGCTTTTAATACTTTTTCTTTGTATTTAATTTTTGGTAGTTTGATTAATATGTGTCTTGGCCTGTTTTTCCTTGGATTTATACTGTGTGGAACTCTCTGTGCTTCGTGCACTTGGTTGACTATTTCCTTTCCCATGTTAGGGAAGTTTTCAACTATAATCTCTTCAAATATTTTCTCAGTCCCTTTCTTTTCCTCTTCGCCTTCTGGGACCCCTATAATTCAAATGGTGGTGCATTTAATGTTGTCCCAGAAGTCCCTAAGACTGTCCTCAATTCTTTTCATTCTTTTTTCTTTATTCTGCTCTGCAGCAGTTATTTCCACTATTTTATCTTCCAGGTCACTTCTCCATTCCTCTCCCCCAGCTATTCTGCTATTGATTCCCTGTAGAGAGTTTTTAATTTCATCTGTTGTGTTGTTTATCATTGTTTGTTTGGTCTTTAGTTCTTCTAGGTCCTTGTTAAGTGTTTCTTGTATTTTCTCCATTCTATTTTCAAGATTTTGGATCATCTTTACTATCATTACTCTGAATTCTTTTTCAGGTAGGCTGCCCATTTCCTCTTCAGTTTTTTGGTCTGGAGGGTTTTTACCTTGCTCCTTCATCTGCTGCAGATTTCTCTGTCTTCTCATTTTGTTTAACTTACTGTGTTTGGGGTCTTCTTCTTGTAGGCTGCAGGTTCGTAGTTCCCATTGTTTTTGGTGTCTGCCTGCAGTGGCTAAGGTTGGTTCAGTGGCTTGTGTAGGCTTCTTATTGGAGGGGACTGGTGCCTGTGTTCTGGTGGGTGGGACTGGATCTTGTCTTGCGGGTGGGCAGGGCCACATCCAGTGGTTTGTTTTGGGGTGTCTGTGAACTTAGTATGATTTTAGGCAGCTTCTCTGCTAATGTGTGGGTTGTCTTCCTGTCTTCCTAGTTGTTTGGCATGGGGCGTCTAGCACTTGAGCTTGCTGGCCATTGGGTGGAGCTGGGTCTTAGTGATGAGACAGAAATCTCTGGGAGAACTCTCACCGACTGATATTACATGGGGCTGGGGGATCTCTGGTGGTCCAATTTCCTGGACTCAGCTCTCCTACCTTGGAGGCTCAGGCCTGACACCCAGCTGGAACACCAAGACCCTGTCAGCCACACAGCACTCTTGTTTCCAACAGACCCTGCTTGCAGATATCCAGGAGACTGACTGATGTGGTAGGAATTCTCACGTTCTGTTGGCTTCTGTCAGGTGTTCCAGCATCTCTTACTTCAACCGCTTTGGGGCAAGTAGTGACCAGCCAGTAAAGTTGCATCCTATTCTCATCCCAGCTGTTGGGTAGGAAGAAAGTGCTTTCTACCCTTCTAGGCTCTTCTGGCTGGTTTGTCTCTGTGCTGCTCCCCCGCTGGGAGTTTCACAATGTGGGGACCAACTCAGTCTCCAACTTCCCTTTCCTCAGGACGGGGGGTCTTCAAGGAGCTCCAGCATCTCAGCAACGCAGCCCTCGCACCTGCCTCTGCTCACGTCTGTGCACTCACTCCTCCTAGAATAACCTTTTAAGAAACAAAGTTGGATCAGATCTGTCCACTGTTGAAAACTCTCTAACGGCATACCTGTGGGAAGTGAAGACAGTCACTGGCTTCTTAATGAGTGGCCAGGTAGTACTGGACTGGTTGAAGGAGTAGGATGGGGAGTGGAGGTCTTTTGGATAATCTGGTGGTGGGCTCTGAAACAGGCATCAAAGACACCAGACAGTGCCATAGAAAGCCCCCACCAAGAGCTCCAAAGGAGAAGGTGGCCTGTGAGTGGGTGACATGTGGAAGCAATCCTGAGCCTTTAGGCATTTTGAGTCCTACAAAGTAGGCTAACTTTAGAAGTAAATAGCATTGAATGTGGCCTGTTGCCTTGGACATGTTTTTGATTCCTTGGGAAAGCCTCAGATGTATAAGTGAGAAAAGCCTGTGAGGAAGATGAAGTGTCAGATTCAGGAACTGCACGTGTTCTGTTGACTCACTCGAAATCTGTCTCATGTCAGACTGTTGTGGCAGAGTTCTTTAATTTTCTCTTAGCCACAATGAACAACAATTGGGATAGGAAAAGAATATGTGGGAAATCTGTGCAATATCATAGTAATTGTAAATAGAGACATGTGGAATAGAAGGAACTGTGGGTAGTCAATTTAGGGGAAATTTTTAGCAGTAAAGGTAAACTTAGTTTCACCTAAACAAACAAACAAACAAACAAAACTGCAGAAACTGTCCAATGGATTTTCTTTACATTAAGAATAAAATCCAGATTCCCAAAAGGCCCTTGTGAGCTGGTCTTTGGCTACTCCTCTCCCACTTTCTAGCTCTTCTTCCTGAAATATTTCATTCTGAGAGACAAGTCTCAGCTCAGTTAGGTCTCAGCCCATGGTAGTTTCTTCAGAGAAGTTTGTCTTGACCACTCTACATGGAGTTGTCGATTCCATCCCCAATGCACTATCCTAGTCTGTTCTTTCATAGCACTTAGTTTCTGAAGTCTTGTTTACTTATTTGGTCATTCACTTATTATCTGTTGCCTCCCACAAGAATGCAAGCTCTAAGGGAGTACGATCATTGTCTTAATTACTTCTGACTCACCTTGACCTAGAATAGTGCCCGGTGCTTAGGCAGGTGCTTGATAAGTTTGTGTTGAATAAATTCATTTCCTTCCAGGAGATTTCTGGCATTGTGCGAAATGAATTCTGGCTGTTCCTGGAGAGGGAACCAACCAGAAGTTGGAATAAGACTACTATTGCAATAGTCTAGGTGAGAGGTTATAGGGACCATTTCAGGCCCAGCTCAAATGGAAAGGAGGAGAGAGATGCACAAGGGAGAATCAATAGATCTGAGCAACTGATTGTATGAAGGGGAAAGAGATGAAGAGGAGAAAAGAGATTTTGACCCAAAATGACATGGATGGGGGGTGATAGCAGTATTATTAACAGGAATGGAAACCAGGAGGGTGAAGTGGATTACATATGCTATTATAATTATATATACTAGGATGGGATGTTAGCAGGGTATGATATATGAGGAATGTGAACAGGAGAGAAGTCAGCCCTGGAGATACTGCTTGGGGAATTGTCTACATGAAAGTGTTCATTAAACTCGTGGGACTGAAAGGAAGCTGCCACAGGAGAGAGCCCAGAGAGAGAAAAGGATGAGATGGACCCCAAGCAAGCCAGGAGAGGAGCAGTTCAGGAAGGAGAGATGCTGTCCCAAGGCTGCTGAGGATGAAGCTGATTAAGGGCCATTGAACGTTGTTTTTGAATCATATCATTCTCTGCTTTTTAAACCTCATTCTTTTCTCTGCTATAAAAGTTTTCTGTTTTCTTTCTAGTCTATCAGCCTGCAGAAGTGTTTCCTAAAACACAACACAACAAACAAAAAAATTCAGTTTTTCTCTATTTCTACAGTCCATGTCACAGTCTAACAATCCTTCTTCATTGGATTTTCCCCTTTTCTCAGTTTGAGTCTTCTGTATATAACCTCATTTTCTATTTATCTTTTACTGATCTGTACATTAGTACAATGGTAATAAAATAAGTATGTGCCATTTTTCCTTGCAGGAAAAACCCATACTATTTTCTTTCTTTTGTTTATTTTTAAATTATACAGGTGACAAATAAATTCTTCTTGTTAAAAATTTAAACAATTCAGAATCATAAAGAGTAAAGAGTTATATTGTGAGACTTCCCTGGTGGCACAGTGGTTAAGACTCCGTGCTCCCAATGCAGGCAGACTGGGTTCGATCCCTGGTCAGGAAACTAGATCCCACATGCATGCTGCAACTAAGAGTTCACATGCCACAACTAAGGAGCCCGCCTGCCACAACTAAGACCCAGCACAGCCAAATAAAATAAATAAATAATTTAAAAAAATCCATTAAACAAAAAAGTTACATTGTCCTCAAAATGAACCAACACTCCTCTCTCCAGAGTTTACTAATAAGCAACTGTTTAATTAAATAAATAATATCATTTTGTGTGTATTCTTCCAGATCTGTGTGTGTGCGTGTGTGTGTGTGTGTTTAGGGAAATAGGAAAATTATAAATTTCAGGCCACAGACTCAAGTGTGTAGGAAATATAATTTTATTTTTATATAATTGAATTTAATTTGTATTTTAAGTCCCTTTATGCCAGATGATGGGAAAAGAAATCTCAGTCAACTGAGTCACACACACCCCACACCCCTACTGCCCTGCCTTCACCGAGGCTTGCATTTAAATTCCAGGATTTGGAGGGTGGGGGAAGGGGCTGAGGGGGTCCTGGGTCATCCATCATTTACCCAGCTAGCTCTTGGTTATTCATTCAGGTTGTTGAGACATCGCTGCCCATCTGGTCCATGCAGGGTGCTGTGGTGCCCTTCTTATGCTCAATTTCAAGGCTTCTTGGATCTGACTCTTCAAGCTCCTTTTGGGCAAGCAGAAAACATATGGCTTTCCTCCTGTGTCATGCAGGAAGCAGAAAACGCTTTCAGGTGGTCTCAGGTTTTCTTAGCATGAACTTACCACAAACCCACTTCTACTACTGTTCTGTACCGTGTTGCCTTGCATTACCCAGGCACCTTGTCACTTCCTTAGGTTCTACCTTGGAGTGAGGGCATAAGTCCCCTTTGCTCTAGGATTTTCCAAACCTAGTTTAGGTTTCCATTATCCTTCCTCTACAGAGACCAGCTCTTCCAGACCCACATGAGCATCAAATTCTTTTGCTGCCCTTCTGATGCTCCTCCTATATTCCAAGTCTGTGAACCTTTTATTTCATCTGGAAGTAGGGTGACCAACTGCCTTGGTTTTCCTGAGATTGAGGGGGTTCCTGGGATGTGGGACTTCACAGCTAAAACTGGGCAAGTATGGGGCACACAGGTGTGCACTGGTTACCTTATCTGGGAGTGGGAGTGGCATGAGTGGTGAAGGGGAAAACTGGCTCTGATTGATAAGAATTCTTCAAAAATCTTGGGTTTCTGGCATGAACTTTACACTATAAATCTTTCAGGGATTCGATATTTTTCAAAATGCACAGCAAAGAATTGATCCTACTTTCACAGTTTCTGTATCATTACCTCTTTCTGCATGTTTCCATGTTTGCCCTGATCCTTTGGACTGGCAGTTTCTTTGGAACATACTGCCCTATTTTGTGTTTTAATTTCTTTCTAGGATAGCGCCCTTTGTGTCACTTTTCTGGCCCCCATCCTCTGTAATTCTAGGCAAGTCCTTCCTTCAGTGGAGTCCAGAAGAGGCTTCCCAGGACTCACACCCCAGCCTGAGTGGGGACCATCAGTCCCTGCTTCTCTAGGACAGAGGTACCATAGCTAGGGCATCTTTCTCAGTGGTGCATGAGATTCGGCGAGCAGCAGCTATGGGTAGGCTGGAAGAATGTATTTGAATTTGCATTAATATTTATATTTTATTCTAATGAAAAATAAGAAATTAAGTGTTATTAATATCAACTTATGAATTGACCCTAACACTCACACTTGATGTGATGTCATGGAGCATATATAATATGTGATGTATCTGAAGCAAGAATGATAGTTCCACCACGTGGAAGGGGAGGACAGTGGCATCCTCATTCTTTATTTTCAGTTTATTGCAAAAGGATTGCAATTTATGTATGCCTGGATAAGCATACAATATAGGTTATATTTTCTATATTCAGTTAAAGCAAACTTGGTAAAATATTCAAATCACTCAAAATACTGAAGATTACACCAATCGTGTAAGGATAAGAGTAGAGGTAAGAAAATTGCAGCACCAACACTCTTCCCACGCCTCGTACAAGCTCTTCATCAGCCATTTCATCTGAAAACGTGCCAAAGTGCACCCCCATTTGTTTTTAGGAGTTTCCAATTCACTGACTCACAAGTGCTCACACCATGCAGGCCACTTTGCCAGCTGTGGTCATCACTCAGCATCTGGCCTGTTTTTCCTCTCACTCGTTGCTCATGGGAAACCACCTTGCTAACAAGGCCTTTGGGAAAGAGCAATGTTCTGTCTGTGCTGCGTGCTTCGCAGCTTGTTTTCTTCCCCGGACTTTCTTTGTAGGAGAGGCATTATGGTGGCTGTCTGAGGTGGAAGAGGGCCAGGAGATGGTCTTGAGCTACATCTGCACAGCAAGCATCCCTCTTACTGAGATGTCCTGTTTATTTGCAGTGGCTAGAAGCTCCCAAAGCTTCCAGCCCTGGGTACCAGTTGGTACTGAGGTCTTTTTTTCCCCTTTTAAAAATTTTTTTAAGTAATTAATTAATTAATTAGGCTGTGCCAGGGCTTAGTTTCAGTATGTGGGATCTAGTTCCCTAACCAGGGATTGAACCCAGGCCCCCTGCATCGGGAACACAGAGTCTTAACCACTGGGCCACAAGGGAAGTCCCCATACTGAGGTCTTAACAGTGGGGAAGAAGGAGTGGCTGTAGTCCTCTGCCATGCTTTGTTGCCCGACTCTAGGGTCCATCTTTGTGTCCAGAATCTCCCAGGTCACTCTTGAATAAATTCATAAGATTATTATCTTCACTCCCATGTCTATGGAGGGCACAAAACTAGTTTTAAAAGGATTAGATTATTTTAAAAATAATTATTGAGGTATAGTTGATTTACAATGTTGTGTTAATTTCTGCTGTACAGCAAAGTGACTCAGTTATACATATATATATATATTCTTTTTCATATTCTTTTCCATTATGGTTTATCACAGGATATTGAATACAGTTCCCTGTGCTATACAGTAGGACCTTGTTGGTTATTGATTCTATATAATATATATAATAGTTTGCATCTGCTAAAAAGGATTAGATTCTTTTACTTGTTTTTTTCTTCTCCACTTTCTGCCCCTTCCTCTCCAAACACTGCCTTTCTTCTTTCAAATGTAAAGCACATCTCTCATGTTTATGAATATGTGCGAATGTCCATTTGTACACATCTACGTTGGGGTGCGGGAAGCAGTGGCAAGAGAGAAGAAAAGTTATCTACATTAGCAACAGCCAGCAAAAGATGACCCATGATATTAATTGTTCATTTCAAAGTGAAATATGGCCTTAAACCTTGTAAATGTTACACCCCAAACTTATCACCACTTCCTGAACTTGCATGTTCTGCCCTTCTCTGCAAGATTTATTCCTATATCCTATCTCTCTCAAGTTCCAACTCAAATATCATCTCCTCTGTGAAACCTTTCCAACTCCCCCAGGAAGAGAAAAAACTAAATAATCATTGACTTGAATGAGTAAAGTTGACTAAGTGAAAGCTTAATGGAACAATTACCTTATTATGCTGGCTTCTCAACATATGTATGAATAATGTACAGAAATAAAGTACTGTAAGAGGATCAAGTAGCTTTGAAACCACTAGAGAAACAATTGCTAATTGCAGAGGGCTAGTTTAAATCCATTTGAAAAGCTGCAATGTGGATGAAAGAAGGAAATAGTTTGCTTTGCTTATTACCATAAAGATGAATGATTTTGCTCATCTGCCCAGAGAAGTGGCATGGAAAGAACTTCCAAAGTCTGGTCAACTAACCTCTAAATCTCTAGAAAGGAGACAAGATGTCCCTTTCCTACATCTGGGAGGTTTTTTTCCCCTTTTCTTTCTTTATTTTTATTTTTTAACATTATGGCCATTCATCATATATACTGTGACTCAAGAGAAAGTCTTCCACGACATAATTTTTCATGACTTTTTTTTTAAGACCCAAACTTATTTCAAACACTGGCCTGTTTAACACAGGTTTGTTAATGTTTTGATAACAGTCGTAGGTGGAATTTATTGAGTGATTATTATGTGCTTAGTACTATTCTAAGTAATTGACATGTATTAAATCATTTAATACTAGAGCAACGCCATGGTGTGATTATTATTATTATTATTATTTTACAGATGAGGGACCTGAGATGCAGAGAGGTTCATTAACTTGCTCGGGGCCACTCAGCTATGAGATATAAGCCGAGATGGTTCATTTCTAGATTTGCTCTTCACCACATGGCAGATTACTGCCCTTCTTTAAGAAAATCATTAATACTGCTATTAAATTTTACATGATAAATACAGAAAAATGTATTTACCATGAAAACTGTAGAAATTATAAATCTATCACACACATAGTGTTTTTAAAGTTTATAATGATTAGGCTGGTTTTATAGGGAAAGCTAGCAGCAGGAAGTACAAATGTACCCACTTCTTACTGTAATTAATACTTTAATATCTCCCCAAGCCTCTTAAGCATTACATTATTTTGATTGTCTTACATGTAGTATTCGTTGCCCACATACCCCTGTAATGTCTTATGAGGGCAGATGTTTCATCTGCCTTGCTTACCTCTGTCTCCCTAATGACTAGGAAATAGCCTGGAATACAGTAGGTGCCAAATAAAGCAGACCCAGCTTTTATTTATTATGTATTATTTGTTACATAGTTATGTTGTTATGTACATTATATATTATTATATCTTTATCTTTATGATTTATTAGAAATATATAAATTATACAGTGAATATACATTGCATACATACATTTAAATATTGTAAATATATAGACACAAATATATAAAATTATTTATATAAACAACCGAATTAATAAAAATACTAACAGCTTACCAATATTGGTTGAATTGAACACTTACCTTTTCTAACTGTTCTTTACTGCCTTTTGACTGTTAATAAAGTTTTTATTTTTTGTGTAGCGCTTTATTAGTAAAGTCTCCTTTGGAAAGGAAGACATAGTCAACAGCTTAAGTAACCTAGACTAGTACAGTTGTGTCTTAATAAATACATCCGGCATGGCATTAATAAACACCCATCTTCACCTTGTGTTTTAACCTCAGCAAACACAACAATCCCAGAACATCTCTGGTCACACTTGTCTTTCCATCTTTTACATGTTGAATGTTTGCTTTATCTTTAGGACCTTGCTTGAATGTCCGTCCCCATGAAGGTTCTCACACATGCTTCTCTAGAAAAATACTTTACCTTTCCCTCTGGGATCTTGGAGCAATCTGTAATTACTTGTTTACATCTGTGTCTCCCTGACTAGACTTTGCTCTCTGAGGGGGAGAGATTATGCCTTAAGCATTTTTGTATCCCTGGTACCTGGCTCATAGTACCTACCCAGTAAGTGCTGTAGTATTGTGAGGGGAAGTCAAACTATCTACACAGTAAGTAGGATGGATGCAGATAACATCTTTATTATGAAATCCTGTATTTGAAATACTGTACATAGCATGACATTGAAAGTAGTGGGGTGCTGGACTCAGAACATCCTTAAAATATTTTCAAAAGTTTGCGGTCAGATGAATTAGCCGTATTTCCAAAGGATTACACAGTAAAGTCTGTTGATTGAAGCAAAAAATGAAAATGCTATGTATGCTGGGCCAGCAGAAGGCCTTTTCAATGTTGATAGTATGCAAATGAATTTATTCTGTGCGATTAGTAGGACACATCAGCAATGAATTATAGATTTTCCCTTGCAAAGGCAGCTGTTTCTCACTAATTTATATATAGGCAAAAGCAACATTCAGCATAGAAAACAAGATAAAAATAACTGCATGTATTTATAAGCAACTACAGTTACAAATCAGTACATTCCCCTTTTGAGAAAATAGTGTAAAATTCACGCGTGGGTGGTAGTTTCATTATGGAGATCTGTCATCTGCTTTCAGATACATTTCAAGAAAAGGACTGGCTAATTAAATTTATTATTCATCTTCTTCCTTCGAAGGGAAGCCTATGCAAGTTATCGAAGGAAGATCATATCTGTAAGGAAAAACCACCACACTCTGAGCTGCCCCACCTCACAGCTCTTTCTAGTAACAGGAGGTTCAGGTGAATTGGGGAGGAACACGTTTTGGTTCTGTGGCATGTATTCTTCAGTCTTCTTTCCTTTAGCCAAGTTAGTAATCTTCGATGCCTTTCAGTGGAATAAATGCATATCTTTTAGCTACAAAAAGAAATCCCAATCTTCATCTCTAGAACACTGCCTACTAACGAGAAAGTCACCAGCTGTTTCTCTGTGTATTTTCCTGGAGTTAAACACTCATGCACATCAGGCATGGAAACAGAGAATTCTCCCTCTTTTAGGTTAACTGCAAGAGTGAAATAAGAAAGGTAAATCAGCCATCTGCTGAAGAGCTCACGAACCAGGCTACAGGGGGTGGGCAGCATTTACCTGTCAAGGAACCTGGGTTTCAAACTTTTTATGAAAAGTAACCTGTTTGTCTTCCTGATGCCACCTCATCCTCTAGAGCCTAGCTAATGATCTACTAAACATATGGCTGGGTCTGCTTTCCTTTTCCATTTTCATTACAATTTAAACTTCTGGAGGGCAGAGCTATTCACCTCTGTTTTTGTTTGTTTGTTGTGGGGTTTTTTGGTGGCTGCATAACACCTGGAATACTTTTATTCTCAGTCTTGGGCATTATTTCAGATAATGACTCAGTTGGATTTAGGTCTCAGTATTATTTTGAAAACTTCTTTCCAAAGAGATCAGTGTTTCTGTATTTGCTGCTTATAAATTTAATCAATGAATTATGGGTCTTTTCCAACCAGCTGGCCTTTCTCCTTCCTGCTACATTGGCAAGTCTCTTTGTCTTGCATTTACAAGATTGTAAAACAAGATTGTGATTTGGATTAAGCACACATGGACTTGAGAATTAATGCTTATATTCATTCTTTTTTAAATTATTTTTTAATTTTTTAATTTTTTAATTTTTTTTTATTTTTTGCTTTATAACAAATTTAATCAGTTATACATATACATATGTTCCCATCTCCCCTCCCTTTTGCGTCTCCCTCCCACCCTCCCTATCCCACCCCTCCAGGTGGTCACAAAGCACGGAGCTGATCTCCCTGTGCTATGCGGCTGCTTCCCACTAGCTATCTACCTTACGTTTGGTAGTGTATATATGTCCATGCCGCTCTTTCACTTTGTCACAGCTTACCCTTCCCCCTCCCCATATCCTCAAGTCCATTCTCTAGTAGGTCTGTGTCTTTATTCCTGTCTTACCCCTATGTTCTTCATGACATTTTTTTTTCTTAAATTCCATATATATGTGTTAGCATACAGTATTTGTCTTTCTCTTTCTGACTTACTTCACTCTGTATGACAGACTCTAGGTCCATCCACCTCATTACAAATAGCTCAATTTCATTTCTTTTTATGGCTGAGTAATATTCCATTGTATATATGTGCCACATCTTCTTTACCCATTCATCTGATGATGCCACCTTGGTAGGTGGGGAAACTGTGGCATGTATGTACATGGCGGTGGAGTAGCTCTATAAAGACCCTCTAGAAATACACCTTTGTGTCGCAATTAAGAAACAAAAAAGTATTAGTTGCCTCCTGGCTTGCCTAAAGTGTTTAAAAATTTTTTTTCTAGTGGCATGTGAATAATCTGCAACAAGGTTTCTAAAAATTTCTAAAATATTTCTAAGGGGTGTCCAAAAAAGTCCAAAGATATTTCTAAACATAGACTGATAATTTGACCTATCCTCGACTCACCTTTTCGGGAATGAAGTATAGAACTTCCTAGCAGTAAATCTGGCATCTGTTTTATAGCACATTGCATGGATGGGGACAGAAGTGAAAGAACCTTCCCTTAGACAGCACATATGCCTAGGAAGATCTCATGAGATGTGTGTAGGGGTGGCCATAAGCATAGAAGAATGATGGGCTGCTTATAGGATGTGATATTGGGAGTGTCGGGTATTTGCTCTCAAGCATCACACCACCCCTGTGAAATAGATCTTAAAATGCCACCACTTGGAGAGGTAACACATGGTTCCTTGGGGGAGATTTAGAGGCAGCTTTAGCTATGAAAACAGTCTCTCACCAAATAAAAAGTATACTACCTCTACTCCTAGCACACAGAGAAGCACTTAGTACCTGATCTGAGTTTAAGGAACAGATGGTTACATAGTTTGTAATGAACAGTAAATTACATAGTTTGTAATGAACCCCTTCCTCCTTCCAATGTAGTTCACGTGATTAAGGGGATGCTGACCCCTCCTCCAGCTCCAGGGTTCAGTCCTAAATCCATTGTGGGAACTCCAGTCTCCTTGGTAGTGACTGGTCTAGGAGTGCAGCTTAAGTCACTCATCACACGACATTTCACGGCCAGCTTGATCTAAGGAGTCTTGATCTAAGTTGGCTTTGATAAACTCATACCTATGCATATCAGATGGATTTTTATCCCCTAGTTGGAGTATAGTTTTTTCCGCTCTCTCTTTCTTGCTAGATGTAACCAAGAAAACATGTTGCCCCGTTGTAGCTAGTTTCCCTAGCGGCTGCCCAAGGACGATGACAATGAACTGCTTGATGAGGGCAGAGCCGAAGGAACACCAGAGAAACAGAGCCGGAGCCCCGTGCCTGGAGTTTGGACATCCTGTTACAGGAAGTAATAATTTTCCTCATTGTTTAAAAAGTTTTGAGTCAGTTTTCTGTATCTTTTGGCCCAAAGCATTCTAACTAATCTAGCTCTCAGTAAATGTTTGTTAAACACATTGTTAAATGAATGAATAAGGGTAAAATTGAGTTGGAAGAAAGCCAGTGAGGTTGGGAGGAGAGAGGAGCGTCGGTCAGGGAAGAACTCCAATACCTTGAGCCAGGAGTGAGTTCCTGAGTGGAAGGTCCTGAGTAGAGTGCCGTGCAGGGGCACATTAGAGTACCTGGAAGCTGTGTTGGGGGTGGAGGGTGGAGGCTGGGGCGTAGGGGAGTCAGGGGGTGAGGTTGCCAGGAGTCCACAGGAGTGGGAACTGAATACTGCCAGTGCCTCCGGCTGGCTCCGGGGTTCAGTTGGCAGAAGCCTGAAGTTCACTTTCATTTGTTTATTCATTTTCTAGAATTGCAAATTCTGTGAGATCAAGTGTTTTGTCTACTTTGTCCTCTGCTGAATCCCCTCAGTGCCTAGAAGGGTGTCTGCCACAAGGTAGCAAAATGGTACATATTTTAAAAAAATAACAGCTTTATTGAGATTTAATCCACATACTATAACATTTACCCTTTCTAAAGTGTCCAGTTCAGTGGTTTTTAAGATATTCACGGAGTTGTGCAACTATTACCACTAAGTCCAGAACATTTTCATCACCAAAAATAAACCAATTAACAGTTACTTCCCGTTTTTCCCTGACCACCAGCCTCTGGAGACTACAAATCCACCTTTTTTTTTTTTTTTTTTTTTTTTTTTTTTGAGGAAAGGAGCATCCTTATCTCTGAAAACAAAGGGACATTAAGAAGAATCCTAACAAACAGGACATGTTTCCCAAGTTTACTACAGTTACTCATACTCCGTAACCTATCATATTCTTCTGAGACTGTCCACTCTTCACTGAACCCAGCATAAAGGAATATAGGTCTAACTCTTTCGTTGGGTCTTCATTTCCTTATGAAGTCTTCCCTATCACGTAAAACTTATATTTAATAAAGTTGTATGCTTTTCTTCCGTCAGTCTTTCTCAGTTTATTTTTCAGACCCTAAGAAGGTCTAGGAAAACTTTTCCTCCGCTACGGTATCAAGATTGAATTTAAAAATTTTGAGATATAATTCACATACCATAAAATTCACCATTTTAGTGGTTTTTAGTATATTGACAAAGTTGTACAACTATCACCACTGTCTAATTCCAAAATATTTTCACCACCCCAAAATGAAATGTCATATACCTTATAGTCACTCTCATTCTCCTTTCCCCCCAGCCCCTGGCAACCACGCATCTGCCTGTGGTCCTCTGTGGATTTGCCTATTCTTGACATTCCATATAAATAGAATCATATGATAGATGACCTCTTGTGACTGGATTCTTTCACTTAGCATGATGTTTTCATGGTTCATGCATGTCGTAGCCTGTAACAGTACTTCATTCCTTTTGTGGCTGAATAATATTCCATTGTATATAGACACCACAAATTGTTTATTCATTCATCCGTTGTTGGACACTTGGGTTATTTCCAGTTTGGGGCTATTATAAATAATGCTGCTATGAACATTTATCTACAGGTTTTTATGGGAACATGTTTTTAATTCTCTTGGGTATATATCTAGGAGTGGACTTGCTGGATCATATGGTATGTCTATGTTTAACTTTTGGAAGAATTGCCAAACTGTTCTCCAAAGTGGCTACACCATTCAATATATCTTTGATTAATAAAAAGGGAAAATGAATGAAATATTACTTAGTAACTAGTTTATTTAGTAGAAAATATCTTTAATAACATGGACTTTTGATAGTAGTTGGGGATAGAACTGGTGACAAAAAAAAGTCTTGACTGATGCAATATTGCATGATGTTAAGAGCACAGCATCTGGAACTGGAGTTTGAATCCCAGTTCCACCATTGTCTAACTCTCTAACTTTGGACAAGTTACTTAACCTCTCTGCTACTCATCCATCTATATCCATCTGTAAAATAAGAAAAAATTTCTGTGTATTAATGTTGTTGTAAGGATTATATTAGTCAATTGTGTAAAATGCTTGAAGCAGAGACTGTGATATAGTAAGTGCCATGTGAAGTGTAGCTTTGATTATTATTCTGGCTAAACTCCTGTGGCACTGTCCCTCATTTTAGAAATGAAGACATGAAGGTCCAAAGCAATTCAAAGACTTGTTCAGATTGCAACCAAAGTCAGCTTCAACCCAGAACACACATTTCCTGACCCTCACCTCAACTCCACTGCCTCCTCATTTGAATAAGAAGCCAGTAAAGTATAGAAGTTTCTGGACATATCTTCTTTCTCTCCATTACTATTTCTGCATCCTACTTCTGTCAGAAAGAGGAAGGATTGTGGCAAAGAAAAATGTATTCTTCATTAAGACTTTAAGTACAATCATACTATTCCATTGGTTTAACCAAATTGAGACTGTCAGTGCTCTGGACATGCCTCAGGGTTTGTGAATGGGTCAGCAAGCTCTGCCTTACTGACTCTGAGAAGAAAGGAACTTGGTCAAAGAATGTGAGATCCATTTGTAGATGTAGCTAAATATTTCCTGTTATCCCTGTGCTCCTATAATTGAAATAAATATGATGACTAATGGTTAAGATGGATTTATATGGAGTCTTAATCAGTTCCTTGAGTAGGTCAATGTTTGTTGCAAAGAGAATAAGTTTGGAATTAAGCCTTCCCTGCAATAATCTTGACGAAAAGAGAACTTGACACTGTACTTCAAATAATGAGCCAAAGTGAAGACAGTTCTTTGGGAGAGGCTTGTTTTAAGACAGGAAGGAATGCACAGATGCCACTTTTTGAGAACACTTATAGTTACACCTCATTAGAAGCCAGAGGCTAGATCAGATCAGGGAGTTTCAACCTTTTGCACCCTTGATCCACAGCGAGGAATCACAACCCAGTATACACACACACACACACACACACACACACACACACACACACACACTGTGAATTTTTATAAAACAATTTTTACCCTTACAAAATGGAATGCATTCTGATATTTTCTCTTTATTTTATTTCATTTAAAAAATACCAGTTGTAAACCACTAAATGCATTTTAGGACCCACTCATCTGTTGTGACCTGCAGTTTACAAACACCATATTAAATGGATCTTAGGATTTCTTCCTTAGTTCTGACACTATAATAAGCTTTAATAACCATAATATTAAGAATATAACTTTGACAGTCTCTGCCCCCCACCCTTCATCTTAAAGTGTTAAAGGACCATGGGTTTAGGGGTATTCTAATAGGGAAACATTTGCTCTTTATATATTCTTCCCTTCCTTCTGGAGATTATTCCATTCCTCAAATTGAAAGGAAATACTTGTATAGCCTGAAGTGACTCTTTAGGTATACACCGTGTTTACTAATGACTCATTAGTAATAAACTTTAGGTAATATTATAAGAGCTTAATTCTAGTGTCTACTATATAATTATTACTGCATGCAGATTCATTATTTTTAAGAATATATGAAGTATTTCAAATGAAAAAGCAAGCTGTAAAGCAGTCTTTATCTTATGCTATCATTTGTATTTTATAAAACTCTAAGTATGTACTTTTATTTACACAGAGTGTTTTTGCAGAAGAAACTTGTAACAGTAGCTGTTTTAGAAGAGGAAAACTGGGGCACTGGGGATTCTGTTTGGGAGGGAGACATTTTTGCTGCATACATTTTTGTCCAACTTTGGAGGAAAGTGGCAAATCAACTTTAAGAAAATATTAGTGCATATAGTTAACACTTCTGTAAAAAAAAAAAAAATGGATTGGAACAGAATGCTCTCCAAGGTTCCTTTCACTCTAAAAGTCTAGGATTCTAAACTCTTGTTGTGTGCTCAGATAGCCATTCTATATCCAAATTAAGTTGAACAAAACCAGATCCTGCTATTGAGGGATTTATATTCTCAAAAGGTTGGGCATAGGTCTGTATATGCCAAGGAGGACATGAGAATTATATTGCCATTTATAGAAAAGCTTGGATGTCTTTTGCAGATCGAGTTGTTCTAGACAGTCTTTTAAAAATAACTTAGCTATGTTAACCAACAAAAATTAAACAATTATTTTAGATGGAAGTTCAACTAAAATGTATTACAGTCTTCCCTACTTCACCAGGAAATGATATGAATACAATATCATCAGTATGAACTGCATTTAGTCACTACATAGTGGCATGTCACAGTAGTATATTCAGAGTCATTTGAGGTGCATAGGGCTGTTGGTCCTAAATTTAGTGATTTCACTCCTAAATTTAGTGATTTACTCTTTAATAGTTTTGTTTTTCTGGATTCCTCTGTAGGTTTTATTATTGACACCTCTCAGAATGCTGACCTGGAGGAAGAAACCGCTCCATTTCAAATTCACTAGCCCAATTGATTACAGTTAGAAAATAGCAAGTAACATTTTTTTGAAGGATATACTCTCTTTACTTTATAAAATTATGTAAATCTAAAATTATTCCAATATAAAAAGCTTATTTTTAAATTTTATTTTATTTTTAATTTGTATTGGAGTATAGTTGATTTACAATGCTGTGTTACTTTCTGCTGTATAGCAAAGTGAATCAGTTATACATATAAATATATCCACTCTTTTTTAGATTCTTTTCCCATATAGGTCATTACAGAGTATTGAGTAGAGCTCCCTGTACTATACAGTAGGTCCTTATTAGTTATCTAATATATATCAGTATGCAAAGTGTAAATGAGCCCTGAGTTTGGGCCTCACCTTTGAATGGCATACATGCATCTTAATGGATGGACTTTGTAATATCTACTTCAGTGGCTTAGAGCTCTTATTTTTATTAGTTCCTGATTCTTATCTGTGTTTCTAGTAGGTGTGATTGTCTACTGGCTTGGAACATGGCATAGACATATCTAAAAGGATATGCAAGAATGGTAAGAAATGAAGGGAAGAATTCCACGGCAAATATTAAAAATGAAAAGCCCCAAACGACAAGGCATAAATAAATAGTCACTGGATATTTAACTATTAGGGATTCTGTCAAGAAATTCTGAAATCAATTATTAGAGTATATATTGAAGAATAGTTATAATTTCATTCTCCTTGTTCAAGGAAAGATTATAGATTAGTAGAGGCTGGAAAGAACACAATCTTTGTCCACATACCATAAATTGCCAAAAAAAGAAAAAGAAAAAAAGAAAGAAAATTGGGACAAGTAGCTATATTTTTTCTTTTTACTTAAAGGTTTTAAATTCATATTATACATTTATATCAATTTGTTCCTCATAATCTAATTAGGGCTACTGACTTAACATCTAAAAACCCAGAGCATCTCCAGATTGCCTAAACCAGGGGTATCAATCACAGAAAATACAGTGTGAATAATGTCCCTGCAGATGGAGCACGAGGCTGTTGATAGTCCATCCCAAAGGTTTCTTCCTCCGTGAAGCTGGCCATTTTTGTGACAGTGTTGGGGGTAAACCCAGAGAGTTTGAAACCTTGAAGCAAACCCTGGGAGCAGAACTGGTAGGATAGAAGCACTAAGAATAGCCACAGGGCTAAACCCCACCCCCAACAGCTGTGCAGGGGGCTTTCCGATCTGTCAATTGAAGGAGGTGCTGACCTCAAGACCATGGACACCACAAGAGCATCCAGAATATGCACCTACTGCTACACATTTTAGAGCTATTTCTAGTACTCTAACGAGCTCCCCAGAGTGTGCATTTGATACACGGGAAATGTGTCACATCAAGTAGTAACATCCACTGAGGAAGGGGTGCTCAAAAACCTAACCCAAACAAACTCCAGACTAAACAAAATTATAAAGTAAACCCAACTTACATCCCCTAAACTCCCATGAAGCAAGGTCAGCTTTCACAGATATTTATCTATGGAGGAGAGATGAGCAAGTAATGGGAACATGATAGGATATACGCATTATATTCTTTTTTTTTAACATCTTTATTGGAGTATAATTGTTTTACAATGGTGTGTTAGTTTCTGCTTTATAACAAAGTAAATCAGCTATACATATACATATCCCCATATCTCCTCCTCCCTCTTTCGTCTCCCTCCCACCCTCCCTATCCCACCCCTCTAGGTGGTCACAAACCACCGAGCTGATCTCCCTGTGCTATGCAGCTGCTTCCCACTAGCTATCTATTTTACATTTGGTAGTGTATATATGTCCATGCCACTCTCTCAGTTCATCCCAGCTTACCCTTCCCCCTCTCCGTGTCCTCAAGTCCGTTCTCTACATCTGCGTCTTTATTCCTGCTCTGTCCCTAGGTTTTTCAGAAACATTTTTTGTTTTTTTAGATTCCATATATATATGTTAGCATACGGTATTTGTTTTTCTCTTTCTGACTTACTTCACTCTGAATACAGTCTCTAGGTGCATCCACCTCACTACAAATAACTCAATTTCGTTTCTTTTATGGCTGAGTAATATTCCATTGTATATATGTGCCACATCTTCTTTATCCACTTATCTGTCCATGGATACTTAGGTTGCTTCCATGTCCTGGTTATTGTAAATAGTGCTGTAATGAACATTGTGGTACATGACTCTTTTTGAATTGTGGTTTTCTCAGGGTATATGCCCAGTAGTGGGATTGCTGGGTTGCATGGTAGTTCTATTTTTAGTTTTTTAAGGAACCTCCATACTGTTCTCCATAGTGGCTGTATCAATTTACATTCCCACCAACAGTGCAAGAGGGTTCCCTTTTCTCCACACCCTCTCCAGCATTTATTGTTTGTAGATTTTTTGATGATGGCCATTCTGACTGGTGTGAGGTGATATCTCATTGTAGTTTTGATTTGCATTTCATTAATGATTAATGCTGTTGAGCATCCTTTCATGTGTTTTTTGGCAATCTGTGTATCTTCTTTGGAGAAATGTCTATTTAGGTCTTCTGTCCATTTTTGGATTGGGTTGTTTGTTTTTTGAATATAGAGCTGCATGGGCTGCTTGTAAATTTTGGAGATTAATCCTTCATCAGTTGCTTTATTAGCAAATATTTTCTCCCATTCTGAGGGTTGTCTTTTCATCTTGTTTATGGTTTCCTTTGCTGTGCAAAAGCTTTTAAGTTTCATTAGGTTCCATTTGTTCATTTTTGTTTTTATTTCCACTTCCCTAGTAGGTGGGTCAAAAAGGATCTTGCTGTGATTTATGTCATAGAGTGTTCTGCCTACTTTTTCCTCTAAGAGTTTGATAGTGTCTGGCCTTACATTTAGGTCTTTAATCCATTTTGAGTTTAGTTTTTTGTATGGCATTAAGGACTGTTCTAATTTCATTCTTTTACATGTAGCTGTCAAGTTTTCCCAGCACCACTTATTGAAGAGCCTGTCTTTTCTCCATTGTATATTCTTGCCTCCTTTATCAAAGATAAGGTGACCATATGTACGTGGGTTTATCTTTGGGTTTTCTATCCTGTTCCATTGATCTATATTTCTGTTTTTGTGCCAGTACCATACCGTCTTGATTAATGTAGCTTTGTAGTATAGTCTGAAGTCCAGGAGCCTGATTCCTCCAGCTCCGTTTTTCTTTCTCAAGATTGCTTTGGCTATTCGGGGTCTTTTGAGTTTCCATACAAATTGTGAAATTTCTTCTTCTAGATCTGTGAAAAATGCCATTGGTAGTTTGATAAGGATTGCATTGAATCTGTAGATTGCTTTGTGTAGTATAGTCATTTTCACAATGTTGATTCTTCCAATCCAAGAACAGGGTATATCTCTCCAGCTGTTTGTATCATCTTTAATTTCTTTCATCAGTGTCTTATAGTTTTCTGCATACAGGTCTTTTGTCTCCTTAGGTAGGTTTATTCCTAGGTGTTTTATTCTTTTTGTTGCAATGGTAAATGGTAGTGTTTCCTTAATTTCTCTTTCAGGTTTTCATCATTAGTGTACAGGAACGCAAGAGATTTCTGTGCATTAATTTTGTATCCTGCTACTTTACCAAATTCATTGATTAGTTCTAGTAGATTTCTGGTGGCATCTTTAGGATTCTCTATGTATAGTATCATGTCATCTGCAAACAGTGACAGCTTTACTTCTTTTTTTCCGATTTGGATTCCTTTTATTTCTTTTTCTTCTCTGATTGCTGTGGCTAAAACTTCCAAAACTATGTTGAATAATAGTGGTGAGAGTGGACAACCTTGTCTTGTTCTTGATCTTAGAGGAAATGGTTCAGTTTTTCATGATTGAGAATGATGTTACCTGTGGGTTTGTCATATATGGCCTTTATTATGTTGAGGTAATTTCCCTCTATGCCTACTTTCTGGAGGGTTTTTTTTTTTTATCATAAATGGGTGTTGAATTTTCTCAAAGGCTTTTTCTGCATCTATTGAGATGATCATATGCTTTTTCTCCTTCCATTTGTTAATATGGTTTATCACATTGATTTATTTGCATATATTGAACAATCCTTGCATTCCTGGGATAAACCCCACTTGATCATGGTGTATGATCCTTTTAATGTGCTGTTGGATTCTGTTTGCTAGTATTTTGTTGAGGATTTTTGCATCTATGTTCATCAGTGATATTGGCCTGTAGTTTTCTCTCTTTGTGACATCTTCATCTGGTTTTGGTATCAGGGTGATGGTGGCCTTGTAAAATGAGTTTGGGGGTATTCCTCCCTCGGCTGTATTTTCAAAGTGTGAAGCATAGGTGTTAGTTCTTCTCTAAATGGTTTACAGAATTCGCATGTTAAGCCATCTTGTCCTGGGCTTTTGTTTGTTGGAAGATTTTTTTTTTTTTTTGGTTGCCACCTTTATATTTTCCTATTCTACAGATATTCTGTAAGTGTATTTATACACACACACACACACACACAGACACAATATTCGGAGAATATAGAAGGAAAAATATAGCAAGCGTATTATCTGCCTGGAGAAACAAACAAATATGATTGAAGAATATACTAAATGCCTCTAACGTTTTAAGGAGATATAACCTAAGATCTTAATGAATCCTAAGGAAAAATACAGAAATGTTTATATAGCTTTGACTTTCTCCCAAGTGCCATTCCAGTGCAATACTGAGAGTCCTGTGTTCCTATGAATGTCTTTGCGCTTGTCTATCCAGAGATCCCATCAGTTCCCAAACTAGGGTCTTTTTTTTTTCACACACACACACTCTATTTTATTTTTACAAGAGATAAATAGACTGACACGAAGCTTTTTAAATGGATGACCACAACAAAAGCAACAATGATTGCAATTACCAAACACAAAACACACTCATACTATGTCATAATATTGACATTCAGTCCAGTAATCTGTAACAGCTCCTTTACTTTGCAATTAAAATTGATTTGTATATTTTTTGCCTCTGAGTCCTTGTGAGATTTTTTTTTTATTCAGACAGAAAGTCACAAACATTATAATCATCCTCATCAGTTCATGCGTTCCCATTGTTGGAAGATTTTTAATCACAGATTCAATTTCAGTGCTTGTGATTTGTCTGTTTATATTTTCTATTTCTTCCTGATTCAGTCGTTGAAGGTTGTGCTTTTCTAAGAATTTGTCCATTTCTTCCATGTTGTCCATTTTATTGGCATATAGTTTCTTGTAGTAGTCTCTTAGGATGCTTTGTATTTCTGCAGTGTCAGTTGTTACTTCTCCTTTTTCATTTCTAATTCTATTGATTTGAGCCTTCTCCCTTTTTTTCTTGATGAGTCTGGCTAATGGTTTATCAATTTTATCTTCTCAAAGAACCAGCTTTTAATTTTATTGATCATTGCTATTATTTCCTTCATTTCTTTTTCATTTATTTCTGACCTGATCTTTATGATTTCTTTCCTTCTGCTAATTTTGGGGATTTTTTGTTCTTTTTCTCTAATTGCTTTAGGTGTAAGTTTAGGTTGTTTATTTGAGCTTTTTCTTCTTTCTTGAGGTAGGATTGTATTGCTATAAACTTTCCTCTTAGAACTGCTTTTGCTGCATCCCATAGGTTTTGGGTCATCGTGTTTTCATTGTCATTTGTTTCTAGGTATTTTTTGCTTTCCTCTTTGATTTCTTCAGTGATCTCTTGGTTATTAAGTAGTGTATTGTTTAGCCTCCATGTGTTTGTATTTTTTATAGATTTTTTCCTGTAATTGATATCTAGTCTCATAGCATTGTGGTCAGAAAAGATACTTGATAAGATTTCAATTTTCTTAAACTTACCAAGGCTTGATTTGTGACCCAAGATATGATCTATCCTGGAGAATGTTCCATGAGTACTTGAGAAGAAAGCGTATTCTGTTGTGTTTGGATGGAATGTCCTGTAAATATCAATTAAATCCATCTTGTTTAATGTATCCTTTAAAGCTTGTGTTTCCTTATTTATTTTCATTTTGGATGATCTGTCCATTGGTGCAAGTGGGTGTTAAAATCCCCTAATATGATTGTGTTACTGTTGATTTCCCCTTTTATGGCTGTTAGCATTTGCCTTATGTATTGAGGTGCTCCTATGTTGGGTGCATCAATATTTACAATTGTTATATCTTCTTCTTGGATTGACTCCTTGATCAGTATGTAGTGTCCTTCTTTGTCCCTTGTAATAGTCTTTATTTTAGAATCTATTTTGTCTGATATGAGAATTGCTATGCCAGCTTTCTTTTGATTTCCATTTGCATGGAATATCTTTTTCCCTCCCCTCACTTTCAGTCTGTATGTGTCCCTAGGTCTGAAGTGGGTTTCTTGTAGATGGCACATATACAGGTTTTGTTTTTGTGTCCATTCAGCCAGTCTATGTCTTTTTTTTTTTTTTTTTTTTTTGCAGAACGTAGGCCTCTCACTGTTGTGGTGTCTCCCGTTGTGGAGCACAGGCTCCGGATGCACAGGCTCAGAGGCCATGGCTCACGGGCCCAGCTGCTCTGTGGCATGTGGGATCTTCCTGGACCGGGGCACAAACCCGTGTGTCCTGCATCAGCAGGCGGACTCTCACCCACTGTGCCACCAGGGAAGCCCTCTATGTCTTTTGGTTGGAGCATTTAATCCATTTACCTTTAAGGTAATTATCGATCTGTACATTCCTATTACCATTTTCTTAATTGTTTTGGGTTTGTTAATGTAGGTCTTTTCCTTCTCTTGTATTTCCTCCCTAGAGAAGTCCCTTTAGCATTTTTTGTAAACCTGGTTTGGTGATGTTGAATTCTCCTAGCTTTTCCATTCTGTAAAGGTTTTTTTTGTTTTGTTTTGTTTTGTTTTTGGTATGCAGGCCTCTCACTGTTGTGGCCTCTTCCGTTTTGGAGCATAGGCTCCAGACGCACAGGCTCAGCGGCATGGCTCACGGGCCCAGCCGCTCCACGGCATGTGGGATCTTCCTGGACCGGGGCACGAATCTGTGTCCCCTGCATTGGCAGGCGAACTCTCAACCACTGCGCCACCAGGAAAGTCCCTGTAAAGGTTTTAATTTGTCCATTGAATCCGAATGAGATCCTTGCTGGTTAGAGTAATCTTGGTTGTAGGTTTTTCCCTTTCATCACTTTAAGTATGTCCTGCCATTTCCTTCTGGCTTGCCTAGTTTTTGCTGAAAGATCAGCTGTTAACCTTATGGGGATTCCCTTGTATGTTATTTGTTGTTTTTCCCTTGCTGCTTTTAATATTTTTTTGGTTGTATTTAATTTTTGATAGTTTGATTAATATGTGTCTTGGTGTGTTTCTCCTTGGGATTTATCCTGTATGGGACTCTCTGTGCTTCCTGGACTTGATTGACTATTTCCTTTCCCATATTAAGGATGTTTTCAACTATAATCTCTTCAAATATATTCTCAGTCCCTTTCTTTTTCTCTTCTTCTTCTGGGACCCCTATAATTCGAATGTTGGTGCATTTAATGTTGTCCCAGAGGTCTCTAAGAATGTCCTCAGTTCTTTTCATTCTTTTTTCTTTATTCTGCTCTGTGGTAGTTATTTCCACTCTTTAATCTTCCAGGTCACTTATTTGTTGTTCTCCCTCATTTTTTCTGCTGTTGATTCCATCTAGTGAATTTTTAATTTCATTTATTGTGTTGTTCATCATTGTTTGCTTTTTAGTTCTTCTAGGTCCTTGTTAAACGTTCCTTGTATTTTCTCCATTCTATTTCCACAATTTTGGATCATCTTTACTATCATTACTCTGAATTCTTTTTCAGGTAGACTGCTTATTTCCTCTTCATTTGTTTGGTCTCGTGGGTTTTTATGTTGCTCTTTCATTGCTGTGTTTTTCTGTGTCTTCTCATTTTGCTTAACTTACTGTGTTTGGAGTCTCCTTTTCGCAGGCTGCGGGTTTGTAGTTCCCGTTGTTTTTGGTGTCTGACCCCGGTGGCTAAGGTTGGTTCAGTGGGTTGTGTAGGTTTCCTGGTGGAGGGGACTAGTGTCTTTGTTCTGGTGGATGAAGCTGGATCTTGTCTTTCTGGTGGGCAGGACTTCATCCAGTGGTGTGTTTTGGGGTGTCTGTGACCTTATTATGATTTTAGGCAGGCTCTCTGCTAACGGGTAGGGTTGTGTTCCCCTCTTGATAGTTATTTGGCATAGGGTGTCCAGCACTGTAGCTGGCTGATCGTTGATTGGGGCTGGGTCTTAGCATTGAGATGGAGATCTCTGGGAGAGCTTTCGCCATTTGGTATTACTTGGGGCTGGGAGGTCTCTGGAGGACCAATGTCATGAACTCAGCTCTCCCAGCTCAGAGGCTCAGTCCTGATACCCAGCTGGAGCACCAAGACCCTGTCAGCCACACAGCTCAGAAGAAAAGGGAGAAAAAAAAGAGATAAATAAATAAAATTAAGTTATTAAAATAAAAAAATTATTAAAAATTAAAAAATTTTAGTAATAAAAAAGAAAAAGGAAAGAAGAGAGCAACCAAACTAAAAAAACAGTCCACCAATGATAACAAGCACTAAAAACTATACTAAAAAACAAAGAAACAAACAAAAAAAAAAAAAAAAAGGAAAAACGGACAGACAGAACCCTAGGAGAAATGGTAAAAGCAAAGCTATACAGACAAAATCACACAAAGAAGCATAAACAGACACACACACAAAAACAGAAAAAGGAAAAAAAATTGTATATCTATATATAAATAAAAAAAGGAAGAGAGCAACCAAATCAGTAAAGAAATCTACCAGTGATAATAAACTCTAAATACTAAACTAAGATAAACATAAAACCAGAAAACAGTCAGTTGCATACAGCAAACCCCAAGTCTACAGTTGCTCCCAAAGTCCACTGTCTCAATTTTGGGATGATTTGTTGTTATTCAGGTATTCCACAGATGCGGGGTACATCAAGTTGATTGTGGAGATTTAATCTGTTGCTCCTGAGGCTCCTGGGAGAGATTTCCCTTTCTCTTCTTTGTTTGCTTAGCTCCCGGGGTTCAGCTTTGGATTTGGCCCTGCCTTTGCGTGTAGGTCACCTGAGGGTGTCTGTTCTTTGCTCAGACAGGATGGCGTTAAAGGAGCAGCTGATTCGGGGGCTCTGGCTCACTAAGGCCAGGGGGAGGGAGGCGAATGGAATGCGGGGCAAGCCTGCAGTGGCAGAGGCTGGGGTGTCCTTGCAACAGCCTGAGGCGTGCCGTGTGTTCTCCCGGGGAAATTGCCCCTGGATCACGGGACCCTGGCAGTGGCGGGCTGCACAGGCTCCCTGGAGGGGAAGTGTGCATAGTGACCTGTGCTCACACACAGGTTTCTTGGTGACGGCAGCAGCGGCCTTAGCGTCTCATGCCCAACTCTGTGGTCCGCGCTTTTAGCCGCAGCTCGCGCCCGTCTCTGGAGCTCGTTTAGGCGGTGCTCTGAATCCCCTCTCCTCGTACAGCCTGAAACAGTGGTCTCTTGCCTGTTAGGCAGCTCCAGACTTTTTCCCCAACTCCCTCCCGGCTAGCCATGGCGCACTAACCCCCTTCAGGCTGTGTTCATGCCGCCAACCCCAGTCCTCTCCCTGCGATCCAACCAAAGCCCGAGCCTCAGCTCCCAGCCCCGCCCGCCCCGGCGTGTGAGCAGACAAGCCTCTCGGGTTGGTGAGTGCCGGTCAGCACCGATACTCTGTGCGGGAATCTCTCCACTTTGCCCTCCGCACCCCTGTGGCTGCGCTCTTCTCCGCAGCTCCGAAGCTTCCCCCTCCGCCACCTGCAGTATCTAGGGCTTCCTAGTGTGTGGAAACCTTTCCTCCTTCACAGCTCCCTCCCACTTGTGCAGGTCCCGTCCCTATTCTTTTGTCTCTTTTTTTTTTCTTTTTTCTTTTGCCCTACCCAGGTACATGGGGAATTTCTTGCCTTTTGGGAAGTCTGAGGTATTCTGCCAGCTTTCAGTAGGTGTTCTGTAGGGCTTGTTCCACATGTAGATGTATTTCTGATATATTTGTGGGGAGGAAGGTGATCTCCACGTCTTACTCCTCCACCATCTTGAAGGTCTCTCCCTGCATTATATCCTGACTTGAGCAAAGCATTTAATTCAGCAGGCTGTACAATTTTCCTGCATATGTTAGTTCCAAGTAGCCTTGATAATACCACAGCTACATAGGCTGAAAGCGGCTGCAAGGCCACCTGTGAAAGGTAACAACAGTGGCATTGTGTGAAGTTCTGACGGTTTGTCTCTTACAGGGTCACCATAGTTTAATTTTATGTATTTATTAATAATCCAAAGGAGGGAATGAACAGAATGCTAATGACAGCTGCTGAGAAGACTAAATTGGGAGGTGTTACAAGCTTTGATAAATGGCCAGGATATGAACAGCAGTATGGTTCAAAAAGACCAAAACAAGTCAGAAATATGGGATTAAAAAAAATGAAATTGCTCTCAGCAAGAGGCAAACAAATATCTGGCACAAATCACACCAGAAACATTCACTGGAGAAGAAAAGAGAATCTCTAGAAGTGGGATTGCTAGTAGCAGCCTAAGAAGGAGGAAGGGCTGGGAGAAATGTAGACATGTTTCCAGTGAATATGAAAACAGAGAGAGCAGGGTTGTTCAAGGTGGTGTTATGGCACCAGGCAGAGGAAGACTGTGGTCCCTCATACAAGTATGGCTCAAGTTATTCTGAGACAACTGTACTTAATTTTGAGCACCTAAATAAACAAACGATGTTGACAGTCTTGGAGGGAACCCAGAGATGAATAATGAACATGATTAATGGAAACGAGGAACTGACTTATGAAGAAAGATTTATGGAGTACATTGTGTGGTTAAGTGGTGGCCAAAAAGACAACATGGTACAGTCTGGAAATCGTGACAATACTTATCTTCATATTTCGGTGTTGACATGTAAAGGAAAACAAATACCAGGATAAAATAGGAGAGAATTCATTAACAAGAGGGGAAACATAAGATCAAATTTCAAACAGTGCTGATTGAACTAATGCGAAGACCATTATCTATTTTGATGGAGAACTGCTCAATTATGAACCACCTTTTTTAGGTGAATGCTGATTCCACTGTCATTTATGACATTTATAACCAGAAAGGCCACTGAAAGTAGTAATATCATGCTGGCAGTAATATGGATAGAACAAATGGGCCTCTTTCACTTCTAATGTCATTGTTCCTCTTCTTTGACCTATAAGCAAACAAGCTTGCTTTTAACAGAATTCTAAAAGAGATGTTTTTGTCAGTTTAATAAGGGAAATGGCCAGAAAAAAAGCCCTTTATTCCTATCTTAAGCAAAACTGTAGTATCATTTACTATATTCACATTTTACTGAAGGACCTACCCCCAATCCCCAAATTATGTGTAAATGAGAAAGAAAGAAAGAACTCAAAGGCTTTATAAAGTTTTAAAAGACATCTGCTTTCATTTTAGTGGACAGGATTTTTAAAAAACACTTACTGGGATTTTCTCTGTCATTGATTGAGAAGACAAATTTTTTTTTTTTTTTTTTTTTGGTACGCGGACCTCTCACTGTTGTGGCCTCTCCCATTGCGGAGCACAGGCTCCGGACACGCAGGCTCAGTGACCATGGCTCACGGGCCCAGCCACTCTGCGGCATGTGGGATCTTCCCGGACCGGGGCACGAACCCATGTCCCCTGCATCGGCAGGCAGACTCTCAACCACTGCACCACCAGGGAAGCCCACAAATGTTTTTATAAATTATGTGAGTGGTCACTTTAACATGATCTTTTAAGACTGAGGATGCAAGATAACCCAATTTTGTTCCCACTTTCTCTTTACCATATTAGAGGTAGGTATTATTTGTTGAAGGAAAATAAGACATTCAGCAGAGAATCAAGTACAGAAAAAAATAAGTACCCTGCCCACAGATCTCCAGTCTGATTCTGATACGAAGTGCTGAAAGAAATGAGGCCCACTTTGGGATAATTATGTGGCACTTAGCAAATGACTGCAAAATTGGAAAATTAAGCCAGCATCTTAAGATCTGGTTATGATGTCAAATGTATACTGGAGTAAACCCTTGAGTCTTAAGGAGAATGACTTAGTTATAATGGCAAGGTATACTTAAGTGGTAAAATCAAAAGGTACCATGGCTTAGTTTGAGCTTAAACCTGAAGTCCACCTCTGAATTGCCGTTGGCATAGCTGTCATGAAAACTCATGACAAATGACAGTGATCTTGTGTTTCATGATATCAGGCTACTGTAGTAGTGATTGCCTAGCACATAGTTGGCACTCAGTAGAAATTTGTCAAATGAATGAATGAATGAGTGGGGGAAATTAATGGCCCAAGTGAGAGAAGGAGCTGGTTCAACAGTTGACCCTAAAAAGCTCCATGGGTCAAATCTATGTATAACCAGCTCTCATTTCCACAATGTCAATCAAATGTGACTCTATTTTCCCCTTGCCCTTCTGTGTTCCTCACTCACTCTTTCATGTTATTGTTTCCAATATCAATTTCTCCAGGCATTTTCAGAGCACCTACTCAGTCCTAAGTACTGGGCTGTATGCTGGTGACACAGGGTGGATAAGATAGTTTCTCTTCTCAAGAAGTTTACAGTCTGGTTGGGAAGACAACAAATAAACAAATTATATATATTTAATATTGATATTAATTATATATATTTATATACAGAAATGAAATCTATAATAAACAAATTATTGTCATACATCGAGACAAGGGTCACAGTAGTTGTTTGTGTCAGGAGCCAGGGAAGCATGGAGAAGAGAGTGTTCTGGGTGTAACAGAAATGTGATCAAAGTGCTGAGATTTATTTTCTTTGCCAGGGATTCTCTTGCCCTTCACTTTAACCTGAGTCTGTGTAGGTATACACATGTACAAGATAGGATGATTTACTCCAAAGCTCATACTTTTCTGCCCTCTACATTCTACAGCACAGAGGGACATCCCTTTTCATAAGGAAGTTTGGCCTTTAATGTTCTTACAATTACTTGCCTATAAAGACAAAAAGGTTTGCTTAAAATTCATTTGTGATTTCTCTATGCAACGTTAACCTGTTTGTGTTGGTCTAATTCTGTTGCATCCTCAAGAAATTATTTAAACTGAAATCAATTTGCAGGAATGCTTGATTTCATGTGTCACATATAAAGACTCACTAAAAATTGTTTATTCTCAGCAGGTTTGTAGCATGTGAAATTGCTGGTTTGCAAAATTCATTCTAGTCTATTATTTTTATAAGCATATTTTATTGTTGGTAAGTAGTAAAAGGTACACTGGATAAAAGTACAATACAGGCTGTGGTCTGTAATATCTAAAAAACTCTACTTAGCAACATATTAGGTGTGCTTTATTCAGTCCACATAACACTAAGGTTTTTAATTTAATTTATGTTTCTGTGGACTGAATGTAAATAAATAAAAAGTCAGAAGTTCTTTGCATACCACTCTCTCAGGGGAAGGCAGTATAGAGATAACCTGCACTTTGATCATCTTATTTTACAATCAGTACCACAGATGGCAGATTTAGGACAGGTTCTGTAGATTGCTGTTCGGTTTTTATTATGAAAGTCTGATGTGAACAGGATATACACCACAATATAGTATTACTATCCATCTTGTACTTCAACCCATCTCAGTACACAGCAGTAAATCACCTGGAGCTACATACTAGATAATGTGTTGTGTAAATCCCCCTTCCTTGGTCTATGTGTGAGTTTAAATATAAATGTATTACCTTGTTGAAGTAGAGTTAGACTATCATAAACTCCATTATCCACTTCAATTTTCAAAGCAGGAGTAGTAATAAGTAATATAGGAAATGAAAATATGTATTCTTCTTCCTTTTGAAATCTGTCAATCATATTACAACGAGGCAGATAGATTTGAAGCCTACTGCCTGCCAAACTGCCCCAGCATATAAAGAGATTAGTAAAAGGACGCTTGATGCAGTGTCTATTCAAAGAAAAACCTCACCATGCCTGGTGGAGAGGAAAGAGCGCTGGATTTTAATGCAGGTGCTACGACCTCCTGGGGGAGATCTGGACTAACCACTTGACTGAAGAGGTCTCATCCAAGGTCACGTCTAGCTGGGGTGTTTTAGTTAGGTTTTCAAAACATTTTACTTGTTAGGCACAGTTGCTTGCAATTCACTTAGAATTCATGCTGTTATTTGTAGTCACGACATTTCTTTTTTTTTTACATTAAAAAAAATTATTTATTTTATTTATTTATTTTTGGCTGCATTGGGTCTTCGTTGCTGCAGGCGGGCTCTCTCTAGTTGCAATGAGCGGGGGCTAATCTTTGCTGCGGTGCGCGGGCTTCTCATTGCGGTGACTTCTCTTGTTGCGGAGCACAGGCTCTAGTCGCGCGGGCTTCAGTAGTTGTGGCACGCGGGCTCCGTAGTTGTGGCTTGAGGGCTCTAGAACGCAGCCTCAGTAGTTGTGGCGCACGGGCTTAGTTGCTCCGTGGCATGTGGGATCTTCCCGGACCAGGGCTTGAACCCGTGTTCCCTGCGTTGGCAGGTGGATTCTTAACCCCTGCGCCACCAGGGAAGCCCCAGGACATTTCTTTAGATAGGTTAATTTATGTAAATAAAGTTCATAAAACAATGCCTGGCACTTAGGAATTAGCAGTTGTTGCTGGTGGTGATGAGGATGACTCGAGAAAACAGAGGCATCTTTAACAACTAGGGTGAGGCAAGGGGTCCTGCAGAAACCTGAGAGTGAGACCTCTTCAGATTTTGCACCCTAAGCACCTCATTTGCTTCACCCTAGTCCTGACCTTGATTTTTTAATCATACACTACTAATTCTATATAAAAATATTTCATAACTGGATAATTATAAATTATGCAGTTTATACCTATATGCTCTGCTGATAGCCATTATGTATTAATTACGGACACCCATTAGAATTTATATTTGGGACATTAACAAGAGAGAAAATTTTGTGAATATATTAGTGTATGCATTTAATAGACATTTAAAAGGGGCACATTATATAAAATACAACGTTCATATATACAAAATTATGTGAAACCTTATATATATAATATATACACATAGTATTTATGCTCTCTGACATATACTATAGGATATGCAATTTATATAAATGTAATAACTTGTTAGCAAATTACATACCTCTTGTGTATGTATAAAAACTCACAAAGGTACATGTTTTGTACCCATGTGGCAGCCCCTTCTGCTTTCTATGGACTCAGCCAATCCCAAGCTTCCTATTTAAAGGGATTGACAGTATTTTGCATCATCTCCCACTCCCCACCCCTCTCCACCGATGCCTGGAAGTTAATCTGATTTGCCAGGACCACAAAGCAAACCTAAGGAAGGTTAGAACTTAGGATCTTCAGTACCCCACATACTGGAAGTGAAAGCTGTCGTCCAGGACTTTTTTTCAGTGCTTGCTCCAAGCTGATATTGTTGAGACACAAGCTGATGAAAGAATGGAAGGTGCTGTCTCCGGAGCCGGGCGGGGCAGGGCAGGCAGGAGGAGGGGGGCAGCACCACTGCTCCGCAGCGCCGGCCCCAGACCCCTGTTCTCCCTGGAGGCGGCATGTCTGTCTGTGTGCGTACTTTTCCAAGTAGATAAATTTAGAACTACATGTAGATGTGCTTATATAAATATGCCTCTGCCTTATTTTTCAAGACATTGAAGAAGACAGTGACAGGGCTGGGATCTTCTGTGTGGTTAAGCCCAGGGGTCTGGGGCAATAGGACATACAGGAAACCTGGCAGGAGCCATATGATTCTCTACTTGTTTTAATTTTTAAAAATTATCTAGGTATTATATGAATTCCTTCTCCGTGTAAAAATTGAACATAACAAACAAGGCTAGTATTTCCTTAAACCACTCCCTGCCTCCGTATCCTAGTTCCCTTCCCAGTTTGGTGTCTACCAGTCTAGAACTTCTTCTACATATTTACATTATATAGAACATATATAATATAAATGTACAATATATATGTGTATGTGTAGATATAGATCCATACAAAATATGCAGTTTTGTGTGTGTGTATTTGTGTAATTTTATAGGAATAGTATCACTCTGTATAAACTGTTCAACAACTTCTCTCTCCCACTGAATTACACATCTTTGGCAGTCTTTCCATGAAGATACATATAGATGTATCTAGTTCTCTTTAACTGCAGCATCATATTCTACAGTGTGTTTATGCAGGAGTTTATTTTACCTACTGAGCACAAGGAATGAAATTTGGTATATACTTAATAGATGGTTGTTGAATACATGAATAAATAAATTTTCTTAGCTGGGCAAGGGCAGGGAAAATCTCTTTAGAAATGGATACATGCATATGCTATGTGTAATCAAGAGATGACCATATCCTGTACTTAGTCATAGAATAATTTCCTCACATGATACTAGTAATAACAAACATTCGTTAGTCACTTACTGTGTGCCAGACACGGTATAAGCACTTCAAATGCATTTTTTCATCCACAATGTAGATGTTATTATTATCATCTTCATTTTACCAATGGTGAAATTAAGGCTCAAAGAGGTTCTGTAACTTGCCCAAGGCTCTCTGCTAGCAAGGGGTGGAACCTGCTTTCCAACCCAGAGACCAAGTCCTGAATGATGACCCACTGTGGTGTTACCCTACTTTTTACAACATGGGGGAGAGAGAGAGGCAGGGAATACATTTTGCATTCTCTGCTTCTGTTTTACTCTCTTATCTTCTATATTTCTACTTTTAAAAATATAACTTGAAGATGAAGAGTAAGAGTTCTAGGATGGGATGGAAAGCAGTAGGGACAGAAAGGATAAGAAATGAAAGTTAAGTGTAGTTGAGGGGAAGTAGTAAAGTAGTGGGTTGAAAAAAGGAAATAGAAATTCCTCGAACTTTGGGCTGGAACACCCAAGTAATATAAAATAAACCTGAAAATTTTTTTAACAAATATGACCTATAATATTTCAAGGCAAATTAGTGGGGGCGAATGGTAACTTTCAGGGAGAGTGAAGATTCAGAGAGATGTCCCAGAAGGTCCAATGGGCTGGGGTGAGAAGGAATCAGAAACCACAACCTTCAGGACCTGATAGTCCAAAGAGAGATTTCCAGAAAGGTAAGTGAAGAATGGCACACCAGAGTTTCCTCTTTAAGTAAGTGCCCTGAATGACCAGTTGATGAGCACCCTCAATTTGGGGCAGTGGGGTACAGTTAAAAGAAGGTGACCAATGAACTATTGGAAAGAGAAATTAAGGAAACAATCTCATTTACCATCACGTCAAAGAGAATAAAATGCCTAGGAACAAACCTAGTTTTCCGAGTACAGGTCTTTTGGAAAACTATAAGACACTGATGAAAGAAATTGAAGACAACACAAACAGATGGAAAGATATATTGTGTTCTTGTATTGGAAGAATTAATATTGTTAAAATGACCGTACTACCCAAGGCAATCTACAGATTCAGTGTAATCGCTATCGAAATACCAATGGCATTTTTCACAGAACTAGAACAAATAATTTTAAAATTTGTATGGAAACACAGAAGACCCCAAATCTTGAGAAAGAAGAACAGAGCTAGCTGGAGGAATCACGTTCCCTGACTTCAGACTATACTACAAAGCTACAGTCATCAAAACAGCGTGGTAGGGACTTCCTTGATGGCACAGTGGTTAAGAAGCTGCCTGCCAATGCAGGGGACACGGGTTTGACCCCTGGTCCGGGAAGATCCCACATGCCATGGAGCAACTAAGCCCATGCACCATAACTACTGAGCCCGCGTGCCACAACTACTGAAGCCCACTCCTACAGCCTGTGCACTGCAACAAGAGAAGCCACCACAATGAGAAGCCCGTACACCACAACAAAGAATAGCCTCTGCTCATGGCAACTAGAGAAAGCCTGCACACAGCAACAGAGACCCAATGTACCCAAAAATAAATAAAATAATACATTTTAAAAATATATAAAAAACAGTATGGTACTGGCATGAAAACAGACACATAGATCAACAAAACAGGATAGAGAGCCCAGAAATAAACCTATGCACTTATGGTCAATTAATCTATGACAAAGGAGGCAAGAATATACAAAGGAGAAAAGGCAGTCTGTTCAATAAGTTGTGCTGGGAAAACTGGACACCTACATGTAAAAGAAGGCAATTAGAACGTTCTCTAACACCACATACAAAAATAAACTCAAAATGGATTAAAGACCTGAGTGTAAGACCGGATACTATAAAACTCCTAGAGGAAAACAGAGGCAGAATACTCTTTGACATAAATGGCAGCAATATTTTTTAGGATCCATCTCCTAAAGTAAAGGAAATAAAAGCAAAAATAAACAAATGGGACCTAATTAAACTTAAAAGCTTTTGCACAGCAAAGGAAAATATTGACAAAATGAAATGACAACCTACTGAATGGGAGAACATATTTGCAAATGATATGACCCATAAGGGATTAATATCCAACATACAAAAACAGCTCATACAACTCAACATCAAAAACAAACAAACCAATTCAAAAATGGGCCAAAGTACTGAATAGACATTTTTCCAAAGAGGAAGTGCAGATGGACAGCAGGCACATGAAAATATGCTCAACATTGCTAATCATCAGGGAAATGCAAATCAAAACCACAAGGAGATGTCACCTCGCACCTATCAGAATGGCTGTGATCAAAAAGAACACAAATAACAAATGTGGAGGAAAGGAAACCCTTGTACACTTTTGGTGGGAGTGTAAATTGGTGCAGCCACTGTGGAAAACATATGGAAGTTTCTTAAAAACTAAAAATAGAACTATTATATATCCCAGCAATTCCACTCCTGGATATATATCCAAAAAACCCAAAAACACTAATTCGAAAAGGTACATACCCCCCAATGTTCATAGCAGCATTATTTACAATTGCGAAGATACAGAAACAACCTAGGTATACATCAACAGATGAATGGATAAAGAAGATGTGGTATATATATGCAATGGAATACTACTCAGGCATAAAAAATAATGAAATTTTGTCATTTGCAGCAACATGGTTGGACTTGGAGGGCGTTATGGTAAGTGAAATAAATCAGACAGAGAAAGGCAAATACTGTATGATATCACTTATATGTGGAATCTAAAAAATACAACAAACTAGTGAATATAAGAAAAAAGAAGCAGATTCACAGATATAGAGAACAAACTCGTGGTTACTAGTGGGGAGAAGGAAGGGGGAGGGACAATATGGCAGTAAGAGATTAGGAGGTACAAACTATTATGTATAAAATAATCTATGAGGATATATTTTACAACACGGGGAACATAGCCAATATCTTATAATAACTATAAGTGGAGTATAACCTTTAAAAACTGTGAATAACTATATTGTACACACGTAACATACATAATACTGTACATCAGTTATACTTCAATTAAAAAAAAAAGAAGGTGGCCAACTAGTTATGGCAGGGTGTTATGAAGAGGATTTGAGAGCAGAGCCAGATGAAGAAACTAAGCCTGGAGAAACTAAAGATCAGTGGATCAGGCCCAATCTTAGCCCAAACATGGGTGTTTCCTTCTGCAGTGTTCTTACCGGTCACTCAGCCTCTGAATGAATACCACTGGGGACAGAAAGCTTATTCTTTCAGAGCTCTTGATAGAAGCCTAGATATTTTTAGGAAGTTCTTCATTTTACTTAGCTAAAATCAACTTTCCTACTTAAACCAACCTCAGCCCATTTTCTTCCCTCTGGAACAAATGTGGAATGGCTCTGGAGCACCTAATGCACTTGCCCTACTGCCCAGCCACCTCCAACACCCTCAACCTCGGGTTAAATATGTCTTCAAGTATTCATCACCTTCTCTCACCATCCTGAATTATATTCTCTGGATATCCTCTGATTTGTCAACATTCCCCTTAAAATAGAACTCCTAGAAGTGATTACAGTAGGCCAGACACTGTGTGCCTACTGATGGTGCCCACTGATGGGACAGTGGGATTTTTACTGCCCTTGTGCAGACCGTCTTATTAATGTGACTTAAGATGGCTTGCTTTTGTAGCCCCAGAAGTTAACTGCAACTCCAGTCAGGGATTTTCTAGTTGTTGCACTCCCCTGTGCCAACAAGATCTCTTCAGAAGATCTCCCTGAGTGGCTTCTTCCAAGGTTAATGGACCAGTGTTTTCAGTGGTGGATTTGGAGTGCTTTTGTTACAGTATTAAAAATGACTAACTCACTAAATAATTAATTATTTGGGGCCATGCATGCATTATGAACATGAATTGTGTTAAATCCCATTCTATGCACCTGAAAGAAAAATTAAAGTTTAAAAAAGGTCTACTAAATGGGGAGAAGGGGGATCAGTTGTATACTAGCATTCCCTACACCTTCCAGAATCCCAGTCTTCTCCCGAAATAGTGCTGGGCCTGAAATAAACTTGAAAATTTCCTCATATCTAGCCAGTGACCAGGTCATCCCATGAACTGTTTGTTATATTTATAGAGTGCTTGCTCAGAGGCTTCTTTTCATTAATCTATCGCTGGTTGCTATTTAAGAAGGTCCCTAAAAGTAGGAGTTTGGGATTTTCTTAAATAGTGGCATTCTCTTCTCAAGCTCATTTCTGTCTGTACTTGACTATGCAGTCAAGGTCATCAATCTTTTATTCTATATGTATATTTCATCATGCTCTCCTTTGGCTTCTGTGATACTGACCTCTCCTGGTTTTCCTCTTGTCTAACTGTACCCTCTTTTTGGTTCTCCTTCACATCTCTCCACCTCTGCAGTGTGCTATCCCTAGGTTACCTCATTCATTCCCATGCTGGCCACTTCCATGTGTATATCTACCATTTGCATCTCTACTCCGAAGCCTAGACTTGTGTATCAACAACCTACTTGACATCACAATTTAAATAGTATTAAGTGTTGCAAACTGAACTTGTTCACAACCAAACTCTTGCTCTCCAAGTACCCCCAAACTGCTCATCTTGCAGTTTTTGTTACATGAATAAATGGCATTGTCATCTAATTTGTTTCTCAGTCCTGAAAGCTGAGAGGTATATATTGAGACCTCTATATATTGACTGTAGCATCCTGATCAAGGACTTGAATGCCTGGTTCACTATGAGCTCTGCTGCTTACTAGTTGTTGACTTGGGTACATTTTTCACCTCACTGAGCCTCAGTTTGCTCATCTGTGAAATGGGAAGATGAAAACACCTCATAGGATTATTGTGAGAATTAAGTGAGTTAAAGTGAACACTGGCCATGGTAAATAATCTGGCCATAGTAAGTAATCCACAAATGGCAGCACTTGGTGGGATTTCTACCCACCTCCCCTATAGCCAGAAGCAGATTTACTGTGAAGGAAATGAAGTTCAAGCTTGCCTAGGACCCTTTCAAATCCTGTAGCTAACTTTTGTTTATATTTTTTGTATTTGTAATTTTGTAATTTTTTAAAACAGCATTCACAAATTGTATAAATTTCAGGGCTACAAAACTTAGATCTGCTCCTGCCTACAACCCTACTTAAAAACATCCCCAAATACCGTAGAAAATATATCCCCTGATCTCCATTTCAACTAACACAAGCCTATCTAAATGCTGTCAGCCCTTGTCTGGACCATTATAGTAACTTCCTAAGTCATCTTTTTACCTCTGATTTTTCCCTGTCTAATTTCTTGAGCCAGAGTAATCTCTCTAAGAAGCAAATCTTTCTTAAAACCTTTCAATGGAATACTATGTAGAAATTTGAAAAAAAAAAATACACCTTGGTAGACTTCCCTCTCTGTATGTTAAACTTCAATAAAAGTTTTGCTTTAAAGACACACTTCACTAATTTCCAGTTGTCCTTGGATATGAAATTCACACTCCTTGATATGGATACTTTTAGTTGCCCACCGTAATCTCTCCTTATACCCTGCTCCAGGCTTTGATCTTTCTGGAAGATTCTTGATTTTGTTTAGGTCAGGGTGGACCCTATTGACAGGCTAGTATAACTTATAGACCCCCTTTTCAGAATAATCTCTTTTAATATATAAAATGTATCAGGTTATAAAGAAAACAAATTATTTTGAAATACAGTTATCAAAAACAAATTTGTAGAATAATAATATATGTATCCCTTTATTAGTGCATGAAATAAAAAGATTATAAATTTAAAATATAGGCATTGTGCACGTCCAGAGCCTGTGCTCCACAACGGGAGAGGCCACAGCAGTGAGAGGCCCGCGTACTGCAAAAAAAAAAAAAAAAATAGGCATTAAAATTAAGTTTAACTTTTTAACAGATCTATCGGTGTGAAGGCTATTGCTATTTAGCATGAATGAGAACATTAAATTGTAGGGCTGTCTTTGGCTCACCTCCTTCCATGTATTGATCAAAAAACAGGTGAAATAGGGAATGCAGGAAAGCAATGTAACCATAACTGTATTGTGATATGAAAATATTTGTGATTTTTAGTGTGATAAAGTCACAGACACTACTATTACTAGTGTGGGGTTTTTTGCCTACCTTCATAATTGAAAGAAATAAGATTTCAGTTAGAGATTATTAAAAAATAAAGATATAATGTTTTCCAATCCCAGTTTACAGATCTCCCTGAATACTATCTTACCCAAGGTGTTCATGGGCCCCAGGTTAAGACTCTTTCATTTAGGTATCACTGTTCCCAGAGCATGTGGTCAGGCCTCAGTAGGTGAATTACAGTAAAACAGTCACAGTAGTTCCACTCCTTTCACCATTGTTAGATTTTGGCATTGGCACAACACAAATTTGACTAAGGAGACATGGTTACAAACTGGCTGGGGGAGGAAGGGGTGGGAAGGGATGGGGTAATGCTTCTAGGAAGAGTTTATTTGCTCTTAAAAAATGAACTGCAGCAACCATCTAAGCATCATAAGAGGATCTAGCTCAAGAATGGCAGGAGGCAACATGGGAAGAACCTTCATCCTTGGTGCCATGGTTGAGCAGCTGACATATCCACTCCTGTAACAATGTGCCTTTGCTCCTCTTGTTATGTTAGATAATAAACTTCTTACTGTTGGAGCTCTTTTAAATTAGTCTTTCTATTATTAGCAGCAGAAAGCACCCAAACTTATACAAACTGGACCTTGCCTGTCTTTCTAACTTCATCTCCTGCCATTCTTCCCCTAACTCCCTGGTCTTTGGTTTCCAGCTCTTTGCCATTTGCTGCCTATACCTCTTTGTCTGACCAGCTCTTTCTTGGTCCCTCAGGTCTGAGCTTGAATATTATTTCTTCAGACAGACTTGCCTGACCCTCATTTTCTAAATTTTATACCCTCTCCTACTCCCTCACCCCCTGCCATTTTGTCTGTTATTCCTCCATAGACCTTATTGCAACTTGCACTTAATAAAAGTTTTCTTGAGTTTATTTAATTTCTATTTTTCTTGTTAGACTGAAAGCTTCATGAAAGCAGGAGCCATGTCACTACCGTATTCCCAGCATTAGCACAGTGTCTGGCATAGATACTCAGGAAGTATTTGTTGAATAAATGAGAGCCTTACCTCCTCCTGGTTCTCTTCTAGTTAGACATTGTTTAACATTGTAATCTACAATATGATAAAAGTATTCACTCTTCCGATGGTTATATCTCATTTCTGTTTCATATCTTATTACATTGTCCAGAACTTTCAGAGCAATTTTATTTATTTATTTTTTTTGCGGTATGTGGGCCTCTCACTGTTGTGGCCTCTCCCGTTGCGGAGCACAGGCTCCGGACGTGCAGGCTCAGCTGCCATGGCTCACGGGCCTAGCTGCTCCGTGGCATGTGGTATCTTCCTGGACCGGGGCACGAACCTGCGTCCCCTGCATCGGCAGGCGGACTCTCAACCACTGTGCCACCAGGGAAGCCCCAGAGCAATTTTAAATAATCATAATGTTATTAGGTGCTTTCGTTTTTTTCCTGATTTTAGTAGGAATGTCTCTATTGGCTGTTAATGTGGCTCTGTGTGTGATATTTTTAAAAATCGTATTAAGGAAGTATTTTTCTATTCCTGAGAGATGCTTAAATATGGAACAAGTTGGAAACGTGAGGCAGCATAACTGTTTTGTTTTTTTTTTTTACATTCTATAAGACTATGGTCTATTTCATACAGAAAATTACATTGATGATAGAATTTGACTCTTTTATCTTGTCTCATTTTTCTATGTAAGTCTATTTGCGAATCAACTGAATGGTAAGTCTTAGGTTGCTGAAATTATATAATGGATTGGCTAAGTGACACACATAAGTATTGAGCATTACGACTGAAGAATATTGACTAAATATGTATCTGTTATCTACCCTTACTTTCATTGTTCCTTCCTAACATAAACTATGTATTAAATACATATTTTAGTATATACCACATATAACTACTACTTAAAGAGTGCTTACTTTGTGCCAGCTCAGTGCAAATCACTTCTTATCTCATATCTTATTTAATCCTCACAAAATGCTATGAGGTGAGTACCATTACTCTTATTCCCATTTTACAAATGACAAAATTGAGTTTGGAGGAAGGTCAGTTTATTTCCCTCGACACAGCTGAAAAGTGGTAAATAATAAAAGATGAAATCTTCTGAAATGCAATAATGTCATAAAACATTTCACCCTTTAGAACCAAAAAATCATGTTTGAATTAATATCTGGGATTATGGCCTTAGGAAATTGATTGTAAGGCTTTTTTCCTAGTGCTTACTAAACCTCATGGCCTCATAAGGTATTTTTGTTGTGTACACTCCACATTCAACTAAGATCATCCATGCCTGCTCAGGTCAACACTTTGCTCTTATAGACACATGGAACCACGTCACTGTTTATAGTCCCAGCAAGGGATGCCATCAGTGCTGTGACACTTCCAAGACCATCCAAATAGAGGAAGTGCTTGTGTCTTTATTGCAGGTATAATGTACTCTGATCATATTAATTTTATGAAAATCAATAGGATTACAAGAGATTAAATGAAGTGGATATAATGCTCTATAGAAGGATCCTTCCCACATCTTCAATAAATTTCCTTTCAAAATTTAGCTTCCTTAGTGCTTTTAAAGCATGATTTACAAAATTTTCAGAAACAATCCTGTTACATAAAATACTGTGTCTAAAATGGAAATCATTCAACAAATATGCCTCCTAGTTGTGAATTCAGTGCTTATAACTTAAATTTCCTTAGTTAATCCTTACAACAACAACATGAGATAGATATTATTCCTAATTTATAAATAAACATATTAAAGCTTATAGAAACTGAGTAGAGGACGAAGACTGACTTTCATTCACCTTTTTAGTTTGCATGTTCATAGAGGGTTTGGGGTGGGTGACAGAAACTGTGGAACAAAGGCAGTAAACACATGGTAGAAACGGATTCAAATCCAAGTTTGCTAACTCTAATTCCAGTGTTCTTTCTGCTACACCATCCTGACTTTAATAATATTTTCTGTAGCAGCAGCAAATGAGGAGGTGTTACCAAGTAAAGCCAACTGAAATGAAACTTAGGGACTCCTCTCTGAAATAAGGTGGGCTGAATGTAGGCATACAGCAATTATGTTGAACTTAGTACACCTACATAATACTGTTCTCTCACTGTAGTTGCACTGGCAAGGGAAAGGTCATTGACTCAAATATGAGCCTGATTGCTGATGTTTGGCTGCAGAAGTGACTAGCATGATCCATGTATAAACAAAAGTCCTGGAGCTCTCTGTTTCCAGTAATGGCTGACAGAGTAATCTCAGTGAACTTTCTGCAAAGGACAGAAAGTTATGTATAAATATTTTTAAAAATCTGTTTGAAAACATCAGACAGCTAAAAGATAGTAAAGAATTATTGTCTGGGATATGGAGGAGATAGATGCATAGGGAGGTGAGCCCAGCAGCTAGGGCCACTTTTCCTTTGGGGTCATTTGCCAGTTCTGTGGGAAATATCGAGACCCTGAGAAGCTGAGCAGAGGTTTTTTTTTTTTTTTTAATGCTTATTTATTTTTACAGTTTTATTGAGATATAATTGACTTACAACACTGTGTAAGTTTAAGGTATACAGTATAATGACTTGACTTACATATATTGTGAAGTGATTATCACAATAATTTTAGTTAATATTCATCATCTCGTACATTATAGATACAAAAATAAAAAAGAAACTTTTTTTCTTTGTGGTGAGAATTTGAGCAGAGCCTTTGAGAGATCTTCATGGGGCTAGGGTAGGGATTAGAGTCCAGGACTTGCCAAGTTGTTGGGGGTCCTAGTGAAGCTGCCTTGATTAGATTGTACCTTGAAAGTTCATACTCAAACTACAAGGGTAAACCCAAAGTAGACTGAAACTCTTAGAGAGTTCAGCTTTGTTGTAAATAATCTCAATGCCTGAAATTGGATTGAAGTTATCTCAAATTGCTCATACCTCCAGCTACCTAATATAAGCAAGCATACATAAAACCTCTTTGGAGAAAGAAAACATCTTTGTATGCTACTTAGTTCTATGAACAGTTCTGTAAATACATTGCGTAGCACAAAATAAAAAATAACCAGGCGCACAAGGTGATAAAACGTTATGAACAAAATACAGCAGAAACAACAGACAACAGGAAAGGGCCCACAGGTGCTTCAGATATTGTAGTTATCAGACACAGACTTTAAATATTGGGTTGGCCAAAAGTTCGTTCGGGTTTTTGTACGGTGTTACGGAAAAACCCAACTCAACTTTTTGGCCAACCCAATAAATATGCTTACTGTGTTCAAAGAGATAAGACAAGATAGGGAATTTAAGAATAAAACTGGAAACTATATGACACAATACAAGAAGCAACACAAAAATAAAAATTAAGACTTCAGTAACTGTGTTTGTACATTAGACACAGAATTAGAAAACTAGAAGAAAGGTTGGAAGAAAATATCAAGAAAAATAAGGATGGCTAAAAGATATAGAGGATACAGTGAGGAGAGGTAACATATATATTATGGGAATCTCAGAAGGCTTAAAGAGAGGAAAGAGATAATGGGCCGGAAATAATATTTGGAGAGATAATGGCTGAGGATTTTGAAAAACTAATGAAGGAAATCAAGCAACTGATTTACGAAGGTCTAGGAAACACAAGAAGCGTAAATACAAAAAAATTCTAATCTACACACAACAAAGAAAAACCAATGAAAACCAAAGATAATGTGTTATTAAAAGCATAAATCCTTTACATGCATTTACATGCATGCAAATCTTTGTTAGATTTTTAGCCATTGCCACTATTCATAAAGCTTATCTTCTTTTGTGGTTTTGTGTCTGATCTATTTTTACACAGTCCTTGATTGCTTATAGGTAAATTTCTTTTCTTTTATTAAGGGATGGTAACATTTTTTTCTTCCAATAGGAATGACAGACCAGATTCATGGGGTAGCCAAAGCAGCTGCTTGAGGATTAAGGTAGCAATTCCAGCAACCCTAACTATGTAGAGAATAAAATTTCTCTCTGAGGTTATAGGAAGGAAGAAGTTGACAATGGGAGTGCCGTTTTAGTAGCTGTAGTGAGGTTCTCTGAGGAAAAAAGCCAAACTAAATGAATTATTTAAGATTTGTTTATGGACTATTTTTTTAAAAAGATTGAAACACATGTTAAGTAAGACATTTAAAAGTAAAACAGGAAAGAAACAAATAATTGATAATTTTCTGGGGTACAGCTGAGGGACCAGACAATAAATTTGGATCTAAGTGTTCTGGAATAAAAACAAAGGGGATAAACTTAAGGTTACATAGCTTTTTAATTTTTTCTGAAACACAAAACATACAGATCCACTTACAAGGGGAATATTTTGCCTGGAAGTTAAGAAAAGGAGACAATAAAATTAGTTTAAAAAACACTGGATTTGGAGGTGAGACCATTGGGTTCAGTTCTAACTTTGCCACTCAGTAACTGCTCAATCAATCCCTTCGAGTCTCAATGACTTCTAAAGAAAGGAGGATAAAAATAATTGACCCACCTACCTCTTGGGTTGTTGTGAAAATATTCACATTCAAATAAGAAATATTAGATAAAATAATATCAAAAAAGATGAGCTCCTTGAGAGAATGAAAAAAAGTAACGGACTGCTTTAAATGAATTTAGGGAAACAGATAATGTTGGATTCCATTCCTGTGGACTGGTAAGAATCCAACCACAATGTGTAATTTATTGTCCCAATATTTACAAAGCATGTATGGATAGGGGCAGGGAAGAATATGAATTCCAGGAACAAAAACCTAAATTATAAAGATCTTTGGCAAGATTCTGTGGTGAATTTTGAAATAGATTGTTTTTTAGGTTAAGAAAGAAGATTGCAGTTACCAGCAATCAATATGGGTTCACTAAAAACAACTTAAAATAGCTATTCTTTTTGTTCGCATGTTACCGAACTGGTATGCTGGAAGAATGCATTGTGATTCTAGCAAAGCAACTGACGAAGTTGCTGGGTATCACTGAAGACAAGATGAAGAAAAGGGTCTAGAAGATAAAAATAATAAGTAGATTAATAACTGGTTGAAGGCCTGTAGGATATCCCACTAATGGACTGATTATCAACTAGGTGGAAGAATTTTAGCTGGCATGCCACACAGGGCCGTTCAACTTGTGCAATTATCGGCTTAGATGAAGACATAGAAGACATGCTTACTTCATTTTCAGATGCTATAAAGGAAGTTAATGTATTGAGTAAGTAAGTAAGATTTTAAAAGGTCTTGATAGCCTGGAAGAAACAGTGAATTGAAGACTATGAATTTAATAAGGATAAATGCAGATGGAGTAAACATTTCCCTTACATTAAAAACCAACTGCACAGGATGGTGGAGAGTGGGCTTAAATGCAGTTTATACAAAGATCTCAGGGTTTTAGTTATCAACAAGGTCAACATGAGCAAGTCATGTGATTTACCATAAAAACACCCCCCAAAACAAATAAACTAAAACCCCCTTTCTTCTCAGGCCAGACTAAGAGAAATAGCCTTTCCAGACCAAGGAAATAATAGCCCTCTGTATTTGGAATTGGTTAACTCACATCTGGAAGATTGTGACTAGATAGGGGTGCCGCAGTTTAAGAGGAGCATTGACAAAGGGGAGCTGACCAGAGGAGGGTAATCAAAATGTTGGAAGGTCTGGAAACAATCATATGAAAAACAGTTGTAAGATCTTGGTTTATTTCTGTGTGGAAAAGGGGATGGTGGGGGTCTGTGTTTACAGAAGGAGATAACATAATGTCTATAAAGAATTTAGCACAAGACACTATACATAGTAAACACCCAATAAATGCCAAGTGTAATTATGATTTCAACAGTAGAAAACTTGAATATTCTATGTAGCCTCAAATAACAACCCTAAGAACAATGTATAGCAATTAAGGGAAACGTGAGTTATTTTGATATAGTGAAGGAAGAACTTTTACTCAGAACTACACAAAGATTTAACACCTTGTTTCATGACTTGGTCATCACCTGAGATATTATTGAAATTTCTATGTTTTTATAATAGGTATAATAATCTAATGAGGCAAAACCAGTTGGTATTATAAATTATCTTGTGGCTTTGAAGCAGATCATGTTCTGTCAGTTGGCCATTTCTGAATGACAAGCTTGTATACTGAAATAAGACACTTCATTAGTAAGGAATATGTTTATTGTCTGAGTGGGAGACATTTTTGCAGAAGGCACGACATCTTTTTCTCTTTTTTTTGGCCGCACCACGTGGCTTGCAGGATCTTATTTCCCCGACCAGGGATTGAACCCGGGCCCACGGCAGTGAAAGCTCCGAGTCCTAACCCCTGGACTGCCAGGGAATTCCCATGACATTCTTTTCTTTACTTTTCTTTTCTTTTCTTTTTAAGGAGGAAAATATTCCACAGGAGAATGTTAGGATCATTAGCACATAATAGCACCCAATAAATATTTCTTTAATAAATTAGTTATTGAAATGGCAAATAATTTCAGTTGCCACCACCCTGTAACCTCTGGAAATTCCCAAATAGAGAGAAATTGGTAATGAGAAAATGTTCCTTTCCCTCCTTGCCTTAGAGAAGACTTTTTGCTCATTGAGGAGTACTCTGTGTGCACACATATGAAATTAACCTTCCTTGCATCCAGAGAATTGTTCCTGCCTGAAGGTAAGGGAACCATCACTGACCTTGCTCTGAGATGAGGCATGATTTGGTGCACGAGGGACTCTTCAGCAGCTGCCATCACTTACTCCTTCAAAGGTGACAGTGCCTTTAGAAGTAGCAGCAGAATGGAAATCTCTTTTCCTCTCTTCCTTTCTTCTCTTGTTTTGGGAGGGGGTAAATAGGCATACCTCCATATTGTTAACTGAGAAACTTGAAAGCAACGGCTCCTACTTTGGGTTGTATAGACCTGACCAGCACCTTGTTTTCTTCAAGAGACATTTTAACAGTCACCATTAATAGTGGAGCTAATATTTTTCCACCAAACTGTTACACTGTGAGGGCGGGACCCTGGTAAACTCAGCTCTGTGCCCTGAACCTAACCAATCACCTTGCTTTCTAGAGACCAAATCCTTTAAGGTCTCTAATACTTAAGGTGAGATGTCAGATAATTTTGATGGATAGGAAATACATACATACCAACTCTACTTCAATGTGTTTGTGGTAAGTGGTATCATAGACATATCCTATTTCTCAGCCTAAAAGAACTTCAGAGATCATGTGGTTTTACATCATTACATTAAGATGAAGAACTTGAGACAGTTCAAGGCATTTGCCATCAGCCTTAACATATATGTTTTATAAGTTTTATAAAATATAGGATGTAGCAATAATACTGATTTTTAAGACTTGTATCCCATGCTGCAAGAGGTGGTTTGGAGATGAGCTTCTGAGGATCAGTGGGAAGAAGATAGGTCTGTGTCAGGGGAAATAGGTAAAGCCATGGAGAGATACTCAGACGCAATGTGATTTATTTTTATTACTTGGGAATGGAATTGTGAGAGAAGTATTTTAAAATACAGTCAGACTTTAAAAAAAACAGTTATGAACAACATTGAGGTTCAGACTTTAAAATTATGTTCCACCTAAATATTATGACAATGATATAAAGTTGTCCATATTGCCTGTTTTGCATGTACTGGTGACAACCTCCTTTTCTTTTTCTCTGGAATCCATTTTCTTAAATTTTGTCAATTGACCAAAAAGGCAGTAATTGTATAAATTGAGAAAGCATCAAATTATAAGAATAAGAAAGAATCTAATTTATATTTTGTGCTTGAGACTAATGTTGAAGGTCATCATATATTGTAATATACCTTCTAATGTGATTCTCTAATACATGCAAGAATTTTAGGATTTCCCATGATGCCATTTATCTTGTTTTTGTTTCATTTTCTTTTGTAATTATTTACTTCCTTCTAGGATTAGAGAGTTTTGATTATTTTTTAAGCTGACATATGACCTTAACACCAAAGTTTTATTATTCTTTAAGGAGAATTTTTAGGATATTTGGGAACTATTTTGGCACCTTTTTCTATTATACTCAGTGTCTCACAAAGTGGCTTGTAATGTTTAGGATGAAAACTCTACTGAGGTTATTTTAGTCTCTGCAGCAAAGCAGAGAAGCTTCGTTGTCATTCATGTAACACTGGGACTAAGAGCCTCTAGGAAAGTTGAGATGTCTCTGATTTGATGTCAACAGTTAATATGGCAACAGGAAAACCAGATTAAGTACTCCCTTTTTGAGATTAAATTGTCTGAAATGTCAAGATATGTGTGTAGTCTTGTTTCTTTGCAACTACTTCCATCACTTTCCAACCCTTAAATACAGAAACCTAATAGTAATCGAGATAAGTAATTTGGAAAAAACGGTGATGGTTTATAAAGAGGCCATCACAGTTGTGAGACTGGAAAGCTTTTTAAGTGGTATGCAGTCTGGGAAGTGGATTTTGGGTGTCTTTGAAGTTTCTTGACTGTGATCCGAACAAATCGCCTGTGAGGTATAACTGGAGGGTGTTCTTGTGATGCCACGTCCTATCCCTGGCATATAAAACTAATTCTCTGGGGTGTATGAAATGCAGTGAGATCTTTTGTAATGGTAGAATTAAGAGCCTAGATGAAGCCTAGTATTGCAGTCCAACTAAGGGCTCTGTAGGTTTTAGATTATATATATATATTCCTCTCCCAACATTTTCCTTTTCCCCTGCTTTAAATAGGCAGCCTGGTCCTTAGGGTTTTCTTACCTTGGGGATCGTTGCAGGGTAGGCAGGAGTGGAACAGGACAGGCTGGTGACACAGAAACTGCTTGAAGTCATGGAAATTCTTGCCTTTGTAAAAACCTGAGCTTATTTAAGAAATTGTGCTGGGTATATTGGATAAAGAGGAAAGAGAAGGAATGCTTTTCAGGACAAAAAGAGAAGGGAAGGAGTATTTATGAGGACAATCAGAGTAGAGAAAGAGCATGTTCTCCAGGGTGAAGAAAAACATGTTGGATTGAACATTTGTTCCCTAAACAACATCAAAATGTCAACAAAGAAATTTTAAAAAGTGCAAGCACATAAGGACCAAGACAACAGAAGAGAAGAAGAGAACAGATGAGAGATTCAATAAAATCTTAGAAGATAAAAAGTAAGTGAAAACACTGTAATTAATCTAACAGAAGAGGGACAACTGAAAATGAAAATTTTATGGAGGGAGATAACCAAAAGGAATCATGGGAACAGAGCAGGGCTTAGAACCAGAGGGACCCTGGTACCACTGACATAGAGGTGAAGGGCAGGGCTGACTCAGGAGGATTAGTGAATGTTTACATGAGAAGTATTTAGACCTGGGTTCCTTTCCACCTGGCATAGTTGGCTGGCTACCTCTTCTGCACTCTGACAGGTGACTGAAGGTTTACTCTCTCAAGAAACTGACCTAGAACAAATAGTAGGGGGATACTGGAAGGAATATAGAAAGATTAAGTCAGAGTAGGAAGGCGGCAGGCAGGAGAAAAGTGTCCGCATCTGTTGGAATGTTTACCAGCTAAAGTGAGCTGATGTGAGGAAACACCTTTCAGAAACCCCAGAGCAGCTTGGAAGCATTAAAGAAGCCTGTTCCGAGAAACATCAGGACCAATGGTCCTTGGACAACCTGATAAGGGCTAAGAACCTTCAAGCTGAGTAGGAGTAGAAGAAAAAAATGTTAAGTTGCTGTTGAAATAAATGAGTATTCTTGCATTTAACCTCTACAAGCATAACCAGGTTTGGAAAGGATGAATGTCCTTCATATACAGGTAGTTCACAAAAGGAGAAATACAAGTGCTAGGTAAACATATGAAAAAATGTTCAGACCCACACATAGGCAAATGAGATGCACATACAAACAAGGAGATGTCAGTTTCAACTAAAAATGAGCAAAGAATAAGAAGAATGAGACTATCCAGGACTCCCCTATTGGCACAGTGGTTAAGAATCCACCTGCCAATGCAGGGGACATGGGTTCCATCCCTGGTTCAGGAAGATCCCACATGCCGCAGAGCAACTAAGCCCATGTGCCACAAGTACTGAAGCCCACGCACTCTAGGGCCCACGTGCCATAATTACTGAGCCCGCATGCTGCAACTACTAAAGCACGGGTGCCTCGAGCCCGTGCTCTGCAACAAGAGAAGCCACCACAACGAAGAGTAGCCCCTTCTCACTGCAATTGGAGAAAGCTGGCACATAGCAAAGAAGACCCAACACAGCCAAAAAATTAAAAAAAAAAAAAAAAAAGAAGAATGATACTATCCAGTGCTGGCCAGAGAGTGTTGAAATAGGCTCTGGCATAATCCTGGTGGGAGTATAATAGACTATTATTTGAAGATGACTTGACAATATGTATCAACAGCTTTGAATATATTCATTCCCTTTGGCCCATAAATTCTGGGAATCTCATCTAAGGAAATAACTAGAAATGCAAATAAATATGAATAATAAAAGATGTTTAACCTTCATTAATTTTTTTTTTTTTTTTTTTTTTTTTTTTTTTTGCGGTATGCGGGCCTCTCACTGTCGTGGCCTCTCCCGCCGCGGAGCACAGGCTCCGGACACGCAGGCCCAGCGGCCATGGCTCACGGGCCCAGCCGCTTCGCGGCATATGGGATCCTCCCAGACCGGGGCACGAACCCGCATCCCCTGCATCGGCAGGCGGACTCTCAACCTCTGCGCCACCAGGGAAGCCCAACCTTCATTAATTTTAACAATTAGAAATTTTAAATAAACGAAATGTTCAACAATAATATCCAAGTAAATTATGTTACCTTGCTGCAATGAAATGTGATGCAGCCATTAAAATTTGTTTACAAAGAGTTTGTAAATTTGAAATATTGATGCAATCATTTTAAACAGCATATGCATTTGTATATATTGTATGTTCTCAACTATGTAAAAAAAATCGCTTGAAGGAAACATGCCAAAACATAACAATTTCCATGAGTGTTTGGGTTATAGATGTTTTCTTTGTTTTAAAAAAATTCTTAGTTGAAGTTTTGATATTCTAAATACATTTTTTTTTTTTTTTCCTGTACGCGGGCCTCTCACTGTTGTGGCCTCTCCCGTTGCAGAGCACAGGCTCCGGAAGCTCAGGCTCAGCAGCCATGGCTCACGGGCCTAGCCGCTCCGCGGCATGTGGGATCTTCCCGGACCGGGGCACGAACCGGTGTCCCCTGCATCGGCAGGCGGACTCTCAACCACTGCGCCACCAGGGAAGCCCTCTAAATACATTTTTTAAAGGAATAAGTACTTTTGAAGAAGATCTGAAAAAATGAGCATGTTTTTTATTAAACATACTTATCAGGGTAAGCAGATACAATGCATTTGTAGAGATGTAGTATTTTAAAATCTGAATTTATCTTGGGGAATGAGTAAACAAATTGTGGTATGCAGAATGATGACCTCACCCCCCCACAAAAGGGGTCTACCTCCTAATTCCAGATCCTGTGAAAATGGTAGGCTCCATGGCAAAGGAGAATTAAAGTTGCAGATAGAACCAAATTCCTAATCAGGACTTTCAGATGGGAAAATTATCCTGGATTTTCCTGGTGGGTCTGATATAATCACAGAGGTCCTCATAAGTGGTAGAGAGAGGCAGAAGAGAGAGAAAATTAGAGAAATGGCAGAATGAGAAGGACTTGGACAGACAGTGGGTTTGAAGATAGAGAAACAGGGCCCTGAACCAAAGAATGCAGGTGACCTGTAGAAACTACAAAGGCAAGCAAACAGAGCCTCTCCCAGAACCTTCAGAAGGAGCCAGCCTGTTGCCACCTTGATTTTTAGCCCAGTGAGAACCATTTTGGATTTTAGACCTCCAGGATTATAAAAATACATTTGTGTTGTTTTAAACCACTAAGTTTGTAGTAATTACAGCAGCAACAAGAAACTCATACACCAACTATTATGCCATCACTATGACAGAAGCCAAAGTCACTACTAAAATGACAAGTAAGTAGGCCAATATTTATGTAATGACTTAGAGTATACAAAATGCTCTCAACATGCATTAGTTCATTGGATCCTCAAAGCAATCTTGTGAAGGAGAAAATGCATCCTCCTCCTGATTTTATAAATGAGAAAACCAAGACTTAAATGGCAGAACAACTTGCTACAGCTTGCACAGAACCAGAGTTGGGATTAAGAGCCTGGCCTCTGACCTCAAATTTCATGCTGTGGTCTACTTCTCCCATGTACTCCAAACAAGGTTAAGCAAGAAGGAGCAGAACCCTTTGTAAAATGTGGACCTCCACTTCGGCCTCAAGTGCAGCAGAGAAAAAGAATGCTGTGAATATTTGGTGTGTTAAATTTATGGGACTTATTTTCTACAAAACTTTTAAACAGAAACAAAGAACAGAAGCCCAAACCCTAAAGTAATAGATAAAATTCAAACATCTCAAGCCGGTGATCCAGTTGTTTTTTTTTCCTTCCATATGGATAAATGGGGGAAGTTCTTGGGGTCTGGGGAAGATGATCTGTCTGTAGCTTGGTTCACCTGCCCCCTCACTGACATCTCTTTGCCCTTTTCCTCCTCATGAATTCCTCCATCAGATGATGGCAGAAGATATAAAGGGTGAAACTCCAAAACCAGACACGTATATCAATGAAACAGGATAGAGAGCCCAGAAATAAACTCATACACTTATGGTCAATTAATATACAGCGCAGGAAGCAAAAGAAGGTGAAATTCAAGCCCTTTGTGATGGTTAATTTCATGTGTCAACTCGACTGAGCCATGGGTGCCCAGACATTTGGTCAAGCATTATTCTGGATGTGTCTGTGAGGCTGTTTCTGGAGGAGATTAACATTTGAATTTGTAGACTCAGTAAAGCAGATTGTTCTTCCCAATGTGAACAGTTCTCATCCAATCAACTGAATAGAAAAAAGGCTGAGTAGAGGGACCTTCACCTGCCTGATGCTTGAGCTGGGACATCAGTCTTCTCCTGCCCTCGGACTAGAACTTATGACTCTGCTGATTCTCAGGCCTTTGGACTTAGATGGGAACAATACCACCAGCTCTTCTGGATCTCCAGCTGGTGACTGTAGATCTTGGGACTTAGCCTCCATAATCCTGTGAGCCAATTTCTTATCATAAATCATTCTCTCTCTCTCTCTCTCTCTCTCTCTCTGTGTGTGTGTGTGTGTGTGTGTGTGTGTGCATGTGTCTGTGTCTGTCTCTCTCTACTTTCTGGTGATCCCTGGCTAATACATCTGGGAGTAACTAAATGTTCGTAAAAAGTCTAAATGAGGAAAACAGCTTCAAACTCCAAATAAGCTAATTTGCTCTTCCTGGTTTCCTCTTCATTATTCCAGCCCTCTGTGCTCCCAACATTCAATCATTCAGGGATATGCACCAAGAATGGAACAGCTGATGCTCTTTTGGAAAGCCGAACAGACTGTCAATACTTAGGGGTTTACTCTTCCAGGGCTTAGCCAAAACCTCAACTGCAGATGTAGTCAGATCCCAAGGGCAGGGACCTGGGCCTGAAGCAAGAGCAGGGCAGGGTGTCTGGAGAGGGGCCACTCCACTGGGTAGTAGGGGAATAAGCCCAGAGTGTCTGTTGACTGATATTTTGATACATGTTTCCCACTCTTTCTTCTAATATTTTCTAATTATAGTCTCAACAACCATCATGGCCACAAATTACCTTTTAATAAAAAGGTTGCAGGTTCACTTGTAGAAAAAGTATCTGGAAGAAAGGCTGCTACCTCTACTCCGTTTCCCTGCTTTCCCCTTGCCTCTCCCCTCCTCCTGTACCTGTACAGTCTCCAGCTGTACCTCTGCCCTCCTGACTCTGCAGGCTTAGGTGGTAAGAAACTTGCCCTTCTTTCTCCTTCCTCACATCTGGTGGGTGGTGGTGCAGTAGCACTCTCCTCCCCTGTTGTGTGGAACCCAGATGTGACCCTCCACCAATGACCACTGGGCTCAGCCACTGTGCCCTGCAGAGTTCTGAGAAGCATACTGCCTGACTGGGTTTCACTCTATAAACCCATCCTGTAGGCCTCTGGCCTTTCTCCACCCTGCCCCATGTTTAGAGAACTACTTAAGGCTTCTACTTAAGGTCCATTGCCCCATTGCCCAGTGAGGACCCAAGCCATCCATCCCTGAAGCTCTCCTTGAACCCTCACCCTATGACAGGCCCTCTAATGCCCTTGAACAGACCTCACAGATGCCAGGTACTTGCTGATCTGGCCTGATGGATTCCCAGTGTCTGCATATTTCTGCAGTTGTAGAGCCTGCAAACTTTTCCAGTCTGATCAAACCTCAAGCTTTTCCAGTCTGATCAAACTTTCTGACCCCAAGCTTTTCCAGTCTGATCAAACCTCTCGCATACACCTGGCTTGTTCCCAATACCATCCTGCCTTCAGGCATACTGTATGGGCCATACCTGAGTCCTTCTCTGGCCTATTTTGCTGCAAGCATGGAGGTGAGTTTGAAATAATTGCCAAAAGGTTCCTGAAGCACTGTACAGTGTTAGAAAAAAAGATCTCAGAGGGGAATTGGGCCCCTGTCTGTGTCCTGCTGGCACATTTCTGGAGAACTAAGAGTTTATCATTCCTGGAAACAGGACTTCAAAGGCTGAGGAGTGAGGTGGCTGGTAAGGGTGGAGGGCAAGGGACCAACAAGTACTGAGCAGCTACACTTGCTGGGAGCTTTAGATGTTTTGATTTTTAAAATTTTCACCATACCCACACAAGGCAATGCACATTACTATTTTATTTTACAGGTGATGAAAGTGAAATTCAGAAAGGTTGAGTAAGCTAGGGTGCTATGGTACCAGGATTCAGATCTGCATTATTCTCTATCTTATATTAGTCCTTTGAGTTCTGTGTTTCTTGAAATGCAAGCTCCTACTTTTCTGGCCATAGGAAATGATATATTGAACATCTTTCCTGGTAAGTGGTAGAAAAATGTTTCTCCTGATGCTTTGAGTTGAAAAAAAGCTCTGACCACACTCTGGAAAGGTACATTTTTAGATACACTAGAAGTTTTAGTAGTACAAAAAACTAGCATTTCAGTTTGACACAGAGGAGACATTTTGTCTCAGCATCACTATAAGGTATAAGAAATAAAACAAGTGTACTGTCTCTACTTTCTTTTTCTTTTTCTTTTTTTTAGATGTATATAAATTAAATTTATTTGGTTTTTCCTTACGAACTAATGGTGTGCTTAAAAATTATTTTAAATTGAATCGCATAATTGATCAAAACAACCCAGATATATAACACATTCTGACAAATAATTATTAAAAATAACAAAGTTATAACTACTTTCTTAACTGGGGGAAGGGAGCACCTTTTATATAGCCTTGTCTCGTGAAATACTCAGCAGATCATCTTCAATCATAAAGCTGGCTTTGTCGCTTTCTCACTGTGCCCTGCTGCCCCCTATGGAGCCTGCCATGATGTGTGGAGGGTGTTCTCATAGGTGCCTGTGCAGGGGCTCGCTGCCAGCGGTAGCAGGTGTAACCGATGCCGAGGCCTCCCCGCGCTGGCCGTATGTCATCGCAGGTTGTCTGCTCTGAATTGATGAACCCTCAGTGAAGGCAGATGTGCAGGCTTTTTCCAGGCCTTTCCAAAAGAGAAAAAAACAAAGCCTTCTATTTATTAAGGTAAAGTCAAAAAGTGTTTCACCTGAAGACAATGGTTTATGTTGAGCTTGTAATGAATGTGATCCTCTAATTCAGTGGGTTTTTTAAAAACCTTTCTTAGATTCCATATTCTTTTGAAAAGCTGATAAAAGTGATTCAGCTTTTACTCTAGGAAAAAATAAACATATGTATCTCCAAACAAAATTTTGTATACTTTCAAGGCGTACATGAAGCCCCAGGGGTATGAGGACCCAAACTAACCCCTCCCTCTAGTGTATATATTCGAGTTTTCTTCCATTCATGAGAACACAGTGCCTTCCTGAGCTTATGGTTATATAAAACTCCATATTTACTTTGGCATTCATAAAAATGAAATCTATCTGGGCTCTTCCTTATCAGTTTAGGTCTCTACTGCAGGGATGTGGGAACAGATGTATATGTATGACTGATTCACTTTGTTATAAAGCAGAAACTAATAATAAATAAATAAATAAAAAGTCCAACTACTGTCTGTTCTGCAAATGAAGATATGTTTAATACTAAAAGTTAAAAAAAAAAAAGAAGAGCCATTGGTCATCCTTTTCAACAACGGAGGCTTAGTTATTTAGGTTCCTCCCAGATGCATTTTGCTATTGTCACTTCCAACTCATTTCTACTCTTGGTCCAGTGGCTGGGGAGTGGGGGGAGAGGGGGAAAGAAGAGTATGTATCAGAATCACTTGGAGGGATATTCAAACGATGCCCTCTCTTGTTCCTCTTCCCAAGACGGGACTCAGAGTTGCAGACCGGCCAGCCATCTTTGTGAGGCCCAGTGGAAACAGGGAGACTTTCTAGTAGAAGGTACAACTCTATCACAATTTGTGCTGCTGACTACAATTCCATGTCCTAAGAGAGGGTAGATGGTTCAGAAGAATCACAGAATCAGAGAATGTTAGAGTTGGGAAGAAACAACATAAAAGTTTTGATTGTGACTGTTAGCAAGAGACACATTGTCCATCCTCATCATTGTTTTTTAAAGGGGTGACATTTTTATTCAGCAAAAACATTTTTATTCATTACAAAAATAACCAGGATGCTTATGGCGGCAGAATCAGGAAGGACCCCACCCCCACCTTGCTTCTGTGTGAGCAGGCACCCCCTCCCACACAGCCCGTGTGACTCAGGGTAAGGCAGCGGCAGGCACAGCTCTGCACAGGAGGCCTGGCCTTAGGGTGGCAGTCTGGACTTGGCTAGCCCTGTCCACGCTGAGCCTCCCCTCCCCACTTTAGACAGCATGCTCAGGTCAGGTTTCCCAACATCAAGCATCCCCCCCTTCCCCACCATTGAGGTCCTCAGCAGGACCAACTGTCCTGGAAACTTTCGTCTACTCAACTGTCCAGGAATATCGTGAAAAACCATACACACACGATGGAAATAAGAGTTGTGCAAAATAATACAAGAGATTGCATTCTAATTTTTCTATTCTATTCTATTCTATTCTATTCTATTCTATTCTATCCTATCCTATCCTATCCTATTCTATTCTATTCTATTCTATTCCATTCAATTCTCCTCTCCTCTCCTCTAGTACCATACAGTTCCAAGCCATTAAATTAATGAGTTATGACCATAATTCGAAAAACAATTATGCAGGCTAATGGTTTTCAACGTAAGTTCTTGCAATTCCCTGGTGAGGTGTCACAGGGCTGCTTGTGGTGAGGGTGAGGGTGAGGAGATGAAGGAGAAGGAGAAGGGAGAGGCAGAGTGAGGTAAACGCCCAGTACCTCACCCCACCCCCAATCACAGGAATTCCATTAAGTCTTTTTAAAAAAATGTATTGGGATTCTGTGTAACATTTTATTTTAAAAACATTGAAAACCACTGACTTAGCCCATTTTACAGATGAGAAATTTAAATCCAAGATTAGGTGACATATTCAAGTCATGCCAGTAGTTAGTGACAGAGCTCTACTCTGATTTTTTTTTTTTTTGGTCCCATCATTCTTTTAATATGTGTGTGTATTTGGTAAAATGTCACATGGTTTAGAAGAACTTATGAAGAAAGTCAAGAATCTCCCACCCTTCTGTCTCCCTCCGTTTTTAGACTTTCATAGCTATTTTCATAACTCACGTAACATGTTTGTCTCCCTCCTCCTTCATTTATCCTTTTAGATGACCCTATTGACTCCCCACTATGAAGGATGGGGACTTAGCTCACTCTCCTATCACCCATCTCCTCTTTCCCTCTCCCTCCACCTGTGTTTTCTAGTTAGGTTATTATTTTTAGTTCTACGATTGATTACCTCTGTTATTTTAAGTGAAAATCATAGCCCTCTATTTCTTATCAAACCCTGATCTTCTCACCCCTGTTCTATTGCTTTTTGTAATGTACCACTTCCAGCACCTCTAAAAACAACACCAATACTGAGAAACTTTAGTTGACAGTAAGATGAATGAAAGTTTGATGTGCTTCTTCCAGAAGCTAGAGAAAATTTACACTGTACTATTAGAGATATAAAGTCAATAAGCATAAAGTTTGAAATAGGTGAATCCACAAGAGAATTTCTGTAACACTCACAAACACACACAATTACTATCTGGTCCCTAGGAACAGAGACCAGATATTCTGCCTCTTTCTACCCTCTATCACACCTAGCTTTGTACCTTCTGTTCAATCACAAGCATAAAACTCAAACTAGTGAATGCAAATTTGGACATGCCAGGTCTAGGTTCAATATAAGAGCTTTCTTCTTTTTTTTTAAATTTTTATTATTATTTTTAAAATTTTATTTTTGGCTGCATGGGCCTTCGTCGCTGCTCGCGGGCTTTCTCTAGTTACGGAGAGCGGGGGCTACTCTTCGTTGCTGTGCGTGGGCTTCTCATTGTGGTGGCTTCTCTTGCTGTGGAGCACCGGCTCTAGGCACACGGGCCACAGTAGTAGTGGCACATGGGCTCAGTAGTTGTGGCTCGCAGGCTCTAGAGCGCAGGCTCAGTAGCTGTGGTGCGTGGGCTTAGTTGCTCCGCGGCACGTGGGATCTTCCCAGACCACGGCTTGAGCCCATGTTCCCGGCATTGGCAGGCAGATTCTTAATCACTAAGCCACCAGGGAAGTCCCAGTATGAGCTTTCTAATAAACAAGCCCTTCAAATATGGATGGGGCTGCCATGTAAACTGGTGAGTTCCCTGTCACTGTAAGTGTCCAAGCACAGGAGAGAGGATCACTGGTCAAGGTTTTTGCAGAAGGGTAAATGGCCTTTAGGTTATTTTCAACCCTGAGATTTTGTGATTCTGTGAAATTAATGATATGTCTCACAAGGTGAGTGAAGTGTTACCTTGTATCATGCGTTCCCAATGAGGCAATATCTCCCCCAATAGGACAAAAATTTGTTTAGGGGATGTGTGAAAATATCTCAGATATTACACCCACCAAAGGCCACATAAACAGATATACGATGTATCTGTGGTATGAAAAGTTTATGGCAGGTGGGGATTAGTAACAAGAAGTCTACAAAGTCTGGTGGGTGGATGGGCAGGTAATGGGCAGAGCTGAAAAATACTGAAAAATAGGTTAAGGAACACTGCTAGGCTCCACATTATATTGGTAAGTCCCAGTGTTTGTCATATTCCCTCCCTTGGGAGGTATTCTCTGAACCTCATGCCCTTTTGTCCCTGTGTACAATGATAGCTCTCCTGGTCCCATAGCCTGCTCTGCAAGTCATCTTAAGAGAAGCAGTTTGGGGAGGGATGCTTAGTAGACTTGGATTTGCACCTGTTTCTGGCATTGACTAGTTTGTATGACCACTGATGAATTATGTAATCTCACCAAGTCTGAGTTTCCTTTTCTTTAATGGACATAATGATAGTTCCTTCCACATAGGGTGGCTGGAATGTTTAAATTCTTTAAACTCAAAAGTGTGGTTCTAGAACCATTGTCTTAGGCATCACACAGTCGCTTGTTAGAAATGCAGAATCTCAGGCTCCACCCCAGATTTACCAGATCAGGAGCTGCATTTTAACCAAATTCCCTGATGACGTGCAGGCACGTTAAAATTTGAGAAGAATTAGATTAAATAAAATAATGCTTGTAGAAGAGTTTATCCTAATACCTGATGATGAACGTTATAACTACTAATCTCTTTCTCCCACATACACTATCAGCTCCACATCAGGACTCTGTCCTATTCATCTTTACGGCTCCAGCACCCAAGGCAGTGCCTGGCAGATGTATGTATTGATGCAAAGTCTGTTAGGTGAATAGATGAATGGGAAGCAGAGTGGGAGAAAAGACCATGCTTTCTTCCTGAATATGGCTAGAGATGGTTTTCCTGCTCAGAGCCCTGTTATCTGACTCACAGCTACTTCCCCTCAGTCTGTAAAGAAAGAGCTTCTCCACTGGGGACTTTCTTCTTTTCGGTTTTGAGGGCATGCACATTTAATTAAGAAACTTTCATTGAGTGCCTCATTTGTGTAAGTCTTGTGCTGTGTTGAAGAAAACAAAGATGAGTCAGACGTCCCCACCCTCTGCCACTGTATGTGTATTTGTGTATTCTATCACAAATCTCTTGCAATTCACTCATTTCAACCTTATCTTGGCTTGAAAGATAAGGAGAGAACCGAAACATATGGGGTTTGTTGGCACACTGGGGCTGAGTTATGAATACTGTCACAGACACAGGAACCAAAAGATTCAGACAAGGAAAACAAGCTTTAATAAAAGGTTCCAGAATTTAGACACCTTTTTCTCCCCCCTGCCACTGTCAATGAACCCCTATTCCTCCAAAATGACCTTTCCTGCTGCAAATACCCTTCAGGTTCTAGGAAATATATCCTCAAAGTCATATTCCTTTTTTGTCAGTTTGGATGATCCAACACATTTGCTGCTTTTGTATTTGCCGCTTGCAGATAATTCTTTCTTAGAATAGGTAAGCCATCTGTTGACAAGCTATCAACATAGTTAGCCCTTTGTGCAAACTATTCACCTCCTTTGTTACAGGACCCACTGGAGTGGGAGAAAACAGGCTTTCTTGCCTCCCTCTCATTCCCTGTTTGAAGTCTCGCATCACTGGAAACCATCCAATTTTTTTTCTTCTGTAAGAAAGAACGTTCTCTCTTTAATCTATTTGAAGTCATGTTTTCTCCTCAGCTATAGAGTTGCATCAAAATGTTACTGTTTATTAAGTATGATTGATTCTGGGGGCATTTTAGATCTCACCGGGAGATTAGGGAGGGGCTGGGTCAACTCTTGGAGAGAAACACGGAAACAGATACCTGGATGCCCTGATAAAGGGCCATGATAGTTCAGGGCACTGGTGATTCAGGGTGCCAGCGAGATTCACTTTGTGGTTCTGTAACACCTTTCATCTAGGAAGCTGAGGGCTTTCCACGTATGAGGTCAATTGCTAAGGGCAAGTATTATGAGTGTTATTCTTTGTACTTGGAGATAGCACAGAGGATGGTGTTACTGCCCAGGTGCACACAGTGGCTTAGAGCTCCTGGGAGGCCCTGTAACCTCGCCTCTGAGTCTGCCTCCTGCATGGTGGAGAGATGTGGATTTGGGAATCGGTTCAGCTTACGACTGGAATCTACACCTGGATGTCCCATAAGCTCCCAATTCAAGTGTGCCGAGCGCTCTGTTCCTTCTCCAGATTCACTGTCTTGGTTGCTAGTATCACAATACATCCAACTGCTGAAGTCACCTGGATTTTTAGCATCTAGTACAGTACCCAGCATATTTGGGGTCTATTCACAATATCTTCCCTCTCCTCCCATTTATACCTTCCTACAAAAATTTCTTGATGCCCATCCTTAACAAGATTCTATAAGCATAGTAGCTTAGATCACTCAATTCCATTGATAAATGCGCAATTACGCCTTACCAACATTGTAAGTCCACAAATGAACAACATAATTTTGAAATCTATACAAATAGGGACACAATATGAAATATTAAATTTTTATTGTATAGAGTAAAACAAACCTCCAAATGAAATAGTAAAATGCTATCCCTATAGACAGACACTATAATTTTTGTGACCTTTCTGTACTGTTGCTTAAATCTAAAGAATTTATGAGGTCAAGTCAGCACTCAAGACTGGCATTGCCCAATAGAATTTTCTGTGATGAAGAAGATGTCCTACAAATCCACATCATCCAAGCCACACGTGGCTACTGAGCATTTGAGACTTGGCTAGTACTGCTAAGGAATTGATTTTATTTATTTTAATCAATTTAAATTTAAATGACTACATGTGGCTAGTGGCTACCATAATTAGCAGTGCAGCTCTAGAAAACCAAGCAACTCTAGATAACATAGGTGAATACTAACAACCAACTCTGAGAAAGTCATGGAAATTTTTTTCCCTCACTTTGCCTGTAAGAATCCCCATGACCCCAAACTATCACATTTTGTAGACCATGAGGCACCATTAATTTCAAAATGCATTATTATTTTATGTACTATGAAGAAAAAAATGCTGTCAGTTATCATTGTAAGATCCATTGATTGTCAGATACATTCTAATTTCAGAGATTTAAAAATCCTGGGAAAAATTAATTGCAGAACCAATGAAAAATGGTACCTTAGTTATTCTGATACTTTCTGAGAAATTTCTTGGATGATTTTCAAATGTCAAAAGTTATTTTTCTATTAACTTCGAGTATAATTTAGATCACTATTATAGAGAGAAAAGACTGGGCAGTATCATTTCTAGCTCAGTTTAATTTTTAGGGTCAAAATATCTGGCAGTAGGAATTGAAATAATAACCAAAAACATTAACAGATTGTTCCTAAAATGTTCATTCATTCATTTCAAGAAATGACATATGTGTGTTAATGTTATGGGTGGGGCTTGTGTCGGCACATTATTTTTTCACTTATTTCTCCCCCTTATTTCTCCCCAACACTTTTTCATTTACTTTCTCTGTTTCCTTTGTTCAGTATACTGTACACCTTATCTAAGTGCTAGAGTGTATGGTATGGTTAATATAGATTTCAACTAACCTCAGAACTATGTGATTATATATTATTTTCCTTGTGACATTACGGTATCATCTTTAAAGTTTCCTAAGTCTTCATCTTTTAGCTCAAGGCAGTTTGAGGGGAATTCTTTTTTTTTTTGCGGTACGCGGGCCTCTCACTGTTGTGGCCTTTCCCGTTGCGGAGCCCAGGCTCCGGACACGCAGGCTCAGCAGCCATGGCTCACGGGCCCAGCCTGTCCACGGCATGTGGGATCTTCCCGGACCGGGGCACAAACCCGTGTCCCCTGCATCGGCAGGCGGACTCTCAACTACTGCACCACCAGGGAAGCCCTGAGAGGAATTCTTATATTTATCTAACCTTGCTCTCTAACGTCTGTCAAGACCCTCTGTGGTTCCACCTTCCATTTTAGAGACATCTTAAAACCAAGGCACAAATCTGGCTTCCATCACTAGAACCATCTCTAACTTTGAAGTGATTTAAACCCAAATGGCATGTCTTTTAATATTTAGAGCATTAAGCCCTAATCCATCCTGTTTAATGCTTTCACTGTATTTCTTAAGATGCAAAGAAAATGCCCCATCCTTCACCCAGCTGCAACAAATTAATATGTAATTTCAATCAAATAAAATCATTTTCTCCTGAAATTCACTCCATATTCTCCAATGCCTTGGACTTTAATAAAATCGTTAAAATGTGTGTGAGGTTTAAAAAAATAGCTAGGCTTTTGAATTCAAGCTGACCCATGACATCTTTAGGTGGCGTTTTAAAACTCCTGGTCAACCCAAGTATTCTTTCATCTAACAGAAAATTAAACTTTAAAGCAGCATAGTGTTTGGGAATGATTACTTAAATCTAAGAATAAGGTGCAAGTGATAGAAAGAGGCCACCAATCAGGCCAAATGGGAAACACTCTAAATATGAGTCATAGTGCTTTTAAAAACATAATTTGAAGAAGGGAAACAAGACAAAACAAAACAACAGAGTTTGGAATCCTTTATTATAAAGGCAAAGAGCCAGTTCTTCACCCACTCTGACAGGAGCGGTGACCCTGAAAAAAGCCCAGAAGCCTACAGTACGTCTACACACACACACACACACACACACACACACACACACAAAGTTAAGTGCTGTTAATAGCATCAGTTGTCATCATTACCCCGCACCTGACGAGGCGTCTTGAAATCCTCAGTGGTGCTGGTCCCTGCAAATGACCTTAGCAATCCACAGGCAGCCTATTTTACTCCCTCCAAAAGAGGGGATGCCTGGCATATGCTAAGTAACCCCCTGTTTTGTTCTATAATTAACAGAACCATAGTAAATTTCACTTGCAAGTACCTCAGGAAGAAAGACAATTTTTTTTAATATTAGGATAATAATATTTATTTTGTGAAGTACATTTTAAAAATTGCGAACCTTAGGTTGGGCCCACACCCCCTTATTTTTTATTATTACTGGTCCATGACCTCCAAAAGCTTGACTTTATAAATCTTCTTTCCTAAGATTTTAATTCAAATAATTTATAGAAATCAGCACACAGAAATGTTACAAAAATACAAACGGATTATAGACAAACAACGAATAATGAGACCTTTTTAAAAAAGAGAAACACAATAGGGATAACGGTTTTTATATACTATTTATACATTAATCATAAACAATAGCAGTAAAAGCTTTCCGAACATTGGCAAGAAAAGCCGAAAAATTGTTGGTCTTCCTTACATTTTCTTGAAATTCTGCTAGGCACTCAAGATGAGGAGCACTATCTGACACTTCATAGTCCCTTGCTTCATTTAGGCTCAGGGAAAACATAAATGGGCTCTCAGGATGCTTAGGGTCAATATTAGTGAATATAAACTGCAACTTATCACCATAAATTTTTCGAATTTCTAGTCCAAGTCGATCTGTATACAGGTCTGCAGATTTCTGTAGCCTTTTCAACCTCTCTTCATTAGCTTTGTTAGCAGTGGAAATAGTTTCCCTCTTCCTAGCGTATTCTTCCTTAAGATCCTGGATATTTGCAGTCAGTGCGTCCAATTCCTGCTTTTTGTCTTTTACTTCAGCAATCAACTTCAACAAATTCTCTTTCTTTTCTTGAATGAGCTTATTCTGCCTGCAGATCTGATTTTGATATTCCAGAAACATCTCAACCATTCGTTCTTCTTCCTTTAATTTCACAGACAGCTTTTCTGCAAATGCTTTAATGGAATCCTTGTAGGTATCTCTTAGGCCCACCATCTGACAGGAAGTGTCACTGACAGTGCTTTTGAATTTATTCCAAAATTCATTTATGCTTTTATCAAATAGTGCCAGTTCGTCCTCTACCATCTTGTAAGACAATGCGATACCAACCAACAGCGGGTCTCCAGAATCGGATGAGAAAGACAATTTTGAAGTAATTTCTCCCCCCTGTACCTTAGCGTTTTCTTGTAGGAAAGCAGTGCTGTGTTATATCTTGCCTTTTCTTTCGAAGGTAGTAAGTGCTAATTACACCCCTTGGGTACACGTTGGCTGCTGTGTTAAACACATCTAGAGTTGTTTTCTTATTACCATGAAAAAAATATTTGACATGAAAAACGACCTGGGAAGGCTCTGAGGGGCATTGGAATAAACCTCCATAATTTACAGGCTAAGCAGTTCAAGGAGGTTGAAAGATGGGACTGTGCTCAGAAGGAGATGCAGTAAAGTCCCTATTGTGTGAGCTTGTTTAAATGAGGAGGTGAAATCAATATGATGTAAAGAAAAATGGCCCTGGAAGTAAGTGTGTGTGTGTGTAGGGGAGATGGGGCCCCCGTGCCTTCCCGATCCACACTTCTCCAGCTCCTATGACAATGAAAGCACATTCCTCTGTGTTGCTACTTCTGAAGTGGGTTAGGTTTTCAGTCCACTCACTCAGGTGTATAGAAATAAACCTCATCATTTTTCTATAACCTGACTAAAGTTTAATCTCAATAACTCAGCCCCTTTCCCTGGGTGGTCTTTGGAGTATTGCTGTGCTGGCCGCTGAAGGTTACTTGGTCTTTGTCAGCCATGCCCTCGGGCATCCAGGCTGGTGTCCTTGTTCCCTTCCAGCTCGTGGTGGTCATGCAGGTCACTGCTGCAGCTCCCGGGCTATGTCTGCACTGTTGTCACGCACCTGAGAGATATTCTCAGACTGTCTTGGGTGCTCCCACTTAGCTACCCCTGCAGACCTTTCCTTTGCTGCCCATCAGGCTGGCCTAGGAAAATTCTGGGTTACACCTGGGAAAGGAATGCATGGAGCCTCAGAGCCTGTCTGGAGCTGGTAACATTGCCATGTGCCTCAACTCGACTCCTAAACCGCAAATCTGGGCTCAGGAAAGTGGCACAAGGTGGAACATGGATGGGCGCAGGATTCAGGGCCTCTTTCTTAGGAATAGAATTGTTTTAACTTCCCTACAGCACCCATCTCTGTTGCTCCCTCCAAAACCCCCTCCCCCCGCCAGCTTTACTTTGAGATCATTATGCATTCTAAATCTTTTGTCTTGTGCCCTGAGTTTACTCAGGACATAGGTTTATACAGTTTAAAAAACAAAGCATCTGAAACTCAAAAGCTTTGGCTTTTGGCTGAATCTTCTCATCCCTGAAGGAATAAATGCTGCTCTCACCCAATGTGTGAAAAAGAGTGAGGGGTACTAGGAAACAAAGGGGGTTGGTAATAGAATCAGTAAAAATCCCCAAATGTTGTCCCATCACATTTAAAAAAATCATGTCCCTTCCTCCCTACACAGAGTTGAATTCATTGAAGGCAAAACCCAGCATATGTAGCCCGGACATATGTTCATCTGTGGAGAGAAAACATTTTGACTCAGTAGTTCTGGGCAGACTCAGCTGTTTGCCCCTCCACTCACAGACGGCAACTTCCCTTTTCTAAGAACATAATTACCAAGCCCTCTTTGTTCAAATCTCTGCTTGCATTATATTTTCCATGGAGTCTTTCTGGACTGAACTCACCAGGTTTCACCCCAGGAAACTCACCTGTCCCTCATACTGCTTGCCTTCCGCCCCTGGGGACAAGTGTCGTGCTGTATCTGTGTCCCTTTGTTCTCATGTGAGCAAAAGCTTCTGTTTGGGGACCTGGGATACTAACACTGACATGTGCATTGTACTTTACAGTTTATAAACCTCTTGTTCCTGGACAGCAATCTCACAGGACAATGGCCCTGTGAAGCAAGGATCATTATTTTTATTTTATTTTATCTTTTTGCAGTATGCGGGCCTCTCACTGTTGTGGCCTCTCACATTGCAGAGCACAGGCTCCGGACGCGCAGGCTCAGCAGCCATGGCTCATGGGCCCAGCCGCTCCGCGGCATATGGGATCCTCCCAGACCGGGGCACGAACCTGCATCCCCTGCATCGGCAGGTGGACTCTCAACCACTGTGCCACCAGGGAAGCCCAGGATATATGGATTTTATTCTGGGTGCCATGGGAAGCCAAAGACGGGTTTTTAACAGAGAGGAGTGTCTCGTGGCTGCCCTGTGGAGAACGGGCTGAGACAGGGCACCTGTGGGTGTGAGCAATCATTTAGCAGGCCATTGCAGGAGTCCAGGCGACTCAAAAGGTAAAAAAGGTTTGAAAGCTGTAAAGAGCTGCTTTTATCATTATGTATGTATTTATCTGTCAGGGTCTTGGGCAGGAAAGAGATTGCTCAATCAAATGGGGTAATTTGACCAGTGTTTCATAAAGGGACTACTTCTGAAGGTGCGGCAGGAGCTAGGGAAATGAATACGGCGCTGTACCCTGGCGGCTGGTCCCACCACGAGGACTGAAGGGGCAGGCGAGGGAACGGTTATAGAAACTCAGAGGCACCGCCGGACAGGAACTGTGGCCTTCAGCGGAGGGATTCAGCCAACGCCCACTGCTCTGAGGCGATAAACATCCCAAGCTGGGACTTCCCCGGTGGTCCAGTGGTTAGCACTCCACGTTTTCACTGCCAGTGACGCGGGTTCGATCCCTGGTCGGGGAAGTAAGAACCCACGAGCCCTGCGGGGTGGCCAAAAAACAAGCAAACAAATAAACATCCCAACCTTACTATCCGCTCGCCCTCTAGCATCTGGCAGTGTTCTCCACCTGGCTTTACCCAACCAGCCGTCGGGAAAGGAGGAGGCTGTCAATGCAGTCCACGAGGGCAGGCTCCCGGGTCATAGAGCCAGGTGGAGGAGGGTAGAGAGTGGATCTCAGGGGCAAACAAAGTCTTGCAACACCATATGGATCACGCATTTTTTCCTCTCATCTCACACTCCTGACCCCGCCACCACCGATGAAATGATAAAGTCTTTGTAGGTGGAGATTATTTTCTCTTTCTTAATGCATTACTATGTCTGGTGATAGTACTCATCTTTGGAACAATAGGAAATTTTTCCTTTGATTTTTCTTCTTTTCAAGTATAATCATATTTAGTTTAATAGAATCCTGTGAAAATCTATTTTTCACAAAACCACCAAGCCCCTGGCAAGGGTACAAGGAACTTCTTACGAGGTGGGGGTTTGGTTCTTCTACTCTTCGGATTTCCACTGGAGGCTGATCCACTAGAGCAGCCCCTGTGCCCCTTGCTCACCTCTCCTTGTGTAGGATGGGCGCCCAACCTGATGCTGGACCACAGCCTTAGATCCATGACTCACAAGTGGATAGAACTAATTTATTAAAAGGCTGAGAGCGTGAGAGATTTGGTTTCTTCCACTCCTTTGTCCTGGACCAGGCCAAGGCTGCAACCCTGAGTAAGTACATTTGCTCTATAGTCCCAAGCCTTGCCTCTGGCTTGGGTTTTAACATCCAGGTGGGTGAAAGGGGACCCAGAGCTAAGAGCTTAAGTTAGCCTATTTGATTACATTTCTTAGTTCTGTCCTCTGATGCAGTCCTTGTGGTAGTAGAGCTGACATTTCTATCTTGACCGATTCCTGAGTCTATCTTCTAAGTTAGTTCTAAACCTGAGTGGGGAAGGGGGATATTTTTAATAGGACCCTGTATAACCTCAGCACTGAGCCCTGCTAGCCAGGAAGAGGAAGTAGCACTGTGGCAGGTCCAGATCTCTTGCAGATGACACGGAGAGAGCTCAGGGGCTGGCTGAGACCTCAGGCTCTTGGAGATGGGAGGCATTACTTGGAGATATGCAATATGTAATATCTGGGCTGTAAAATGTCAGTCCCTATGGCTTGGAGGAGTGTTGGGAGTTTGGGCTTATAAGTCAGACAGACCAGTGCTTGAATTTTGGCTTTCACGAGCTATAGCTGTGGGTCTTTGGCAAGTTTCCTTAAGCTCTTTGGACCTTATCTCACCTGTAAAATGGGAATAATTACTACTATCTATGTTAGAGAGCTGTGTTAGGATTAAGGATGACAATGTCTGTGAAGTTCCTGGAACGTAATAATAGCTCAATAAATTTTAGCTCTTAATTTTTATTATTGTCATAATTTAAGTAATTTTCCTAAAACAGGCATGAGTACCCCTCAAAATGCTAAAGGGCCCAGTATTTTCTCTCCCTTCGCCTAAAGTCCAGGGTAGTAAGAAGTTCTCTGACACAGTGAAAGAAGGTTCTGGAATATGTACCTAAGGCTTCTAGTACTTTTACCTCTGATAATGAGATCTCTGACCACAAGGTCAAATAATTGAAATACATCTCCTTTGTTACTAGAGGAGTTACTGGAATCCAAATACTCTCTATTGTGCTACTCAACTTGATATATGCAAATAATAGCTTCTATGATTTCCACATGTATATGTCTCAGATGGAACTTTGAACAAAGCTTCTACACTTTGTTTAATTTAGCTGCTCTCTCAATTATGTGTCTTGTTATGCCTAGATTTGCACCTAGGTATAAATAATTGAGAGTTGATTCTACTGCGGGGTTTGATCTACATATTTGGAAACTTAACCTTTTTGTAAAATTTTACTTTTACACAGTTACTTTTACTAACATTTGGTAAAAGTTACCAAACTGTTTGTGAAATGATTAGAAAGCAACTCTGTAGAACCAAGGATGAAGGTGAGAGCAAAATCATTTATTTAGTTGTTTTATCAGTTATAAGCAAGATTTCCTTCTATTCAATAGAAAATTGATTGCAGTTTATAATCTGTGTGCTGATGGAGGAAAGGTTAATGGAAATTTTAATGAAAACTAAATGGTAAATAACAGTTTTGGGTGTCTGAGGAGTTAATGTTCCCCAGATTGTACTTACTGAGCTTCTGAAATTTCAAAACAAGAGGATGGTTAGAAAAAACCTGTAAAACATAATTATGCTAAATGAAGGGCATTCACTATTTGATTCCAGCACAGTGGATTTTTCTTAAAACGACAAGAAAGACCTTACAGAACACAAAGTCAGAAACAAGACATATAGGAGAATAAATGAATGAGTTATGTTAGGTGGGAAACATAATTGGCAACTGAACCATCCTTTTTATTGGTTCTATAAAGGCCTGGTCTTTGCCCACTAGAAATATGGATACTTTTGTCTTTTGAAAAGTTTCCTTTTCTTTTATCAATCTCCAGGCTCATAGAGCCTAGACAAGTGATTTACACAGAGTAGCCATCAAGTAAATATTTGTTAGTTTGGTAGATCCAAGCATGTTCTTGGAGAGGCTCATATTTCACTACTAGAGAAGTAAGAATGGTATTTGAAGGTAGGTCAGACTTGACCTGCTCATGTGCTATTAGCTAGAGTTTCACTTTTTATATAGTTAGTCAATTAACACAGTGATTCAATATATGTATTTGGATGTCTCGCTTGTTCCCAGTTCTTTTGGAGTCACAGAGAATTCCAAAGAAGCTTCAGAGTGATACTGGAGAATTTGCTTCACTGGCTACCTTTGGGGTCAATCAGTACCTAAAGAAGATGACTAGGAAGTCATTAAAAGTGTTACCTAAAATATGCTTGGTTAAATTTTACCAATTATCTATGGAAGGCTTTTCTTTTTGTATTTGGTGGACTCGTCGTCAGTCTTCAAGATTCAGTGGAAATATCTCCTTTCTGAAGTTCTACCAAAGTCTCCCCAAAGCAAAGTTTTATACATATATATATATATATATATATATATATATATATATATGTGGTGCCATTATTATCTGCTTAGACACTGTCATATTGTTTTGAAATTGTTTGTCATTTAACTCAAGCTCCTTGATATTCACCTTGATACTAGCAATTGCTGGTCCTTGGTTTCATGTGTGGTAGCCAGTCAGGAATCCATCAGTCCCTGGCAGGTGCTCTGTAAGGATTAGCCAAATAAGTGAATGACAATATAGATGCAAACTCAATTCTCCTTAAAGATGCAGTGTACTTATACAATGCTCTACTGTGCGCATCTGAGAAATACTTTACTGGAATGAACGGCTGCCTCCTGAGTTCTGTTTGGAAAACCATACCTAAGTGACTTTTCCAGTTTTACAGGCTCAGGTATGTTAATAAGCACTAATTTCCTTCAGCTGTGGAGGGACCTGGACTGTCCGGAGGCGTGGAGCCTAGTAAACTGCCCCCTCCCCCCAAACTGGGCATCTGAATTTAGGAAGCAAAAATGGAGCCATACCATTTATGCACCTCTCAGTCCTGGAACTCCAGCCACCTCTTTTCAGGTAGTTTAAGATTCTAACTAGAAAATACATTTGCTCACTTCTTGCTCTGTATACACATCTCCATTAAAAGCACTTACCCTGCAGTTATATTTGCCTCTGGGTCTTTAGGCCAGACAAGACTGTGAAATACTTGTGGGCAAGGCCCTTGCCTCATTTATTTTGATTTTTCTATAGTCTGATGCAAAGTTTGATATATAGTATATAATCAAGAAACAGTTTTTGACGGAAATGAACAAGGGCAAAGAGATTGAGAATAACTCCCTTTCTTTGTCCACTAACCTCAGCTGTGTTTTCTATACTCACCTAGAATTTGCAATTCTGGATCTGAGTCTCTCATCCAGAGTTAGTCACTTTTAAAGACAAACATTTAAAGTCCCACAAAAAACCATTCAGTCTTTTGATAAATATTTACTGAGTGCTTAGTACGTGCCAGTTGCTTTGAATACAAATATGGATGAGACATGGCCCTGACCTCAATGAGCTCACTGTATCATTAAAGAGCAAATAATAGCAGTTATTAGTTAATGGTCATCCAAGCTAATGGTTTTACTCAGAATTCAGCTATCACTAAGCTCTTGGGCACTCTGAGAAATTACTGGGATGGAACATATATTTGTGTAAACCGTGACTTAAAGGGAATAAAATGCCATAACCTTTTCCCATAATGGAATTGTTTTCCAGAAAAAGTGTCAAGTCTCAGAGTTATGAATATTGAAAGTTTTACCAATACAAACACTTTGGGAAACAAAAGGAAATAGGAAATGTATAGTGTTTAGTGTTACCCAGGTTTAAAAAGAATTTTTTTTTTTACAACCAAATGTCAGGTTGGCAGATCAGTGGCAACAAATAAGGGCTTTTCAAGTACTTTTTAACAAATCACAACACATATGGAAGAGAGTTTGTATTTAAAAAAAAAACTTTCTAAACACAGAGGATCTCTGGGAAGACTGCTGATAACATCATATTGTAGAGTCGATTGTATTCTCAGCAGGGAGACTGTAATTGCCTTAATGATGGAAGAGAGGAGAAGAATGTACCAGCCAGAATGTTGGTACCAGAAGTGAGTGACAATTTTCCCACTTATAATGTTAGCACACGTCAGTTTGAATAGTGGAGTTACATTTTAACAAGTGTTGTGTTCTAAAGACGGCACATAAGGTAAACATTTCATCAGCATTATTCTTGGAAATTCCTTAGAGAGACGCCTACTGTTGGAGACCACAATGGCTTTGTAGTGTGTCAGTTTTGCTAAATTGGAACTCCTTTTCCTAGAATTCCCTTCCACGTCCGGTTCTGGGTTAGGGTTGGCCTTGAGAAAAGTTTGCATGTGATTTGAAAGGCAGAAGGGAAATGGCAGCCATGATGCTTGTAAGGGTGAGCTGAGGCTCTGGTTGCTGAAGTAGCTTATGCTTGTTATGGCTTATCTACTTCTTACCTTGTTGGCAGTGGGGCTGCAGCTGGGCCTCTGGCCCCATCAGCTCCAGCCAGATCTTCTCCTTTAGCTTCTCTAAGTCCTGGACCAAGTGTGTGTGTAGCTCCATAGTGAAAGTCACCAGCTACTTCTACAGATGACCAGCCTTATCAAGTCTGGAGATGATAAGAGATAGATACAGGTTCCATTTTGTTCTTTGGGTTCCAGTTTGCCCTTGTGGGTTCCAGTTTGTCCTTAACCTCCCCCACTTCACATCCAGCTTTTCTTCTTACCGCAGTCTTGCTGACCTACAGCAACTTTAGGCCCACTACCCGATGCCTGGGTAACAGCTTTCCATAAACTTTTTTCCATAAACTGGGTAACCAACCTCCATAATTGTATAAGGTCTAATCCTTATATTCCTTATTCTGTCTCACTCACAGTGCTTCTGCTTACCTGTGTGAGTCCTATCCAATACAGAGACTAACATACATCTTTTAATTAATCCACTGATAGTATTTCCCTCTTTCTTCCCATCCTATCCTCAGCCTCCATCCCATCGGGTACCTGATGAAGTAGTTGGCTTGAGTTTAAGAACCATGTTGTTCAAAACATACATATCTTTAAACCCTAGATTCATATTCAGTGCAGTCAGATGCACACACAGTGAGAGACACTTACAAGCTAAGGGAAAACCAGATTCATGTTGCCCCTCTCGGTCTCACTACAGAGTATGGTTCACTGAGCAGGAATAGCATACAAAATCAGCCATACCTATTTAAGTTGTTTCTCTTTTCCTTTATCTATGTGGTTTCCTTTATCTATGTGGTTTCCTTTATCACATGTGGGTGAACTTCAGAAAGTTAAATGCACATATAAGGCAACTCCACTGTAAGCACGCTGGCTTCTGCATCAGACATTTTCTTCATTTTGTTTCTAGTTTTAGTATTGATGACTTTTTTTGCCCTCAGTTATTTCACCCCTGGGCACCCTTGCTCCATAGAAAACTGCATTCCACTCTTTTCCTCTCCTTCCCCTCAATCTCCTCAGCTCCCCCCCTTCAGCTTTAATCTTTTTTTTTTGCTCAACATCTACAATTTGAGATTTGCGTGATTGCTACTTCAGAGTTGGAAAATGAGCAAATTATAGCTGTGGATTTTGTTACTGAAGTGAAACGAGCGTGCCCAGGCCATTTGAAAATTTCATGGGAAACCCTCACAATCCTAAAAGGATTATAGGAGGATCATGATTTATCCTATTGTTTAGTAAGAAGAGCAAACTTTCTTGGGAAGCAGATGCTATTTCAGTGTTGTCACTTCAGAGTTGTGTAAGTCTTATACCCCGGGCTGTGAGTTTTAATTAATGGACTGCTTACATTCAGGTTGGATTTCTTGATTTATTGAGATTTTGTTTCACCTACATTTCACTTAACTAAACCCGTAAGCTTCAAGCTTGATTTACTGTCTCGTTTCAGCTGAAAGCACACTTCCCTTACAATATTTATCACTTTCTTAATAGGATAGTTATTGAAAAACAAGCCTTTGTTCACTATGATGATATTGGAAAATTGTAAAAATTCAAAATAATTTCATCTCCTCACTTCCCTGTCTGAAAGCCCACAGAGATTCCCCACTGCCTAGAAGAGAGCGTCTCAAATTTTTTTCACCTGATATATGTGCCAGCAATTTCCACTTGGCAGACGAACTCCCACAGAGCCTCTCGTCCCAAGGAGGCATACTCTCGAGATTACGTTTGTAACCCATATCCCCCTGGCCTCACCAGTGCAAATGAGGTCAGGGTTTAACCTAGTGTCTCCTGATTGATGGTCTCCACCTGCCTTGAGAGCAGGATGCCCTTCTCAGGTTCCTTCTAATTTCTTCCAGGGAGTCTTTGGGAGTGTTTACATGGGCTCCCAGCCCTCTGCTTGTCCTCAGCTATTCCTCAGTTGCAGCCCATTGATCCCTGTGCTGGACATGCACTGATGCTGCCCCTGCCATGTTGACTTCAAGGTGAGTTACTCCTTTATTACCGGACTAAGCACAGACACAGACCTTTCCCTTAATTCTTCTCAGCCATACTGAAACCAGGGTTTTTTGTTTGTTTGTTGCGGTACGCGGGCCTCTCACTGCTGTGGCCTCTCCCGTTGCGGAGCACAGGCTCCGGACGCGCAGGCTCAGCGGCCATGGCTCACGGGCCTAGCCGCTCCACGGCACGTGGGATCCTCCCGGACCGGGGCACGAACCCGTGTCCCCTGCACCGGCAGGCGGACTCTCAACCACTGCGCCACCAGGGAAGCCCTGAAACCAGGTTTTGATGTCAACCAAAACTTTACTGGAAGCTCAGGAAACAACAGAAGAGAAACTTACAACTGGCTATTAAATATAGAGGCTCTTGGAGCCATCCATTGCAGCCCACCATCATTTTGGTGTGTCTTACTTAATGATTCCTTGGCTATAGGGTTTCCTCTCCAACTAGCTGCCAGCTAGCAACCCTGCTGAGGATGCCAGCCACCCTCACCCCCATGCAAGCAGTCTGGATATTTGGGGCTCTATGTCTGAGAGAGTAAAGCTCAAAGGAGGAGTTTCCCCCTCATCTCCAGCTTAAGGTCTGCGTTCCCAGTTGTTACTCTCAGTCCTTGGATCTGCCTCTTTCCAGGGCGACTGTGAGTGGGAAGGTCCTCTGCCGACAGGAGAGACCTCATTTCCTATCCACAGCTGGGTCTTGCCTTCAAGGAAACCATAGCAGAACCCAGCTGTTCAGCTTTGTGCAAAGGATAGACAAATGTAGGAGGGTCATTTCCTTATATTTCTCTCTTCTGAATCATAAAGGAAAGGACAGTTTCTTCTTTTCTAATTTCTCAAAATTTGGGTTGAGTAGTTTTAAATAACACCAGGTAAGTTGAATTTTGCCAAATCTAGTCAAGCTTCTCCTTATGCTTTTCCAAGTATGAAGTAAAAATCGTGCCTGCATGTTCTTCCTGTGGTCTCAGTTTCTCATGTTCTAGAAACAGCTCCTCAGTTAGAAACCCACATGTCACTCACTATAAGACAAGCAGCTTCTTCCTTATTTTATTTTTAAAAAACTTTTATTGAAATATAGTTGATTTACAATGTTGTGTTAGTTTCAGGTGTGCAGCAAAGTGATTCAGTTATACATATGTATACACATATAAATAAATATCCTTTTTTAGATTCTTTTCCATTATAGGTTATTACAAGATATTGAGTATAATTCCCTGTGTCCTACAGTAGGTCCTTATTGGTTATCTATTTTATATATATAGTAGTGTGTATATGTTAATTCCAGGCTCCTAATTTATTCCCCCCCTTTCCCCTTTGGTAACCATAAGTTTGTTTTCTGTGTCTGTGAGTCTATTTCTGTTTTGTAAATAAGTTCATTTTTATCAATTTTTTAGATTCCACATATAAGCAATATCATATGATATTTGTCTCTGTCTGACTTACTTCACTTACTATGATAATCTCTAGGTCCATTTATGTTGCTGCAAATGGCATTATTTCATCCTTTTTTATGGCTGAGTAATATTCCATTGTGTATATATACCACATCTTCTTTATCCATTCATCTGTCGATGGACATTTAAGTTGCTTCCATGTCTTGGCTATTGTAAACAGTGCAAGCAGCTTCTTCTTTGGATAGCAAGATGCAATCTAGACCCATACTTAGAAGGAAACCCATCTCCAGAGGAAATAATTTGCAGAATATAAATCTACTTTAAACATATAAAGTATTTTACTTTAGACCCACAGCTTCTCAAACTGTGCATGTCATTTTCATAATAAAATAGCTCATTGATGTGTCAGTCAGTACAGACTAGGTTATGCTGCAATAATAGATAATCCTCAAACATTAAGTGACTTAAAGATTTATTTCTCAGTTATGCTACATATCTGCCTGAGGTTGGCATGGAGACTTTGTTTTTGTAATTACTCAGAGACCCTGGAGGGAGTAGTTTTCTTCTCAAACTTTACCAGCCTCTCTGTGCCACAGGGCAAGAGGTTCTTGCACTGCTTATTAAGTGCATCCAACTTAGCTACATGACCCCCACTCAAACACAAGGGAGCTGAGAAGCTCCATCCTACAATGACCCTGCACTTTTCCTGACTTTTGAAGCAATACATTCAGTTGTATATTGAACATCTCACAGTCACATAATAATAGTTCGAAAAAAAAAACCCAGCTGTTGTACTAAAACAGAGCTTTACATGTGTAACTAATTTTAATCTTAATAATAATTATATGAGGTAGATACTATTATTATCACCATTTTATAGATGGTGAAACTGAGATCCAGAGAGGATGAATAACTAATCGTAGCCACACAGTTGTTAATGGTAGTGCTGGGATAGATAGTCTGGCTTCACCAGCCGCACTCTTAACCACTGCACTCCACACATCTGATTCAACTTTCCTAAACTGAGCTTGTCATCTCCCTACCACCTTCCCCTAACGCTACATCTGTTCTTTCTGAATTTTCCTAATTTGGGTAAAGGACACACTACCAGCTACCTTGTTGCAAATGTCACAAATCTGGGGCTTGTCCTTGGTTCCTTTCTTTCTGTCAACTTCCATGTCCAGTTCAATCTAGCTCTCAAGGAAGGCTGACCTCTGCCACCCTCTTCTCTCATCCTGGTACTGCAGTCCCCTTCTCAATGATCTCTGGCATCATGTCCCTCTATAGTCTGCTCTCTGCAGTGCGATCAGAATGAATTTTTAAGAATATATATCTGAAGAATTTGTTGTGTTACTCCTTTGCTAAAAATCCTACAATCATTTCCCATTTCCCAAGATATAAGGTATGACATTTTATTATTGTTGCTTCTGCTGCTGAAGCAATGCCTCCCTCCAACACACACACACACACACACACACACACACACACTAATTTAGCTAACAACTGCAAATTTCAGCTTAACTATCACTTCTTTACAGAGACCTTCAGATAGGGTTATGTCCCCCTGCCCCAGCCCCTTTTTTTAAATTGAAGTATAGTTGATTTACAATGTTGTGTTAGTTTCTGGTGTACAGCAAAGTGATTCAGTCATATATATATATATATATATATATGAACATATACGTATATATATGCATATATACCTTTTCCAATTCTTTTCCATTATCATTTATTAAAGGATATTGAATATAGTTCCCTGTGCTATGCAGTAGGTTCTCATTTATCTATTTTATATATAGTAGTGTGTGTATGTTAGTGCCAAACTCCTAATTTATCCCTCTCCTTCCCCCTTTGATAACCATAAATTTGTTCTCTATGTCTGTGAGTCTATTTCTGTTTTGTAGATAAGTTCATATGTATCAATTTTTTTTAGATTCCACATATAAGTGACATCATATGATATTTGTCTTTCTCTATCTGACTTACTTCACTTAGTATGATAATCTCTAGGTCCATCCATGTTGCTGCAAATGGCATTATTTCATTCTTTTTTTATGGCTGAGTAATATTCCATTGCATATGTATACCACATCTTTTTCCATTCATCTGTTGATGGACATTTAGGTTGTTTCCATATCTTGGCTATTGTAAATAGTCCTGCTGTGAACATTGGGGTGCATGTATCTTTTCAAATTAGAGTTTTGTCTGGATATATGCCCAGGAGTGGGATTGCTGGATCATATGGCAACTCTATTTTTAGTTTTTTGAGGAAGCTCTATACTGTTTTCTGTAGTGACTGCACCAATTTACATTCACACCAACAGCATAGGAGGGTTCCCTTTTCTCCACACCCTCGCCAACATTTGTTACTTGTAGACTTTTTAATGATGGCCATTCTGACTGGTGTTAGGTGATACCTCATTGTAGTTTTGTTTTGAATTTCTTTAATAATTAGAGATGTTGAGCATCTTTTCATGTGCCAGTTCGCTATCTGTATGTCTTCTTTGGAGAAATGTCTGTTTAGGTCTTTTGCCCATTTTTTGATTGGGTTGTTTGTTTTTTGTTATTGAGTTGTATGAGCTGTTTGTATATTTTGGAAATTAATCTCTTGTCGGTTGCATCACTTGTAAATATTTTTTCCCAGTTCATAGGTTGTCTTTTCATTTCATTTATGGTTTCCTTTGCTATGCAAAAGCTTATAAGTTCGATTAGGTCCCATTTGTTTATTTTTGCTTTTATTTCTATTGCCTTGGGAGACAGACCTAGGAAAACATTGCTACGATTTATGTCAGAATGTTTTGCCTATGTTCTCTTCTAGGAGTTTTATGGTATCATGTCTTATATTTAAGTCTTTAAGCCATTTTGAGTTTATTTTTGTGAATGGTGTGAGGGAGTGTTCTAAATTCATTGATTTACATGCGGCTGTCCAACCTTCCCAGCACCGCTTGCTGAAGAGACTTCTTTTCTTCATTGTATATTCTTGCCAGGTTATGTACCCTTTTTAATGCCTCCACAGTGGGATGTACTTCTTTCTAAACAGGTCTCAATCTCACATATAGTGACTTGTTCAGTGCTTGTTTTCATCATTAAAAAATAAGCTTCATGATGGTTGGAAGAATGTTTGTTTGCTGCTGTATCTGTGGCACCTAAACACAGTGCTGGTACACAGCAAGGCATTCAGTGTGTATTTATTGAATGAATGGATGAATACATATTACTAGCAACAAATTACTTGCAATTCACTTCATGGTTGATTCTAACACTGCAGTGGAGAATCTCTGGTTGGGCATTGCTGAACTTCTTTAGCTGGCAAAGTATAAAAGGTAGTGGGAGAAGCTTGGTTCTGATCTGAGGCCTGAGTTCAGGTGCCAGGTTACCATTGACATTGGTGACTATTGGGCAAATTATCTAAATGCTCATCAGGAAACTGAGAAGAAGAATGACCTCAAAGGACTGGCCTGGAAATTCAGCCATGTAATGTAGGTTCCATTCCTTAAGCCTAAGGAGTCTTTATTGCCCAGGAGTCTCTCCATAGCAATTCACTCCTTGCACTTTTTCAACTTCATCTTTTGCTAAAGACCTCCAAACAATAGTTCTATCTGTGCCTCTTTCTCTTCCAGAAACATCATCCTTATTTCTTCTTGCCAATATTTGTCCATTTTCTGAAAATCCATCTCAGAACTCACCTTTTAAATTAAAATTTCCAATATGCTCCTTTCTGCTTTTCCAGCATTCCAATAGAAAGTTCACTTTATATTCATTTGTGCTTGATCATACTTGACTTTATGGATATTTCCAGTTGACTACCTGGATAGATTACAACTCCCTGGAGGTGGCTCCTTTGCTTTGTATGCCACAAAGTGCTTTGTACAAAGTGGACAAGCAAACTCTTCATCAGTTGTTGTTGAGTTAATTAATTAATTAGCTCATCCTGTCTTGGAAGTTCTAATCATATTTGTTTCAGGCTACAGTTGTAAGTTTCAGCCAGGACCATTTTAAACAGAAAAGAAGGAGATCATGTTGACAGGTTATGATGCAGCTACTTTTAGTCTTTATCTTCTTTGACATATATACTAACCCTGGGGTGGTATATATATATATATATATATATATATATATATATATATTTTTTTTTTTTTTTTTTTGGTATTTTTTTCTCTAAAAAAGATTTCTCAAAGAAGTTATTCCAGTGAGATAGCAGAATCAATTTTCCTTAGTCCATCTGTTAAAACTGAACATGCCAAAAAAAAAAACAAAACAAAAAACCAACTTTGAAAAATACAAACTAATAGCTGGAAAAAAAAGAAAAAAAACCCTCAATGGAGAAAAAAATAAATGAATGGAATAGTACTGTATCTATTAAATAAATTGACTCTATGGCTAAACCCTCCCCCCACCAAAAAACCCCTCTATGTCAGATGGCTTTAAAGCTGAATACTACCTAACATATTTTGCTCAAAAGTCTTCCAGAAAATTGAAGAGGAGCTAATACTTCTTAACTCATTTGTGAAACCAGCATTGTCTTGAGAGCACTCCAATATTCCTCATGAACACAGATCCAAAAGACCTTAAAAAAGTATTCACAAATTGAGTCCAGCAATATATAAAAAGGCTAATAAAACCTGACCAACTGAGGTTTATCCCAGGAAGGTAAGGTTGGTTCAACATTTGAAAATCAATGTAATTCACAATATGGACAGTCTAAAAAAGAAAAACCTTATTATCATCATAATAGATGCAAATAAGACTTTGACAAAATTCAAGATCCATTCATCAAAAAAAAAAAAAAAAAAACCTCTTAGCAAACTAGGAATGAAGGGAATGCCCCAGCCTGATAGAATTCATCTACCAAGGAAATCTACAAAAAACTTAATGGTGATTAACTCTTAGATCTTCCCACTAAGATCAGAAACAGGGAAGAATTTCCATTGCACTGGAGGTTCTAGAAAGTATAATAAGGCAAGAAAAACAAATAAAAGGCATGTATTTTGGAAAGAAAAAATTAAAACTGTTTGTATTCTCAGATGACATGATTGTTTACATAGAAGATCCAAAAAAATCTATGGAAATGCTCCTAGATCTTAAAAGTAAATTTATTGAAGTATCAGGATACAAGAGCAGTATATTAAAAAAATCAGTTGTATTCCATATACTAGTAAGGAAAAACTGGAAACAGAATTTTTTTAAAAGTACATCAATTTACATTTAAAATAAGTACATTTAAAATAACATCCAATATGTAGAATACTTAAAGATAAACCTAACAAAATATGTGCAAAATGTGTATGCTAAAGACTGAAAAAAATTGATGACAAAAATAATAAAAGATCTAAATAAATGAAGTGGTGTCCTTATGGATCAGAAAACGCAGTGTTGTCAAAATGTCAATTTCCCTCAAATTGTTACATCAGTTAAGTATAATTCCAATCAAAATCCCAGGAGACTTTTTGTAGAAATTAATAAACTGATTCTAAAAATTATATGGGAGGGCAAAGGATCTACAATAGTCAAAACAATTTTGAAAAAGAAAAAAGTTGGAGGACTAACTATACCTGATTTCAAGACTTACTATAAAGCTACAGTAATCAGGACAGCAAGGGATTGGCAAAAGCGTAGACACACAGAGCAACTGAACAAAATAGAGAGCACAGAAACAGACACAAATATTAACTGATTTTCAGCAAAGGTGCCAAGGCAATACAATATAGAAAGGATGGCTTTTCCAGTGAATGGTGCTGGGGTATCTGGACATCCGTTTGTAAAAAGTGTCATCCATATGTATAGTGCTTCACACTGTATTCAAATGTTAACTAGAAATGGATCAAAGACCTAAATTTAATCTTAAAACTATAAAATCTCTAGAGGAAAACATAGGGAAACAATCTTTGTGACACTGAGTTAGGCAAAGATTTCTTAGAAAGGACACAAAAAGCATGATCCGTAAAAGAAACGTGTTGATAAATTAGATTTTATCAAAATTTAAAACTTCTGCTTTTTAAGTGACATCCTGAAGAGAATAAAAAGACAAACCACAGTCAGAGAGAAGAATATTTGCAAAGCACCCATCTGATAGAGGACTGGTAACCAGAATACACAGAACTCTCAAAACTCAAGAAAACCAACAAATCATTAATGTGGGCAAAAGATTTGAGGAGATACTTTATCAAAGAAGAGGTGCACATGGCAAATAAGCACATGAAAAAATGCTCAGTGTCATTAGTTGGCAGTATCATTAGTTAGTAGAGAAATATAAATTAGAAGCACGATGTGATACCACTACACACCTGTTATAATGGCTCAAATAACAACAAATTGACAATACAAAATGCTGGTGAGGGTACTGAGTAACTGGAACTCTCATACATTTACTGGTGGAAATGCAAAATGGTATGGTCACTGAGGGAAAGAGTTTGACAATTTCTTATAGGTCCACACAAAAACCTGTGCATGTTTATAGCAGCATTATTCATAATTACCCAAAACTAGAAACAACCAAACAGCCAACTACTGGATGGATAAATAAATTGTGGTACACTCATATAATTATAATGGAATATTATTTAGCAATTAAAAGGAATGAACTAATAACACACATACAACATTACTGAATTTAAAAGCAATTTGTTAAGTAAAAGAAGTCAAACTCAAAAGGCTACATACTCTATGATTCTATTTATCTGACATTCTGGAAAAGGCAGAAATAGACATCAGATCTTTGGTTGCCAGGTACCAGGGACTGGGGTAAGGTTGGGGATTGACTACAAAGGGACACAAAGGATCTTTTTAAGGTGATGAAAATATTCTCTACCTTGACTGCAGGAGTGGTTACATGACTGTATAAACTTCTCAAAATATAAAGAACCATACATTCTAAAAGATGAACTTTATTGTTTGTTAATTGTACTTCAATTAAAAACCAACATTTTGTAGGCTTCCTAAAGGAAGACAGTGTGAATGAAATGATGAGAGAATCAAAACCAGCTCACTGTGGCTGTTCCAATGTCTCCTCCACTCCAGCTGCAAACACTGTCCCACCTGGAACTGGGCTTATGGTCATGAGCAGGTGAATTCAGGAGGGAAGGAGGAAACTCTGCTTTCTGAGCATTAGCTCAACACTGTTTGGCTGGGAATGCCTTGCTTTATCCAGGGAAGACAGCACCAAAATTTAAAAAACCCACACAAAACCCAGCCAAACAGCCAAACAAAAAACAACTACTCTGCTTGAAAATAGTAATTAAAAGAAGAAATTATCTATCATATTTAAAGGGATCTGTCTGACTTTAATACTTTTTAATTAACCCAGTTTGCTAATGAGTTAAAACCATCTTCAGAAGAGATATTTCTCTTTTCCAATTTTCACTTTTCATTAAACCCATAAATTCTACATCTTGGATGTTTTCTTCCCCACCTCTCAGTGTGTGCATTTCAAAAGAAACAGTCTCATCCTTGAGGTACAAGGAAAACTTCCAGCATGTTTTGCCAAAAAAACCCATTTATTGGGGTAGGGAGCAATAACTCAAGAGATTGCTAGAGCTTGCCAAACTAATACAAGAGCTGTGAAGACGTTCTAAGTAAAAGAGTGCAGATCAAGTCGTATCCTGAATTTTACATTTTGGAAGACTGCTTTTTTTCCCCTCTAACAGTCTCAGTAGGAGGTCTTACCAAGCATATTGCATATCCATATTGCCAAACACTTCTAAAAATTCAAAGAACAGCACCAAGGTGTTTTATTTCAAATGTTGGGCCCCACCATTTCCCATGACAGTTGATTATTTTCCCTTCTGTGCTTGAGGCCTGACCTCTTACAGAGGGACTGAGTGGAGATTTGGGTGTTTCCCATGCCTTAGGATCTGGCATAGAAATATATAACAACCATATTTCTGATATTTTCTTGAATTTTCACAATTAAAAAAAAATTTCCAGTTGTCAAGCATTGTGTCCCAGATTTGGAGAGAAAAATGCAATTATTTTATTTAGAAGGGTACAGAAACTTGGCTTAATCAGATCTAATGCCCAAAGCTCCCCATTGCTTCTCATCAAATGATACCTTACCTGCAACAGGTCCATTATTTTGTTATTTTTGTGAGATCAGTATGATAGTATTTAATGGCATAAAAATACTGGGGAAAATGTGATTGTATGAAAAATAAGTCTTGAAAATATATAAATAATAATTACTGGATAGACTTACTGCTCAACTAAGGAACCAAAGTCTTTATTCAAAACATCAGAAAAACTTTTATTATAATCTATTTGCCTCAATTTCTCTTAACTTTTGCTTAATTTTTAAAATTAAAATGGACTGAATTTAATTGTATTTGGGAAGGCTTTCTGTATGTAAAAATCAAGAGGATGATTCTTACTGAGTGGAAACGATTATAACATAGAACATAAGGAAAGCCTCTATATTATAGGATTTCCATATTCTAACAAAAGAGTGACTGTGATATTAATAATATAGAGGGCATAGAGGGAACCTACTTCAATATAATAAAGGCCATATATAACAAACCCACAGCCAACATCATTCTCAATGGTGAAAAATTGAAAACATTTCCCCTAAGATCAGGAAAAAGACAAGAGTGCCCACTCTCACCACTGTTATTCAACATAGATTTGGAAGTTTTAGCCATGATAATGAGAGAAGGAAAAGAAATAAAAGGAATCCAAATTGGAAAAGAAGACATAAAACTGTCACTGTTTGCAAATGACATAATACTATACATAGAAAATCCTAAAGATGCCACCAGAAAACTACTAGAGCTAATCGATGAATTTGGTAAAGTAGCAGGATACAAAATTTATGCACATAAATCTCTTGCATTCCTATACACTAACAACAAAAAACTCAGAAAGAGAAATTAGTGAAACACTCCCATTTACCACTACATTGACCATACATTCTCCATGGCAACTGCTCAACTCTGCCATTGTAACACAAATGCAGCCATAGACAATACGTAAATGTAGCTGAGTTCCATTAAAATTTTATTTATGAAAGCAGACCTTGGAAGCAGTTTGCTGACACGTGATCTGGACAACTTCAACAAGCTTTTCAATCCCCACATCCACTCTAGCTCCCCTCCCATTCCTTCATATTGCAGCCAGAATTATCTCTTCACAACTCAGATCTGATCACATCACATCTACCAATGACTTTCCATTGCTCTAAGGTAAGGTCTAAAATTCTTATCATGGCCAAAGGCCATATGTTTTCTGATCTGACTACTCCAGCTTCATGAAGTATCACTGCCTTTAGTCTCCATATTTCACTCATAGGGACCATTCTCCCCACCGCCTGAAATGCTGTCTCCAACTGCCACCACCCAGTTAACTCCTATTTATCCAAGTCTCAGTTTTTATGTCATTTACTTAAAAAGATCTTGTTTGACCACCATCTTCACCCAGGCTAATGTAGCTAACTCAGCACTTAATTCATAACAGTTGAAATTAAATAATTTTCTTGTGATTTACTTAATGTTTCTCTCATTAAATAATGTTATCTGTGTCTAAGGACCACATCTTGTTCACTGCTGTATCTTTTGAGTCCAACACACTGTTAGATACATAGTACATATATCAGTTAGTAATACATCTGGCTGCAAATAACTGAGCCTGATTGTAATAGCTGAACCAAATAAAGGTTTATTTTTATCACATAGGAAGAAGGCTGAAGATAGGCAGTCCTGGGCTTGTACAGTATCTCCATAATGTCATCAAATCTCCATGTTCCATCTCTTTTTCTGCTCTGTATCCTCATGGTTGCAAAATTGGTGCTGTTGTTCCAGGAATTGCATCTGCATTCTAGACAGAAAAGTCAAAGATACTGCCAAATGAGTCTCTCCTCTTCTTAAAAAATGAATTCTTCCCTTTACATCTTATTGTCTAGACCTGATCACATGGTAACCCCTAGCTGCAATTGAATCTGGGAGGTGACTATTTTAGCAGAACACATTGACATCTTGAATAAGATATTAGTAAGGAGTCAAAGGAGAATGACTATCAAATAGACAAGTAGTGTCTACCCTACTAAGCAGGTTCAATAAATATTTTTGAATAACCTAATGAAAACCTCAAAACTGATTCAAAGTTGAAGTAATTTTACTACAGAAAAAGAACATGAATAACAATGGCACCTGGACCTATATAAATTTTCTTGTTATTTTTAACAAATTTCACTCTTGTGCTTAATTTTATTGGTCTTCATTTGCTGTAACTGTTTTCAAAAGTCAGAAAAAAGGTATTTAGAGGGACAAAATCCAAACTTCTAATAATTGTTTGATGTTTTTGGCTCTTGTTCCTGCAGAGATTTTCACACAACACTATTCTGGAATGGCTTTACTAATAGGTTCATTTTAAGCCAGCATTATTTTCTTTGGAAATACCTTATTACAAAAGTATAATATATAAATATTTTAGCAGTAATAACATAGGTAATAGTCCTTAATGGCCTGATCAGCCTATGGGCTTCTAGTTCAAGGTATGGTATTATTTTCAGGCAACACTATAAAATTCCGAGTTTATGTTGTCCTGCTGTGAACATCTTCAAGTCAAATAGCAGAAGCAATGCTCTTCTCTTATTTAATTTTTTAATAGCTCCCTAACCTACATTCAGGAGAATCTATATATAAAATGTAACCAGAAGACAGTCTTAATAAGAAAACCAGCCAGTCTTCCGTTGTATCTTTTTCTTTTAGTGCAAACTCTTTTTTTTCTTCAGTTCCGATTCAGTTTAGAAAAGTGAAAATTGGATTTTCCTGAGGTATTAAAGAACTGGAGCAAAAATGTGTTTTTAAGATTGAGGTACAGTATTAAGAATTTTATAGTGCTTAATAGCATTTGAGAACTTGTCATCTGGAAAACTGAAATCCTTTCACAAATATCAGCCTTTTGGTCAATGCCCTGGCCCCGCGGACCTGCTCAGCTCCCTGGCCCCTTTTCCTGGTAAGTGTTCCCTGACTCACTTTTGAGGAACCACCTCTTCCATTGTGTGCAGACGTGGTGCGATTGCCAGGACCCAAGCCAGCACTTGGAGTCCTGTCTTTAGATTTTGCGTCACTTCTGTGGCTGGGGTTCATTTATCAGACCACTGCCACTGATCGAGACCGCTCAGAGGCTGCCCTGCTTCCCGTCCTTCTACACCGTGACTCTCCAACATCGCTTTGATTCTGTGAGCTGGTTCACATCCTTCCAACAAACTCCTTTTCTGTTGGCCCCCGTTGCTACAACTGTAGAGCTCTAGTGATACAATCCGCTAGACTGGATCTGAGTTCCGGGATGCAAGGTGCTGTGCCAGACACTGCTAGAGAATTACCAAGTGCACTCTCTCTTTTACCAACAGAGTAAAGGAAATATGGTGTGGAAATATGTCCAGGGAAAATGCTCACCCTCACATTGGTTTGCAGCTAAGGGTAGCCATATGCTACAGCTCTGGTCAGTGACACGTGCAGAAGTCTGTTGGAGATTTCTGGGAAGCCTTCACTTTTCTAACACAGGCATTACCGCGTCCTTCGTCCTTTCCCCTTCCTCGTTTGGAATGTAGATAGAATCACTGGCAGAGGAATAGGGGTCTTGTGATCATGAAATGGCAAGTAGGAGTACGTAAACCAGCCCAATAAGGAGGCTGAGCAGAAAGGTGGAAAGAAACTGGGTCCTTGATGGCCTCACAGCACCTCCTACTGGCCCTGGCTTCCTCCCTTGTGATTTCTTAAGTGAAAATCATGGAACCATCTTTGGTAAAGTCACTGGCGTGGGATTTCCCATTCCTTAGAGCTATTCGGGTTCCTAACTGATAGGGGAGCTAATTTTTTTTTTTTTTGATGTTTTAACCCCTGCCCCTAAATCAATGCCTGTCATATGGTAGATGTTAAAATACATTTGTTGGATGAATGAACGATAATTGCTAATGAGAATCTTCATTTCTGCATGTAATCACTTAATCATCCCTATCTCACAGATGGGGAAAATGTTACATATGTTTAATGTACTTGTGGTTAGTGGCTGTATCACTGATTTGTCCATTCTGATGCATGGACTTAAGTAAGTTGCAGAAGAGAAAATGAAGCTGTCTGAAGAGAAAGAACATATGTAAAGAAACGAATAAATCACTATTTAATAATAACATCTGAACCAGGAAATATAGAAAAATGAGATATTTCAGAATTTGAGGGTCTACTTTGGTCTTTAATCCTATTGCCCTGGTATTTTTCTGTCAGTAAGCTGTACATACTAATTTACGGTTCATGCTCAATTTAATGTACTGTCACCTTGTTCTTCAGAGATAAAATAGAACAACTGGTCTGCTATCTGTGAGACATAAACTCTGGATTATTTTCCCAACAACCCTAAAAATTCAGGGCAGAGCCACCCTTATTCTCTTGTCTGTTCCTTCTTGTCATCTGAGGCACCATATTGGTTATGAATCTATTGTGTCCACCTCCTGCCTTTGACACTTGGCTCTATGATGCTGGGATTGGGACTCTGCACACCACCTTTCTCCTCTGCCATCTCACTCCTGTTGAGTCCCATAAATAGGAGACACTAGAGGGAGACTGGAAGGCGGGAGGAGGAAAGGGGGACTTGGTCCTTCTGTTTGTTTGTTGCTACCACCAGTGTCACCCCAGCAATGTCCCTTCATCCTCTCAGTGGCAGTTTGTTCCAGTCCCCAGCTTTTTCATCAGCTCGCCCACCCAGAGCTTCTCTCATCATCCCACATCAGCAGTACTTAGACCAGCGGGGCAGGGTCACATTCCCTGAGGTCTGAGTACCAGCTCAGTGGGGTGCTTCTTCCAACCTCATAGGCTTTAAACACTCCAACCTTCTCCCTTTGTTTCCTGAGCCCTAAGGGGAGAAGCTACCTCCTCTTTGTGTTACCTTGGATTCCCTTTTGCCTTTCAGTCCTCCAACACCATCAAACCAGTTCCTTATGTCTAATTTTCTCTGTTAGAATAATTGAGGTAGTTTGTTTCCCTGGCTGGACCTGGAGTGATGTGTGTACCTTGTCTAACACAGCAGAATGGTGGTTGGTAGGGCCTTGCCTGGTGTGAACAACCTCCTTTGCACTGGTCTCTAATCACCTACATCCAACCCTCTTCCACTAAAACAGCTCCTCTTTATATATTTGGCTTCCATGTAAGATTCTGGGTCCACAGGCTCAAAAAGGTTGGAAATCATGGAACTGAGCTAATTGGTCCTTGACACTGATGAGTGATTTAAGTACAGAACATAAGAAAACTGTAGTCCATAAAAACTTTACTTCAGGGAAATTAAAGAATATTAATTAATAAATCACCAAGATTTGTGAGGTTTTCAAAATCCTAAGGTGTTATCTCCTCGGTGTCCTCCTAACAGTTTGTAGTGTCTTCTTTTTGCCCCATGAAAATCCTGGCCATCCTTCAGGACCCAGATCCACTCCTATTCCTGTCTAGGGAGCCTACCCTAACCTTGTAAGCTGGCACTCATCTCTCTCTTTTGTAAACTTTGTGACACAGTGTCAATTTACTCAATCAAGTATGGCACTTGTTCCTGCTCCCCAGTGAGATTATGAGTCCTTAAGGCAGAGAACAAGGACTATTCACTTGTATTTCCTGTGAGACGCGGTACTTGGTAATGTCCAACTAGATAGCGGGAAGTAGGGGAAAGAGCAGAGAATTGAGAATTAGAAGATCTGGATCCATATTTGAGACCTGATGTCAGGTAAGTCATTCATTCACCAACATTCATGGAGTACCATCCTGGTGTTAATCACTTCTTCGAGTCCCAGTTGTATAATCTGTGAAGTGGAGAGAATAAATAATACCTGTCTTATAGGTTATGTTGGGCTCAAGTGAGATAATGTGAAACTCCTCTATAACTGTTAATTGTTGTATCATAGTAAGTGCTCTAAATGAACCTGTTGAATTAAATTTTATATGTTCAATACTCTCAAGGCAATTACACAAAAAGACTCAAGTATTTTCTCTGGGTCACTTGATCTCCTTAGGGCTTTATGATATTCTAATTTTGTTGTGTCACTCACAACAATTGTTAAAGGCCTAAAATGTTCTAAGGAATGCTGGTTATTACCCCCACATCATTGGACATGCAGCCAAATACCCGTGATATGTTCTCTACAAATTGTCCATCAGCCTCTGGAATTTTGCCAGGACCCCATTCAGCCAAAGAGCTCAGGCTTGAATTGATCAGACAACCAAGAAGTTACATAGTAAATGCCCTTAAGGGCCTGCCTCAGAAAGAACTGAACAGGGGCCAGTGATGACCTGACTCATCAATGCAGAGCATGGGAATAATGATCAAAGTTGCTGAAAGCATTGGCATTTCTCTCGTTTCTGTCTCCTCTCTCCTAATTCTAAACATAATTATTTTCTACAACTTTTTTAGGGGTTCCAAGAATACAATATTATGAATGTTCTTTTATAAAAGGTCCTATCTGAAAATGTTCTCTCTTCCATTTAAAATATTTTTAATGTAAAACAAAAATAATCTGGTGTTGCCTTGCGTTGAGGACCACCCATCTAAAGTAGTTCCAGTTTGTATTTCTGGAAATAACCTAGAGCCAAGGGATGGAATGCCTTAGTCTGGGTTGCCTTGAAAGCAGCTGAGATAAGGATGCAGGTGGTTAATTTGGGAGATGATCCCAGGAAGCAGGAGTGAGGGAGCCAGGGCATGAGACAGGAGAGGAGGAGTGATCTGCTGGGAGCATTGTTGCGGGGGAGGGGGGCGGGCAGTTCTGCTGAGATCACCTGAACATCTTACAGAACGCCTCCTAGAATTGTCCTCCTGAAAGACGGGGGTTCCTGCCCCCTATCAGTTGAGGGTTTCCCCACAAGCTCTACCCTCCCTGCACTTCTGAGCTGTGTTCCTCATGCCCAGACAAGTAAGCTCCAAAGTGTGGTGCAGAAGGCTGAATGCAGTGTCTCACTTGAGATGGGGTACTTGTAGCATGAGGTGGGATAGCGGGCACATCACTGTCCATTGCAGCCATAGCTGACATCAGAAGTGGGTGGAGAACATGTGACAAGGACACCAGAAATTGTACTTTTATGGGTACAGATTATCCTGATTATGAAATATTTACATGTAATTGGTAGTTGGTAGTTTCAACAACATCAATATCATCTAACATTTATTGAGTATTCTGTGTTCCTGGCTCTGCAATAAGCATTTCAAAAAATTTCCTCCAGGTAACTATCATTATTATGGTTATTATTATTAAAATAACTACAGTTGCATGCAATTAATATGCAACTAGAATAATTTTGGTCATTTTCGTCCTTATTGTTATTACTAGTAACAATAGATACATGTTATACACACAGTCAAAGCCCGACTCCCGGGTCAGATTTTACTTTAAAATATCTAAATATTATCCCAATTATGGTGTTTTATCAGTGGTAGTAGGGAAGAAAAGGTGGAGGTATATCCAGCAAACCATATTCTGTGCAGAAACTTGTAGTCCATTGTGACTGTTACACGTGGGATGTGTGTTGTGTTGGAGAAAAATCAAGAATTTTTGTTCTAGACTACACCTACTTTTCTTCTTCCTAATTTTTTTTTTTTGGTGGTACGCGGGCCTCTCACTGTTATGGCCTCTCCCGTTGCGGAGCACAGGCTCCGGACGCGCAGGCTCAGCGGCCATGGCTCATGGGCCCAGCCGCTCCGCGGCACATGGGATCCTCCCGAACCGGGGCACAAACCCGTGTCCCCTGCATCGGCAGGCAGACTCTCAACCACTGCGCCACCAGGGAAGCCCCTTCCTAATTTTTTTTAATCTAAAACTTAAAAAAAAACCCAAAAACGCAAGAAATGTTCTTTCTAATATCACGTATTTTTAATTTGCTAGTAGGAAGTATATTAGATCTGATCATTTTGAATATTTTCCACTTGGCTCTTAACTATAAAATTCCCTCAGAGGAAAGTGTTTAAGGGTCTTCAACCCTGGGGACCATGAATTGAAGAAAGAGCCAATCAGACTGGGCATCTCTTATTAAGCGTGGGCAGTGGGACACCTGGCCCGCTGTGGTGCTGCCTGGGGAGCCCACAGCATCCAGGCCTCACATGGCTGGTGTCCCCTCTTCAGAAGGCATTACATGTGGACATTAAATGCATAGAACAGTTAGAGGACTAGTATCAGTACTCATAATTGTGATTACACATACATATGTAGATTTCATCTTGTTGCCTTCCTGATTCGATGTATAACTCATGACCACAGGCACCAGAACAAGAATGACCAGCTTGTGGACCTGTGAAGTTGAGGGGAGGAGCTGAGAGGCAGGAGATCTGCAGTGTAACCCCGGCCCAGCAGGTACCTAGCTGTCTGGTCTTTAGCAAGTGATTTCCCTTTTCTGGGCCTCAGCTTCTGCAATAGTAAATTTTGGGGCCAGACTAGCTGAGCTGTTCAGCTCCCTTCTAACATCACATTCATGGTTTGTTATATACAGTTTAATAATATTTAAAATTTTTTTCTTGTTTGGAATAGAGTTAATTATGGAAGAGAGCAGTTGCAGAGAAATCCCCAAATCATAATGAATTCAAAGCCAATTACAAATATGTTTGATAGAAGATTAATGTACACACTGTCGACCACTTAGATTATTTTTTCAAATATTCAGATTTATTTTTAAATTATGTTTTAATTAAAATATGTTCTGTGCTCATTTTTTTAAATTGCACTCATTCTTAGACTTTCTACTACTCATTGCTTTGTCTTGAGATTCTAGTAAAATCCTAAAAAGGAATGATTATTGATTTGTCTGTCTCTTTCCAAGAGTTGGAGGCAGCTTCCTGGTGATGGTATATTAAGAGAACTGGAATTGCTACCCTGTTGATCCTTCACCTGACTGCTCATTCTTTAGGATTTTCTGATCCTTCTACCTGGTGATTTTCCCCATGCTACGTTTACTGTTTATTTTTTAACTTCTGAACTCTTACATTCTGAACTCTTTCTAGTTGATTCCCTTTAGAAACAATTTTTAAACCTATCAATTGCACTCTGGAGATCCAGTTCTTTTTAAAATAGTTCCAAATCCTCTGTTCAATTCAGGTATATTTCAATACAGCGACCCAGAAAAAAAAGGATCTTCTTTTCCTCTCCTTGTCTAATTTTTAAGCAGGTAATTTTAGATGCTATTATAATTGAACAGACATACTTGAAAATAAGTAAACTCTTTAATTAGTGCAAAATATAGTCTAACAAATGGGAGGCAGCGTCATGACATGTTTTCATCATAGCAAGAAATTGAAAACCATGTAAATGTCCCAAAATAGGAATTTGATCAAACAAATGCTAGTACATTTATACATTGGATTATTCCTGTGCTATTAATGATATGTTGCAGAAAATTATTCTGTGATGTGAAAAATTATTCTGTGATGTGAAAAAATTCTGCAAATTGTGTACAGAATTTACACCATCTATCTTTTTTAAAAAATTCAAGATTGTGTGAAATGCATGGGAAAATTTAGCCAGGGGCTGTGTCTTGTGAAAGTGGGAATTATGAGTAATTAAAATTTTTTTCTTGTTTATTATCTGAAGCCTCCCAGAACATCTACAAGAAGCATGTATTTTGTGGTAAGAGAGGAAACAATAATACAACAATAAATTTTAGGTGGATAAAATAATAAATGTAAAAATAAAATGTTTAAAAATCTGAGATGAAAATTTAGGAAAGGGGAGATTCTACAAACAAAGATAGGAAACACAGACTATAAAGGAAAAGATCTATTTGACATTCCGAAACCTACAATGTTTTGTCTGATAAAAGGTATTGTAAAAATAGACAAAAAATGAAGGCTGAAAAATATTTGCAATGTATATAGCAGATAAGGGGTTAATAGCTGTAATGTCCCCAACGCCTCTACAAACACGTTAATGAAAGAAACCCAAACAACCCAGTAGTAAAATGGGCTAAGCCTATGGATAGGCAGTCCACAGAACTGTAAAGACAAATGGCATATGCAGAGATGTTCTGTCTTTCTAGTAATTAGGCAAATGTTTCCTCCATCTTCAAAGACAGTAGCATAACATCTTCAAATCTCTCTCTGACTCTGATTCTCCTGTCTCCAACTTTCACTTTTAAGGACTCTTGTGATTACATTGGATTCACCAATGTATAATCCAGGATAATGCCCCATGCCAAGATCCTTAGTTTAATCACATCTTCAAATTCCCTTTTCCCATGGAGGAAAACATATTTACATGTTCTGGTGATTAGGACGTGCACATCTTTGGGGTGGGGTTTTTCTATTCCGCCAACCACACAATGTGGTTATAGGGCACAGAGAGTCCCTATATACAGATGTATAGGTGGCCTCCCAATTGGTAAACATTTCACTGTTGGTGACCTGATGGATGGGAACACCCTTGATGATTCAGATATTTTAAATGCAATGAGGGGAAAATGCAAATAAGAGCATTGGTGTTGGTTAGTGTTCAGAGGTTGTATTAATGCTCTGCAGAGATACATGAGAAGCTGAAGGCTGTTAATAAACCTCTAAAGGCTAAATGTGAAAGCTCGAGGGCTACTCCATGGGGGCTCTTTGGGATTTTTGACAGGCCAGTGGAAGTGTGGATGAGAAGCAAGTGCAGACTTACTAGTTACAATCAAGGAGCTTGGGAAACCTTTGAATTCTCAACAAGCCAGGTCTTGTAGTGCTAAGGGCAGGATCCTGATTGGGAAAACTGCTTCCTTTGCTTGTTATTTTGGTAGCTGTAGCTCTAGCTGTGTGTGTGTGTGTGTGTGTTCCGTGACTCTCCACAGTACCATCCTGACATATGGGATGTGGACATCTTAGGTGGAGGTCCACAAGGATCATGGCTCTGTAGACTCCTCTGAACCCACAAAATTTCAGCCCACCCCTCTCTATGATGGGCAAGCCCTTCCCTGTGCAGGAAGGCACTGCAGAGGTTCAACTCCACAAGGTAGCATGTGCCCCTCTAAACAGTAGACCCTGCTGCCTCTCCTGAGCGCCAGTGGGATAATGAGGGTTAACTGCCAGCAGAACCCGGCTGGAGGTGCGCTAGGTCTGACAAGGAAGGAAAGATTACACCTCCAAGGAACTGCAGAGACTAACTAACACACACTGGTAGGAGCCAGGGCAGTCTGCCGGGGAATAAATTTTGATGGGGCTTAATCAGGGAGGCAGAACATAAAACTGGATAAGCAGGAATTCACTCGCCTTAGGGAATTTTCTCAGGACATGTGGTTTAACCCTGGCAAGGACCCCAGGGGATGGGGTAAACTTGCTGCTTAGAGTGGTGGGCTGTGGCCAGTGGCCGAAATGGCTGGTAAGGGGCTTGGAAGGAAAAGAATGGGCACAATTCCTCAAGAAAACCACCAGCACCTTGGTGGCAACTCAACTACATTGGGTCCCTTTCCTCTTGGAAGGGCCAGTGATTTGTCCTCACAGGGATAGATACCATATTCTCAGTATGGGTTTGCCTTTCCTATCTACAAAGCCACAGCCAAAGCTCAACCAGGAACTTACAGAATGCCTGATTCACAGGCATGAAACCCTGTACAGCATAACATCTGACCACAGCCCCCACTTCACAGCAGGTCAGTCAAAACCAGTTGACTTGGACATATTTCTGCAGTGATTGTTAAGTGCAAAAGGCAAGATCTAGAGAAGCATATATACAGTATGATCCCATTTTTGAAGAGCAGATAATGACAACCCCACGTCATACATGTAGTTATTTTTGCTCATGATTCTAGCAGCATGGAAATGTCATGAAATGGTACATAGCAGGTCATTAACACTGGTTACATGGCAGTTGGGGGTGGAGCATAGGAATATCTGATAGAGAGGGAAGGACAGAGGGCAAGGGGAGGTTTAAAAAAAGACTGCATTTTTATAAACTATTCACGATAAAAAAAGAATATTATATTATCCTATTTGTGAAAATTGTATGAAAGATGGCCACTAAATTATGAACAGTGGTTATCTTAAAGTGAAGGAATTCTGAAATATGCCAGCTTCTGTCATCATCTGTTGCTTTTTGGTGATCACTCCATCCTACATGGAAACCTCTGTCCCTTAGCCACTCTGGTTTTCATTTTTTCACCTGTGAAATAAGAGTACTGAACCAAGCCTCTTGTGATGTGCAAAGGCAATAATAGGGTTCCTATCCATCTATCTATCTATCTAAACAGTTTAATTCAGTACAGCAAAAAAGTACTGAATGTGTGCTATATGCCAGCTAAGTTGCAGAGTGCTGGGGTATGGAGATGACTAAGACAGTTTTACAGTATACAGGGTGTCTTAGTCCATTCAGGACATTATAACAAAAATATCATAAACTGGGTGGCTCATAGACTATATACATTTATTTCTCACATTTATGGAGCCTGGGAAATCTAAGATCAAGGTGCTGGCAGATTCAATATCTGGTGAGGGCCAATTCTTGGTTCAGAGACAGCTGTCTTTTTGCTGTAACCTCACATGGTGGAAGGGGCAAGGGATTTTTCTGGTGTCTCATTTATAAGGGCACTAATCCCATTCATGAGGGCTCCTCCCTCATGACCTATTCTCCTTCCAAAGGGACCACCTCCATATTCCATCACTTTGGGGATTAGGTTTCAAAATATGAATATTGGGTAGACACAAACATTCAGACCATAGCAGAGGGAGAATCACATCTAGTAACAGATTAACTTAGTACCTTGTGGAAAGTGCTATAATAAAGGTATTACAGGGTGGTATGGGGTCTCAGGGTGTGGTGAGGGGACAGAGTTTGGGAAGGGTAAATGGTACCCAATTGCCCTTTACCCCCACCCAAAGAAATGTCCATATTTTTTGCCTTAGGAATATGCAGTATATTCTCCACTACTTTAAGAAAAATAGTGCCTAAAATAAAGATTAAAAGGAAATGTGTGAAAATCTTAGAGTGGTGGTAGAATTATGGGTGGCATACCCATTCCTTTACTCTGTTCTCTGTTTTCCTAATTTTTTCCAACGAGTGTTTAATGCTAAATTTTTATTTTATTTTTGTTGGATTTTATCAGCTCAGGATAGTAACACTTGCATCTTACATTCATGAAATGCTCTAGGGATAGAGATAGAGAATTTATTGATCTTTACTTAATATATTCAATGTGGTAGCTTTAAAAACATGGAGTTCATGATGGACAACTAGTAAAAGGTGTTCTTAGTAGTGAGAGGTTTGGAAGCCACCAGACAAGAACCCAACGATACTTCCTGACTCTGGGATTCTATGGAGAACACCCCTGGTGTTGCTGTGTGTTCTCCTTTGACATGATCTCTTCTAAGAAAAGGTGTGTGGTGATCTGGCAGTTATCCACCATTTCAGGTTTCCATGCCTTTGTAAGATTCTTCACAAACCATGGAAGCCCACATAGTAATTTTAATCCTTTCCCAGAGCAACTTTAAGGAGATTGGCATTTTTGTGTGTCTAGAAATGGAATCTCAATGGTCAATTGATTTGCCCAGAGAATTTCATAGTTAGGATTAGTTACTACAATTCTTGGAGTCTTCTCCATCCATAAGCCTTGAAAATAGCTTCAGAGCTGTTGATGGGAATCCCTTTTTGGTGATGCTGCTTTGTCAAGTGCAGCTGGTGTCCAGTCTGGGCTCTGGCATTACCCATTACCTGGTCCCTAACCTCTCTGCTCTGTGGGCTGCATGGCATCTACTTCTGCCATTAAATTCCTCACATCTTACTAGAATTATATAATGTCTCTCCCAACAAACTATAATATCTTTTTCATAGTTTTCCCCCACAGTGCCTAACACTGTGCCTGACACAAGGGGTAAATAAGTAACTGATGTATGAATTAACAAATAAACATGTGATGTTGGGTCATGTAATGGCTAACACATATTAAGTGCATACAATGAACGAAGCACTGTTTTAAGTGTTTTACATTCTCCCGACAATCCAAGGAGGTAGGTATTATTATTCATCTTAGTTTACACATGAGGAAAATAAAGAACAGAGAGTTTTATTAACTTGCCAGGTCACACAGCTAGTGAGTGGTAGAGTTGAGACTTGAGCCCAGTCAGAGTCTGCAATCTGTGCTCTTGACCACTATTCCGGATTTTTTTTTTTTTTTTTTGCCTTTTATTGCTTTTTTTTTAAACATCTTTATTGGAGTATAATTGCTTTACAATGGTGTGTTAGTTTCTGCTTTATAACAAAGTGAATCAGTTATACATATACATATGTTCCCATATCTCTTCCCTCTTGCATCTCCCTACCTCCCACCCTCCCTATCCCACCCCTCTAGGTGGTCACAAAGCACCAAGCTGATCTCCCTGTGCTATGTGGCTGCTTCCCACTAGCTATCTATTTTATGTTTGGTAGTGTATATATGTCCATGACACTCTCTCGCTTTGTCACAGCTTACCCTTCCCCCTCCCCATATCCTCAAGTCATTCTCTAGTAGGTCTGTGTCTTTATTCCCATCTTGCCCCTAGGTTCTTCATGACACTTTTTTTTTCTTAGATTCCATATGTATGTGTTAGAAAATGGTATTTCTTTTTCTCTTTCTGACTTACTTCACTCTGTATGACAGACTCTAGGTCCATCCACCTCACTACAAATATCTCAATTTCGTTTCTTTTTATGGCTGAGTAATATTCCATTCTTTATATGTGCCACATCTTCTTTATCCATTCATCTGTTGATGCATACTTATGTTGCTTCCATGTCCTGGCTATTGTAAATAGAGCTGCAATGAACATTTTGGTACATGACTCTTTTTGAATTATGGTTTTCTCAGGGTATATGCCCAGTAGTGGGATTGCTGGTTCGTATGGTAGTTCTATTTTTAGTATTTTAAGGAAACTCCATGCTGTTCTCCATAGTGGCTGTATCAATTTACATTCCCACCAGCAGTGCAAGAGGGTTCCCTTTCCTCCACACCCTCTCCAGCATTTATTGTTTCTAGATTTTTTGATGATGGCCGTTCTGACCAGTGTGAGATGATATCTCACTGTAGTTTTGATTTGCATTTCTCTAATGATTAATGATGTTGAGCATTCTTTCATGTGTTTGTTGACAATCTGTATATCTTCCTTGGAGAAATGTCTATTTAGGTCTTCTGCCCATTTTTGGATTGGGTTGTTTGTTTTTTTGATATTGAGCTGCATGAGCTGCTTGTATATTTTGGAGAGTAATCCTTTGTCAGTTGCTTCATTTGCAAATGTTTTCTCACATTCGGAGGGTTGTCTTTTGGTCTTGTTTATGGTTTCCTTTGCTGTGCAAAAGCTTTTAAGTTTCATCAGGTCCCATTTGTTTATTTTTGTTTTTATTTCCATTTCTCTAGGAGGTGAGTCAAAAAGGATCTTGCTGTGATTTATGTCATAGAGTGTTCTGCCTATATTTTCCTCTAAGAGTTTGATAGTTTCTGGCCTTACATTTAGGTATTTAATCCATTTTGAGTTTATTTTTGTGTGTGGTGTTAGGGAGTGTCCTAATTTCATACTTTTACATGTACCTGTCCAGTTTTCCCAGCACCATTTATTGAAGAGGCTGTCTTTTCTCCACTGTATATTTTTGCCTCCTTTATCAAACATAAGGTGACCGTATGTGTGTGGGTTTATCTCTGGGCTTTCTACCCTGTTCCATTGATCTATATTTCTGTTTTTTGTGCCAGTACCATACTGTCTTGATTACTGTAGCTTTGTAGTATAGTCTGAAGTCAGGGAGCCTGACTCCTCTAGCTCCATTTTTTGTCCTCAAGATTGCTTTGGTTATTCGGGGTCTTTTGTGTTTCCATACAAATCGTGAAATTTTCTGTTCCAGTTCTGTGAAAAATGCCGGTGGTAGTTTGATAGGGATTGCATTAAATCTGTAGATTGCTTTGTGTAGTATAGTCATTTTCACAATGTTGATTCTTCCAATCTAAGAACATGGTATATCTCTCCATCTATTTGTATCATCTTTAATTTCTTTCATCAGTGTCTTATAATTTTCTGCATACAGGTCTTTTGTCTCCTTAGGTAGGTTTATTCCTAGATACTTTATTCTTTTTGGTGCAATGCTCAATGGGAGTGTTTTCTTAATTTCACTTTCAGATTTTTCATCATTAGTGTATAGGAATGCAAGAGATTTCTGTGCATTAATTTTGTACCCTGCTACTTTACCAAATTCATTTCTTAGCTCTAGTAGTTTTCTGGCAGCATCTTTAGGATTCTCTATGTATAGTATCATGCCATCTGCAAACAGTGACAGTTTTATTTATTCTTTTCCAGTTTAGATTCCTTTTATTTCTTTTTCTTCTCTGATTGCTGTGGCTAAAACTTCCAAAACTATGTTAATAGTGGTGAGTTGTTTTTCACCATTGAGGAAAATGTTTGCTGTGGGTTTGTCATATATGGCCTTTATTATGTTGAGGAAAGTTCTCTCTATGCCTACTTTCTGAAGGGTTTTTTTTATCATAAATGGGTGTTGAATTTTGTTGAAAGCTCTCTGCATCGATTGAGATAATCATATGGTTTTTCTTCTTCAGTTTGTTAATATGGTGTATCACATTGATTGATTTGCGTATATTGAAGAATCCTTGCATTCCTGGAATAAACCCCACTTGATTATGGTGTATGATCCTTTTAATGTGCTGTTGGATTCTGTTTGCTAGTACTTTGTTGAGGATTTTTGCATCTATGTTCATCAGTGATATTGGCCTGTAGTTTTCTTTCTTTGTGACATCTTTGCCTGGTTTTGGTGTCAGGGTGATGGTGACCTCGTAAAATGAGTTTGGGAGTGTTCCTCCCTCTACTATATTTTGGAAGAGTTTGAGAAGGATAGGTGTTAGCTCTTCTCTAAATGTTTGATAGAATTCGCCTGTGAAGCCATCTGGTCCTGGGCTTTTGTTTGTTGGAAGATTTTTAATCACAGTTTCAATTTCAGTGCTTGTGATTGGTCTGTTTATATTTTCTATTTTTTCCTGGTTCAGTTTCGGCAGGTTGTGCATTTGTAAGAATTTGTCCATTTCCTCCAGGTTGTCCATTTTATTGGCAAAGAGTTGCTTCCATCTCTCATGATCCTTTGTATTTCTGCACTGTCAGTTGTTATTTCTCCGTTTTCATTTCTAATTCTATTGATCTGAGTCTTCTCCCTTTTTTTCTTGATGAGTCTGGCTAATGGTTTATCAATTTTGTTTATCTTCTCAAAGAACCAGCTTTTAGTTTTATGATCTTTACTATTGTTTCCTTCATTTCTTTTTCATTTATTTCTGATCTGATCTTTATGATTTCTTTCCTTCTCCTAACTTTAGGGGTTTTTTTTCTTCTTTCTCTAATTGCTTTAGGTGCAAGGTTAGGTTGTTTATTTGAGATGTTTTCTGTTCCTTAAGGTGGGATTGTATTACTATAAACTTCCCTCTTAGAACTGCTTTTGCTGCATCCCATAGGTTTTGGGTCGTCGTGTCTCCATTGTCACTTGTTTCTAGGTATTTTTTGATTTCCTCCTTGATTTCTTCAGTGATCACTTGGTTATTCAGTAGTGTATTGTTTAGCCTCCATGTGTTTGTATTTTTAATAGATCTTTTCATGTAATTGATATGTAGTTTCATAGCTTTGTGGTCGGAAAAGATACTTGATACAATTTCAATTTCCTTAAATTTACCAAGGCTTGATTTGTGACCCAAGATATGATCTATCCTGGAGAATGTTCCATGAGCACTTCAGAAGAATGTGTATTCTGTTGTTTTTGGACAGAATGTCCTATAAATATCAATTATGTGCATCTTGTTTAATGTATCATTTAAAGCTTGTGTTTCCTTATGTATTTTCATTTTGGATGATCTGTCCATTGGTGAAAGCGGGGTGTTAAGTCCCCACTATGAATGTGTTACCATCGATTTCCCCTTTTATGGCTGTTAGTATTTGCCTTATGTATTGAGGTGCTCCTATGTTGGGTGCATAAATATTTATAATTGTTATATCTTCTTCTTGAATCAATCCCTTGATCATTATGTAGTGTCCTTCTTTGTCTCTTGTAATAATCTTTATTTTAAAGTCTATTTTGTCTGATATGAGAATTGCTACTCCAGCTTTCTTTTGATTTCCATTTGTATGGAATATCTTTTTCCATCCCCTCACTTTCATTCTGTATATGTCCCTAGGTCTGAAGTGGGTCTCTTGTAGACAGCATATATATGGGTCTTGTTTTTGTATCCATTCAGCAAGTCTGTGTCTTTTGGTGGGAGCATTTAATCCATTTACATTCAAGGTAATTATCAATATGTATGTTCCTATTCCCATTTTCTTAATTGTTTTGGGTTTGTTATCGTAGGTCTTTTCCTTCTCTTGTGTTTCCAGCCCATAGAAGTTCCTTTAGCATTTGTTTTAAAGCTGGTTTGGTGGTGCTGAATTCTGTTAGCTTTTGCTTGTCTTTAAAGGTTTTGATTTCTATGTCAAATCTGAATGAGATCCTTACTGGGTAGAGTAATCGTGGTTGTAGGTTTTTCTCCTTCATCACTTTAAATATATCCTGCCATTCCCTTGTGGCTTGCAGAGTTTCTCCTGAAAGTTCAGCTGTTAACCTTATGGGGATTCCATTATTTGTTATTTGTTGTTTTTCCCTTGCTGCTTTTAATATTTGTTCTTTGTATTTAATTTTTGATAGTTTGATTAATATGTGTCTTGGCGTGTTTCTCCTTGGATTTATCCTGTATGGGACTCTCTGTGCTTCTTGGACTTGATTATCATTTCTTTTCCCATATTAGGGAAGTTTTCAACTATAATCTCTTCAGATATTTTCTCAGTCCCTTTCTTTTTCTCTTCTTCTTCTGGGACCCCTATAATTCGAATGTTGGTGCATTTAATGTTGTCCCAGAGGTCTCTAAGCCTGTCCTCAGTTCTTTTCATTCTTTTTTTTTTATTCTGCTCTGCAGTAGTTATTTCCACTATTGTACCTTCCAGGTCACTTATCTGTTGTCTGCCTCAGTAATTCTGCTATTGATCCCTTCTGAATAATTTTTAATTTTATTTATTGTGTTGTTCATCACTGACTTTTTGCTCTTTAGTTCTTCTCGGTCCTTGTTAAACGTGTCTTGTATTTTCTCCATTCTATTTCCAAGATTTTGGATCATCTTTACTATCATTATTCTGAATTCTTTTTCAGGTAGACTGCCTATTTCCTCTTCATTTATTGGGTCTGGTGGACTTTTGCCTTGCTCCTTCATCTGCTGTGTGTTTCTCTGTCTTCTCATTTTGCTTATGTTACTGTGTTTGGGGTCTCCTTTTCGCAGGCTGCAGGTTCGTAGTTCCCGTTGTTTTTGGTGTCTGTTCCCAGTGGCTAAGGTTGGTTCAGTGGGTTGTGTAGGCTTCCTGGTGGAGGGGACTAGTGCCTGTGTTCTTGTGGATGAGGCTGGATCTTGTCTTTCTGGTGGGCAGGTCCACGTCTGGTGGTGTGTTTTGGGGTGTCTGTGGACTTATTATGATTTTAGGCAGCCTCTATGCTAATGGATGGGGCTGTGTTCCTGTCTTGCTAGTTGTTTGGCATTGGGTGTACAGCACTGGAGCTTGCTGGTCGTTGAGTGAAGCTGGATCTTGGCGTTGAGATGGAGATCTCTGGGAGATTTTCGCCGTTTGATATTACATGGAGCTGGGAGGTCTCTTGTGGACCTGTGTCTTGAAGTTCGCTCTCCCACCTCAGAGGCACAGCACTGACTCCTGGCTGGAGCATCAAGAGCCTTTCATCCACACAGCTCAGAATAAAAGGGAGAAAAAATAGAAAGAAAGAAAGATGATAAAATAAAGTAAAGTAGAATAAAATAAAGTTATTAAAGTAAAAAATAATTATTAAGAAAAAAATTTAAAAATGGACCGACAGACCTCTAGGGCAAATGATGAAAGCAAAGCTATACGGACAAAATCACACAGAGAAGCATACACATACACACTCACAAAAAGAGAAAAAGGGGAAAAAATAATAAATCTTGCTCTCAAAGTCCACCTCCTCAATTTGGGATGATTCGTTGTCTATTCAGGTATTCCACAGATGCAGGGTACATCAAGTTGACTGTGAGATTTAATCCACCGCTCCTGAGGATGTTGGGAGAGATTTCCCTTTCTCTTCTTTTTTCGCGCAGCTCCTGGGGTTCAGCTTTGGATTTGGCCCTGTCTTTGCATGGAGGTTGCCTAAGCCTGTCTTTTCTTCGCTCAGACAGTACGGGGTTAAAGGAACAGCTGATTCGGGGGCTCTGGCTCACTCAGGCCGGGGGCAGGGAGGGGTACGGATGCAGGGCAAGCCTGCGGCGGCAGAGGCCGGCATGACGTTTTACCAGCCTGAGGAGCGCCCGTGCGCTCTCCCGGGGAAGTTGTCCCTGGGTCACGGGACCCTGGCAGTGGCGGGCTGCACAGGCTCCCAGTAGGCGAGGTGTAGACAGTGACCTGTGTTTGCCCACAGGCTTCTGGGTGGCTGCAGCAGCAGCCTTAGCGTCTCATGACCGTCTCTGGGGTCTGCGCTGATAGCCGCGGCTCGCGTCCGTCTCTGGAGCTCCTTTTGGCGGCGCTCTTAATCCCCTCTCCTCGCGCATCAGGAAACAAAGAGGGAAGAAAAAGTCTCTTGCCTCTTCGGCAGCTCCAGACCTTTTCCCGGACTCCCTCCCGGCTAGCCGTGGTGCACTAACCCCTTCAGGCTGTGTTAACGCCGCCAACCCCAGTCCTCTCCCTGCGCTCTGACCGAAGCCCGAGCCTCAGCTCCCAGCCCCGCCCACCCAGGCGGGTGAGCAGACAAGGCTCTCGGGCTGGTGAGTGCGTGGGCGGGTGAGCAGACAAGGCTCTCCGGCTGGCGAGTGCCGGTCGGCACCATTCCTCTGTGCGGGAATCTCTCCACTTTGCCCTCCGCACCCCTGTGGCTGAGCTCTCCTCCGCGGCCTCGAAGCTCCCCGCCACCCGCAGTCTCCGCCCGCGAAGGGGCTTCTAGTGTGTGGAAACCTTTCCTCCTTCACGGCTCCCTCCCACTGGTGCAGGTCCTGTCCCTATTCTTTGTTTTCTTTCTTTTTTTTTTTTTTTTGCCCTACCCAGGTACGTGGGGGAGTTTCTTGCCTTTTGGGAGGTCTGAGGTGTTCTGCCAGCGTTCAGTAGGTGTTCTGTAGGAGTTGTTCCACCTGTAGATGTATTTCTGATGTATTTGTGGGGAGGAAGGTGATCTCCGCGTCTTGGTCCTCCGCCATCTTGAAGCTCTTCCTCCGGATTGTTTTTAAGTCAGTTAACCTCTCTAGACTTTAATTTTTCTAACAGAATAATTGATTAAAATATCTACTCACTGATGGTTGGAAGGATTAAGAAACAAAAAGAAGTATACATAAAGTTTTGTACACAGGTATTATTACTTTTATTGTTATCACTAATAGTGTTAATCATTAAATATCATTTGTATACCAAGAAAAATAGAATATTATAGTTATAAAAACACACTGCTGGGTACTTGATAATTTTAGTGTGTTAAAAGCTGAGGCTTTTTAATCGTAACTTTTTTTTTAGACTTTCCGAATGACTTTGGGAAAATAATTTCTTGTCACTTTGTTGGGTTTCGTTCTCCCATCCCATAAGTGGCATTTACTGCCCGCCCAACTTTATTCATCAATGACTGAACTTGATACAATTCAGGAGTTGTTGAGAGAGCTCTGGGCTGGTGACTGAGCAAGGGAATTTACAAGTCTTTTTCAGCTGAGGAGGGAGAGAGTCTCCCTCTAGTGTTGGTCTTTGTGCAGAAGGATCTAAACCCCACTTCAGGCTCTTCACGGGGGCTTTTTGGTTTAGTCTTATTCTCAGGACTGAAATGTGACTTGGGGGTAAGAGTTCAGAGTCCCAATTCTACAGCAGCATAAGTGGGGATTTATCTAACATATTAAGTGTTTTATATGAACTATGGATGAATGTAGCCGCACACTGTCAAATAGCTATATAGTCACACATGTTCTGCCCATTTGTCTTTTAACCATTTAGTTTTAAGGTGCTTGACCCTTCATCAGTTCAAGATTAATAGTAATTACTCTATGATCCAGGAAAGGATTGACTTGAGCAACGCTGGATAAGTAAAGAAAGGAAATTAGTTTTCACTGGGTACTTACTAAGTGACAAGTTCCTTAGCAATCATCATCTTTTCAATTCACATAATGAGTTTTAAGGCAGGTATTAGTTTACTCATAGATATGAGAACTGAGGCTCAGAGAGCTTAAGGGGCTTACCCAATTACTACACAACAAATACGTGATAGCTGTAGTCTTCAAGCCCTACATGCTCTGTGCTTTACACTTTGCTGCTTAACCTGCTGCCCTTGGCCTCTCAGAGGGCCCAATATGGTGCCTCAACAGTTCAAGCCTCCACCGAGTAGAGGCTGATACCTCATGTTTCTCTGGATTGTTTCCTTCGTTCAGTTAACTTACCAGTCCTAGCTTTAGGGGCTCTGTTCTTCGATAGTTAGCCTGATAAATTCCCAATGTTACTATTCACAGATAGTATTTTGGTTTGTGCATAATATTTTTTGATTCACATGAATTTTAATGACATAATTATTGTTGTGCTACATGGTAATTGGTCATATATGGTAAGCAACTGACATACATGGTTAATAGATATGACTTTCCAGAGCCTAATCAGGTTTCTGGTTTTGCTTTCTACATATTTGGCCACCTATAATAAACATCCATGTTGATAACATTTCCTGATACCAGGTTCTGTCTAATTCCTATCATTTTTTTAAATTTAAATTTAAATTTTTTTACCAGTCTCTGCTGTACAGCAGAGTGACTCAGTTATACACGTATAGACATTCTTTTTTTAAAATATTCTTTCCATTATGGTTTATCACAAGATACTGACCATAGTTCCCTGTGCTATACTATAGGACCTCGTTGTTTATCCATCCTATATATAGTAGTTTACATCTGCTAATCCCACACTGCCAGTCTTCCCCTCCTCCACCCCCCTCCCCCTTGGCAACCACAAGTCTGATCTCTGTCTGTGAGTCTGTTTCTGTTTCACAGATATGTTCATTTGTGCCATATTTTAGATTCAACATATAAGTGATATCATATGGTATTTGTCTTTCTCTTTCTGACTTACTTCACTTAGTATGATAATCTCTAGTTACATCATGCTGCTGCAAATGGCATTAGTTCATTCTTTTTTATAGCTGAGCAGTATTGCATTGTATACATGTATGGTTTGTGAATAATATTCTCAGTATCTTCACCCAAAAGGGTGGCACCATAGATAGAACTGTAGAAAATTAGAGCCAGATGGGGCGTTATTTAAAACATCCTTGTTTTGGGCTTCCCTGGTGGTGTATTTGGTTAAGAATCAGCCTGCCAATGCCGGGGACATGAGCTCTGGTCTGGGAAGATTCCACCTGCTGTGGAGCAACTAAGCCCATGCACCACAACTACTGGGCTTACTCTCTAGAGCCCTCAAGTCACAACTACTGAAGCCCGTGTGCCTAGAGCCCGTGCTCTGCACCAAGAGAAGCCACCACAATGAGAAGCCCGCGCACTGAAATGAAGAGTAACCCCCGCTCACGGCAACTAGAGAAAGCCCACAGGCAGCAACAAAGGCCCAACGCAGCCAAAAATAAATAAATAAAATAGATAAATTTATTTTTTTTTAAATCCCTGTTTTCACAAACCTTAGTATTTGGAGATCAAATCTTTTGAAACCTGGGTTTGTGATGGCAAAATAATGAAAGTGATGCTTGTTGGTGAAAAAGAAGGAGTGTTGTTATGTCTTAAATCACAGATTTTTCATTCTATATGTAGGGCCTGCCAGGCCAGGAATTTATGATGAGCCTATGTATTATCTTATATTTTCCTATCAATTTAGTATTTAACTGGCAGTAGGGGAGTGAGGGGTGAGGGAGGAGGGGAGATGTTTGGCAATTGGCCAGTTCCATGAGCAAGTTTTGGTTTTTGTGGTTCTGTAGTTATTTCAGTGAATAAAGTATCAAATTCATGTAGCCTGGACTGTTATAAGCTGTCATTGAGTGATGGCCATTTACAAGTTATTCACCTTTGGATCGATATCCCAGACATGAGCTCATTAACCCCAAATCCTATTATCTCACACATGTGAAGCAGATTGTTTTTAATGTGATGACATTTTCACTGTCTACAAACCTGAGTTCTGATGTAGTAAAAAGCCTCAGCATATATGAGCAGAAATAAGCAGCTGTGTTGATATCTACACAATGAGTGAAATGCCATGTGCAAATTCATAGATGTCTGCTTATACCACTTAGGGGTTCAGCTTGAAAATCGATGACCTTGGCCTCATCTTATTCCCCAGCACCTTGGAATTCCAGCTCATCCTGGCATCTAGAAACCTTTCTTCTTTTAATATCTGTAGATTATGAGTCCCTGTCTTCAGGTGATTTCTTTATTTTCCAAGCCTTTGGTTTTAGGCCTGTTGATGCTGTGGCTTTTATCTATTTTAATCTTCTTTGTACCTCTCCATAACAATTTTAATTAATGGGCAGACTTTCTTTAGAGATAGAATGCTCATACCTCCTAAAGATATATCATCACAGCTCTTAGAATCATTTATTCACATGCTATCCTATTTTCCATCTCTGCAGGAGCAGGCAAATTTTTCTTCAAACCATTATCTTTACAGCTAATGAATTGAGCCCAAATTAACTCTGAATTACATGGCTGCATCTCACACTTGTCTTTTGTTTAAGGGGTCCTCTTTGAGGTTGGCTGCCTGATCATCCCTTTTGTAGTTCTCAAGGAAGAGGGAAAAGCTTTGTCTTTTTACTGAAATACTTTATTTAAAAAAATTTTAGACTGTTGTCTTCTGGTCTGACCCATGAGGTCATCTCAGTGATTCAAAATTTAAATTTTGATTTCACAACAGTTAGTATTACAGGATCATATTTTCCCCATCTATAAAATGGAGGAGAATATATACTCAGCCTACTCACACAACTATTTGAATATTAAATGCATTTGCAAAGTATAACATGCCATACGAAACATATATGCACATACATTTATCAATGGTTCTCATCTTGGGGTGCTTTTGCCTCCAAGGGAATCTTTAGCAATCTCTGGAGACATTTTGGGGTGTCAAAACTTGGTAGGGGGAGATGTTGCTAGCATCTAGTGGGTGGAGGCCAGAGATGCTGCTAAATATCCTATAATACACAGAACTGCCCCACAGCAAAGAATTATCTGGCTCCAGATGGCAATAGCACCAAGGTTGGGAAACCCTGAATAAAAAGACTCTGATATAAAAAGCAGAAGCTGAGGCTTGTTCAGTAATCATCCTTTCTCCTGCTCCTTTCCCACATCCAACAGTGCTTACAGATACCTTCCTAAGTAGTCTTCCTCTCTTGTGGGCAGGATGAATGAGGGAACGAAATGCTAATTGAAAGCACGACTCCTTCTACCGGTCAGTAGACAGAAGAAGCAAATTTGATAAACACTATTTTTAACCTTTCTTATTAATTAACAAACATCAGGTAGATAATTTGGTTGCTGGAAGAGTCAGGATGAGCAGTTATTCTGTGTTTTTATTTCCATGCTCTGGTTTATCTTTGGTAGAATACCTAGTCATTACAGAATAGCATCCTAGAGCCCAGGGTGGTGATCAGAGGTATCTGTTTCACCTTCTATAGGTCAGTGACTAAGTCATCAAGACAAATGGTGTCTAATCTCTTTCCCTGTGAATTGCTATTCTAATAGCAATGATAGTCAGCATCTATTGAGCATTTTTAGGGTTCAGGTACTTCACATACATTATTTTGTCTTCACAACAACCTGAAAAATACTTATATCATGTTAGTCAAAAATTTTTTAGAACTTTTAGACAAAGTTTAGAAATAAAACTTTCTGCAGTTGAAGCTCACTTCTGCTTGTTCAGTTCTCCTAAAATGGTCAGTCAGTCAATCGCTCAATCAGTATTTGCTCAGAAGTTTCTATCTACAGAGCATTTTGGGAATTCATTTAGATTTCTTTCAAGAAACATGAGCTTTGGCTTGAACACTACAGCCCAGATCTTTATAAAAACTGTGTAACCAGTAAAGGAGCTAAATGTCTGCCTATAAGGCAATGGTTATATAAATCATAGAATAGATCTTTATATATTGACACAGATAGATAATTTCAATACAGTGAGTTTAACAAATAAGCTATTTGTGGAACAGTATAAGGCATTTATGTTGAAAATATATCTACACGTTCATAAATAGGCAAATTGTTATGTGGAAAGGAGTTTTGCCAAATTGTGAATCATGGTTATCTTTGAGGGAAAGATTATAGAGAAATATTCACTCTCTGAATAATTTACATCTTTTATAATGATCATGTATCATTCCAAAGAGCAATAAAGACATTTCTATTTAAAATATACCACCATAGAAATTAATAGTAGCTCAAGAAAGCCATGTAAAATACAATTTATTTCAAAGTGGCAATAATAAACCAAATAATAGCTAATATTAATTGAATGCCTACTGTGTGTGTGGTATGTTTCTAAGCCTTTTTCATAAATGGACTTATTTAATCATCACAACAGCTCTATGACATTAGTCCGATTTTTGTTCTTATTTTGCAAATGAGGAAACTGAGGCACAGAAAAAAGTAAGTAGTCTAAAGTCATGAAGCTAGTATTTGGTTGAGTCAGGATTTGACTTTCAAAAATCCTAAGATTAATCAGTTTTCTGGGTGTGGTTAGAATCCATTTCCATCCCATTTTGTAGACAAACTCTTCATGTGGAAAAAAGGTTTGTCTCTTTTGTGTATGGTCAGAGGTGGGAGGGTGTTAAGAGATTAGAATAGATGTGCGTTTTGTTGGTCATTCAACCTGCATTCTTGAACACCTGTTGCATGGAGGCAGTGTTCTGGGGACACAAGACATGCAACATCTCGTCTTCCATAGAGTTTACATCTCAGTGGTGAAAGTTGTCAGAAACAAAGTGGGAAAACGTGGGGAACACAGCGTTTGACCCTTAGGGATATGACAAGCCCGGGGTTTTGAGAGTTCTATGAAATGTATATTTTGTAATCAAGTAAAGTGTTACTTTAATAGATAACTGGAAGAAAAAAAGTTCTAATGTCAGACCCATCACTGATGCTGTATTATTAAAATGAGGAAACTAAACTTAATGGCACCAGAGGGAAAATGGTAAAAATGATTTTCTGGTCATATGTTATTAACCATAATAATATAAATAGAGAGATGGTAAGTGGGGGAAAGGACTGGGTTATTCATACCCTCAAGGCGTGGCACAGTTTGAAGGAGATGAAAGCTGCTGCTTCTTTCCAGCTTAACTCTTTCCTGGGCCTTACGTAACACCCAAAATGTATTTGTGGCTTTGGTATTCCCGGGGGCATAAAGTCCACCTTAAATGATTCTCATACAAGCCTCAGAGTTATTTTATGTTATCCTTGGAGACAGAAAATAAGCTTTTACCTCTCTTCTGGATTCATTTTCAAAAATGATTCTTGGAAATGAGTTTTCCTTAGACACATTTATATATAATGACAGGCTAATATCTTACACACCATTACTGTATGTAATAACAGTGTGACAAAACTGACAAGAACTAGACTATAGATGTAAGGCAATTAGCTGTGGAGGGAGAGTTATCCAGCAGAAAGTATGAGCATCATCATACTATGTGGTGTCTTAATGGTTACTAAGTGATGCATGTGGACATCTCCTAGGCAAAACTGCAAGTAATTGAAATTTGTCCTTATGGCCCTTCTTTTCTTTTCTGGCATACACTTTCTCGCTGCCAAGTCCTCCCTGCCATGGAGAAAAGTCCTAGCCCAGAGATCTAACACTTAGTAGGTGATCAGTAGCTCTTATAGATTGGATGCATGGACTCATTCACTGTAGGGTATAAGGAGCTTTCATATCACCCATTTCAGTTTTGGACAGTGCTTATGTCAGGAGTGAAGTGTTAATGATGGGATTTTAGGAATCAGTGAGGGATGATTTTAAATGGAAAAGACTTCTTTCTGGTACCCTTCATCTCCTGTGCAGTCCAGGTGTGGGGAGGAGAGGCCCAGTGAGCAGACTGGAGCTGGGCTGTCTGTGATTGCATCCTAGGCTGACACTTTCTAGTTATGTCATCTGGCGCATTTTCCTCAGTTGTGATATGGGGCTCATCGGCCTATGGATAGAATAAGGACCATCTCCTCTTACTTGTCCCCTTGCTCACTCTGCTCCGGTCACACTGCCTCCTTGCTTTTCCTCGAATACACCAGGCATGCCCCCCCAGCGTGGCCTCTGCACTAGCTGTTTCCTCTGCCAGGAATGCATGTCCCCAGACGTCCCCTGGCTGATTCCTTTACCCCCTTAAGGTTTTTGCTCCAATGTCACCTTCTACTTGAGGCTTACTCTGACCTCCCTGTAACAGTTGCACCCACCCTCTTACTTTCACTGTTTCTGATACCACTTACCATGCTTTTTAAAAATTTTTATTTTATTGAAGTGTAGTTGATTTACAATGTTGTGTTAATTTCTGCTGTATGGCAAAGTGATTCAGTTATATATATATATATATATATATATATATATATATATATATATATATATATATGCTTTTTCATATTCTTTTCCATTCTGGTTTATTACAGGATATTGAATATAGTTCTCTGTGCTATACAGTAGGACCTTGTTGTTTATCCATTCTATATCTATACTCTATATTATTTATTATGATTATTGTTTATGTATTTCTCCCCCCAAGTATTAGGTAAGCTCCCACAGGGCAGGGATTTTCGCATTTTGGGTTTATATTTGTATCCCAAGTGCTATGACAGCAGCAAGCCATATAACAGGCAATGAACAAATATTTGGTAAATAAGTGAATGGTTACAATGAATGAATGAATTACAAAGTAGTTGCAAGTCAATAAAAATGTAAAGAAAAATGATAATCCCTGCAGTCACCTAAACTAGAGAATCTAGGGTTCATCTTTGAATCCTTTTCTCTCCCTTTCTTTCCATATCCAGTTGGCCACTAGATCCTGAGGATTCTGCCTCTGAAATATCCTTCAATCCACACACTTTTCTCCATTTCTACCCCTGCCACTTCATTCATTCTTACTGATTTCTCTAATGCCAATATTTTGTCTTCTCTTCCGATTCCTTGCTACATTCTGACTCAAGGATCATTTATGTAAAATACAGATCTATTTATGTCACTACAGTACTTAAAAACCTTCAATGCCTCCCTATCAATCCAGGATTAAACCCAAATTGACCCTAATCTAACAGCTCTGCCACTAGCAAGCCCTGTGAGGTAGGCAGAATAATTACCCTCCATGTACCACACACAGAAAGATGTCCATGCTGTAATCCCTAGAACCTGTGAATATGTTAGGCTACATGGTAAAGGGAAGTTAAGGTTACAGATGGAATTCAGGTTGCTAATCAATCGACCTTAAAATAAGGAGATTATCCTTATCTGGGTGGGTCTCATATAATCACAAGGGTCCTTAAAAAGTGGAAGCGAGTCAGAGGGAAATGTGACTACAGATGAAGGTCAGAGTAATGCAATATGAGAAGGAGTTGACCATCTGGATTTGAAGATGGAGGAAGGAGGCCACCAGCCAAGGATGTGTGTGGCTCCTAGAAGCTGAAAGGCAAGGAAATGGATTCACCTCTGGAACCTCCAGAAGGGTATACTACCCTACCGACACCTTGATTTTAATGGAGTGAGATCTGTATTAGAATTCTGACCTCCAGAACTATAAGATAATAATTTGTGTTGTTTTAAGCAATCAAAATTTGGACAATTTGTTATAGCAGCAATAGAATATACTGTAACTTTTTTGCCTCCTTCGGCTTAGCTTTTCAAGGCTACACTGTAAAATGGGAAACGTGATACCAACCTTTTAAGGCTATTGTGAGCATTAAAGATGAGACTGCTGACCCTTGAACAAGGGGGTTGGGGCACCAACCCTCTGTGAAGTAAAAAATCCACATATAACTTTATAGTCAGCCCTCTGTATCTGAGCTTCCACACCTATAGATTCAACCAACCATGGATCATGTAGTGCTGTAGTACATATTTTTGAAAAAAATTTGTGCATACGTGGCTTCTCACGGTTCAAACCCATGTTGTTCAAGGATCAACTGTATTTGCAAAGTGCATAACCATGCCCCACACATAGCAAGTGCTGAATAAATAATAGCTCTTAACTCTTGTCATTATTTCCTTGCAAGCCACATTGTCATTTCCAAGGGTAACCCATCATTCACTCTTAGATATACCTATGGGGACAACCAAATACCTTGCTAGTGAACTTCTCATCCTTTAAGACTCAGTTTAATATCCCCTCATTGGAAAGTCTTCCCAAATCCCACTTCCATGCCGGGCAAATATGACCTACTCTCTGCTTCTTCAACTCCGTGATTTGTACAATAACCATATGAAGTAGGTATTACTATTCCTAGAGGCTTGGATGAGGGTGAGGCAAGGAAAGTGCCTAGAGTACAAACTTTAAGGAGGCACTTATTCTCAGGTTTGTGCAAGTGTCTTGTGTACCTCACACTAATCCTCATCTTGATTAGTTTCATTTTATTGAGGAGGAAACCCAGGTGCAGGAGATGAAGTGTCTTGCTGGCAGGTGGTAGAAGGGACAAAGTCTCTGTTCTTACTTTACTATCTACAGGCTTCTAGGTTAGATCCTGGCACACAGCTGATGCTCAAGGATTTGTCGAAAGAATGAAGTAAGGTGGTAAGATGGGTAGCAAGTTGGCCTGATATTTGATGACATAAAAATAATGATGATGATGGTGTTAATAAATATCCAACCTCTACTGCATGTATTCTGTTAAGTGCTTTGCATACAATTCTACTCATAGCAACTGGATGAGTTAGGCACTATTGAATATTTGGCTCACTCAGAATAATCAAAGGCTAGTTATCCACCTAAGGGTTAGCTCTGAAGTTTCAAGGATCTAAGTGTGTTTCAAAAACCTCTCTAGGGAGGACAGGCCTGTCTTATGTCAGCAGGGCTGAAGCAGCAATGAGATACTTGAGGAGGCATTGAAGCTGAAGGAGACAAACTCAGGATAACAGACATGCCAACCCCATTCTCGTGAAGTGTGTTTACTCATCTGTTATGAGCTCACTCTAATGCAACTTTACCTTTGGTGTAATAAATTGTATTAACTTTATGCTTGAGTGAGTTATCTCTCAAAATAGAAAAATGTGTCTTTCCAGGAGTCTTCTTTCATTTACACATGGAAGTCTATGGGAGTTTAAAAAATGGATTTTAAAAGTCTCAGTGATAGCTAAGAAACTGCTATTTCAGTCTTGAAAATTGCCTTTTCTACCAGAAACACTGAGCAAGAAATCATACCATCTGATCTTGCTGGATTGGAAAAACTTACTCAGGCACTGAGATAGCCTCTAAAATTTGATCCCCTTTCCTCTTGACAGTATGATAAAAATTAAACCTCAAGTTTCATCATCAGAATGCCTAATAAACAGGGTAACACAGGAAGGAAAATTGTATCATTTCTTTTCATGAAAGAAGGTACCCAAAGGTTCTGAGTTTTTTTTTTTTTTCTCTATTGTGGTGAGATTCAGATAACTCTGTTGAAGAGTGTGGTGGAAACTGGGCCTAAATAAACTCATGAGTTTAGTATTAACTTCCTCTATGCAAAGAGCTTAATCTCCTATCTTTAGATCATGGCTACCTTACTTAGGTTTGATGGCAAACAGCTACAATGATTTGTCTATATCCCTGTAATTTGAGTAGCCCAAGTCCTCTAGCAATGCCCAATTATTCTTTCTTTTAAAAAGCCACAACTGTGGAAAGTCAAAGGTCCTTCCCAATCAAATTCTCTCCAGTGTGGGAAGAAGTGTATTTTCTTGATGGTTGCCTTTCACCCTTGATTGCAAATGTTACCTGCTGTCAACATATTTCTTGATCACCTCTTGGTCATCTGCCACCTACTGGCCTCTCTTCTACTGCTTCATCCAAAGCATGTTCCTTTTTCCTCCTTTGTAAAAGCCCCACTAACAATGCTATAGAATGTAATGGACTTTTGCTGAAAGCTAGGGACTCAGTGGGAAATTATAGCATAGAACAGGAAGCAATCCAAAAATGACTATTAGAATTTCTGATTTCCAAATAGAATGTAGAAAGCTGGAAAGAGTGTTGCTCCCATCCTACCAACAAGAAAAACTTAAATAATTGACAAAACCGTAAATTTTCTTGAATCTGTCAGAAAATTGAGTTCACAGTGAAAATAACTGTCTTGAAGTCCAAGGGAAGTCACTGTTCTCCAAGAAGAAGCAGGGTGCAACCCTGGCACAAATCAGGGGCCACCATGCCAGCAGGTAAGAAGAGTTCAGTTAAATGGTGTAATGAATTGCTAAAGCCTAAGGGTGGGCTAGTGTGAGACTACAGAACACCGGAGTACCACACAAGCAAGGAAAATACATCAACTCACAGGCCTTTCTTTACCAGTGTTCACAAGAAAGATTAAGGGTAGATGGAAAACTAGAGAAAGCCTACATCTATAATGCAGGCTTAACAGAGGGAAGCAATTCCTTGTGTGGAAAAGCCATGAAGCCCTGTCTGGATCCTTTTTTATTTGAAGAATGAAGGCCTTAAGAACCTGGAGGGAGAGCAGAAACCCTGGAACCCCTAAGACATTGTGAAGACCAATGAGGCTGAGGGGTAGGTAAAAGGGAAAAAAGCCCTCCATTTCAAGAGGAGGGACAAGAAACCATCTTACTGAGGACATTAGGGGTCTCTTATGCCTCATACCTGGGTGAGAGGTAGGATCATTAAGAAAGTCTTACCTCTGAGATGCAGAGACACAGAGCCTGCCTAGGACAGAAGCTGGACTAAGACAACAAACAATCCCCTTCCTCTTTCCCCCATCCCCCATCCCCAATAAGGTGGAAAGCACCAAGTAACAAGCAACAGCAGTCTTCTTCTGAGGGAGGGGCTGGCCCTTTATAAGGCACAGGTGCACAGGTAAGACATAAAGCTGAACATGAAGCAGGAATGTTGAGAAGATCCCTCTGCCAAGCCAGCCTCCATGTAAGTACAGGTCATGCTAGATGAGTTTGAAAAAAGTGGCACATTGAAGGTAATCAGAACAGCAATAAAACCTAAACCCAGCTCAACTCCTGACTAGACTGACTATCCTCCTCTTACCACTACTCCCTCCCCGCTCACCATGTGTGCACACATGCACACAAGCACATGCACACACAGCCCAATGGCTTAGCAGAAGTAAAACTGCACTCATTTTCAACTTCCAGGCACAAATACTATTTGCCTCAGTCTCTACTTTGTTACATATGATGTCCAGCATTCGATGAAAAATTACAAACATGCAAGAAAGAGATTCACTCTTAAGAGACAAAATAATCAACACGATCAGACTCATAAATGACTCAGATGTTGGAACTATTCAACAGGGAATTTAAAGCAATTGTGATTAATATGTTAAAGGTTCTTTTGGAAATAGTGTACAACATGTACAATCAGATGGGGATATCAGCAAAGACACTGAAACTATAAGAAATAGCCAAATGAAAATACTAGGGGAAGAATGTGGTAGCAGAGTTAAAGAATGCTTTGGCTTATCAGTAGACTCAGTACATCTGAGGAAAGAAATGGTGAACTTGAAGATAGATAAATAGAATTTACCTAAACTGAAATACAAAGAAAAAGGAGTGGGGAAAAAAGAAAACAACCAAAACTGAGCATCTAAGATCTGTGAGACAATATTAAACAATCTAAGATATGTGGATTTTTTGGAATCTAAGGAGAAGAGAGTGAGGATGAGACAGAAGACATATTTGAAGAGATAATGGCTGAGAATTTTCCAAAAATAATGAAACCATCAAACCAAGAAGCTCAGAGAATGCCAAGAAGGATAAATCCATATCTAGATCATCATATTCAAGCAACTAAAAATCAAAGATGAAGAAGGAATCTCAAAGGTATCCAGAGAAATAAAACATATTACATACAGAAGAACAAAATAAAAATTCATAGATGTTTTAGTTTGCTAGGGATGCCATAACAAAATACCACAGACTAGGCAGCTTAAAAAACAGAAATTAATGTTCTCACAGTTCTGGAGGCTAGAAGTCCAAGATCAAGGTGCTGGCAGGGTTGGTTTCCTCCAAGGTCTCTTGCCTTGGCTTGCAGATAGTCACCTTCTTGCTGGGTCCTCACATGGTCTTTCCTCTATGCATGTGCATCCCTGGGGTCTCTCTGTGTTCATATTTCCTATTGTTATAAGAGTACCTGTCAAATTGGAATAGAGGCTATCCTAATGGCCTGATTTTAACTTCATTGCCAAATACAGTCACATTCTGAGGTACTGGGGATTAGGGCTTCAACATATGAATTTTGGAGGGACACTGTTCAGCCCATAACAATAGATTTCTCATCAGAAACTAGAAGACATTGGAGCCTTTGAAGTGCTAAAAGAAAAAAAGTCAACCCAGAATTCAGTGAAAGTACCTATCAGAAACAAAGAAAAAATAATGAAACAAAATGTTTTGTTAGACAAATGAAAGCTGAGAGATTTCATTACCAGAAAACCTGCATTACAAGAAATGTTAAAGGAAGTCCTCCAGGTTGAAGGAACATGATACCAGATAGAAACCTGGATCTACACAAGAAAATGGAGATCTTTGGAAATGGCTAAAATGAAAGTAAAGATGAAGACATTTTTTCTTATTTTTGATTGCTCTAAAAGGTAAGTGACTATCGGTAAAGGAGTAGCAGTGTAGTTTGGTTTACAAGTATGTGTAAAAGTAAGGTATATGAAAACAATAGCAAAAAAGAAGGAAGGAAGAAATTGGGAGTATACTGTTGCAAGGTTAGGTTCTGATACTAAACATGAAACAATATTATTTGGAGTTGTATATATTATAAACCCTAGGGTAACCACTAAAAATTTTCAGGAAAGAGATTTTTAACAAAAGCCAATTGTGGAAATATAAAGCAAGAAGAAAAAAAGCAGGAAAAAAAAGGAACAGACAAAACAAATAGAAAACAGCTAGCAAGATGGTTGACTACAGCCCAATCATATCACTAATTATATTAAATGTAAATGGTCTGAATGCACCAATGAAAAAAACAGATATTGGCAGAATGAATTTAAACAATGACCTGACTGTCTACAAGAAACTCATTTCAATAATAATGACATTGGTAGATTGAATGAAAGTGAATGAATAGAAAAAGATATACCATGCAAACATTAATCAAAAGAAAGCTGTAGTGGTTATATTAATATCAGACAAAGTGAAATCCAGAACAAGGACTGTTACCAAGGATAAAGAAGAACATTACATGATGACAAGGGGTCAGTGCATCAAGCAGGCATAACAATCCTAAATGTGTATACACCTACAATGGAGCCTTGAAATTTGTTACAGCTAGAGGGAAAAATAGACAAACTTACAATTATAGATGGAGGCTTTAGCACTCCTCTCTCCTCTATAATTGGTAGAACAAGGCAGTATAAAATCATTAAGGATATAGAAGACTGAAAGAACTCTATCAACAATGACCTAATTGACATTTATCATAAAATAAACCCAATAACAGCAGAATACATTCTTTTCAATTGTACATGGAACATTCACCAAAATAGACTATATTCTGGGCCATAAAACAAGCCTTAAAAAATTTGAAATAATTGGAATCATACAAAGTAAATTCTCTGATCATAATGGAATTAAATGAGAAATGAACAACAGAAAAATATCTGGAAAATCCCTAATTATTTGCAATAAATCAACACACCTCTAAAGAATCCATGTATGGACCAAGGAGAAGGTCATGAGGAAAATTAGAAAATATTTTTAATTGAATATAAGTGAAAATAAAGCATATAAAAATTGTGGGATGCAACTAAAGCAGTATGTAAAGGGAAATATATAGCATGTAATTATCAATAAACATATTTTTCTTATTTTTCTTTCCCTATTGTATTGGCCATGATCTCCAGTACTTTATCCAGTAGTGGGTAATAGTGGTGTCCTTATCTTGTTCCTAATCTTAAAAGGCAGGACTCTAAAGTTCCTTCATTAAGTATAACATTAGGGGTTTTGGTACAAAATTTTTACCAAGAATGTTCTTTACTATTCCTAGCTTGTTATTGTTATTTTTTATCTTAGTAAGCATGAACCTCATCAAATGTTTTTCTGCATCAACTGAGATAATCACATTATTTTTCCCCTTTAGTCTATTATGTCACAAATTTCAATAATATATTTTCTGATATTGATTTTCTGACGGTGTTCCTTACATTCTTGGTTATGATATATTGTTTTAATGTATTTTATTTGTTTATTCTATAATTTTATCTAATATATTTAACTAATTAATTTAATATATTTTATATATTAGATACATTTAATATTGTAGAATTGATTGACTAATATTTTATTTAGGATTTTTGAATTTACATGCATAGGTAAAGTGGGACCATAATCTCCTCTTTGTATTCTCCTTTCTGTCTCCCTCTTCAGCTGTCACCATCTTGTTGTACCCATTCTCTCTCAACAAAGTTGCTTTTCCACCTTACTTCTTCCTCAAGGCTAGAAGTCTTTCTTCTGGGAATTTTGGTGCAAACAGAAAATTTTTGTTAGTTATTATGCTGCGAAATTTAGTTTCCTTGGCCTCAAGTCTCATTGTAAGACAAACCCAATGTGTTGGCATTCACAGTCAAAATGCCATTAATGTATTTCCCTGGGTTTTTTTCTTAAGCTCTCCAAAGAATGAGTGGAAGCTTTGAAATTACAGCTTGTCTTTAATACTTCAAAATTCAAAATCACATTTTAGAAAGGGCTCAGGTCAGAGAACTTTTGCTTCTCATTCCAACCTATAGTCTCTGTAAGTGGGAGGGGACACCAGATTTTATCCATTTCCAGAGCAAATCCTTGAAGGTATGCCCCTACCATTACATCACAAACTAGTTGGTCATTCAAGTGGAAAGGGGATATATATGAGGAAAGCATTCAAAGGGCTGAGCTGAAAGACTCCTGTTTCCACTTCTTTAAAAGGAAAAAAAAGAAATACTTGTTCTTTCATTTCTTGAGATGGAATGCATTCATTCATTCTTCCACTCAACAAATATTTTAGGGCCTAGTATGTGTCAAGCACTTTTCTAAGGGCTGAGGATATGACACTAAAAAGCAGTGAACAAAACGATAAAGGATCAGGCTTCATGGAGTTTACCATGGAGTGAAAGAGACAGACTCACACACATAAATACATAGTTTAAAACCAGGTAGTGGTAAATGTTTGTAAGAAAAAATGGTAAAGAAAAAAAAAAGTGGCATGAGATGCGATTATGAATTACAGTCTAGAAAGGACTCTCTGAGGCCTTATTTTTCAGTCCTTATTCTACTCCTTATTCCATATCTTTTCTTCATCTCTGAGGAGTTGACACTTGAGCAGATACCTGAGTGAAGTGAGGTAGCCAGCTACACAGATGCCTGATTGAAGAGTTGTACAGGAAGAAGGAAGGACAGATACCCTGATGTGTTTGTATACTTGGCTCTTGTGAGGAACAGGAATGTAACAGGTGTGGCTAGAGCAACATGGGAGAGAAGAGATGCAGGGTGACTGGGTCTGAAACACAGGCTGGGGCCATATGGTGTAGGACCTTGTAGACTGTGGTAAGAGGTTTCCAGAGTGCCTACTTTCTCTGAAATGCCAGGGGGGTACTTATTCTTGGACACACACAAATAAGAATATGCTTAAATGTAGCCTCCAGTGGAGTCTTTGGGTCTGGGGGACATTGATGTTTTTGTTGTGTATTTTATTGTTAGAAGAACTCCTTTGGGCGGGTACACGGGGAAATTAGGTGACCTGGATAAATGCCCGAATCCATTGCTGACCCTGCAAGTACCACAGGGAGGCTGAAGAGGGCTGGGATTAATGTAGGTAAGGGCTGCTTCAGGGGGGATGTAGATGTATATTATGTGCCTTAGTTCTGGGTGCAGTAGCAGTAATGGGGTCACTCTGGAAATTTTTTTCAGAAACATCACTTTTTCTCCTCCAGATTACTTCCTTCTTCTAGCAAAAGAGACATCTGTTTCTATATATAGAAAAAGCTTCAGGCTCTGAATTATAGTGTGGTAATTCATGCTTAACTGTTTGAATGGCTGCATAGCCCTCAGTCCTGCATCTCCTAATGCACAAGATACTAATTATTAGACTATCATTCACACTATGTGAGTTCTTATTGCTTATCTTTCTTGTAGGATGCAGATAGCTGGGAACATATGGTGCCTTTGAATGACCAGTGTACTCGCTCAAATAACATTCAGCAAGCAATTTTGCATAACACTGAGGAAGGTAAGAGAGTAAAGAGAAATAACAAAATGGCCTTTGAGAGACAGGGATTGTTTTCCACAAAGTGCATTAACTAATTGTCAGGGGTGGCAAAGGCACATGGCCTGCTCATATGAAAATTCTCTATCAAAACTTTAGTCCCTCTATAAGGAAAATGTCTTGTAAACAAAACATACAGTCTTTAAAAGAGATTATAAAAAGCATTGACATTTGCCTGTGAATTCACTTATAGATCTGACAGGCCTTTCCTGATGGATTTGGGAAACCTATTATTTTGTCATAGCCTAAGGAAAAAGTTGTGGTATCTTTTGATGGTTCAAGAACTAGAACTTGTGAAACCATGGGAATAATATGAATTGGTAGAAAACAATAACATTCTCACAGCTGGACCATCTGGTAGATTATTCACACACAACCGTGTACATCACTGAATGGCTCCCGTAAAACACCAGATGAAGATAAGAGCTGGCATCTACTTCTAATTTTCCAAGGCTTAAATTTCCTTCAGTTCCTTAAGTTCTGGAACTAAGGACTTCATTTGCACTGGTCTCAGCATCTTCCAAAATGGAACCTTTTAAAACAAATTGTGATGCTAGTAAACTTTAGGACAAGAACCTTACATCATTGTCAGTAAAATGTGTCCTTCTTCATGTAAAATGTCAGGCACTCTCTTATACACTCTCCTGTATGAAGAACACTTTCTGCTTTTATTTATCTTATTTTTAAAAGCTCTCCTTTCTTTAGCAACTCATTTGTTGTGCTACTATTATATAGCAGTCACTGTTTGAGATACTTTATACAGTCAACAGGTATTTATTATGGTCTCCTGTATGACGAAGGGTTTGGGGATGCAGCTGTGAACCAGACTAGGCTCCTTCCCTATGAAGTAGTTATTTTTAGCATTATTTTGTAGGTGAAGAAACAGAAGCTCCATGGATTTAAGTAACTTGCTTTTTGCTACAGTGTTAGTTTAAGTGTCAGCTTCCTGAGGAGCTGTCTGCTTTGAAAGCCAATGTTCTGCCCACTACATTTTGCTTTCTTCCTTAGTTTAATGCCTAGAGTCTTTGAGATTCAATAATATAAGTCACATTTGGGACATTTTGAATACCATAAAGCATACTGTTTGTAATGGGTTGAAATACATTGAATTAAAAAAAATCCATTAGTCATACTCAATGATGAAAGCTAAAGTTTTTCCTCTAAGATCAGGAACAAGACAAGGATGCCCACTCTTGCCACTTTTATTCAACATGGTTCTGGCAGTCCTAGCCATAGAGAAGAAAAAGAAATATAAGGAATCCAGTCTGTAAAGGAAGAAGTAAGACTGTCACTGTTTGCAGATGACATGATTTTATACATAGAAAATCCTAAAGATGCCAGAAAACTACTAGAGCTCATCAATGAATCTGGTAAGTTTGCAGGATATGAAATTAATATACAGAAATCTGTTGCATTTTTATATACTAACAGTGAAATATCAGAAAGAGGAATTAAAGAAACAATACCATTTACCATTACATAAAAATAATAAAATACCTAGGAATAAACCTACCTAAGGAGGTAAAAGACCTGTACTCCCAAAACTATAAGACACTGATGAAAGAAATTAAAGACAACACAAACAGATAGAAAGCTATACCATGTCCTTGGATTGGAAGAATTAATATTGTTAAAATGACCATACTACCCAAGGCAATCTACAGATTCAATGCAGTCTCTATCAAAATACCAACAGCGTTTTCATAGAATTAGAACAAATAATTTTAAAATTTGTATGGAAACGCAACAGACCCTAATAGACAAAACAGTCTTGAGAAAGAAGAACGAAGCTGGAAGAAACAGGCTCCCTGACTTCAGACTATACTACAAAGCTACAGTAATCAAAATAGTATTGGACTGGCACAAAAACAGAAATACAGATCAATGGAACAGGATAGAAAGCCCAGAAATAAACCCATGCACTTATGGTTAGTTAATGTATGATGAAAGAGGAAAGAATATACAGTGGAGAAAAGACAGTCTCTTCAGTAAGTGGTCCTGGGAAAACTGGACAGCTACATGTAAAAAACTGGAACTAGAACATTCTCTAACACCATATACAAAAATAAACTCAAAATGGATTAAAGACCTATATGCAATACTGGATACTATAAAACCTATGGAGGAAAACATAGGCATAACACTCTTTGACATAAAACACAGCAATATTTTTTTGGATCTATCTCCTAGGGTAATGGAAATAAAAACAAAAATAAACAAATTGGACCTAACTAAACTTAAAAGCTTTTGCACAGCAAAAGAAACCATAAACAAAATGAAAAGCTGCAGACAGGGAGAAAATAATTGCAAATGATGTTACCGACAGGAGATTAATTTCCAAAATATATGTTTTTTTTTATATTAAGCATGCAGATTAATATTAAAAAAAACAACCCAATCAAAAAATGGTCAGAAGACCTAAAAAGGTCTTTCTTTCTCCAAAGAAAAAATACAGATGGCAAAAAGGCACATGAAAAGATGAGCAATAATGCTAATTATTAGGGAAATGCAAATCAAAACTAAAATGAGGTATCACCTCACAGCAGTCAGAATGGTGTCATTAAAAAGTCTACAAATAATAAATGCTGGAGAGGGTGTGGAGAAAAGGGAACCCTCCCACACTGTTGGTAGGAATGTAAATTGGTACAGCAACTATGGAGAACAGTATGGAGGTTCCTTAAAAAACTAAATATAGAGTTAAATATGTATATATGATGTAGCAAATCCCACCCTTGGGCATATATCCAGAGAAAACTCTAATTCAAAAAGATTCATGCACCACAATGTTCATAGCAGCACTATTTACAATAGCCAAGACATGGGAGCAACCTAAATGTCTGTTGACAGAGGAATGGATAAAGATGTGATATATATATATATATACAATGAAATATTACTTGGCCATAAAAAAGGAATAAAATAATGCCATTTGCAGCAACATGGATGGACCTAGATATTATCATATTAAATGAAGTAAGTCAGAGAAAGATAGATATCATGTGATATCACTTATATGTAGAATCTTAAAAAATGATAGACTCACGGACATGGAAAACAAAGTTATGGTTATGGTTATGGTTACCAAAGTTATGGTTACCAAAGGGCATAGCAGGAAGAGGGGGAGATAAATTAGGAGTTTGGGATTAACATATACACACTACTATATATAAAATAAACAACAAGGACCTACTGTATGGCACAGGGAACAATATTCATATCTTATAATAACCTATTAGGAAAAAGATTCCAAAAAAGAATATATATATAATATATATTATATAATAATATACATATTTAATATATTATTGTAATTATATAATACATAATAATAGATTATATATTTATATATAATTATTATATATTATATATAAATATATATAGTATAATATTCTAATATAGTATATTATATGTAATATTCTATATTATATAAAATATATAATATATAACATATATTATTATATAATATAGTAATATATTACATATATAATATAACAATATATTACATATTTTATAAATATTATCTATTATATTCATATATTCATATATATTATATGTAATATAATATATAACATATAATATATTATATAGACTATATTAACTGTATAATTATTATATGTAATATAATATATAACATATCATATATCAGATATATATTATATGGCAGAATATATAATATATTATATGATATGTAATATATCATATCATATAATATTTTAATACTATAATATAATATATAATAAATACATAAAATTATAATAATATAGAATTATATGATATATATTATTTATATCATATATTATATGATATATGATATATATGATATCTAATATCAATATATTAAGTATAGCATATATATTAAATGTGTATTATTATATAATATATTACTATTAATTTATTACATATAATTATTATATATTTTAATATATATTATAATACATGTTATATATATTATGTATAATGAATATTTTATATTATTAGATATATAAAAGAAAATTACTGTGTTTATATGTAATATAATATAATATAATAGATAATTATATATAATAAAATACTGTATATTATATATAATATAATATGTATAATGTATAATATATATTATATAACATATGATATAATAATATATACTTCAGATATGATATATCTGAAATATAATATAATATATCTGAATTACTTTGCTGTACACCTGAAACTAACACAACATTGTAGGTTAACTATACTTCAATAAAAAATGGTTTAAAGAAGAGCAGGAAAAATAAATCTATGAATCATACAGGGGAGTGGTATGGAAGAAGAAGAAAGCTTTTCTTTAAAGAAGAATGCCAACTAATTTGTAGACAGAAGAGAAAATCACCATCTCACAACCCCCAATTTAATAATTGATCAAGGTAAGGATTAATAATAGATCCTAAAACCACTGGGTAAAAGTTTACTGAAGATCTGGTTATTCAAAGTATCACCCCACAGATTACTTGTTATAAAGGGAAAAGGATCAAATTTAGCCTCTTCGATGGTAAGCAAGCTTACCTTATGTGAAATAAGGAATACACAGCATTGTCTATGTAATACTTTGCAAAATTTTGACTCTAACCATGAGGAAAATGCCAGATTCAGAATGTAAAAAAGGTATTCTATGGGACAGCTGGCCTATGTTCTTTAAAAAAGAAAAAGGTCATGAAAAACAAAAAGGCAGCCTATTATTTATTTTAAAAACTAAAGAGATATAATAACAAAGTGTAATGCTAAAACCTTGATTGGATTCTAGATCAGAATTTTTAAAATTTTTATGAAAAACATTTTAGTGTCAAGTGGGAAAATTTGATAATATTGAATTATATTTCTTGGTTGTGATAATGTTATTGTGTGGTTGTGAAGGAGACTATTTTAATCTTAAGATAAACTTGCTGCAGTATTTAGGGTTATATGTAATGACTTCTACAATTTAATTTTAAATGCTTCAGCTCAAAATGTGTGTGTGTGTGTGTGTGTGTGTGTGTGTTTTCTTGGAGAGAGAGAGGATTAAGCAAGCAAATGTGGCAAAACATGAATAATCTGGGTGAAGCATATACAGGTTATTGTATTTTAGTCTTTAACTTTTTGTGTGTTTGAAAATTTTCAAGATTAAAAGTTGGGAGAAAAAAATACAAACACTGAAGTTCTTTTTTTTTTTTTTTTTAAGATGTTGGGGGTAGGAGTTTATTAATTAATTAATTTATTTTTGCTGTGTTGGGTCTTCGTTTCTGTGTAAGGGCTTTCTCTAATTGTGGCAAGCGGGGGACACTCTTCATCGCGGTGCGCGGGCCTCTCACTATCGCCGCCTCTCTTGTTGCGGAGCACAAGCTTCAGATGCGCAGGCTCAGTAGTTGTGGCTCACGGGCCTAGTTGCTCCGTGGCATGTGGGATCCTCCCAGACCAGGGCTCAAACCCGTATCCCCTGCATTAGCAGGCAGATTCTCAACCACTGCGCCACCAGGGAAGCCCTGAAGTTCTTAACAGACTAAATAAAGCGTCAACGTAATGCTTCTGGCCACAGAGCTAAGCAAAGATCAGATTGCTTCCTTTGGTTCTAGGAAGAAGGTGCTTAACCCATAGTTCCCAAATGTGCATGTCTTTGCTTCTGTTGATGGGCAGAGTTTAATTAGTGTCTCTGAATCCAAATTTCTAAGACAGAATCTAGTTAATCTAACTGGTTCCAATTCGGTCTAGTTCTGGATTAATCACTGGTAATCAGGGTGTTTGGATCCTTTTGTTAGCTATCACAACTGTGTGGTGGGCCCTGTCCCTGCAAATGAGAGGGCGGATTGAAGGTACTTGCTGGCCAGTCTCCGTAGAAGGGGCCCTCTGTGATAGAGGGTGGCTCCTGAGCTTCACTGACATAAGAAATGGGTACAAGTTTGACCAAAGAAGAAAATTTAACAAGTAGCATACTCAGATAACAATAGACTGTGCTTAGGCATTATTCTCCAAGGTGGTAGTATCTCTACATTTTTTTTAGAGGAAACTGATCGTAATTCATTTAACTATGACCTTATTGAGACTTTCGATTGACCGTCCATTGCTGTAAGATGGTACAACCTACATTTTAATAAGATGTAACTCTCAGAAAAGAGAACAAAAAAGAATTCCCATCCAAACATATGCATATTTATTTCTTAATAACTTTCACATATATTCTCTTCTATTAATATTTTATGATATAAAACATCTACAAAGATAGAAATTAATATGTATGAGATAAAATTAAATAGAAATCAAAGTTCATATATTTCTTTCTCTCACTCCAATGTTTTATGCACTCCATTTTGCAACCACTTCCAGTGCTTGATGTTTAACACTGGGACTCATTTATGGGTATCTAGATGTGTATTTCTTTAGCAATACCTGAAGCAGCTTTTAATTTGATTTTATAAAGCAAAAAACAAAACAAAACACTGAAATTCTTAAATTAATGTACTTTAGAATAAGTTATATGTAGTTTTACATAAATAATGTTTATTTTCCCCTATCAATGTCTTAAGGTCATCAATATCTGTAACTTTCCCCAAAATAAAACAGGTAACTTAGCTTGCTTTCCTTCCCATTAGTTTCTGCTTCTCTCTCCCACCTCCTTTCCATTTTGGTATACACTATAGTTTTCGTTATGTACTTTTATGGGTATATTACTTATTTTTTTTTTTGTCCACTGATCTGTACATTATTTTGCACTTGATCTTGGCCAAAAGGCCAAGAAGTGATTGCAAACTTTTTTGATCATGTGCCCATATTAGTTAAAAGAAAAACAAACTGTGATCATACACATGTACATCTACTTAATTTTAAATTATGTTACATTATATTAGTAGATTGTGCACATTATAAAATTTTCATAAGATGGAATTTTTTAGGAAGGATATTAAAAAAATAAATGTAAGTATATGTTTTCATATCTTCTTATAGCATGTCACCTGTATTAGTCAAGGTATTGTCTCACACAATTGTGGATATTGGCTAGTCCAAAATCTGCAAGGAGGCTGGCAGGCTAAAGACTCAGGGAAGAATTGATGTTGTAGTTCAAGTCCAGAGGCAGTCTTCTGGCAGAATTTCTTTTTCCTCAAGGATGTCAGTTTTTTTCTTGGAGCCTTCAACTGATTGAACGATGTCCACCCACAGTATGGCAGGTAATCTGCTTTACTTGATATCTACTGATATAAATGTTAATCTCATCTAAAAAATACCTTCAAAACAACATCCAGACATGCTTGACTAAAAATCTGCATGCTGAGGCCTAACCAGGCTGACACAGAAAATTAACCGTCACACCACCATAACCTCTTGTGTTGATCTGGCTTTCAGTTGTCACACTTTGGGTCTCACTGTTTGACAAACAGTAATGTTTACTTATTGATGCTATTTCTTTCAATCTCCAAATTTATCTTCTCATTAGATTGCTTCCCCTGAGTGTACTTTCAAAGTGGTTCATGTGATAAACTTCTTGATTATGCTTGAGAGTATCTTTATTTATTAGGCCCTAACATTCAAACAGTATTTTAGCTGGATATAGAATTGGAGCTTCAGTAAATGTTGTTTTCCATCAAAACTTTGAAAACATTACTCCATTATTTTCTTGTATTTAGTGTTGTTGTTTTTGAGAAGTCTGATATCAACCTGATTCTTTTTTGTATGCATGTGATTTGCTTTTCTCACTAGTAGGCCTTTAGAATGTTCTCTTTGTCTTTGATGTTCTCAAATTTCACCATAATGAATTTAGTTGTAAGCATTTTTCTAGTGTTTTCTTGAGTTCTTTAAATTTGGGGTCTTACATTTTACTTTCATTCTTGGTCATTATTTCTACCAATAGTTCCTGCACTGCCCTCGTACTCCAATCTACTTTTATCTCCTTCTAGTACTTCTATTATATAGATCTTGACATTTTTACTGCTTTCCTCCATATCTTTTAAACTTTTTTTTATTCTCTCTTTTGTCTATTTTTTATGTTTTTCAACCTGGTTTTTTCAACTTACCAATTTGTTCTTTGGTTCTGTTTATTCTGCCACTCAATTTATTGTTTGAGTTGTTTTTTATATCCAGTGTCTCCAATTGGTTTTCCTTCAAATTGCTTTTCCTGCTTCATGGTTTTAATGCCCTCCCTTTCTAATGTTTTCTCTCCCCTCTGAGGATTTTTATTTTACATATTTTAAATTCTTGTTTTATCTGGTCAATCAATTCTGTTTTCTCTTATGTAAGTTGTTTAATTTGTCATTTTCTTTTACAGGACTTTGTTCCTCAGGAGTCTTCTTTAATCCTCCTGGAGTTCATGTTCACTGTGGTCTACCAGGTACCTAGGCTGGTACTGTGTATGTGGGGACAGACAGGCAGAAAGCACAGGGATTAGCTTGTATCCACCTAAATGCATGGGGGAAGAGCATGAATTAAGATGTAGAACCACTGGTATTGTAATCATTCTCTTCTATTTTCCCCTAAACTTGTGTGCCCGTGTGTGTGCGCACGCACTCGCATGCACGCGTGCATGCACACACACACACACACACACACACACACACACACAGGCGTCTTTTCCCTCAGGGAACGTCCCAGTAAAATCCTGCCACTGCTCTTTTCCCAAGGCTACCTCCCCATATTGTAATTGTCTGACCAATAGTGGGGGGGAGAGAAGACACATAGGGACCAGCTAGCCCACCTGTACCTGTTGTCATCCACCCCTCATCCCAACCAGGATCTACTACTGCCCTGATCTTACTCCATCCTCTGGCTGGAGTTGGGCTGATGTTGCCATTTGCAGCTCCCACAGGGGCCATAAGACAGTCCTAGAAGAATGCAGGGCATACAAAAAAAGCACAAATAGAAAATGCTACTTCCAAACAATCCCCATCACTGCTGTCTGGCTCTCCTTTGTGCTGGGCTGTCATTTCCTCCCCAAACTGGGATTCAACTATATCTGTCTCCCAAAAGATTTCTCACTGTCCTAGGATCCTTAACCAGTCTCTTGTTTTGTGGACTATACAGAGTTGGAGATTAGAGGAGGGAGTCAATACTCTTTTGCTTCACTGGTGCTGATCATAAATAATGTACATTTAAAAACATGGTGTAGGCCAGAAATACTACAAGTGTGTTGGTGTTGTTGCTGCCCAGATCCTCTTCCTTCTGTATTGCACTGGCTCTGCCTCATTTTATTCCTCCTCTGTTGTACTGGCTCTGTCTCATTCTGGGACTTGTTCAGCCTTCCATGCTTGTCTACACGAGGCTGATCACCTCTTTTCTTAGGAGCTCTATCAATCGCTATAGCCAGTGTCGCTCAAAATGCAGTCCTTAACCGAGAGCATTCAATTGTATTCACATTTGTCTGGTTCAAGGGTTTTTGTCCTGACCTCTGGATAGGCTGTGAATATTTTAAAGTTATATGTAAAATGTGTGACTATGTGGAGGGGATTTTTAGCTTTGATCATATATTGAAAAGAATTTCCATACTTTGAAAAGATAAGCATTAATAACCCAATTATTTCCACTTCTATTTGCTATTTCACAAATCTATTAGCTAGAATTCCTGGGGGTGTGGCTCTTCTCTACAAAATGTGGGGACAGATTACCTATAGGAGGAAGAGGAGAGGAAGGCAGTGAACATAGGCAGGTAGCCTAGTGGTGAAAAGCATGGACCTGGGGACAAGATTCCCTGGATTTTGAATCCTACCTTAGCCATTTACTAATTGTGTAACCATTGATAAATTACTTAACCTCAGTTTTTGTAAAATGGGCATGAAAAATGGTGATCTTTTTTTTAATTTTTGAATTTTATTTTATTTATTTTTTTATATAGCAGGTTCTTATTAGTCATCAATTTTATACACATCAGTGTATACATGTCAATACCAATCGCCCAACTCATCACACCACCATCCCCACACCCCCGTGGCTTTAACCCCTTGGTGTCCATACGTTTGTTCTCTACATCTGTGTCTCAACTTCTGCCCTGCAAACAGGTTCATATGTACCATTTTTATAGGTTCCACATACATGCATTAATATACGATATTTGTTTTTCTCTTTCTGACTTACTTCACTCTGTATGACAGTCTCTAGATCCATTCATGTCTCAACAAATAACTCAATTTCGTTCCCTTTTATGGCTGAGTAATAATCCATTGTATATATGTACCACAACTTCTTTATCCATTCGTCTGTCAATGGGCATTTAGATTGCTTCCATGACCTGGCTATTGTAAATACTGCTGCAATGAACACTGGGGTGCATGTGTCTTTTTGAATTATGGTTTTCTCTGGGTATATGCCCAGTACTGGGATTGCTAGATCATATGGTAATTCTATTTTTAGTTTTTTAAGGCACCTCCATACTGTTCTACATAGTGGCTGTATCAATTTACATTCCCACCAACAGTACAAGAGGGTTCCCTTTTCTCCACACCCTCTCCAGCATTTGTTGTTTGTAGATTTTCTGATGATGCCCATTCTAACCGGTGTCAGGTGATACCTCATTGTAGTTTTGATTTGCATTCCTCTAATAATGAGTGATGTTGAGCAGCTTTTCATGTGCTTCTTGGCCACCTGTATGTCTTCTTTGGAGAAATGTCTATTTAGGTCTTCTGCCCATTTTTGGATTGGACTGTTTGTTTCTTTAATATTGAGCTGCATGAGCTGTTTATATATTTTGGAGGTTAATCCTTTGTCCATTGATTCATTGGCAAATATTTACTCCCATTCTGAGGGTTGTCTTTTCGTCTGATTTATAGTTTCCTTTGTTTTGCAAAAGCTTTTAAGTTTCATTAGGTCCCATTTGTTTATTTTTGTTTATATTTCCATTACTCTAGGAGGTGGATCAGAAAAGATCTTGCTGTGATTTATGTCAAAGAGTGTTCTTCCTATGTTTTCCTCTAAGAGTTTTATAGTGTCTGGCCTTACATTTAGGTCTCTAATCCATTTTGAGTTTATTTTTGTGTATGGTGTTAGGGAATGTTCTAATTTCATTCTTTTACGTGTAGCTGTCCAGTTTTCCCATCACCACTTATTGAAGAGACTGTCTTTTCTCCATTGTATATCTTTGCCTCCTTTGTCAGAGATCAGTTGGCCATAGGTGCATGGGTTTATCTCTGGGCTTTCTATCTTGTTCCATTGATCTATGTTTCTGTTTTTGTGCCACCATATTATCTTGATTACAGTAGCTTTGTAGTATAGTCTGAAGTCAGGGAGTCTGATTCCTCCAGCTCGGTTTTTTTCCCTCAAGACTGCTTTGGCTATTTGATGTCTTTTGTGTCTCCATACAAATTTTAAGATTTTTTGTTCTAGTTCCCTAAAAAATGCCATTGGTAATTTGATAGGCATTCCATTGAACCTGTAGATGGCTTTCAGCAGTATAGTTATTTTCAAAATATAGATTCTTCCAATCCAGGAACATGGTATATCTTTCCATCTGTTGGTATCATATTTAATTTCTTTCATCAGTGTCTTATAGTTTTCTGCATACAGGTCTTTTGTCTCCCTAGGTAGGTTTATTCTTAGGTATTTTATTCTTTTCATTGCAGTGGTAAATGGGAGTGTTTCCTTAATTTCTCTTTCTGATTTTTCACCATTAGTGTATAGGAAGGCAAGAGATTTCTGTGCATTAAAGTTGTATACTACAGCTTTACCAAATTCATTGATTAGCTCTAATAGTTTTTGGGTGGCATGTTTAGGACTCTCTATGTATAGTATCATGTCATCAGCAAACAGTGACAGTTTTACTTCTTCTTTTTCAATTTGTATTCCTTTTCTTTCTTTTTCTTCTCTTATTGCCATGGCTAGCACTTCCAAAACTATGTTCAATAATAGTGGCGTGAGTGGACATCCTTCTCTTATTCCTGATCTTAGAGGAAATGCTTTCAGTTTTTCACCATTGACAATGATGTTTACTGTGGGTTTGTCATATATGGCCTTTATATGTTGAGGCAGGTTCTCTCTATGCCCACTTTCTGGAGAGTTTTTATCATAAATGGGTGTTGAATTTTGTCAAAAGCTTTTTCTGCATCTATTGAGATGATCATATGGTTTTTATTCTTCAATTTGTTAATATGGTGTATCACATTGATTGATTTGCATATACTGAAGAATCCTTGCATCCCTGGGGTAAATCCCACTTGATCATGATGTATGATCCTTTTAAGGTGTTGTTGGACTCTACTAGTGTTTTGCTGAGTATTTTTGAATCTATATTCATCAGTGATATTGGTCTGTAATTTTCTTTTTTTGTGACATCTTTGTGTGGTTTTGGTGTGAGGGTGATGGTGGCCATGTAGAATGAGTTTGGAAGTGTTCCTTCCTCTACAATTTTTTGGAAGAGCTTGAGAAGGATGGGTGTTAGATATTCTCTAAATGTTTGATAGAATTCACCTGTGAATCAATCTGGTCCTGGACTTTTGTTTGTTGGAAGATTTTTAATCACTGTTTGAATTTCATTACTTGTGATTGGTCTGTTCATATTTTTTATTTGTTCCTGGTTCAGTCTTGGAAGGTTATACCTTTCTAAGAATTTGTCCATTTCCTCCAGGTTATCCATTTTATTTGCATAGAGTTTCTTGTAGTTGTCTCTTAGGATGCTTTTTATTTCTGTAGTGTCTGTTGTGACTTCTCCATTTTCATTTCTAATTTTATTGATTTGAGTCCTCTCCCTTTTTTTCTTGATGAGTCTGGCTAATGGTTTTTCAATTTTGTTTATCTTCTCAAAGAACCAGCTTTTAGTTTTATTGATCTTTGCTATTGTTTTCTTTGTTTCTATTTCATTTATTTCTGATCTGATCTTTATGATTTCTTTCCTTTTGCTAACTTTGGGTTTTGTTTGTTCTTCTTTCTCTAGTTCCTTCAGGTGTAAGGTTGGATTGTTTATTTGAGATTTTTCTTGTTTCTTGAGGTAGGCTTGTATAGCTATAAACTTCCCTCTTAGAACTGCTTTTGCTGCATCCCATAGGTTTTGGATCATTGTGTTTTCATTGTAATTTGTCTCTAGGTATTTTTTTAATTTCCTCTTTGATTTCTTCAGTGATCTCTTGGTTATTTAGTAACATATTGTTTAGCCTCTATATGTTTTGTGTTTTTTACATTTTTTTCACTGTAATTCATTTCTAGTCTCATAGCGTTGTGGTCAGAAAAGATGCTTGATATGATTTCAGTTTTCTTAAATTTACTGAGGCTTGATTTGTGACCCAAGATGTGATCTATCCTGGAGAATGTTCTGTGCGCACTTGAGAAGAAAGTGTAATTTGAAGTTTTTGGATGGAATGTCCTATAAATATCAGTTAAATCTATCTAGTCTATTGTGTCATTTAGAGCTTCTGTTTCTTCATTTATTTTCATTTTGGATGATCTGTCCATTGGTGTAAGTGAGGTGTTAAAGTCCCCAACTATGATTGTGTTACTATCGATTTCCACTTTTAGAGCTGTTAGCCTTCGGTATTGAGGTGCTCCTATGTTGTTTGCATATATATTTATAATTGTTATATCTTCTTCTTGGGTTGATCCCTTGATCATTATGTAGTGTCCTTCCTTGTCTCTTGTAACATTCTTTATTTTAAAGTCTATTTTATCTGATATGAGTATTGCTACGGCAGCTTTCTTTTGATTTCCATTTGCATGGAGTATCTTTTTCCATCCCCTCACTTTCAGTCTGTATGTGTCCCTAGGTCTGAAGTGGGTCTCTTGTAGACAGCATATATATGGGTCTTGTTTTTGTATCCATTCAGCAAGCCTGTGTCCTTTGGTTGTAGCCTTTAATTCATTCACGTTTAAGGTAATTATCGATATGTATGTTCCTATGACCATTTTCTTAATTGTTTTGCGTTTGTTTTTGTAGGTCCTTTTCTTCTCTTGTGTTTCCCACTTAGAGAAGTTCCTTTAGCATTTGTTGTAGAGCTGATTTGGTGGTGCTGAATTCTCTTAGCTTTTGCTTGTCTGTAAAGCTTTTGAGTTCTCCATCGAATCTGAATGAGATCCTTGCTGAGTAGAGTAATATTGGTTGTAGTTTCTTCCCTTTCATCTCTTTAAGTATATCATGCCACTCCCTTCTGGCTTATAGAGTTTCTGCTGAGAAATTGGCTGTTAACCTTATGGGAGTTCCCTTTTATTTTATTTGTCATTCTTCCCTTTCTGCTTTCAATAATTTTTCTTTGTCTTTAATTTTTCCAATTTGATTACTATGTGTCTCAGTGTGTTTCTCCTTGGGTTTATCCTGTGTGGGACTCGCTGTGCTTCCTGGAGTTGGGTGGCTATTTCCTTTCCCATGTTAGGGAAATTTTAGACTCTAAGCTCTTCAAATATTTTCCCTGGTCCTTTCTCTCTCTCTTCTCCTTCTGGGACACCCTATAATGCGAATGTTGTTGTGTTTAATGTTGTCCCAGAGGTCTCTTAGCTGTCTTCATTTCATTTCATTCTTTTTTCTTTTTTCTGTTCCACAGTAGTGAATTCCACCATTCTGTCTTCCAGGTCACTTATCCGTTCTTCTGCCTCAGTTACTCTGTTACTGATTCTTTCTAGTGTAGTTTTCATTTCAGTTATTTTATTGTTCATCTCTGTTTGTTTTTAATTCTTCTAGGTCTTTGTTAAACATTTCTTGCATCTTCTCGATCTTTGCCTCCATTCTTTTTCCAAGGTCCTGGATCATCTTCACTATCATTATTCTGAATTCTTTTTCTAGAATGTTGCCTATCTCCACTTCATTTAGTTGTTTTTCTGGGGTTTTATCTTCTTCCTTCATCTGATACATAACCCTCTGCCTTTTCATCTTGTCTATCTTTCTGTGAATGTGATTTTTTCGAAAAATGATGGTCTTTTATACATCATAGGGTTGTTTTGAAATGAAAGGAAATTAAAAAATAAAAAACACATAGCATGCTGCCTGGCATGAAGCATGTAATTGTAATTATTTTTATTACTACTAAACCTCCAAAGTTTCTAATTTAGGGGACTGAGAGGATAATGGTGCCATGAATATTCATCTTTGTCTCTTATATAGGCCTACTCCAGTGTCTTCCACCTCAGAGGAATTCCCAAAAGGTTTGTTGAGTGGGTCGCAATTGAATCTCTGTGTTGAATTCTGAAAGTCTATTCCAGCCTCTGATTCAATTGGCAAATCTTTTTCAAGCTCACTCTCTGTACTTTAGGACACTCCATTGGATCTCTAGGAATCCAGAAACTTTGGGAACCAAGCTGGTGCATTCTAAGAGGCAGAGAAAATCTAGGGATGTCCATGTTTATGCATTAGCCAAACTGCTCCTTAAAAACATCTATGGGGTAAGAGGGGAGTGGTAGTACCTCTCAGCAAAAGGTGAATCATAAAAGTTTTAAGTAGTCTAAGAGAAAATGTGTTTATTTTTAATATTTACTAAATGTAAGTCTATAAACAAGCACTTTGAGTACTTTTTATATTCAGAGATTGCTGTGGGAAAAAAAGCATTAAAACAGAGAATACCAAGAAATTGAGAACTTGATTTCTATCTGTATGAATTAGGATGTGTTGATGAGAAACAGAACCAGTAGGATGTGTGTATATTTGGAAAGAGATTTATTTTAAGGAATTGATTAAAATAATTGCATGATTATGGATCACGTGATTATGGAGGCTGGCAAGTCCAAAATCGGCAGAGTGAGCTGGCAGGCTGGAGGCCCAGAGAAGGGCTGATGCTGTGGTTCAAGTCCAAAGGGCATCAGACTGAAGATCCAGGAAAGAGGCAGTGTTCAAGGTCAATTCCCTCTTCCTCAGAACAGTCGATCTTTTGTTCTTTTCAGGCCTTTAACTGATTGGTTGAGACCCACCCACACTCTGGAGGACAATCTGCTTCACTCACAGTCCACTGATTTAAATGTTAATCTCATATAAAACCCCTCAACATCCAGAATAATGTTGGACCACATATCTGGGCACTGTGGCCCAGCCAAGTTACACATATAATTAACCATTACACTGTCTTAAAATAAGTGAGGAGAAAAGCTTGGGGTCACGCATAGAGCAATAAAGAAGTGTGAATAAGGGCAGGTTTTAGATTCTAAAGACTTGAGTTCAAATCCTGCTTCCACACTTTGGTAATTGGGTGAGGACCTTGGGAAAATATGACAGATGCTCAAATCCGGCAAACTTGAAATTAAGGTGAATTTTCAGTTTTCCAGTGAAAGGGCCTCAAAAATACATTTTTGGTCAACTTAAATATACAGACATGAGAAATAAGATTAAATTGGGAGATATAACTTAAAATATTTACATATTTAGTTACATGTATATATTTAAATTCTGTTACATATGAAATAATGTTAATTTCGAAGCACTGGTTTTTTTTAGTCTCATACTTCATGAACTACTTTGATTCAAATTCTTCCCAAGCCTCTTTTTCATTCCTTTGGCCACTTTCTGAGCTGCTGCACACAGTTTTTTGGAGTATGTCTTCTCGTCAATCCAAATTGTGCAAGAATCCAAGCTTTTTGAATGTGGTTGATGCTGTCAACTACAAAATTTATCCCATTCTGTAAGTATAAAGTTGCATGACATTAGGAGAGTGGATTTTTAAATTCATTGGTAAATGATCATTATGTTTACAACATAACCTCTTAGAGTGATTAAAAAGACTTGAGTCATGAGTTTTATTAGCAGTCCCCCAGGAGTAATTAATACATCTTGGTTAAACATCTTTACCTCTTTTTTTTTTTTAAAAAAACAATTCTATTAGATTACTTTCACAAGCATCTAAAACCAGCACCAATTATGATCATTTCAGGTAAATATGTCTTTCTCATACTATTCTGATGTTCAAAACTTAGTCACTAAAATAGTGCCCCATAATAAGGGAGAACTTTCTATAGAATTGAAATGAAGGGACTTTTTTGACTGATAATTTTGGGAAAATATATTATTTGACACATATAGTATTTATTTTTCTTTTATGGAGATAACAGCAATAATTACTTCATTACCTTCATTGTAATGAAGATAAAATGACATAATTTAAGTAAATTCATGGTATAATGCCCAATACATTGTAAGGGCTCTGAAAGGTTAATTATTATTATTATAATTAATAATAAGCAATGTGACAGTATATTAGAGATGTTCCCTTCTTGTTCCATAATGAGAGATAAAATGGGCTTGGAATAAAAGAATTCCTTTTCTTGGAATAAAAGAACTCCTTTCTCCAGTGTAGATTAGTTTCCAGACTTGGTTTGACTCTGCAGCCTTCCTCAAAGCTGTCAAATTTCACCAGGGTCCATAATGCATCATGGATGTGACCATCAGTTTCATCCTCCTGCTTGTATCTCATTAGGAAACTATAAAAAGTAGTTATGGAAGAGCTTCAAGATGGTGGAAGGGTAAGACACGGAGATCACCTTCCTACCCACAAACACATCAGAAATACATCTACATGTGGAACAACTCCTACAGAACACCCACTGAACGCTGGCAGAAGACCTCAGACCTCCCAAAAGGCACGAAACTCCCCACGTACCTGAGTATGGCAAAAAAAAAAGAAGAAAGAAAAGAGACAAAAGAATAGGGACAGGACCTGCACCAGTGGGAGGAAGCCATGAAGGCGGAAAGGTTTCCACACACTAGAAAGCCCCTTAGTGGGCGGAGACTGCAGGTGACTGATGGGGGAAGCTTTGCGGCCACGGAGGAGAGCACAGCAACAGGGGTGTGGAGGGCAAAGCAGAGAGATTCCCACACAGAGGATCGGTGCCGACCAGCACTCACCAGCCCAAGACGCTTGTCTGCTCACCCGCCAGGGCAGGCGGGGCTGGGAGCTGAGGCTCAGGCTTTGGAGGTTGGATCCCAGGGAGAGGACTGGGGTTGGCAGCGTGAACACAGCCTGAAGGGGGCTAGTGCGCCACAGCTAGCCGGGAGGGAGTCCGGGAAAAAGTCTGGAGCTGCCGAAGAGAGAAGAGACTTTTTCTTAACTCTTTGTTTCCTGGTGCTCAAGGAGAGGGGATTAAGAGCGTCGCTTAAAGGAGCTCCAGAGACAGGCACGAGCCACGGCTAAAAGCGCAGACCACAGAGACAGGCGTGGGACGCTGGGGCTGCTGCTGCCACCGCCAAGCGGCCTGTGTGCAAGCGCAGGTCACTATCCACACCTCCCCTCCTGGGAGCCTGTGCAGCCTGACACTGCCAGGGTCCCGTGATCCAGGGACAACTTCCCCGGGAGAATGCACGGCACATCTCGGTCTGCTGCAAAGTCACACCAGCCTCTGCCGCCTCAGGCTCACCCCGCATCCGTACCCCTCCCTCCCCCCAGCATGAGTGAGCCAGAGACCCCAAATCAGCTGCTCCTTTAACCTCGTCCTGGCTGAGCGAAGAACAGACGCCCTCAGGCGACCTACACACAGAGGTGGGTCCAAATCCAAAGCTGAGCCCCGGGAGCTGTGTGAACAAAGAAGAGAAAGGGAAATTTCCCCCAGCAGCCTCAGGAGCAGGGGATTAAATCTCCACAATCAACTTGATGTACCCTGCATCTGTGGAATACCTGAATAGACAACAAATCATTCCAAATTGAGGAGGTGGACATTAGGAGCAACTATATATATATATATATATATATATATATATATATATATATATATATATATATTTCCCCCTTTTTCTCTTTTTATGACTGTGTATGTGAATGCTTCTGTGTGTGATTCTTTCTGAATAGCTTTGCTTTTACCACTTTTGCTAGGGTTCTGTCTGTCCGTTCTTTGTTTTTATTACTTAAAACATTTTTTTCTTAATAATTCTTTATTTTAAAAACTTTATTTTATTTTATTTTACTTTATTTTATTTTATCTTCTTCTTTCTTTCTTTCTTTTTTTCCCTCACTTTTATTCCAAGCCGTGTGGAGGACAGGCTCTTGGTGCTCCAGCCAAGAGTCAGAGCTGTGCCACTAAGGTGGCGAGACAATTACAGGACACTGGTCCATAGAGACCTCCCAGCTCCATGTAATATCAAATGGCGAAAATCTCCCAGACATCCCCATCTCAGCACCAAACCCAACTCCACTCAATGACCAGCAAGCTACAGTGCAGGACACCCTATGCCAAACAACTAGCAAGACAGGAACACAACCCCATCCATTAGCACAGAGGCTGCCTAAAATCATAATCAGGTCACAGACACCCCAAAACACACCAACAGAAGTGGACCTGCCCACCAGAAAGACAAGATCCAGCCTCATCCACCAGAACACAGGCACTAGTCCCTTCCACCAGGAAGCCTACACAACCCATGGAACCAAACTTACCCACTGGAGCAGACACCAAAAACAGTGGGAATTACAAACCTACAGCTACCAAAATGGAGACCACAAATACAGTAAGTTAAGCAAAATGAGAAGACAGAGAAACACACAGCAGATGAAGGAGCAAGGCAAAAGCCCACCAGACCTAACAAATGAAGAGGAGGTAGGCAGTCTACCTGGAAAAGAATTCAGAATAATGATAGTAATGAGGATCCAAAATCTTGGAAATAGAATGGAGAAAATATAAGAAACGATTAACAGGGACCGAGAAGAACTAAAGAGCAAAAAAACAGTGATGAACAACACAATGAATGAAATTAAAAATTCTCTAGAAGGGATCAATAGCAGAATAACTGAGGAAGAAGAATGAATAAGTGACCTTGAAGATAAAATAGTGGAAATAACTACTGCAGAGCAGAATAAAGAAAAAAGACTGAAAAGAACTGAGGAGAGTCTCAGAGACCTCTGGGACAAGATTAGGCACATGAACATTCGAATTATAGGGGTCCCAAAAGATGAAGAGAAAAAGAAAGGGACTGAGAAAATATTTGAAGAGATTATAGTTGAAAACTTCACTAATATGGGAAAAGAAACAGTTAATCAAGTCCAGGAAGCACAGAGAGTCCCATACAGGATAAATCCAAAAAGAAACACGCCAAGACACATATTAATCAAACTATCAAAAATTAAATACAAAGAACAAATATTAAAAGCAGCAGGGGAAAAAACACACACACAAGGGAATCCCCATAAGGTTAACAGCTGATCTTTCCACAGAAACTCTGCAAGCCACAGAGGAGTGGCAGGATATATTTAAACTGATGCAGAAAAACCTACAACCAAGATTACTCTAGCCAGCAAGGATCTCATTCAGATTCGACATAGAAATTAAAACCTTTAAAGAAAAGGAAAAGCTACCAGAATTGAGCACCACTAAATCAGCTTTAAAACAAATGCTAAAGGAACTTTTCTAGGCACGAAACACAGGATAAGGAAAACACCTACAATAATAAACTCAAAACAATTAAGAAAATGGGAATAGGAACATAGATATAGATAATTACATTAAATGTAAATGGATTAAATGCTCCAACCAAAAGACATAAACTGGCTGAATGGATACAGAAATAAGACCTGTACATATGCTGTCTTCAAGAGACCCACTTCAGACCTAGGGACACATACAGACTGAAAGTGAGGAGATGGAAAAAGATATTCCATGCAAATGGAAATCAAAAGAAAGCTGGAGTAGCAATTCTCATATCAGACAAAATAGACTTTAAAACAAAGACGATCACAAGCGACAAAGAAGGACACTACATAATGATCAAGGGAACAATCCAAGAAGAAGATATAACAATTGTAAGTATTTATGCACCCAACAAAGGAGCACCTCAACACATAAGGCAAATACTAACAGCTATAAAAGGGGAAATTGACAGTAACACAATCTTAGTAGGAGGCTTTAACACCCCACTTTCATCAATGGACAGATCATCCAAAATGAAAATAAATAAGGAAACACAAGCTTTAAATGATACATTAAACAAGATGGACTTAATTGACCTTTATAGGACATTCCATTTAAAAACAAAAGAATACACATTCTTCTCAAGTGCTCATGGAACATTCTCCAGGATAAATCATATCTTGCGTCACAAATCAAGCCTTGGTAAATTTAAGAAAATTGAAATCACATCAAGTATCTTTTCTGACCACAATGCCATGAGACTAGATATCAGTTACAGGAAAAAATCTGTAAGAAATACAAACACATGGAGGCTAAACAACACACGAAGAGATCACTGAAGAAATCAAAGAGGCAATCACAAAATACGTAGAAACAAATGACAATGAAAACACAATGATCCAAAACCTATGGGATGCAGCAAAAGCTGTTCTAAGGGGGAAGTTGATAGCAATACAGTCCTACCTAAAGAAACAAGAAACATCTCAAATAAACAACCTAACCTTGCACCTAAAGGTATTAGAGAAAAAAGAACAAAAAACCCCAAAGTTGGCAGAAGGAAAGAAATCATAAAGATCAGATCAGAAATAAATAAGAAATAAATGAAGGAAACAATTGCAAAGATCAATAAAACTAAAAGCTGGTTCTTTTTGAAGATAAACAAAATTTATAAACCATTAGCCAGAGTCATCTAGAAAAAAGGGAGAAGACTCAAATCAATAGAATTAGAAATGAAAAAGAAGTAACAACTGACACTGCAGAAATACAAATGATCATGAGATTACTACAAACAACTCTATTGCAATAAAATGGACAACCTGGAGGAAATGGACAAATTCTTAGAAATGCACAACCTACCGAGACTGAACCAGGAAGAATTAGAAAATATGAACAGACCAATCACAAGCACTGAAATTGTAACTGTGATTAAAAATCTTCCAACAAACAAAAGCCCAGGACCAGATGGCTTCACAGGCGAATTCTATCAAACATTTAGAGAAGAGCTAACACGTATCCTTCTCAACCTCTTCCAAAATATAGCAGAGAGAGGAACACTCCCAAAATCATTCAACGAGGCCACCATCACCCTGATACCAAAACCAGACAAAGATGTCACAAAGAAATTAAACTACAGGCCAATATCACTGATGAACATAGATGCAAAAATCCTCAACAAAATATTAGCAAACAGAATCCAACATCATATTAAAAGGATCATACACTATGATCAAGTGGGGTTTATCCCAGGAATGCAAGGATTCTTCAATATATGCAAATCAATCAACATGATACACCATATTAACAAATTGAAGGAGAAAAACCATATGGTCATCTCAACAGATGCAGAGAAAGCTTTCGACAAAATTCAACACCCATGTATGGTAAAAACCCTCCAGAAAGTTGGCATAGAGGTAACTTTCCTCCACATAATAAAGGCCATATATGACAAACCCCCAGCTAACATCATCCTCAATGGTGAAAAACTGAAACCCTTTCCACTAAGATCAGGAACAACACAAGGTTGCCCACTCTCACCACTATTATTCAACATTGTTCTGGAGGTTTGAGCCACAGCAATCAGAGAAGAAAAAGAAATAAAAGGAATCCCAATTGGAAAAGAAGAAGTAAAGCTGTCACTGTTTGCAGATGACATGATACCATACAGAGAGAATCCTAAAGATGCTACCAGGATACTACTAGAGCTAATCAATGAATTTGGTAAAGTAGCAAGATACAAAATTAATGCACAGAAATCTCTTGCATTGCTACACACTACTGATGAAAAATCTGAAAGTGAAATTAAGAAAACACTCCCATTGACCATTGCACCAAAAAGAATAAAATACCTAGGAGCAAACCTACCTAAGGAGACAAAAGACTTGTATGTAGAAAATTATAAGACACTGATGAAAGAAATTAAAGATGATACAAATAGATGGAGAGATATACCATGTTCTTGGATTGGAAGAATCAACATTGTGAAAATGACTCTACTACCCAAAGCAATCTACAGATTCAATGCAATCCCTATCAAACTACCACTGGCATTTTTCACAGAACTAGAACAAAACATTTCACAATTTGTATGGAAACACAAAAGACCCCGAATAGCCAAAGCAATCTTGAGAACGAAAAATGGAGCTGGAGGAATCAGGCTCCCTGACTTCAGACTATACTACAAAGCTACAGTAATCAAGAGAGTATGGTACTGGCACAGAAACAGAAATATAGATCAATGGAACAGGATAGAAAGCCCTGAGATTAACCCACGCACATATGGTTACCTCATGTTTGATAAAGGAGGCAAGAATATACAATGGGGAAAACACAGCCTCTTCAATAAGTGGTGCTGGGAAAACTGGACAGCTACATGTAAAAGAATGAATGTAGAACACTCCTTAACACCATACACAAAAGTAAACTCAAAATGGATTAAAGACCTAAATGTAAGGCCGGACACCATCAAACTCTTAGAGGAAAACATAGGCAGAACACTCTATGACATAAATCTCAGCAAGATCCTTTTTGACCCACCTCCTAGAGAAATGGAAATAAAAACAAAAATAAACAAATGGGGCCTAATGAAACTTAAAATCTTTTGCACAGCAAAGGAAACCATAAACTAGACGAAAAGACAACCCTCAGAATGGGAGAAAATAGTTGCAAATGAAGCAACTGACAAAGGTTTAATCTCCAAAACATACAAGCAACACATGCAGCTCAATATCAAAAAAACAAACAACTCAATCCAAAAATGAGCAGAAGACCTAAATAGACATTTCTCCAAAGAAGATATACAGATTGCCAACAAACACGTGAAAGTGATGTTCAACATCACTAATCATTAGAGAAATACAAATCAAAACTACAATGAGTTATCACCTCACACTAGTCAGAATGGCCATCATCAAAAAATCTAAAAACAATAAATGCTAGAGAGGGTGTGGACAAAAGGGAACCCTCTTTCACTGTTGGTGGGAATGTAAATTGATACATCCACTATGGAGAACAGTATGGAGGTTCCTTAAAGTACTAAAAATAGAACTACCATACGACCCAGCAATCCCACTACTGGGCATATACCCTGAGAAAACCATAATTCAAAAAGAGTCATGTACCAAAATGTTCATTGCAGCTCTATTTACAATAGCCAGGACATGGAAGCAACATAAGTATGCATCAACAGATGAATGGATAAAGAAGATTTGGCACATATATGCAATGGAATATTACTCAGCCATAAAAAGGAACGAAACTGAGTTATTTTGTAGTGAGGTGGATGGACCTAGAGACTGTCATACAGAGTGAAGTAAGTCAGAAAGAGAAAAGCAAATACCTTATGCTAACACATATATATGGAATCTAAAAAAAAAAAGAAAAAAGAATGGTCAGAAGAACTTGGGGCAAGATGGGAATAAAGATGCAATCGTTCTAGGGAATGGACTTCAGGATACGCTGAGGGGAAAGAGTAAGCTGGGACAAAGTGAGAAAGTGGCATGGACATATACACACTACCAAAAGTAAAACAGATAGCTAGTGGAAGCAGCCGCATGGCACAGGGAGATCAGCTTGGTGCTTTGTGACCACCTAGAGGGGTGGGATAGGGAGTGTGGGATGGAGGGATATGCAAGAGGGAAGAGATGTTGTGACATATGTATATGTATAACTGATTTACTTTGTTATAAAACAGAAAGTAACACACCATTGTAAAGTAATTGTACTCCAGTAAGGATGTTAAAAAAGAAAAAAGAATTAGTTATGTCTTTACTTATCTTGCCATATTCGGACAGTTATATTTCCTATGTAACAGCTGGTGCTTGTAGGCAGTTTAGACTTCTTACACAATCCAAGATCAGAATCCTGGGAGTATGATTAGTTACCATGAAATAGACTTGCCTTCCCTGAAGGAGCCTAGCCTTCTTTCTTTTCTTCAGCTCCACCGTCAAAATTGAGCTAGATAACAAAAACTTCAGAAATCTTTTCTGTTAGAACTTCTCAAAATACAGAAAAAGAGGGAAAACAACCCTCAAACCTCCTTGGTAAAAGTAATAGTGGCAAAGTCATTATTTTAGCACCGCTGTCTTTCCAGTTTCGAAGGAGAGAGGGAAATATCTCATGTCACCCTGTTGGTCTCTCTATTTTTATCCTGAAACCATGAAAAGACCCACCAATTACAAGAATGACAGCCAACTTGGAATTTTTTCTGTAACTGTTATCTTCTTCATCCCATAAATTTAAAGATCAATCTGAGAACAACTTGTGTTGCAGTGTGATTCAAGTAAGTGCGATTATTAGGGTGAATCGGGAGAACCTGACAGTGTGATTTCTTGTCACATTAAAGGAAGTACTAATCCTTATTGTTCGTAGAATGAAGGGCACTTTCAGGCAATTTGGCTCAGGTTTGGAGAATGAGAATGCATTTTAGTTTAACATGAACAGTAAGCAGACAGATGTGTATCAGATAGCATCTTCAGCATGTGAAAATTAATTTTTCACAGCCAGTAAGTTATAAATATAGTAATGTTTCTCATTTTAAAGTGTCATTTACATCAACCAGAAGTGTGATATATTAGGGAAAAATTCACAGTCTATAAATAGTATTGTCTCAGAGTCCTCATCTTTGGGTAAATGGACAAGGGTGGTGGGGATTCCTTTCCCTGAATGTAAGCTTAAGTTGAACTTTCCCTGAAACATTTACATTTGGTTGTCTTGAAAGCACATTTTTTAATTGAAGTATAGTTGACTTACAGTGTTGTGTTAATTTCTGTTGTACAGCAAAGTGACTCAGTTATACACATATATACATTCTTCTTTATATTCTTTTCCATTATGGTTTATCCCAGGAGATTGGATATAGTTCCCTATGCTATAGAGTAGGACCTTGTTGTTTATCCATTCATATGTAATAGTTTGCATCTACTAACCCAAACTCCCAGTCCTTCCCTCCCCCACTCCCCTTCCCCTTGGCAAACACAAGTCTGTTCTCTATGTCTGTGAGTCTGTTTCTGTTTTGTAGATAGGTTCATTTGTGCCATATTTTAGATTCCACATATAAGTGATATCTTATGATATTTGTCTTTCTCTTTCTCTTTCTGACTTACTTCATTTAGTATGATAATCTCTAGTTACATCCATGTTGCTGCAAATGGCATTATTTAGTTCTTTTTTATGGCTGAGTAGTATTCAATTGTATATATTGTATATACCACATCTTCTTTATCCATTCACCTGTTGATGGACATTAAGGTTGTTTCCGTGTTTTGGCTATTGTGACTAGTGCTGCTATGAACATAGGGGTGCATGTATCTTTTTGAATTACAGTTTTGTCTGGATATATGCCCAGGAGTGGGATTGCTGGATCATATGGTAATCCTATTTTTAGTTTTTTGAGGAACCTCCATACTGTTTTCCATAGTAGCTGCACCAACTTACATTCCCACTAACAACATAGGAGGGTTCCCTTTTCTCCACAGCCTCGTCAGCATTTGTTATTTATAGACTTTTTAATGATGGCCATTCTGACTGGTGTGAGGTGGTACCTCATTGTGGTTTTGATTTGCATTTCTCTAATAATTAGTGACACTGAGCGTCTTTTCATGTGTTTTTTGGCCATCTGTATATCTTATTTTGAGAAATGTCTATTTAGGTCTTCTAAATAGTGCCCATTTTGAAAGCACATTTTACTCATCATCCTCTCTCCCAAACTTGGTTCTTTTTCTGCATTTCCTCTCTTGTACATGGCACCTTCATCTGTTTAATTGAACATAACATAAACCCAGAAATCTTCTTAGATACCTCCCTCTTCCTCACCCCCTTATCCAATCCATCTTAACTTTTCTGTAGCTGTCCACTTTTCTTCCTCTCCACTGTGACCATCTTAGTTCAAGCCACCATCAGAAGTCACTTGTCTTGGACTTCCCTGGTGGCACAGTGGTTAAGAATCTGCCTGCCAATGAGTTTGAGCCCTGGCCCGGGAAGATCCCACATGCCGGGGAGCAACTAAGCCCGTGCACCACAACTACTGAGCCTGCACTCTAGAGCCCATGAGCCACAACTACTGAGCCCACGTGCCACAACTGAAGCCCACAAGCCTAGAGCCCATGCTGCACAACCAGAGAAGCCACCGCAATGAGAAGCCCGCACACCACAACAAAGAGTAACCCCTGCCTACCACAACTAGAGAAAACCCACTCACAGCAATGAAGACTCAATGCAGCCAATAAAATAAAATAATAATAGGTGAATATATTAAAAAAAAAAAAAAAAGAAGTCACTTGTCTTACTGCCCTAGCCTTGTGTTTTAAAATGTACCCAGGATTTGTTTTAATCAGGTATGGAAGACCTACAGACACAGAGATGACTGTCATGAAGGAAAAGTCACAGATCTCTAGAAACAGGAAGCATGGCACACCACTCAGTGGGCCCACATGGGGAAGCACCAGCACTGGTCAAGAGGCAGAGGGAGTGAGGGGAAATTGTGGACAAGAGCCTTTATTATGGTTTCCGTGGGAAGAAATGGGTGAGGCAGGGTAAACAGGCATAGGATGTGCTACTTTGAATAATTCCAGTGGGCTCTGGGACACAGGAGCTGTCCCTGGTTGTCTATTACCTGTCCCTGGGGTGATTAGGGCAGGAGGATATTGGCCCGGAGTATAAGAGCTAGTAAAGGTGGTTGGGGGGTTGGGCTTTGAATTGGTTGGTTTGCATATAAAAGGAGCACTTGCAGGGGAGTTCTTTACTATATCTCTAGAAATTGTCTAGCCCTTTGAGTAGCAGTCTCTTCAGAATCAGCAAAGTCCAAATGTCAAAACCTCAGAAACACCTGGTTAATACACCTTGTAACTAGTTTCCTTATATCTCCTCTCCCCCACCAGAGTGAGAGATCCTTTAAAAATACATGTATGAAAACATTTACTCCTTAGTCCCAAATCCATCAGTAGCTCCCCATTGCTCTTCCTAGGAGTCGTGAATGATATGGTCCCTAATTACCTATCAGGCTTCATTTTGCACCTTCTTCCCTTTATGAACCCCAGCCATGCTAGCTTGCTTTCAGCTCTTTAAATGTGCCGTATTCCCTCCCTGGACTGTGACATGTACAGTCCTCTCTGAGTGGAACATTCTAACTTACTTCCTCTTCCCTATGTTGCTGCCTAAGCACTCTGGAGCTATCAGTTTGAGCATCGCTTCCTTAGTGAAGACTTCCCCTCCATCCCCAGGCCAGGTCATGACACATTCCCTGTTTCAGACTCTCATTTCATTTCATGATCCTCCTTCAGCGTACTTGTACTTATCAAAGCTTGTGATTATATGCTGATTTGTTTGATTAATTTCTGATCCCTTGGATCCATGAAGGCAGAACTGTGTCCATTTGGTTCCCATTATGTTCCTGATTCCTAGCAGAGTGCCTCCATAAATATAGAAGCCTTCCATAAATATGTGTTGAATGACTGAATAAACGCCAGTTTTGGTTTAGGATGTAGACAATATATTCAACTTAAAGACTGAGTTGGCAAAACAGAAATGGTCTTCCTGAGACTGCTTTTTAAAAAGCACTTGAAGCTGATGCATAATTGCTCTGAGTGATGTGTTACCGAAGTGATGGGAGCCATACCGACTGTCTCTACTGGGCATTGTGTGTCATGGCAATAAGATATCTGACATGATTTGGAACATGAAGAAAATAGATTGTGAAAAGTCATAAATATATGGAAGGTTTTTCCCTTCTCATGAGGATCACCTGAAAATTGCTCTTAGTGGCCAGTGGCATGTTTTATGGCTGACTCTTAAGGGAAGATAAGAAAAGGTGGTCTGTGGGAAGATCTTTTTAGACTGTATATAGAAAGGGAAATTTTGACTTGTTTTTCTTTTACTCACGCTTTATAAAAATGTATATAAACACTGCATAACGTTAACCACTTCCCAGATGTTTATTATGAGGAAAGAATCCTAAAAAAACAAGCATCTATACACTGGATTATTTAAAATTAGACTTGAGCTCTGGGTACTCTGAAAAGAGGGATAGGATTTCAATTTTTAAAAAACATAGAGGTTGTCAAACGTGTAAGCTAGAATAACTAAAGTGCCACAGAACAGAGCAGACAATTCCCTGTCACGGTGGCTCTACTACCCTAATGGGAGATGTCAAAGCTCTTTCTTTTATATAATTTCAGAAGGCACGATGGAGTTTTAAAATCTTTTTTTTTTTTTATAGTACTACTCTCCAGTTCCCCGCTTATCCACTTCTTCTTCTCCAGGGCTTATCTTCTCTTTGCATAGAGGAAGTAATACAAAAATTTGATCAGATGAAGCAGAGAATTGATGTAATATACCAGATTGGATGTTGCAACTGGATGGTCATGGTGGCTGTGGTGTATATTTGATCTGCATAATACTTTGGTGTGTCCTGCAAAGGGTGTGAAGTTTTGTGAATATTTTTCAACACTTGAAATTAAGAGACTACACGTTAACATTCATACTTTAATTGAAAAAATGGGACACCCTGGGAGTCCTGAGCCTACGTCTCTGCACAACCCTGTTGCCCTTGCTGAGTGGAGCCCTTAACCAGGACACATGCTCGCCAGTGTGCCAGTATCCCTACATGGCCCTTGTCACATTTTTGTATTAACTGTCTGGCCCCTGCAGGCATTTGACTTTGTGATTCTTAAAATATACGATACAAGCAATTACATTATTTCTCCATTTGCTCTGACTGCAGAGAGGGTCTTTTTATAGACGAATTCATGCAAAGAGCTCCTTTCTGAAATCTAGAAGATGCACAATTTGCAGTGAGCAGAGTGCAGTGACTTAGCTTGTGGATCACTTCTATGTGAAACTTTAAATATGTAATTCCCTTAGATCTTATTGTCGTAAAGATTTAAAGAAACTTACAGAACTGTCAGATGTTTCTCTTCATATTTTTGGCAAAAGAAGAAAAATTACTGGGCTATTTCATTCCTAAGATCTAAAAGATGGCATGCAATGGCTATTTATAATGTCAGTGGACCATTACCTTATTTTTTGAATACCCTAAGTAGCTTAGTTTGTGAATACCCTAAGACTCTTACAAGAAAATTCGCAAATGGGCAAGACGCTTACCTAGAAGGTAGTTTGTGACTATTTGCTTTACTTTTCACTATTTGCTTAACTTTTCAAATAAGTGGCATAAAATTAGATTAATTGGGCAACGTAGAACGACAGGGAAGTAGAGCCAAAATATGGATCAGGAGAAAATATATATAAATAAATCAAGAAACACACCATATTTGCAGATTGTATTCCATGGGATGAAACCTTTCTAATGTTAGTGTGTCCCTACTCCTCTTACTTATTTACATAGTGATAAGAAGTTGAATTCATGAGATTGGAAATTAGATTATTTTCCATTGTATCTTTAGCATGGACAAACTAGCACATAATAAGCATTCAATACAAACATATACACACGCAAGTGAGTTATAATCATTTTTGTGAAGGACAGTTCAAGATTACTGAAGTAAACTTAGAGGTACTTAGAGGTAAACTTAGAGGTAGCTTAGAATACTTTAAAACTCTGAATTTAATAATGGGATAAATGGGCTCAGTGTGTGTCCCAAAACTCTTAGGCTCCCAAAATGTACATCTACCTACCCTCATCCATGGACCCATGGTTCTGTGGTTCTCTTCTTCTTGTGCCATTCTTTACTTTCAACCTTAGAACATTACTCTGCATTCAGTAGTATCTTTTATCTCAATATTTGTTTACTGGCAAACTATTCTCAGCCTACTCCAATAATAATGTCAACAAAAAACTCGTGTGCAGGGCTGCTAATTTGGTTGGGTCTTGCACAACAAGACCGTGGCCAAGAGAGCTTGAAATCTAGTGTCTGGGTGGTTGCAGGGAACCTCATCATCTGATCCATCCTTCTCATTGATCACCTTCCTCTACTCCTATTGACCAGCACTTTGCTCAGGTGTCTACCGCAGACTTGAACTTTCTTGTGAGTTTCTTTGTTCAAAAACATAACAAAGACTTCTAGTTTTGAATTCCACATGTAAGGAGATGGGAAATCACTGCTTCATCCTAACAACAAGTAAAAAGTTTAACAGATTGAAAAATCAACAACTCTTCTAGGATCCTTAAGAAAAGAGAGGACACAGGGTAAACTGCTGCCTCCAAATTTAGAGAGACAGACAGGCATATATAGAGAGACATGGCTCAGTGGAGCAGAGACTCACAAGCAGAAACTGACACAGGAACCAGTGCTGGAGTAAGAAAACCTACACTGTAATTGGTAGCTATTAAGCAAACTATATTAATAATCACTTTGAACAGCAATGTTCTAAATGCATCAATTAAAAGGCAGTGATTGTCAGAGTGTATCAAAAAAATAACATCTAGCTATATGTTGTCCACAAGAAACTACCTTTAAATATAAAGACTCACATAGATTAAAAGCAAATGGATGGAGAAAAATATGCCATGCTAACACTAATCAAAAGGAAACAAGCATAGCCATATTAATTTCAAACAAAGCATACTTCAAAGCAAGAAAAGTTATCAGGGATAAAGGGGTTAATGCTCTGACAATTCTTAACATGTATGCACATAAAACAGAGTGTCAAACTATGTGAGGAAAAAACTGATAGAACTGCAAGAAGAAATAGATGAATCCACTATCATAGTTGAAGACTTCACTACTTCTCTATCAGAAATGGATGAATACAGCAGGCAGAAAATCAGTAAGGACATAGCTGAACTCAACAGTACCATTAATCAGCACAATAAAATTGACAACTATAGACTACTTCTTCCAACAACAGCAGAATACACATTATTCTCAAGCTCACATGGAACATCACCAAGATAGACCACATTCTGGGAGATAAAATACACCTTAACAAGTTTAAAATAATAAAAATTATATAACATCTGTTCTCAGATCACAATGGAATTAACCCAGAAATCAATAATAGAAAGATAACTGGAAAGTCCCCAAATAAGTTGAGATTAAACAAGATACTTTTAAGTAACAAAGGAGTCAAATAAGAAATTCCAAGAGAAATTTTGAAAGATATTGGTAAATGAAGATGAAAACACAACTTATCAAAATTTATAGGATGCAACAAAAGCAGTGGTTAGAGGGAACTTAACAGCAGTGAATGTATATATTAGAAAAGAAGAAAGACCTAAAATCAGTCATCTAAGCTTCCATTTTAGGACACTAAAAATAGAAAAGCAAATTAAATCCAAAGTAAGCAGAAGAAAGTGAATAATAAGAATCATAGGAGAACACAGTAAAATTGAAAACAAAGAATCAGTAGAGAAAATCAATTAAACCAAAAGCTAGTTCTTAAAAAGATCAATAAAACTGATAATCCTCTAGCCAGGATAGCTAAAGAGAGGGAGAGAGGAGATATAAATTACTAATATCAGAAATGAAAGAGGGGCCATCACTGCAGATCCCATGGACATTAAAAAAATAGTAAAAAAAATACTATGAACTACACCCACAAATAAGATAATCTAGATGAAATGGGCCAATTTTTAAAGGACAATCTGCTAAAACTTACAGAAGAAGAAATAGACAATTTGAATAAGCCTATGTCTATTACAGAAACATAATGGACAAACAGAAAACACAAAGCCCAGATGTGTTCAGTTGTGAATTCTAACAAATATGTAAAGAAGAAATTATACCAATTCGGGGTTTATATCTATTAAAGAAATTTAATTAACAAACAGAAAGCACCAAGCTCAGATGTGTTCAGTGGTGAATTCCACCAAATATTGAAGGAAGAAATTATATTGGTTCTCTAAAATCTCTCTCAGAGGATACAAACAGAGGGGATACTTCCTGACTCATTGTATGAGGCCAGCATTACACTAATACCATAAAGAAAGACATTAAAAGAAAAGAAAACTATAGACCAATATCTCTCATGAATAGAGATGCAAAATCCTCAACAAAATGTTAGCAGATTGAATCCAAAATGTATAAACATAATTATAGTACACTATGACCAGTGGGTCTATCCCATGTATGCAAGGCTGGTTCAACATTTGAAAATCAATAAATATAATCCATCACATTAACAGGCTAAAAAGAAAAAAACACATGATCATATCAGTAGAAGCAGAAAAAGTATTTCACAAAATGCAATGCCCATCCATGAAAAAACTTTCAGTAATGTAAGAATAGAGGGGGACTTCCTCAAGTTGATAAAGACTATCTACAGAAAACCTAGAGCTAACATCATACAATAGTGAGAACTACAAAGCTCTCCCACTCAGATCAGGTACAAGGCAAGGATGTCCACTCCTTTTCAACATCATACTGGAAGTCCTTGCTTATGCCATAAGACAAGAAAAAAAAATGTGATACAGATTGGGAAGGAGGAAATAAAACTGTCTTTGTTCACAGATGACATAATCATTTTATAGAAAATCCAAAAGAATCAACAATATCCACAGAATGCACAACACTGTGAGTGAACCCTAAAGTAAACTATGGACTTCAGATGATTATGATATGTCAATGTAGGTTCATCAGTTGTAACAAATATACCACTCTGATGGGGCACATTGAAAATGGAGGAGGCTATGCATGTCTGAGAACAGGGGATACATTGAAAATCTCTGTACCTTCCTCTCAGTTTTGCTGTGAATCTAAAACTGTTCTAAAAAAATATTTTAAAATGACAACAACAAAACAGAATGAAGGGATCTAATTGGCTCAGATTTCTCTGTGGATATCTCTTTTTTGGGGTCAGATGTTCACTTCTTACCCAATCAACTGTAATGGGAAGATTTATGGAACCCACTATTTAGCAGGAGTTATGGATAAAGCAGGATATAATGGTGTCATATTCTGTCTGGGCTACTACAGCAAACTACCAGAGACTAGGTTGCTTCTAAACAATATAAATTTAATTCTCACAGTTCTGGAGGCTGGCGGTCAGAGATCAGGGTGTCAGCACAGTTGGATGAGGGCAGTCTTCTGGGTTGCAAACTTCTCGTTGTATCCTTAAATGGCAGAAGAGGGTAGGGAAATCTGTGGTGTCTCTTTAAGAGCATTAATCTCATTCAAGAAGTCTCTGCCTCATGACCTAATCATCCCCAAAGGACCCACCTCCTGACACCATCACTTTGGGGGTTAGGTTTCAATATATGAATTTTGGGGAGACAGTAATATTCAGACCATAGCAAACTGTATAGGTGAAAGTTTGAGCAAGGGGACCACTCTGAATCTAGCTGTAGCTAAAGGACATAAGCCCCTCCAGGAATATAACTGATGGAGAACATCGCTCATTTAGCCCTGTATGGGGCTTGAGGAGCAATGCAATTCAAGAACACAACAATCTAAGTTTGGACAAGGCCTCCATTCACTAGTGGCAGACAGAGCTATAATCAAATTGAGGTGATGAATGATGGCAGCATCATGGCAAGTCAGACCATTAGCACCCAGAAGAAGTGAGAATCACTGTGGATAGAGGAAAGTCTCCTCTGCTGTAGCAAAATCAATAGTGATTAATGGGATGGAAATTTGAGACTGGGCAATTCAGATGCTCTTAATGTGACTTAAAGCAGTGCTACTCAAGTGTGTGAGCTGGGTGGAAATGCACATTCTCAGTCATAAAGCTCAACCTAATGAATCAAAATCTCTGGTGGTGAGAGACTGATTCTCTATGTGATTTGGGTGTGCACTCAAGTTTGAGAAGTGCTGGCTTAGAGGATAGAGTCTTCCCTACCTGATGGAAGGCCTCATAAAAGATGGGGGAGAAAATAGCCTGGGAGGGATGTGAGTGCGTTAGTTCTGGGGCTTGAGGAGACAGAGATCTTTGGAGCAAATAACAATTTAAAAGTGTCATCCAGGATTTGTAAAGCGAAGCCTGTTTACCCTTAGGGGGACGTTAGTATAAATAAGGGGCGGAGCTTCTGGAAAAAGAGAAGCTTCTGGAAAAGCACCTCTTTCTTTCTACCCCAGGAAAATCTGAACTGACTCACAAGGTCAGAGATAATGATGTCCTCCAGTCACGCCCACCTGTGTAGGATCAAGGACATGGCTCAGGGGTTCATAGACCTATAGACACAGATCTTATGGATACTGCACATACCAGATAACATTCTCTGGGAGCCCCCAGCAGGGTTTGCCAACTGTAGCAAATGCTCAAGAGTTTCTTCCCCAACACGAATTCTTATGAAAAGTGTAGAAAGTAAGGCTACATTTCTTTTTATAGTGGATGATTATTATAAAGATCTTTCTGATTTTCTCTGAGGGCCTTGGAATATGTAGATTAAATAATTGTTTCATGCCCAGGGTAGATATTTTTTTATCTGCACGAGTTTATTAAGTAGAATGTGATGATATCTATGAACCAGGCTGGGCACTCTCCTTTGAAGCCAGGCTACTTGACAGAATTTTTTAAAAGCTCTGGGTCACTGCTGTTTTCTACCTGTATTTCCTGATCTACCTTACTCCCAAAACAAATACAGAGGACACCAGATAATGTCCAGTTACCCTTAATACCATGGAAATAAACAAGATGACCCAAAGACGTCCTACTTTGTATGATTCCATGAAGATCAAAGTGAATCAGAGCTTTGCCATTTCTACCAGTTACAATTATTATAAACATCTTCATCAGTTCTTCAATAACATTCTATCCTGGCTTGGCTAATAAAATTGCTGGACTTTGACATGTAATATTCACAGATGCTAATAAAACTGTTACGATAGGTATGGTTATGATAAGTTATTTTTGAAGATGTATATTTGGAGGGATGTTCTATTGTTAAATACTGTACTCTTTAAGTCCAGGTCTAGACCTGTCTGCAGCTCAGCCTCAGAAAATATTGATTTTAAGTTAAGTTTGACATTTAATCTTTCTATCAAGTCAAAAGACCATATGAAGACAAAAGGGAGATAGAGATTGAACTTTAGAAAAGAAATGAAAAAGATGTGATAGTAGCTCTTAGGTAAAACTGGGTGGTATTAAGTAACCCATTCAACAAACAGTGAATTTAGATGCCATATCTTTTAGAAGATTAGCTTATAAATCTAACTTTTAAATTTTGTGAACAATTTTAGTTGATGAGACAGGTTATGGAGAAAATCAAATTGCATTTATAATTTATCATATGAGTTTCATTATCTTTAGACAATGCTGTGTATGAGAGGACAAAGAATTCCACTATTTTCTCTCCAACATGAAACGGATAGGATCTCAGGGTAGCCACAGACATGGCTGAGGGATACATCCAGTAGGTCAGTTATCTCCCCAAATATACCTGATAGAAACCTGAAGTAATAAGTTATTTTACATAAATAAAACCTTTAAGAACGATATGAAAATTTTTATTCTTTCAGTCAGACAGACCCACCCAAAAACTTGCCTTTGGACATAATGACTACCGTTTGAAGCCCTAATGCTGGAGTATGAGTGAGCATCATTAATAATCTGATAGTGTAATGAAGTTACCTGCAACAGAGTTGAGGTTGAAAGACCCTGATGTGTCATGTTTTAGACCAGAATACTTTGTGTCAGACTGAGGGCAGCTGCAGCTGGCCATTTTCTCTTCCTGATAAAGGATATCTGAATATAAGTCGGGGAACTATGGTACCAGTCTCTAATGATCAGTCCATCAGTACTTGCCAAACAAATCTACCTGGTTTATGGCCATGTTTGTTGTACTTACTTAATTAAATTTGACAAAAAATTTATGGAGTCTATATTAAGTGCAAGGTGCTGTGGAAGAATCAAATATAATAAAATATATAATAGGGTTTGATATAATCATGACAAGTTGCTGTTAGGTCTTCATTGTTTCCAAAGTACTGGCACATTCATTATCCCATTTGACCTTCTCAACAACTCTTACCCCTCAGAGTTGAGGAGACTGAAGTTTGCACACTTTCTCGCTGTCACACTTATCTCTGCCCAACTTGCATCACAGCAATTGATTTGTTGCCATCCACTCTTTATTGATGAACACCATGTGGTGGAAAACATCACTGACACAGGATATCCTAGTGGCTGAGCCACTCTTCACCCTGGACGTGAAAGATGCTGCCTGCCAAGTGGAACTGACCCGGAAGGTGAGAGGTTTGCAGCATGGCTGCCCATTGACATTGAACTAGAACCTGAATCCCTTACCTTGACTGCCAGGCCCTGCCTACCCGACAGCCCTCACGGCCCCCACATCTCTCTCTGTGCTGCCTCCACACGCTGTTAGAACGTGCTGAGCCCCTCCTATCTGTGGTAGGCTGAAAAATGCTCCCCCAGAAAATGTATCTATGTCCTAATCCGTGAAAACTGTGAATGTGACCTTACATGGCAAAAAAGGGGATGTAATTTTTTTTTGCAGTTGTGATTAAATTAGGTGTCTTGAGCTGGAGAGACTGATTATTCTGAATTATCTGGTGGGTCCTAAATGCCATCATGATGTCCTTATAAGAGGGAGATTAGTCAGACACACACAGAGGAGAAAATTGGAAGATGCTGGCCTTGAAGACTAGAGTCATTCGGACACAAGCCAAGAAATGCTGGTAGCCACCAGAAGCTGGGAGAGGCAAGGAACAGATTCTCCCCAGCACCTCCAGAGAAAGCATGGCCTTGCAAACACCTTGTTTTCAGACTTCTGGCCTCTAGAACTGTGAGAGAATAAATTTCTGTTGTTTCAAACCACCAAGTTTGTGTTAGGTTTTTACAACAGCTGTAGAAACTAATACACCATCTTAGGGCTTTTACGGTTCCTTCTGCCTGCAACTTATCCTATGAAACCTTCTGCCTCTCTCTTGCTCCTGAGGATGCAGTTGAAATACCAGCTCTTCAGGGAGGACTTCCCTGACCATTCGAGCTAAGGTAGTCCGCCCCACTGAGACATTCTTTATCACATCACCTGTTTTATTTTCTTCATCATTGTTAGAAATTATTTATATTTATTTTTTCTTTGAGTGGCTTATTATCTCATTCCAGTGCATAAAACAGTATCTGGCATGTAATACCTGCTTATTAAATATTTGTTAAAGGAAGGAAGAAAAGAGGAAAGAACATTACTAATTGCTTGGTGTTAAAGAAAATGTTATATAATAAACATCTGGGCTCTCAAAAAAAATTTTGGCTACTATGGTGAATGTCTTCTACTAGATAGGGTTGCCTATATACAATCCTATAAATAAAATACAAGGCACTCAGTTAAGTAGGAATTTCAGATAAACATAAATAATTTCAGTATAAGTATGTCCTACCAGATACTGCATGGGACATACTTGTGCTAAAAATTATCAAATTCAAAATTCAAATTTAGCTGGGCATCTTATTTTGTTTGTCTTATTTTTACTACCCCTGGCAACCCTAGCTGTAAACCACTATAGTCTGTCATAGACAGAGACTGTCAGAAGATGAAGGGATTAAAAACAACAACAACAAACAAACAAACAAACAAAAACTCTTCCCTTGAAAATCTTGTCTCATGCAATTATTCATCAAAATCTTGGAACTACACACATATCAATAAGTTTATCCTTTTCTCTTTGAAGGAAAACTAAAGAAGTTGTGCTTGTTTACTCACATCACTCAGGGAAAGGAAGTCACCCACTCTGCTAGAGGAAAGCCCTGATGGTGTCACATGTGAATCTGTATGGGTAGCTCCAGAACTGGGTATAGATTGATCCTACAGAGTAGATCTTGACACCAAAAGCATGATGCTTACTAGACTTCATCAAAATGAAAAAATTTTGCTATGTGAAAGAGCCTGTTAGGATAAAAAGACAAGCTAGAGGATGGGAGAAAATATTTACAAACCATACATCTGACAAAGGACTCATATCTTAAGATATAAAGAACACTCAAAACTCCACAGTAAAACAAAGAAACAAACAAAAAGACAATTCAATTTGAAAATGGGCAAAAGACATTGATACATTTCACTAAGGATATATGAATGGAAAATATGCACATGAAAAGCTATTTGATATTACTTGTCATTTATGGAGGAAGTGAGCCTTAAGCCTGCAATCCATATTTTGTCTATCAGCCAGGATCCTGGGGAATAAAGTTGCAGTTGATGGCAAGTAATAGGATGCATGCACCCACTCAGTCCAGGATGAGAGGGAGAGTGGAGACCTGGCATCCTTGGCAGGGGCAGGTCCTGCTGGCTGTACTGACCCAGAGAGACCAGAGGAACAACCCTGTGCCATGAGAGCAGAGAACACGCATCATGAGTGCAGTGGCTCTTAACATGCCAGGTCCACTCAATAGAGAGCGTGGCCTGATAACCATCAGGTCTGATAAGCCAACCTCTTCCCATGGGGGAGGGGGGTAGTCAGGAGTAAGATGGGGTGGACACTCCCTCTCTAACACCTCCTTGTCACAGAGAAAGTATACTTGGATACTCCCTTCCCTTTGGGTCAAGGCAGGCATATGAAAAGAGGAACATAAATATTACTCCCTAAAATGCTGCCTCAAGGAAAGGAGGTATTTACAAGACCAGGTTGTCAGTATTACTGATGGATGCGACCAGTCTTTAAGCCTGCTAAAATAAGAGACTCCCTGAGAGCCAAAAGGTTTCCACTGGGTAACAGAAAGGTCAGAACATCCCCCAAAGCATACTCCAATAGTTGTGTTTACCTTGAAGTCCCTTGGGAATCTAAAAATAAGAAGTTCTGTGTTGAAAAGCTACTCATCAGTAAGGAAACAGAAGTGCCAGCCATCCAAATGCAGAGCCCCAAACTGCATGCCTCATTACCTACTGTCATACAGCATGGGGCTCAGTTCTGCTCCGCTCTTATCAATGAGTTCACTCACCACAATATAGGAAAACATTCTAGAAGAAGACATTCTGATAATGATTAAAAATATAAATCCATCACTAGGGGCAATGTTGTTTTCTTTTTAATTCATGAACAACATTCTTCTCAATCATCTCAGGAGGAGGGGAAATAAAAGAAGCATCTTAGTGAGGACCCACCCCCATCTTTCACAAATTTCCCTGGAATTTTGTTTTAAAGAAGACCAGAGACTATCACAGATACAGTTTTTCTCCTCAGCACCAACTTACAAAAAGTTTTGTGATCTTTTTGTTTTCTAAAATGCATTAATTTCACATTTCAAAGAAGACACTGAGCCCTAGTGGTTACGAATAGAATTAGGTGTATTTTCAAAGACTCAAACTTCAAGAACTGAGGCCGAGGTAAATTCATTCTTCCAGACCATTGTTTAATATTTCTGATAGGTAATTGGCCCAACTCTATTCTTGTGCCTTAAAGAAATAAATGTAAATCTAATGGATGAGCCAGTGCAATTGGATCATTTTATTTGCTTTAAAAAAGGCATAATATCTGGATCAAGTTGTAGACAAGAAGTTCTTCAAGTTTGGCTTCACAATACATTTTATATTCTTCTGTAAGTTTCTAGCAATATTTGAGACTCCTTAAAGGTTTATACGTTTGAAAACTTTCTAGAATGTATAATCAACTAATTAAAAGGATTAATTATAAAAAGCAATCTTATAAATTTCAAATTTTCATTGTTTCTAATTAAAAAATATGTATGTTCATTGTAAAATCTCAAAGTTTATAAAGTAAAAAATAGAAATTTCTCTAACTTCTACTCCAATTCTACACTCCAGACATATCCATGGTTAATAGTTTGACATGTATCTTTTCAGATTTTGTTTTCCTATTCACATAGAAACATATATGTAAATACATTTTAATTGTCTTTAATCTTTATTATGAAAAATTTCAAAGTTGAAGAAATTAGAATATTATAATGAGCCAATATATACCTATCACCCAACTTCAACTGTTTTCAATTTTCTGTCAATCTTGCTTTATCCATTTCCCACCTACTTTCTTCCATCCTTCACTGGGTTATTTGTAAGCAAATCTAAGTCATAATATTTTATTAGTAAATACTAAGAACTTTTAAAAATAATTACCACACCTAAAATTTTCTAAATGATTAACTCTTAAATAACATGAAATACTGTTCAAATATTCCTAAATATTTGAAAATATATATAACTATATATATGTATATAAATATGTAACAGAACTATACTAGACATAGTGCTATGTTTCTGCAGAAAAAAATTTAAACTTTAAAAATAAATTATAGATCAAAGAGTGTTGTTGGGATCCATTGGGACTTTTCAGCTTATGTTTTACACCCCTTCTATTAATTTATAAAGTTCTACTCTCTGAGGTCAGGCTTAAGGCTCACTTCCTCCATAAGTGACAAGTAATATCAAGTAGCTTTTCATGTGCATATTTTCCATTCATATATCCTTAGTGAAATGTCTCAATGTCTTTTGCCCATTTTCAAATTGAATTGTCTTTTTGTTTGTTTCTTTGTTTTGCTGTGGAGTTTTGAGTGTTCTTTATATCTTAAGATATGAGTCCTTTGTCAGATGTATGGTTTGCAAATATTTTCTCCTATCCTCTAGCTTGTCTTTTTATCCTCTTAACAGACTCTTTCACATAGCAAAAGTTTTTCATTTTGATGAAGTCTAATGTGCATCATGCTTTTGGTGTCAAGTCTAAGAAGTCATCACTAAGCCTTAGATTGCCAGGGTTTCTCCTATGTTATCATCTAAAAGTTCTATAGTTTTATGTTTTGCATTAAGGTCTATGACTCTTTTTGAGTTAATTTTTGCATAAGATATGAGACTTAATTCAAAGTTCACTTTTTCTATGCATATTCAATTGCCCCAGTACCATTGATTGAAAAGACTACCTTTTCACAAATTGCTTTTTGCATTTTTGTCAAAAATCAGTTGGCTGTTCTTGTGTGGGGTTACTTCTGGCTTTTCTGTTTTGTTCCATTGATCTATGTGTCAATTGATTAATATAAATTTTATGTAATGTTTCTAAATATTTCCTAGTATACACCCTAGGCACCTGCCCACTACAGTTCATTGCTGCTCTCAATCAGGGACTCTTAATTGTGTTCCTAGAATAAGTTTTTTGGTCTGTGAAGGAAATACAGAGAATCTTGAATATTATTCTGTTCTAATGGTACTGTGTGAATTTCCTTGTGAAAATACCTAGTCTCTTTATTAAAAAATTTTTTTAATTATCAAGAACAGGAAAATTTCGAGTCTATCTTCATGTCATTTCTTATTTGATGTTTATGTAAAACAAATGTCCCACATTCATTTCTCTTTAATGCCTAACTTTCAACAACATGAATCCCCTTTCCATTTGCCTGTAGAAATTTGATTCTTTCTCTCAGGTCTCTGAGAATACTCTCTCATGCTTACATGTTTCACCAATGTATCCCAGATGGCTGTCACTTTAGCTGGCCATCTGGTCTTGACCTCTGCTTAGCTTTTCTGCAGGCCCCTCTCGCTGCCTTGACGTGGGTCTTCTGCTAGCTGCTGCTGTAGTTCTCTCTATACTGCTTTGTTTCAGGTATGGGCACAGATGTCCAGGCCAGTCCCTAAATTTCCCAACATAATAGCTGGGACCAGGCTGCCTATTTAACAAGACTTTACTAAAAACTTGAGTGTAATGCAGAGGATTGTGACATAGACAATTTGAAACACACATGAAAATGATTTCAGGGTCAGGCTGGAGCCCCTCCACAGGTCCCCTACCAGACACTCTCTCACCAGTCCCTGGCCTGCCCTGAAGTTGTGAAGGCTCGCTGCTCTTACCCCAAGAGAGGTGCCCTTGGGCATCTCCCCTTCTATATCTCAAGCTTCCAAACTCCTTGAGGCTCCAGAAAAGAAACTCTTTATTGTATAGCACAGTTTAAGGCCCACCTCCAAGAATTCCTTTTTACTGGACCAGGTTAACATCTCGAAACAACCTTTTTTTTTTTTTAAGATTTAATTTTATTTATTTTTGGTTGCATTGGGTCTTCGTTGCTGTGTGCACGCTTTCTCTAGTTGTGGCGAGCAGGGCTACTCTTCACTGTGGTGTGCAGGCTTCTCCTTGAGGTGACTTCTCTTGTTGTGGAGCATGGGCTCTAGGCACGTGGGCTCAGTAGTTGCGGCACGTGGGCTCCAGAGCACAGGCTCAGCAGCTGTGGCACACGGGCTTAGTTGCTCCACGGCATGTGGAATCTTCCCAGATCGGGGATTGAACCTGTGTCCCCTGCTTTGGTAGGTGGATTCCTATCCACTGCATCACCAGGGAAGTCCAAAACAACTTATTTTTATAAGGGGAACTTACTTCTTATTCAAAGGAGTTGGCCCTAGAGGTCCCACAAGAACTATAGTTTAGCATGTATAATAAGGAGTCTGACTCCACTGGTTAATGTTTGGCTGTACGTCGCCTTTAGCCTCATTCTTCCCTCTTCTTCTCATGTCCCACATCTGGGAAAATGATGGAGCAAGTCCAGATGCTCCCTCCTTCGGGATGGTAGGTGGTTCAAGCCATGCAAGCCTTTGCCTGTGCAGGGAAAGCCTCACCCCCGGCTCCATCCCCTAACCACAGTAAATACGCAAAGCCAGTCTCATTTCTTGCTCTCTTGAGTCATTTTGGGCCTGCTTGGGAGGCCTGCCCTGCTTGGCCCAGAAAGCCTCCATTATGTAATAATAAATCTCTTCATACCCTCTTGGTATTCGTGTGACATCATCAATCTTGACACTCAAACCAAATTTTGGATGCGGGTCCATCCTGCTGAGACTGATCTGGATATCATGATAACATCAGAATATGTCTCAAAAACACATTAGAGAATAGCTTGAGTTAAGTTTTGGCAGTTCTTGCTCTTTTGGCAGTCCAGCGCTCTTTAGGGTTCCTTCATAAACAAGAGGTAAAGATGAGACTTCATGTCTCGTTTTGTTTATGCAAGACACACAAACATTCCCAAGAAAATTTCAGAGCTCATAGTCTAAATTTGTATTTAGAATGCACCAATCTTCCTAAAGGAAACAGCTGATGGGAATCAACTCTACCCACAAAGAAAATGACATTTTAAATTTTTATACGGATCAGAAACCCTGTCTACTCTGGAACATCAACTTTACCTTTTTATAATCAAAAGTCCTATTAAAAGGTCCCACCCCTCTCCAAAAAAAAGAAAAGAAGTACAAAGTTAAATCAAATCTTGGCCAGCAGGGAAACAGAAAAATACCTTGAAGCTTTAAAATAACAGGTCTTACTCTGCCTCTGGATCTCCTCACCATCAGAGTAACTGGGAAAAAAACCACCTCCACCAAAACTTAACCCAAACACCTTCATCCCTCGACCTTTCATGAGTAGCTACAGAACTACCAAATTTAACCAAAAATGTTATTCTCTTCCATGAATCCACTCCTAATTTCCCACACTGTGAGTTTCCTTACGGGATTAATCCAGGCTTATTTAAAAAGTAAATCTAGATAAGATTGAATTTTTTCAAAGGTAATAGGCATATAATTTAGGTATTCATTATATACAAGAATACAGAAATTCCAGAAATATGAATACTCTCCAACAAAGTTGGCCTGTATTAGGTACTGTAACTTGAGGTCTGTCTGCAGAACTTTACTTATTTAAACTATTTCAGTGTCATTTCACTAGGAAAATTAATGCCCAAACTACTTAAGACATGAGGACATGGAGTTTGAGAGCTTCGCCCATGTTTGCCATTACCAAGAGGCAGTAAGTAGAAGTAGTAGCCACAGAGAGGGGAGAAGGGAGTCTCAACCACAAAGATGAACACTCAACTAAGAATCATTAACCACGTAAGGAAAGCAGCACCATGAAAGATATGCAGCAAATAAACTTAAAAGTCAATACCTGAGCAAACAGACTTAATAGGATACATAAATATATTTTAAAATGTCATGTTTAATATCTTCAGAGGGGTAAGAGAAGATATTATATCCACAAAATGAGAAGGCTCTACTATTAAAAAGAACAAATTGGGGATTCTACAAATAAAAATACAAAAATTAAGTCACCAAGATAAATAAGTAAATAATGTATAAATTGTCAGTAGAAGATCGAGATGACTAAAGAACCAAGTAGAAAGTGGGACTATTGAAAATTATTAAGGGATTCTCCCAGATTATAAAACAAAAGAGTAAAGATAAAACATGAGAGAAAAATAGGGACATGGAAAATAGCTCCAGAAACTCCAATATCAACATGGTACATGTTGCAGAATAGCAGGTGTTACAGAAGAGGAGAACATAAAGAATCAAGGAGAGGAACTAAGCAAAAGAATAATAGTAGAAAATTCTCCACCAAGAGAGAAATCTTCAGATTGATGGTGTTCACCAGAGGCTGGGCAAATGACATATCATAGTAAAATTTTACCTATCAAAGATAAAGAGGAAATCGTAAAAGTTTTCAATGAATAGTGAAAACAAAACCAAATAAACAAAATATCAGGTTATCTATAAAGGAATGAGAATCAGGATGTTATGCCAAAGAAAACTATACCTCATCCAGAGAACTAAATTTTTTCCCCTTCAGTAAAAGAGTTATGAAATCTATCATATTATTTGCCTTTTTGCCCTGGATGACAGAAAACTGTAGTGATTAAGCACTGGAGCCATGTTGCCCTAATATGCTAGAATATTTTAACTTTCTCTTTTATTTGTTTCTGGTTGTCAATTACTTTGTCTATTTTACTAAGCTTTTTTTATGTCTTAAAATTGTTTTTAATTGTGAAATACATAAATACATAAAATTACCATCTTAGCAATTTAAGTGTACAGTTCAGTTGTGTTAAGTACATTCACATTGTTGTGCAACCAATCTAAAGAATTCATTTCATCTTAAAAAACTGAAACTGTGTACCCATAAAAAACGAACTCCCTCCATTCCCTCTCCCCGCAGTCTCTAGTAACCACTGTTCTACTTTCTGTCCCTATGCTTTTGACTACTCTAGGTACCTCACATACATAAATTCACACAGTATTTGTACTTTCCATGACTGACTTATTTTGCTTATCATAATGTCTTCAAGGTTCATGCATATTTTACTGTGTCAGAATTTCCTTGCTTTTTAAGGTTGAATAATATTCTGTTATATGCATATACCACATATTGTTTAACCATTCATCTCTCAAAAACTTGCGTTGCTTCAATATTTTGGCTACTGTGAATAATTCTGCTATGAACCTGACTATACAACTCTCTCTCCAAGACCTTGCTTTCAATTCTTTGGGGTATATACCCAGAATTTGGATTGTTGGATCATATGGAAATTCTGTTTAAAATTTTTGAGGAACTGCCATACTGTTTCCCATAGTGCTAAACCATTTTAGATTCCTACCAAAAGTATACAACGGTTTCAATTTCACCACATCCTCACCAAAATTTTATGTTTCTTTGCTAGTAACCATCCTTTTGGTTATGAGATTGTATCTCTTTGGGGTTTTGATTTATATTTCTCTAACAATTAGGGATGTTGAGCATGTTCCCATATTCTTCTTGACCATTTGTATGTCTTCTTTGGAGAAATGTCAAATTGAATCTTCTGCCATTTTTTTTAACATCTTTATTGGAGTATAATTGTGTGTTAGTTTACACACGCAATGGTGTGTTAGTTTACACATCATTCACAATGGTGTGTTACAATGGTGTGTTAGTTTCTGCTTTATAACAAAGTGAACCAGTTATACATATACACATGTTCCCATATCTCTTCCCTCCTGCATCTCCCTCCCTCCCACTCTCCCTATCCCACCCCGCTAGGTAGTCACAAAGCACCAAGCTGATCTCCCTGTGCTACGCAGCTGCTTCCCACTAGCTATCCACTTTATGCTTGGTAGTGTATATATGTCCATGCCACTGTCTCACCTCGTCACAGCCTCCCCCTCCCCCTCCCCATATCCTCAAGTCCATGCTCTAGTAGGTCTGTGTCCTTATTCCCGTCTTACCCCTAGGTTCTTCATGACCTTTCTTTTTCCTTAGGTTCCATATATATGTGTTAGCATACGGTATTTGTTTTTCTCTTTCTGACTTACTTTGCTCTGTATGACAGACTCTAGGTCCATCCACCTCACCACAAATAACTCAATTTCGTTTCGTTTTATGGCTGAGTAATATTCCATTGTATATATGTGCCACATCTTCTTTATACATTCATCTGTTGATGGACACTTAGGTTGCTTCCATGTCCTGGCTATTGTAAATAGAGCTGCCATGAACATTTTGGTACATGACTCTTTTTGAATTATGGTTTTCTCAGGGTATATGCCCAGTAGTGGGATTGCTGGGTCGTATGGTTGTTCTATTTGTAGTTTTTTAAGAAACCTCCATATTGTTCTCCATAGTGGCTGTATCAATTTACATTCCCACCGACAGTGCAAGAGTGTTCCCTTTTCTCCACACCCTCTCCAGCATTTATTGTTTCTAGATTTTTTGATGATGGCCATTCTGACTGGTGTGAGACGATATCTCATTGTAGTTTTGATTTGCATTTCTCTAATGATTAATGATGTTGAGCATTCCTTCATGTGTTTGTTGGCAATCTGTATATCTTCTGTGGAGAAATGTCTATTTAGGTCTTCTGCCCATTGTTGGATTGCGTTGTTTTTTTGTTACTGAGCTGCGTGAGCTGCTTGTAAATTTTGGAGATTAATCCTTTGTCAGTTGCTTCATTTGAAAATATTTTCTCCCATTCTGAGGGTTGTCTTTTGGTCTTGTTTATGGTTTCCTTGACTGTGCAAAAGCTTTTAAGTTTCATTAGGTCTCATTTGTTTATTTTTGTTTGGTTGTGTTTTGGTTTTTTTACTTTTTTTATTTTTTAGTGGTACACGGGCCTCTCACTGTTGTAGACTCTCCCATTGCGGAGCACAGGCTTCGGATGCGCAGGCTCAGCGGCCATGGCTCACAGGCCTAGCTGCTCCGCAGCACTGGGATCTTCCCGGACCAGGGCAAAAACCCGTGTCCCCTGCATCGGTAGGTGGACTCTCAACCACTGCGCCACCAGGGAAGCCCTTATTATTGTTTTTATTTCCATTTCTCTAGGAGGTGGGTCAAAAAGGATATTGCTGTGACTTATGTCATAGAGTGCTCTGCCTATGTTTTCCTCTAAGAGTTTGATAGTTTCTGGCTTTACATTTAGGTCTTTAATCCATTTTGAGTTTATTTTTGTGTATGGTGTTAGGGAGTGTTCTAATTTCATACTTTTACATGTACCTATCCAGTTTTCCCAGCACCACTTATTGAAGAGACTGTCTTTTCTCCACTGTATATTCTTGCCTCCTTTATCAAAGTTAAGGTGACCATATGTGCGTGGGTTCATCTCTGGGCTTTCTATCCTGTTCCATTGATCTATATTTCTGTTTCTGTGCCAGTACCATACTCTCTTGGTTACTGTAGCTTTGTAGTATAGTCTGAAGTCAGGGAGCCTGATTCCTCCAGCTCCATTTTTCATCCTCAAGATTGCTTTGGCTATTCGGAGTCTTTTGTGTTTCCATACAAACTGTGAAATCTTGTTCTAGCTCTGTGAAAAATGCGATTGGTAGTTTGATAGGGATTGCATTGAATCTGTAGATTGCTTTGGGCAGTAGAGTCATTTTCACAATGTTGATTCTTCCAATCCAAGAACATGGTATACCTCTCCATCTATTTGTATCATCTTTAATTTCTTTCATCAGTGTCTTATAATTTTCTGCATACAGGTCTTCTGTCTCCTTAGGTAGGTTTATTCCTAAATATTTTATTCTTTTTGTTGTAATGGTAAATGGGAGTGTTTCCTTAATTTCTCTTTCAGATTTTTCATCATTAGTGTATAAGAATGCAAGAGATTTCTGTGCATTAATTTTGTATCCTGCTACTTTACCAAATTCATTGATTAGCTCTAGTAGTTTTCTGGTAGCATCTTTAGGATTCTCTATGTATAGTATCATGTCATCTGCAAACAGTGACAGCTTTACTTCTTCTTTTCCAATTTGGATTCCTTTTATTTCTTTTTCTTCTCTGATTGCTGTGGCTAGAACTTCCAAAACTATGTTGAATAAGAGCGGTGAGAGTGGGCAACCTTGTGTTCTTCTTGATCTTAGCGGAAACGGTTTCAGTTTTTCACCTTGAGGACGATGTTGGCTCTGGGTTTGTCATATATGGCCTTTATTATGTTGAGGAAAGTTCCTTCTATGCCTACGTTCTGCAGGGTTTTTATCATAAATGGTGTTGAATTTTGTCAAAAGCTTTCTCTGCATCTGTTGAGATGATCATATGGTTTTTCTTCTTCAATTTGTTAATATGGTGTATCACGTTGATTGATTTGTGTATATTGAAGAATCCTTACATTCCCAGAGTAAACCCCACTTGATCATGGTATATGATCCTTTTAATGTGCTGTTGGATTCTGTTTGCTAGTATTTTGTTGAGGATATTTGCATCTATGTTCATCAGTGATATTGGCCTGTAGTTTCCTTTCTTTGTGACATCTTTGTCTGGTTTTGGTATCAGGGTGATGGCAGCCTCGTAGAATGAGTTTGGGAGTGTTCCTCCCTCTGCTATATTTTGGAAGAGTTTGAGAAGGATAGGTGTTAGCTCTTCTCTAAATGTTTGAAAGAATTCGCCTGTGAAGCCATCTGGTCCTGGGCTTTAGTTTGTTGGAAGATTAATCAGTTTCAATTTCAGTGCCTGTGATTGGTCTGTTCATATTTTCTATTTCTTCATGATTCAGTATTGGCAGGTTGCGCATTACTAAGAATTTGTCCATTTCTTCCAGGTTGTCCATTTTATTGGCATAGAGTTTCTTGTAGTAATTTCTCATGATCTTTTGTATTTCTGCAGTGTCAGTTGTTACTTCTCCTTTTTCATTTCCAATTCTATTGATTTGAGTCTTCTCCCTTTTTTTCTTGATGAATCTGGCTAATGGTTTATCAATTTTGTCTATCTTCTCAAAGAACCAGCTTTTAGTTTTATTGATCTTTGCTATCATTTCCTTCATTTCTTTTTCATTTATTTCTGATCTGATCTTTATGATTTCTTTCCTTCTGCTATCTTTGGGAGTTTTTTTGTTCTTCTTTCTCTAATTTCTTTAGATGCAAGGTTAGGTTGTTTATTCGAGATGTTTCCTGTTTCTTAAGGTAGTATTTTATTGCTATCAACTTCCCTCTTAGAACTGCTTTTGCTGCATCTCATAGGTTTTAAGTCATTATGTTTTCATTGTCATTTGTTTCTAGGTATTGTTTGATTTCCTCTTTGATTTCTTCAGTGATCTCTTGGTTATTAAGTAGTGTGTTGTTTAGCCTCCATGTGTTTGTATTTCTTACAGATTTTTTCCTGTAACTGATATCTAGTCTCATGGCATTGTGGTCAGAAAAGATATTTGGTACAATTTCAATTTTCTTAAATTTACCAAGGCTTGATTTGTGACCCAAGATATGATCTATCCTGGAGAATGTTCCATGAGCACTTGAGAAGAATGTGTATTCTGTTGTTTTTGGATGGAATGTCCTATAAATAGCAATTAAGTGCATCTTCTTTAATGTATCATTTAAAGCTTGTGTTTCCTTATTTATTTTCATCTTGGATGATCTGTCCATTGGTGAAAGTGGGGTGTTGAAGTGGCCTACTATGAATGTGTTACTGTCAATTTCCCCTTTTATGGCTGTTGGTATTTGCCTTATGTATTGAGGTGCTCCTATGTTTGGTGCATAAATATTTACAATTGTTATATCCTCTTCTTGGATCGATCCCTTGATCATTATGTAGTGTCCTTCTTTGTCTCTTGTAACAGTCTTTATTTTAAAGTCTATTTTGTCTTTTATGAGAATTGCTACTCCAGCTTTCTTTTGATTTCCATTTGCATGGAATATCTTTTTCCATCCCCTTACTTTCAGTCTGTATGTGTCTCTAGGTCTGAAGTGGGTCTCTTGTAGACAGCATATATATGGGTCTTGTTTTTGTATCCATTCAGCCAGTCTGTGTCTTTTGGTGGGAGCATTTAGACCATTCACCTTTAAGGTAATTATCGATATGTATGTTCCTATTCCCATTTTCTTAATTGTTTTGCATTTGTTATTGTAGGTCTTTCCCTTCTGTTGTGTTTCTTGCCTAGAGAAGTTCCCTTAGCATTTGTTGTAAAGCTGGTTTGGTGGTGCTGAACTCCCTCAGCTTTTGCTTGTCTGTAAAAGTTTTAATTTCTCCATCAAATCTGAATGAGATCCTTGCTGGGTAGAGTAATCTTGGTTGTAGGTTTTTCTCCTTCATCACTTCAAATATGTCCTGCCACTCCCTTCTGGCTTTCAGAGTTTCTTCCGGAGGATCAGCTGTTAACCTTATGGGGATTCTGTTGTGTGTTATTTGTTGCTTTTCCCTTGCTGCTTTTAATATGTTTTCCTTGTATTTAATTTTTGATAGTTTGATTAATGTGTCTTGGCGTGTTTCTCCTTGTATTTATCCTGTATGGGACTCTCTGTGCTTCCTGGACTTGGTTAACTATTTCCTTTCCCATATTAGGGTAGTTTTCTACTATAATCTCTTCAAATATTTTCTCAGTCCCTTTCTTTTTCTCTTCTTCTTCGGGGACCCCTATAATTCGAATGTTGGCGCGTTTAATATTGTCCCAGAGGTCTCTGAGACTGTCCTCAATTCTTTTCATTCTTTTTTCTTTATTCTGCTCTGCAGTAGTTATTTCCACTATTTTATCTTCCATGTCACTCATCCGTTCTTCTGCCTCAGTTACTCTGCTATTGATCCCTTCTAGAATATTTTTAATTTCATTTATTGTGTTGTTCATCACTGCTGGTTTCCTCTTTAGTTCTTCTAGGTCCTTGTTAAACGTTTCTTGCATTTTGTCTATTCTATTTCCAAGATTTTGGATCATCTTTACTATCATTATTCTGAGTTCTTTTTTAGGTAGACTGCCTATTTCCTCTTCATTTGTTAGGTCTGGTGGGTTTTAATCTCGCTCCTTCACCTGCTGTGTGTTTTTCTGTCTTCTCATTTTGCTTATCTTACTGTGTTTGGGGTCTCCTTTTTGCATGCTGCAGGTTCATAGTTCCCGTTGTTTTTGGTGTCTGTCCCCAGTGGCTAAGGTTGGTTCAGTGGGTTGTATAGGCTTCCTGGTGGAGGGGACTAGTGCCTGTGTTCTGGTGCATGAGGCTGGATCTTGTCTTTCTGGTGGGCATGTCCACGTGGTTGTGTGTTTTGGGGTGTCTGTGGCCTTATTATGATTTTAGGCAGCCTCTCTGCTAATGGGTGGGGTTGTGTTCCTGTCTTGCCAGTTGTTTGGCATAGGGTGTGCAGCACTCTAGCTTGCTGGTCGTTGAGTGAAGCTGCGTGTTGGTGTTGAGATGGAGATCTCTGGGAGATTTTCACCGTTTGATATTACATGAAGCTGGGAGGTCTCCTGTGGACCAGTGTCCTGGTGTTGGGTCTCCCACCTCAGAGGCACAGCCCTGACACGTGGCTGGAGCACAAAGAGCCTGTCCTCCACACAGCTCCAAATAATAGGGAGGAAAATAGAAGAAAGAAAGAAAGAAAGAAAGAGGATAAAATAAAATAAAGTAAGATAAAATAAAGTTATTGAAATAAAAAATAATTATTAAGAAAAGAAATTTTTAAGTAAAAAAAAGAAAAAAGAATAGAAACTGGATGGTTAGAACACCTGGGACAAATGGTGAAAGCAAAGCTATAGAAACAAAATCTCACACAGGGGCATACACATACATACTCACAGAAAGAGGAAAAGGGGAAAAAATAATATATCTTGCTCCCAAAGTCCACCTCCTCAATTTGGGATGATTCGTTGTCTATTCAGGTATTCCACAGACGCAGGTACATCAAGTTGACTGTAGAGCTTTAATCCGCTGCTTCTGAGGCTGCTGGGAGAAATTTCCTTTCTCTTCTTTGTTTGCTTAGCTCCTGGCGTTCAGCTTTGGATTTGGTCCCGCCTCTGCATATAGGTCACCTGAGGGCATCTGTTCTTTGCTCAGACACAACGGGGTTAAAGGAACAGCTGCTTCTGGGGCTCTGGCTCACTCAGGCCAGGGGGAGGGAGGGGTATGGATGTGCGGCAAGCCTGTGGCAGCAGAGGCCAACGTGACGTTGCACCAGCCTGAGGTGTGCCATGCAGCCTCCCGGGGAAATTGTCCCTGGATCCCAGGACCCTGGCAGTGGCGGGCTACACAGGCTCCCAGGAGGGGAGGTGTGGAGAGTGACCTGTGCTTGCACACAGGCTTCTTGGTGGCAGCAGCAGCAGCCTTAGCATCTCATGCCTGTCTCTGGGGTCGGTGCCATTAGCCACAGCTCACGCCAGTCTCTGGAGCTCCTTTAAGCAGCGTTCTTAATTCCCTCTCCTTGCGCACCAGGAAATAAAGAGGGAAGAAAAAGTCTCTTGTCTCTTCAGCACATCCAGACTTTTTCTTGGACTCGCTCCTGGCTAGCTGTGGTGCACTAGCCCCCTTCAGGCAGTGTTCATGCCGCCAACCCCAGTCCTCTCCCTGCGATCCGACCAAAGCCCAAGCCTCACCTCCCAGGCCCTGCCCACCCCAGCACGTGAGCAGACAAGCCTTTTGTGCTGGTGAGTGCTGGTTGGCACCGATCCTCTGTGTGGGAATCTCTCTGCTTTGCCCTCCACACCCCTGTTGCTGCGCTCCCCTCCGTGGCTCCGAAGGTTCCCCCCTCCGCCACCCACAGTATCCACCCATGAAGGCGCTTCCTAGTGTGTGGAAACCTTTCCTCCTTCACAGCTTCCTCCCACTGGTACAGGTCCCGTCCCTATCCTTTTGTCTCTGTTTATTCTTTTTTCTTTTGCCCTACCCAGGTACATGGGGAGTTTCTTGCCTTTTGGGAGGTCTGAGGTCTTCTGCTGGCATTCAGTGGGTGTTCTATAGGAGCAGTTACACGTGTAGATGTATTTCTGATGTATATGTGGGGAAGAAGCGGATCTCCGCATCTTACTCTTCTGCCATCTTCTCCGTATCCTTTTGCAATTATTTAATCAAGCCATTTGGTTGTTTTTGTTGAATTGTAGGAGTTTTTTTTTTTAAATATATTCTGGGTATTAACTTCTTATCAGAGATATAATTTGCAAATATTTTCTCCCATTCTTTTTGTTGACTCTTTACACTGTGATTGGGTCTTTGATGTACAAACGTTTAATTTTTATGTAGTCTAATTTATATTTTCTTTTGTTTCCTGTTCTTTTAGTATTATATTCAAGAAATCATTGTCAAATCCAATGTTCCAAAGATTTTCCTCTATTCTTTTTCAGAGTTTTATAGTTTAGCTCTTATGTTTTGCTCTTTGGTACATTTTGAGTTAATTTTTGTACATGGTAAAAGGTAATAGGCCAACTTCACTCTTTTGAATGTATTAATAGATACTCAGTTTTCCCAACTCTATTTGTTGGGAAGACTGTCATTACCCCAGTGAATGGTCTTGACATCCATGTTGAAAATCATATAACTATATATTCGAGGGCTTATTTCTGGGCTATCTATTCTAATCCATTGTCCTATAGGACAGGTTTTTATGCCATACCACAGTATTTTAATTGCTGTACATTTGTAGTAAGTTTTGATATCAAGAAGTTTGAAACCTCCAACTTTATTATTTTTTGTCAAGTTTGTTTTGACTATTTGGAGCCCCTTGAGATTCTATTTGAATTTTTTTTTTTTTTTTTTTTTTCTGTATGTGGGCCTCTCACTGTTGTGGCCTCTCCCATTGCGGAGCACAGGCTCCGGACGTGCAGGCCCAGTGGCCATGGCTCACAGACCCAGCCGCTCCGCGGCACGTGGGATCCTCCCGGGCCGGGGCACGAACCCCTGTCCCCTGCATCAGCAGGCGGACTCTCAACCACTGCGCCACCAGGGAGGCCCTATTTGAATTTTTTAAAACATCTTTGTTGGAGTATAAATGCTTTACAGTGGTGTGTTAGTTTCTGCCTTATAACAAAGTAAATCAGCTATACATACACATACATCCCCATATCTCCTCCCTCTTGTGTCCCCCTCCCACCCTCCCTATCCCACCTCTCTTGGTGGACACAAAGCATGGAGCTGATCTCCCTGTGCTATGCAGCTGCTTCACACTAGCTATCTGTTTTACATTTGGTAGTGTAAATATGTCCATACCACTCTCTCACTTTGTCCCAGCTTACCCTTCCCCCTCCCCGTGTCCTCATGTCCATTCTCTATGTCGGCATCATTATTCCTGTCCTGCCCCTAGGTTTTTCAGAATTTTTTTTTTTTTGGATTCCATATATATGTGTTAACATACAGTGTTTGTTCATTTCTTTCTGTCTTACTTCACTCTGTATGACAGACTTTAGGTCCATCAACCTCAATACAAACTCAATTTCATTTCTTTTTAAGGCTGAGTAATATTCTATTGTATATATGTGCCACATCTTCTTTATCCATTCATTGATCGATGGACACTTAGGTTGCTTCCATGTCCTGGCTATTGTAAATGGTGCTGCAATGAACATTGTGGTACATAACTCCTTTTGAGTTATGGTTTTCTCAGGGTATATGCCCAGTAGTGGGATTGCTGGGTCGTATGGTAGTTCTTTTTTTGTTTTTTAAGGAACCTCCATACTGTTTTCCATAGTGGCTGTATCAATTTACATTCCCACAAACAGTGCAAGTGGGTACCCTTTTCTCCACACTCTCTCCAGCATTTATTGTTTGTAGATTTTTTGATGAAGTCCATTATGACTGGTGTGAGGTGATAACTCATTGTAGTTTTGATTTGCATTTCTCTAATGATGGGTGATGTTGAGCATCCTTTCATATGTTTGTTGGCAATTTGTATATCTTCTGTGGAGAAACGTCTATTTAGGTCTTCTGCCCATTTTTGGATTGGGTTGTTAATTTTTTTGATATTGAGCTGCATGAGCTGCTTGTAAATTTTGGAGATTAATCCTTTGTCAGTTGCTTCATTTGCAAATATTTTCTCCCATTCTGAGGGTTGTCTTTTCATCTTGTTTATGTTTTCCTTTGCTGTGCAAAAGCTTTTAAGTTTAATTAAGTCCCATTTGTTTATTTTTGTTTTTATTTCCATTTCTCCAGGAGGTGGGTAAAAATGGATCTTGCTGTGACTTATGTCACAGAGTGTTCTGCCTATGTTTTCCTCTAAGAGTTTTATAGTGTCTGTTCTAACACTTAGGTCTCCAATCCATTTTGATTTTATTTTTGTGTATGGTGTTATAGAGTGTTCTAATTTCATTCTTTTACATGTAGCTGTCCAGTTTTCCCAGCACCGCTTATTGAAGAGACTGTCTTTTCTCCACTGTATATTCTTGCCTCCTTTATCAAAGATTAGGTGACCATATGTGCATGGGTTTATCTCTGGGCTTTCTATCCTGTTCCATTGATCTATATTTCTGTTTTTTGTACCAGTACCATACTGTGTTGATTACTGTAGCTTTGTAATATGGTCTGAAGTCAGAGAGCCTGATTCCTCCAGCTCCGTTTTTCTTTCTCAAGATTGCTTTGGCTATTCGGGGTCTTTTGTGTTTCCATACAAATTGTGAAATTTTTTGTTCTAGTTCTGTAAAAAATGCGATTGGTAGTTTGATAGGGATTGCATTGAATCTATAGATTGCTTTCGGTAGTAGAGTCATTTTCACAGTGTTGATTCTTCCAATCCAAGAACAGGGTATATCTCTCCATCTGTTTGTATCATCTTTATTTTCTTTCATCAGTATCTTATAATTTTCTGCATGTTGGTCTTTTGTCTCCTTAGGTAAGTTTGTTCCTAGGTATTTTATTCTTTTTGTTGCAGTGGTAAATGGGAGTGTCTCCTTAATTTCTCTTTCAGATTTTTCATCATTGGTGTATAGGAATGCAAGAGATTTCTGTGCATTAATTTTGTATCCTGCAACTTTCCCCAATTCATTGATTAGCTCTAGTAGTTTTCTGGTGGCATCTTTAGGATTCTCTATGTATAGTATCATGTCATCTGCAAACAGTGACACCTTTACTTCTTCTTTTCCAATTTGGATTCCTTTTATTTCTTTTTCTTCTCTGATTGCTGTGGCTAGAACTTCCAAAACTATGTTGAATAATAGTGGTGAGAGTGGGCAACCTTGTGTTTTTCCTGATTTTAGTGGAAATGGTTTCAGGTTTTCACCATTGAGAACTATGTTGGCTGTGAGTTTGTCATATATGACTTTTATTATGTTGAGGTAAGTTCCCTCTATGCCCGCTTTCTGGAGGGTTTTTATCATAAATGTTATTGAACATTGTCAAAAGCTTTTTATGAATTTATTGAGATGATCGTATGGTTTTTCTCCTTCAACTTTTTAATGTGGTGTATCAAATTGATTGATTTGTGTATATTAATGAATCCTTGCATTCCTGGGATTAAGCCCTCTTGATCATAGTGTATGATCCTTTCAGTGTGCTGTTGGATTCTGTTTGGTAGTATTTTGTTGAGGATTTTTGCATCTATATTCATCAGTGATATTGGCCTGTAGTTTTCTTTTTTTGTGACATCTTTGCGTGGTTTTGGTATCAGGGTGATGGTGGCCTCGTAGAATGAGTTTGAGAGTGTTCCTCTCTCTGCTAAATTTGGAAGAGTTTGAGAGGGATAGCTGTTAGCTCTCCTCTAAAAGTTTGATAGAATTTGTCTGTGAAGCCATCTGGTTCTGGGCTTTTGTTTGTTGGAAGATTTTTAATCACAGTTTCAATTTCAGTGCTTGTGATTGGTCTGTTTATATCTTCTGTTTCTTCCTGGTTCAGTCTTTGAAGGCTCTGCTTTTCTAAGAATTTGTCTATTTCTTCCAGGTTGTCCATTTTATTGGCATAGAGTTGCTTGTAGTAATCTCTCATGATCCTTTGTATTTCTGCAGTGTCAGTTGTTACTTCTCCTTTTTTTAATTTCTAATTCTGTTGATTTGAGTTTTCCTTTTTTTCTTGATGAGTCTGGCTAATGGTTTATCAATTTTGTCCATCTTCTCAAAGAACCAGCTTTTAGTTTTATTGATCTTTGCTATCATTTCCTTCATTTCTTTTTCATTTATTTCTGATCTGATCTTTATGATTTCTTTCCTTCTGCTACTTTGGGTTTTTCTTGTTCTTCTTTGTCTAATTGCTTTTGGTGTAAGATTAGGTTGTTTATTTGAGATGTTTCATGTTTCTTGAGGTAGGATTGTATTGCTATAATCTACCCTCTTAAAACTGCTTTTGCTGCATCCCATAGCTTTTGTGTCATTGTATTTTTATTGTTATTTGTTTCTAGGTATTTTTTGATTTCCTCTTTGATTTCTTCAGTGATCTCTTGGTTATTTAGTAGTGTATTATTAGGCCTCCATGTGTTTGTATTTTTTACCAGCATTTTCCTGTAATTGATATCTAGTCTCATAGCGTTGTGGTCGGTAAAGATACTTGATAAAATTTCAATTTCCTTAAATTTACTAAGGCTTGATTTGTGACCCAAGATAAGGTCTATCCTGGAGAATGTTCCATGAGCACTTGAGAAGGAAGTTTATTTTGTTGTTTTTGGATGGAATGTCATATAAATATCAATTAAATCCATCTTGTTTAATGTATCATTTAAAGCTTGTGTTTCCTTATTTATTTTCATTTTGGATGATCTATCCATTGGTGAAAGTGGGGTGTTACAGCCCCCTACTAGTGTTGTGTTACTGTTGATTTCCCCTTTTATAGCTGTTAGCATTTGCCTTAGGTATTGAGGAGCTCCTATGTTGGGTGCATAAATATTTACAATTGTTATATCTTCTTCTTGGGTTGATCCCTTGGTCGTTATGTAGTGTCCTTCTTTGTTTCTTGTAACAGTCTTTATTTTAAAGTCTATTTTGTCTGATATGAGAATTGCTACTCCAACTTTCTTTTGATTTCCATTTGCATGGAATATCTTTTTCCATCCCCTCACTTTCAGTCCGTATGTGTCCCTAGGTCTGAAGTGGGTCTCTTGTAGACAGCATATATACGGATCTTGTTTTTGTATCCATTCAGCCAATCTATGTCTTTTGGTTGGAGGATTTAATCCATTTACATTTAAGGTAGTTGTCATTATGTATGTTCCTATTACCAATTTCTTAATTATTTTGGGTTTGTTATTGTAGGTCTTTTCCTTCTCTTGTATTTCCTTCCTAGACAAGTTCCCTTAGCATTTGTTGTAAAGCTGGTTTGGTGGTGCTGAGTTCCCTTAGCTTTTGCTTGTCTGTAAAGGTTTTAATTTCTATGTCGAATCTGAATGAGATCCTTGCTGGGTAAAGTAATCTTGGTTTTAGGTTTTTCCCTTTCATCACTTTAAATATGTCCTGCCACTCCCTTCTGGCTTGTAGAGTTTCTGCTGAGAGATTAGCTGTTAACCTTATGGGGATTCCCTTGTATGTTATTTGTTGCTTTTCCCTTGCTGCTTTTAATATTTTTTCAGTGTATTTAATTTTTGATCGTTTGATTAATATGTGTGGTGTTGTGTTTCTCCTTGGATTTATCCTGTATGGGACTCTTTGTTCTTTCTGGACCTGACTGACTATTTCCTTTCCCACATTAGGGAAGTTTTCAACTATAATCTCTTTAAATATTTTCTCAGTCCCTTTTTTTTCTCTTCTTCTTCTGGGACCCCTATAATTCGAATGGTGGTGCATTTAATGTTGTTCCAAGAGTCTCTGAGACAGTCCTCAATTCTTTTCATTCTTTTTTCTTTATTCTGCTCTGCAGTAGTTATTTCCACTCTTTTATCTTCCAGGTCACTTATCCGTTCTTCTGCCTCAGTTATTCTGCTATTGATTCCTTCTAGAGAATTTTAAATTTCATTTATTGTGTTGTTCATCATTGTTTGTTTGCTCTTTAGTTCTTCTAGGTCCTTGTTAAATGTTTGCTGTATTTTCTCTTTTCCATTTCCAAGATTTTGGTTCATCTTCACTATCATTATTCTGAATTCTTTTTCAGGTAGACTGCCTATTTCCTCTTCATTTGTTTGGTCTGGTGGGTTTTTACCTTGCTCCTTTATCTGCTGTTTATTTCTCTGTCTTCTCATTTTGCTTACCTTACTGTGTTTAGGGTCTCCTTTTTGCAGGCTGCAGGTTTGTAATTTATCTTGTTTTTGGTGTCTGCCCCCAGTAGGTAAGTTTGGTTCAGTGGGTTGTATAGGCTTCCTGGTTAAGGGTACTGGTGTGTTCTGATGGATGAGGCTGGTTCTTGTCTTTCTGGTCGGCTGGACTGAGTCCAGGGGTGCATTTTGTGGCGCCTGTGAACTTATTATGATTTTAGGCAGGCTCTCTGCTAATGGGTGGGATTGTGTTCCTGTTTTGCTAGCTGTTTGGCATAGGGTGTCCAGCACTGTAGCTTGCTGGTCATTGAATGGGGCTTGATCTTAGTGTTGAGATGGAGATCTCTTTGTGAGCTTTTGCCATTTGATATTACATGGGGCAGGGAGGTCTCTGGTGGACCAATCTCCTGAACTCAGCTCTCCCACCTCGGAGGCTCAGTTCTGATACTCAGCCTGGCACCGAGACCCTGTCAGCCACACAGCTCAGAAGAAAAGGGAGAAAAAAAAGATAAATAAATAAATAAAATAAATTTATTAAAATAAAAAATATTATTAAAAATTAAAAAGTAATTTAAAAAGATAAAACAACAAAGAAGAGAGCAACCATAACAAACAAACAAAAAAGCCTGACAAACAGAATCCTAGGACAAATAGTAAAGGCAAAGCTGTACAGACAAAATCACACAATGAAGCACACACATACACACTCTAAAAAGAGAAAAAGGAATATATATATATATATATATATATATATATATATATATATATATATATTAAAAGGGAAGAGAACAATGAAATCAATAAATAAATCTAGCAGTGTTAATTAGCTCTAAATACTAAACTAAGATAAACATAAAACCAGAGCAAAATTAGATGCAGAAAGCAAACCCCAAGTCTACAGTTGCTCCCAAAGTCCACTGACTCAATTTTGGGATGATTCATTGTCTATTCAGGTTTTCCAGAGATGCAGGGTACATCAAGTTGACTGTGGAGATTTAATCTGCTGCTCTTGAGGCTGTTGGGAGAAATTTCCCTCTCTCTTCTTTGTTTGCACAACTCCTGGTGTTCAGATTTGGATTTGGCCCCAAATTTAAATTTTGGCCTCTGTGTGTATGTCGCCTGAGGGCGTCTGTTCCCTGCCCAGACAGGAGAGAGTTAAAGGAATGCCTGATTTGGGGGCTCTGGCTTACTGAGGCCAGGGGGGTTGCGAGTGATACAGAATGCGGGGTGAACCTGCAGTGGCAGAGGCTGGCATGATGTTGCAACAGCCTGAGGTGCGCCATGTGTTCTCCCTGGGAAGTTGCCCCCAGATCACAGGACCCTGGCAGTGACCGGCTGCACAGTCTCCAGGGAGGGGAAGTGTGGATAGTGACCTGTGCTTGCACACATGCTTCTTGGTGGCTGCAGCAGCAGACTTAGCGTCTCATGCCTGTCTCTGGTGTCCGTGCTGTTAGCCGTGGCTCGCACCCATCTCTGGAGCTCATTTAGGCAGTGCTCTGAGTCCCCTCTCCTCGCGCATTCCAATGGTCTCTTGCCTCTTAGCCAGGTCCAAACCTTTTCCTGGACTCCCTCCTGCTAGCTGTGGAGCACTAGTCCCCTTCAGGCTGTGTTCATGCCACCAACCCCAGTCCTCTCCCTGGGATCCGACCTCCGAAACCTGAGCCTCAGCTCCCAGCCCCCACCCAACCCACAGGTGAGCAGATGAGCCTCTCAGGCTGGTGAGTGCTGGTCAGCAGTGATCCTCTGTGCAGGAATCTCTCTGCTTTGCCCTCTGTACCCCTGTTGCTACACTCTCCTCCATGCCTCTGAAGCTTCCCACCTGCACCCCTGGTCTCCACCAGTGAAGGGTCTTCCTAGTGTGTGGAAACTTTTCCTCCTTCACAGCTCCCTCCCAGAGGTACAGGTCCATCCCTATTCTTTTGTCTCTGTTTTTTTCTTTTTTCTTTTGCTCTACCCAAGGAAGTGGGGATTTTCTTGCCTTTTGGGAAGTCTGAGGTCTTCTGCCAGCGTTCAGTGGGTGTTCTGTAGGAGTTGTTCCACTTGTAGATGTATTTTTGATGTATTTGTGGGGAAGAAGGTGATCACCATGTCTTACTCCTCTGCCATCTTGAAGGTCCCCCTTCTATTTGAATTTTAGGATTGAATTTTCTATTTGTGAAAAAATGTTATTGGGATTTTGATAGTGATTTTATTGAATTTATAGATCCCTTTGGATAGTATGACATATTTACAATATGTCTTCCAACTCATGAGTATGTCTTCCATTTATCAGTGTCTCCTGTAATTTCTTTCAGCAACATTTTGTAGTTTTTATTGTACAAGTCTTTTGCCTGCTTGGTTAAATTTATTCCTAAGGATTTTATTCTTTTTAATACCATCATAAATAGAATTATTCTCTTAATTTCCTATTTAAATTATTCATTGGTGGTGCATAGACACACAACTGATTTTTGCATGTTGATTTTATATCCTGTGACTTTGCTAAATTCATTATTAGTTTTAACAAGTTTGTGTCTGTGTGTGTGTGTGTGTGTGTATAATCTGTAGGGTTTTCTACATATAAAATTATATTATTTGTGAACAGAGATAATTTCACTTCTATCTTTTCAATTTGGATGCTTTTAATTTCTTTTTCTTGCATAATTGCTCTGGCTAAGACTTCCAGTACTATGTTGCATGAAAGTGATAAAAGTAAACACTCTTTTCTTGTTTCAGATCTTAGAGGGAAACCTCTCAGTCTTTCACCAATAAGTATATTAGATGTGGGCTTTTCATATGTGGCATTTATTATGTTACCTTTTATTCCTAGTTTGTTACACCTTTATATCCTGAAAAGGTGTTAACTTTTCTCAAATGCTTTTTCTGCATTAATTGAGATGATCATGGGTTCATCCCCCCTTTATTTTGTTAATGTGGTATATTAAGTTGATCAATATTTGTATGTTGAACCATTCTTGCATTCCAGGAATAAATCCCACTTGGTCATAGTGTATAAGGCTTAAAATTTTGCTGTTAAATTCTGTCTGCTGATATTTTCTTGAGGATTTTAGCAGCACTATTCATAAGAGATATTGGTCTGCAACTTTCTTTTCTCATAGTGTCTTTGTTAGGATTTGCTATCAATGTAATGCTGGCATCATAAAATAAGTGTGGAAGTGTTCACTCCTCTTCAAGTTTTAGGAAGAGTTTGGGGAGAATTTGTGTTAATTCTTCTTTAAATGTTTGGTAGATGTCACAAGTGAATTCTTCTGGGCCTGGGCTTTTCTTTGTTGAAAGTTTTTTGATTACTGATTCAATCTCCTAACTAGTTTTGAGTGTTCAGATTTTCTATTTCTTCATGATTCACTCTTGGTAGGTTTTGTGCACCTAAGAATTTGTCCATTTCATCTGGGATATCCAATTTGGTGGTGTACATAATACTCTTATAATACTTTTTATTTTTGTAAAATCTATTGTAATATCCCTTCTTTCATTTACAATATTAGTTGAGTCCACAGTTCTGCAGTCTTTCTGCAGCTTTTATGTCCCAGTGTCCACCACTGCTTCCAGAGGCCTCCAACCTGACATCCAAATTAAGCCACCATTCTCGCCTGTGGCCCAAGTAATATGAGACAGAAACCAGAGCTCCAGGCATCCCCCAGACAAGCCAGAACATTGCAAGCAAGTTCCACTCTTTCCTTGCTGTCCCAAGGGAGGAACCAGGAATTGGTTAACTTCACTCCAACCACACCTCAGTGCACTGGGGAGGAGATGGGGCAAGAGTGAGCAGAAATGCCATGAAATTTCCTGCCCTTTAGAGTGTGACTTTTTCTTGGTTAGGCATTTGCTTGTTGCAACTTTTTAACTGATTTCTAGAATTCTTGCAAAGCTGCTTTGGTTTGTAAGTTGTTGTTTATTTGGTGTTTTTGTGGGAGATTGAGGGTATAGAGCTTACTATCCAGCCATCTTACTGATGTCACTCTCCTGTATAAATATTGAATATTTTGAGAAAAGAAGTACTCATATCTTTTTTGGAAATATGTCATAAATAAATTGAATAAATAAGGTTAAATTCACATCATTTAAGAGGGAAACAAATTATAGAATATTAATGTATTTGTGTTTCAGGTTGTTGAGTAGGAAAATCTAAGATTTTCTTGAGAGTCTAGTGTTCAGAGTAAGTGCAAAGGGGTGCCAAAAACAAACAAAAAAACAGTAAATGGCAGGGTTTAAATAGCTATAGATCTGGGGGGCCAGAAGTTTAAAAAGGACCTCCAAATAATCTTCAGTTAAATAGAAAGTAATAAGACTATTTAGTGACGGTGTTGTAACATCTGGAGATTACTTAATTGGTGCTTAAGAGGGTTTTTTTTGCAAAATAGACTTTGAATCAGTTAAGAGTAAGTTCATTTGCAAGAAAAAAATATTAACCATCAGTGGTTTAATAAATTTGGTTACTTTTTCTAACATAGGAAGCCTGGAGATAGAAAGATTCAGGCTTTGGTTCAGCAGCTCAGTGATATCAGAATATGTGCATTCTTCTAACCTTAAACTCATGGTTGCAAATAAGTTCCCACTGCCCCACATTCAAAGCAGGAAGAAGAGGAAAAGTTAGTGCCAGTTATCAGACTCTATCAGGAATGCACATATTTCCCAGGAACACCTGGGAGACTTCAGGTTACAGCTCATTGGCCACAACATGGTCGTATGGCCTTCTTTGCTACAGAGGATACTGAAAAAGTGAGTTTTTACATTTTTCAGGCTGTGCTGTGAAAGATGGCAAGAGAGAAGGGGTGTGGGGGGGAATGGCTGCTCGGTAAGCAGAACCAGCAGTGTTTCCCCAGGGGCACTTAATGAGTAAAATCCCACTTGGTCCTCTGGTAAAGAAGCAAGAAGTTCTATGTCTTTATTTTATCACAGACTTCCTTAATCTCCAGAGTACTCTTATAGAGAGATGCATTCACAAAGTATTCCTCAGTGTCTATTTTAAGATAAGATTTTTTAATTTGGAACAAAAGCATATATTACTGTTTTCCCCTACTAACAATTTTAATTATATTATGACCTTTTTATGGTCATAATATTATTCAACCAACATTTATTAGGCATCATCTATGTGATAGTAATTATGGTAGATACTGATAATTCAGAGATGAATAAAATAAGATCCATAGCCTCAAGTAGTTCATAGTCCAGAAGTTAAAACACTTTGGTGTAGACAATTATATACATACAATTATAATTTATTTATAAAAAGAACATTGATGATCATATATGATAATATGTATATCCAGCTCTGGTGATTACATATTCTTAGTCTGTGGACAATCTTTTGAGTTTGACAGTTTTGCTAAGAGATCCAGGGAGCTCGGTTTAGAGATAACTCAAATTTCCTTAAGCAAATGTCATTTTGTAATGACATTACTTTTCTTTAATCTTTGTATTGTCCCTGAAGTCACTGAAGTCTGTAGGTCTTTAATAAGCTTACCCAACTTGATGATAATACAGAGGTTTTAATTTACATACCAATGCTATACTTGAAAACTAAGAATGTGATTGGTATTTAGCCTTCTATCTTAAAAGACTTGGTGAGTTACTATGCCTGGTTCACTTGATGTGCCTGGGTTCTGAGTAAGAAAAAGAATACAAGTCAGAACTGCACCTGGCAGCCTGAGGCACTCCCTTTTAGGGCCACTGAGATCTGCTGCTCCCAAACAGACGGTATAGAATGGTTCCCCCTTCCCTTCTCTGCTTTCAGCAACTCACAACTTCCTGGAATCATGAGAAACTTTAATTCCTCTTCTTGGCGAGGAATCTTTTCCCCTTTGCCCCACTGGATTACATGAGATCAGAACAAGGCATTAAAGCTTGCTGTCCTTTACCAATACTTTGTGACTCTGTGTCTCTCTAGAAAAGTCCTTCATTTAGAATAGAAGTCCATGAACTCCAGCCCATGGGACAAATACTGTAGTTGTATATCCTGTGAGCCAAGAATAGTTTTGTATTTTTAAATAGTTGAAAAAACTCAAAAGGAGGATTTTTTGGTGATATATGAAAATTATGTAAAATTCAAAATTCTGCATCCACAAATAAACTCATATTGAAACACAGCCACGTTCATTTTTTTATACATTGTCTATGGCTGCTTTTGAGGTACAATGGCAGAGCTGAAGAGTTGGAACAGAGACTGTATCATTTGCAAAGTATATAATGTTTCGGATTTGGCCCTTGATAGGAAAATTTTGCCAACCTCTGAGTTAGAAGAAAAATTTCCACCTCTGCATATAGAGAAGAAATCCATAATCACACTAATATATTTCACTAAGCAAATTGGGATTGTATATCACCTGTCAGTCTACCAGGTGTAGGGCACTGGCACCATGGCACAGCACAGTGGTGATCAAACGTTTTTTGCAGCAGAACTGTTTTTTCTGGAATGGTCTCTAAGGTCCCTCAGGTGACCTCTAAGTTCTGTAACTCTATGTTTGCCTGAATCTCAGCCTCTTACCATCTATGTGTCTATGCTCCTAGGTAGGGCCCTGTGTCATTGCTAGGAGGAGCTCTCCATCACCCAGAAGGTTCATTGTTCCCATCTTAGTAAATCATCCTACAAACCAAAAACCTCCATATCAACTGTGACCACCTTTTTTCTCCTTTATCCACACATTCAATCCACCACCAGGTTCTATCAGCACCATCTCCTAAATGTCTTGCTCAAGTGTCCTTATCTTTCCCTTCGCACTGCTACCTCCTTACCAGGGTTACCAGCACCTGGACTCCTGGAAAATCCTCCTAATGATATCATTATTCACTCCCTCCCACCAGACCTGGAGAAAATCTGGTGCAAGATTACCTGGTTTCATATCCTTCAGTGTTTTCCCATTGACTGCCCCTTCAGCCCCATCTCTTACCTCTCTCTGCCTAGGACCCAACCCCACTCTTCTCCGTGTACCTCCTTTATTGAGTAGCGCTCTGTTCTACCTCAGGGCCTCCATACCTGTTATTCCTTGCCTTCTCCTTCCCTTTGCCTACCTATTCCATTTTATCTTTTAGTTCTTGGTTTTCATTTATGAAGTGAAATACTGAGTACTTATTATGTTCCAGAAACTGTGTTAAGAACTCAGAGAATAGGTATGGAGAAGACACAAGTGTCCCACAGACCTTATAATCTAATAGGGGATACAGACATGAAGCAAATTATTCTCAAATAATGAATTAATTACTAGTGTGATAATGCTAGGGAGCTGAAATATAGGAAGATTCCAGAGAATAAAATGGATATTGATCTAATCTTGGGGGCACAGAGAAACCTTTGTGGAAGTGATATTTAAGCTGAACCTCATAGGATGAGTAACAATTCCTGAGGTAAGAGAGATAAGAAAATTCCAAGCCAAGAGAAAAGCATGTACAACGGTCCTGAAGCTGAAAAGAATTGATAGAAGTCCAGTTCCAGAGCACGAAGAGTAAGAGAAACAATGACTTATAATAAGTTGAAAATAAAGGGAGGGCCCAGATCATCCAGGGTCTTTTAGGCCCTGATAGGCATTTTGGCCATTGAGGAATTTAGGCTTAAATATCCCTTCTCCAGAAACCTTCCTTCACTCTCCAGTATAGGTGAGGAACCCAGCCCCATCCCCAGCTCTGACATCACACACATTGTTCCATAGTTTCTCTTCTTTGCTGGTCCTATTGCCTTGTCTTGTTTTCCCTGCTAGTCCAAGAGCTCCATGAGGGTAGGAACCTTGTCTATCTCCTTCATCACTGTTTCCTCTGTCCCTAGCACAGTGCTTGGAATATAATAGGAGCTCAACATATACATGTTGAATGAATGACCCTCCTTCTTTTCTGTCATTGTGCCATCGTGGGCTCTCCTAGTGCTTCCCAGAAGTATGAAGGTTACCAGCTGTGCTGGTAGCGGCCCTATTTGTGGATCATTCTCCTTCATCATTGGGATTAGCCTCTCTCCTGCTCTCCTGATTTCCATCCTCTTGTCTCTCTAGTCCATCCTCCTCACTACTACCCAAACTACTATCCTAGAGAAAAATGTGGACCACGTCTTTTTTAAATGAAAAAATTTTTATCCTCAAACACCTTCCATCACTCCTCAGTGCCTACAGAATAAACTTTAAACTCCTTTGCTGCTGTCTTAGACCCTCCATGAATGGGCCCTGACCCATCTTTCCAGTCTCATCTATTCCTCATTTCACATATACTGAGCTCCAATCATAGCAGACTTCCCACAGATCCTCAGATATGCTCCACTCTGATTATTGTCCCAACCAGGAATGCCCTTCTTTCTCTTCTCTGTCAATATTTAGCTCATCCTTTGCCACCCATCTGAAGCCTAGCATTCTGTTCTTTTGGCTCTGTTTCTATAACCCAGTGGTTCTCAAAGTGTGGTCCTTGAAAAGCAGAAAACTTGTTAGATATGGAAATTCTCAGGTCACACCACAGACTTACTGGAAAACTCTGGGGTTAGGGCAAGCCTTCCAAGTGATTCTAATGTCCATTAACATTTGAGAGTCACTGTCCTAAACATATTGCTGTATTTCTAGTTTAGAATTTTATTTATTTTTATTTCATAGATAAGAAAATTGAGACTCAGAAAAGTTTGGTACTTTTGCCTAAAATTGCTCAGCTAGGAACAGAATTTTAACCCAGGGGATCAGACTCCATTTAGTTTAGAATTTTAGACCACATTAAGTTCTGGTTAGTTGTTTACTTGTCAGCATCCCTTACTAGAATAAGCAGCCAGAAGACAAAAACCAGATCTTATCTATTTTATCTCCACCATAATGAAATAAAATGGCAATAAAGTACTACTGTGCTGGGTAGTAGAAGAGTCCTTCTATTCCTAACACAATTTAGGGTTTCCTCCTCTGCAAATAAATTTATTTGGAAAGGAAGAGAATTATATTACATTATATTATATTATATTAATTATCACACATTACATTACAGTATGCTATATTACATACATAGCTCACTAGAGCAATTCATTTACCTGTAACATTCTTGATGATGAATCCTGGACTTGAATTTCAAGAACCTGATAAGAAGAAATTGTTCTAAGGGGAGACTGTCTTGCCTAATTAGGATTTAAGATTTTCAGCAGTGCTTCTCAGATTTTAATGTGAATATGAATCACCTGGGAACCTTTTAAACTATAATTTCCTGATTTAGTAGGCCTGTGGAGAGGCCTGAGAGTCTGCATTTCTCACAAGTTCCCAGGTGATGCTGCTGCTGCTGGTCTGAGTGGACCCCAGAGGAAATTTTACAAACTATCTTCTTGCTGACTGGCTTTGTAGCTTCTTCTGGCAAAGGGAGATTTAGTGTGTGGTACAACTTCTTTGTCGTATTTTTAATCAATCATGGGTCAAAGGCCCCAGCCAATGGTTCTCAACCATAGCTGCACTTTTGACTCACCTGGAGGTGCTTTTAAAAAAACACCAGTGCGTAGGCTCTACTCTCTGAGAGCCAGATGTAATGAACCACTGCCCTAGACAATGAAGTAAAACAGATGCATAAATTTCTGCTTTGTTCTACACAGCAGATCTATGACAAGTCTGCCCTTGAGAAGTTTTTCTAACTGATAAGATGGTACAATGCATATTAAGAAGGACTTAACATTAAAATTATTCAAAGGAAAAGTAAAAGGCAAACATTGCTTTTGCTGTAAAATGTGATCGACCACCTACTTCTTAAGGTGAAAACCCAAGCTTAGACCTGTTAATATGTGCCCGTTTCTCTGCAAGCACCCCTAAGGAAATTGTTATTTGGAAGAATAGAATTATTGCTTACTTGCCTGGATGATGAGACAGGCCATCATTATTTGTGTAGTGTGGCACGTTTTCAGATATTCAGCTTTAGTGATTGGATTATGCTCCAATTCTTCATTCCCTCCCTTGATACAGAATTACAAGACATCCATGCCCTTGCTTTGTGACTGTGCAGTGCCTCCCACAGGGGCAGGGAGAGCCTATTTCTTGTCTCACTGATGCCGGGCTGGACCAGTGGAATGTCACAACACAGAGACTTTAATTGTTCTTGAGTGGTTTTGTTTGGCTTCTTGTACTGCTGCCATTCAGCAAGAAGATCACACCTAGGATAGCAGAGGTTCTGATTGACCCCCCAAAGATCTGGGGTACAGCTCAGACATCTGCATTTATTAAATAGTACACACAGGTAATTCACTGACCTCTGGGTTTAAAGGACTAGAAAGTAAAACAGATGATGTAGGTGCATTCTGCCCAATACACTTAAGATCTCTAATCCACTAAACATCTGAAATACACCTGATCTGATGATTTCTGTGATGAAGTTGTCATTGTGTTTCTTTCTTTATTTATTTATCTTTGTTTATTTTATTTTATTTTTTGGCTGTGTTGGGTCTTTGTTGCTGCGCACAGGCTTTCTCTAGTTGTGGTGAGCAGGGGCTACTCTTCATTGTGGTGCGCGGACTTCTCACTGCAGTGGCTTCTCTTGTTGTGGAGCACAGGCTCTAGGCACACGGGCTTTAGTCGTTGTGGCTCACGGGCTCTAGAGCGCAGGCTTAGTAGTTGTGGCGCATGGGCTTAGTTGCTCTGCAGCATGTGGGATCTTCCCGGACCAGGGATGGAACCCACGTCCCCTTGCAATGACAAGGGGATTCTTAACCACTGCACCACCAGGGAATTCCCTCTCATTGTGTTTAATTGTAAAGTAAGGACATGGTGGTTAGGGTTTCATAAAGTCTAAGTACTCAATGTCAAGATTTCTTTATTTTGAGAATGTGATTTTTTTTGTTTAAATTGTTGTTTCTTTTATGAAATGATGGTGATGGTTAGTTAGCTATTTTTTCTTACTTAGCAAAATAAGATGTTGGAAACTGAAAGCTGAAAATGTTGGTGGGGTGCAGGGGTCAGTGCAGACTTTTCATGGTATGTGAATACAAAAGCTAGGGAACACCTTTACAAACTATCAGCTTCACTCAGTGTGGATAAATCAAATGGAAGCAGAGGATTAAGCCAATCTGTAGTCAAGGATTCCCCGAGTAGCTGATGGGACAAGCAAAATATGCCCTAAAAGAAACCCATACTAATTGATTGCTATCACTTAGGGACATATTTTATCATTTCTGTGTGTGTGAACTTCATCTTATGATCTTAAGTTGGTGAGGCTTCTCTGCAGAAATCAAGGAGAGATAAATAGATTTTAGCTAAGCAAATGCAGCGTTTACAATAAACCATAGCTAATCATATAAAAGTGTCAAAATCACTCTTTCTAATAGTTAGTGTTATGAAGTGCTCTAAAATGATAAGCTGTTAATTCCTCTTTCTGGGCTTTCTAGCTGACTGTCAAAAAAACGGTAATATCACCTGATATATTTTCAATATTAAAAAAAAATTGGCAACATCCTCACTAATATGCAGTACGGCAGAATTGAGACAAATTGTACCAGTTGGCTATGAATAGATTCCCCTGTTTATTTTTTGGAGGGGCATGAACTCCTTCAAAGCCAGGAGGCAGCCATGGTGTGGCAGAGGCCCAGCACACAGAGACAGGCAACACCTAGCCACCTCTGTGTCCTTGGACATGTCATTGAAGCTCTCTGGGCCTCATTTTATTTATCTACAAAAGGAAGGGTTTAGATAAGGTGGTTTTTAAGGACTTTACCAGATATGAAATTCTGTGATATTGTTTTACATCCATATAATAACATCTCCAAATGAAGAGAAAAAATGAGGTAAGTTTGGCCAAGTTATTCCTCACCACTTTCTTGGTAAGGCAATGTTTTTGCAAATGAAGAAACAGAGCCACAAAAGGGTTAATCAACGTGCCCAAAACCACACAAAAAAACTTTATACTTGGTCTTTTGAATCTAGAACTTTGAAATATATATAGATCTATTTTTCCCAAAGAGCAGCTCCAAAAAATGCCCATTATCTAGATTTTACTTTGGGCAGATATCAAAATTATTTTTACATTTTTCAATGGATTATTAGATCTGGGGAAAATTTTCTGATTTACAATTAAACTATTTCTAAATACTAAGAGTCTTGACTTTAAAAAGTCTTTGCATCTTCCCCTTAAAAGATAAGCAAAAACCAATTCAATAAGCTAAGATACTACTCCTTGGTTTTTTTCCAGTTGCTATTACATCTGCGTGTATGTATATGTCACAGAGAGGAAGAGGTTAACATAATCTCCCATCACTTTTTACTCAGGGTCATTATAACATAGGAATTATCTGAGACCTATAAATCTTTGCCTAGGTGAAACCTGCTATCCTCAGTTTTCGGATAAAGAGATTGAAGCACAGAGGTGTTAACTGACTTTCTCAAGGTCACAGAGAGAATTACAATCAAGGCTAGGATTAGGATCTAAGTTTTCTGGCCCAGATGATTTATTCTATTAGGCTGTTCTTTCCCAGTCAGTTTAGATTCCCAACTCCTTTGCAGGACTTAGAGACTCTTAGGAAATGCATCCTTAATAATCACAGGGGCACAAGTGGCATTTCCAGGAACAGATGGTGGCTTTTGAACAGGAAGTTAGGAAGTTTAGAGCATTAAATTCACAGGAAAATAAACTAAGGTGTAAGAACAGCCTGGAGTTTCACTAACAATCAAGCCAGGACTTTCAAACCAGTTCAATTTTTTCACCTGGGCTGACCACTCCACTTCCACCAAGCATTTGTTTCTAACCTCATGCTGTCCCTGGGACTAATATTCAGTGGCATAAAGACTTTGTCTCCACTAGGTGGTTTTTCTTGACTTAGTAAGAGCACATTTCTGCATATTTTATAAAAACTCCATTGACAATGCTGCACAAATCATATTCAGATGTTTCCCCAACCCTAATTAGAATATTGTTTTATTACACTGCACATTTCCTAAATCTCACACTAATTAAATGTATATTGTACTTCCTTATTACCAAAAAACAACTATCTGTACTCAAGATTTGTGGTCATGTACTGCAGTGGTTGACGACTGTATCAGCATTTCAATTTCAAATGCGTTTCAAAGGTTTAGGGCTTATCTGGAAAATTAATTGCAGCTGAAAACCTGGCACAGCCTATTCTTCCACAGACCAGCGTGGGAGCCCCCACCAGCTCCAGGCTCCTTTTCTTGGAACAGCTGCCAGGGGGAGCGGAGTGAGGAGTGGAAGAGAGGGGAGTGAAAGGGAGATGGATGGGGGAGCGTGGAATGCCATCCTTTTCTCAGAGCTATCCCTCCAATCGCTGGAACCTGTCTGTAGGGGAAATGAACATTCTTCTCTGCCTAATGAACACAGTGAGTAGACGGAGGTCCGGCTTCCTAACACTCCATTAGCAAGAAGGCCAGGTTTTGGCCTCTGCACTTTTCCCCTTTGTTTATGATTATTATTATTTTTAAAAAGATATTTATTTATTTTTGGCTGCGTTGGGTCTTCGTTGCTGTGCGTGGGCTTTCTCTAGTTGTGGCAAGTGGGGGTTACTCTTCCTTGTGGTGTGCAGGCTTCTCATTGCGGTGGCTTCTCATTGCAGAGCACGGTCTCTAGACGCACGGGCTTCAGTAGCTGTGGAGTGAGGGCTCAGTCATCGTGGCTCACGGGCTCTAGAGAGCAGGCTCAGTAATTGTGGTGCACAGGCTTAGTTGCTCCATGGCATGTGGGATATTCCCGGACCAGGGCTCAAACCCATGTCCCCTGCATTGGCAGGTGGATTCTTAACCACTGAGCCACCAGGGAAGTCCCTATTTATTATTTTTTAAGCAAAGATTTCAGGGGTTTTTTGGTTTGCTTTTTTTGTTGTTGTTTTTGGTTTGTTTTTCATTAAGCTCAGCTGCGGGTGTTCAGATATGGCTGTACTTGTTGGCTTAGAAGCACATAGATGACCCTTAAAGGCAATTGGACTTTTTCCTGCCAGCTTGTCCTTCAAGGGGAAGGCAGGGAACAATAACACAGTTACTCTGGCTAGTAGCCTTGCAACCCAAATATTCGACATTTCTGCTTTATGAGTTTCTGTTTGTTTGTTGTTTTTTTGGCTGTGTCACGTGGCTTGCGGGATCTTAGTTCCCTGACCAGGGATTGAACCTGAGCCCCCAGCAGTGGAAGCGCGGAGTCGTAACCACTGGACTGCCAGGGAATTCCCTGCTTCGTGAGTTTAATTGTACTCTGTCTATGAGTATAAAAGAGCAGTTAAAAAAATAGAAAAACCAGGACAGTTTACCTATTTTTGTTTTCTTACTAGTTTACCACGAAGGTCCTGGTAGTAGACTAGGAACTCTCTTAGCTTATCATGAACATTGAAAAGCAAAGAATCCCTGTTTAATTCAGGGGCCATTCAGTTGCAAGAAGCAGAAACCAATGAATACCAGTAAGCAAATGGAATCTGAGACCTGGAAGGACAGCTGAGCCTAATGAGAGTTTGGAATTGGAAGCTAGAAGGCCTTCAGGAAACAAGACTCCTGTTCGTTTCATCTCTCTCTCATGCCCATGCTTTGCTTCTCTTTCTTTCCAAGGTGTATGTCATTCCCCTCTTCTAGGATATCTGCTTGCCCTCTGCTTCTTCCTGTGTCTGGTTCTCTTGGTTTGCTCATCCATCCACACTGTCCCCAAACTCCCAGCCTTGAGGGTCTCCACTTCCGCTGAAGTGACTCTCCACTTGCAGTGACTACCACTAATTACTACAGTTTTTCTATCTCAATTTAAGTTATTAAGAGAGGCCCTAATTTGTCCAGTCCATGCCAAATCAGTTTTGATGGGTGCGGTGGCACCATGACCACTAAATACATTGCTGACTTTTGCAGAATCTATGAGGGCAGCATTGCTAAACAAGAGTGCATTGGCTGGGCATCTAGGCATCCATCCCAATTGTGATATAGTAGGACCCACTGTTCCTCTCTCTCTCTCTCTCTCTCTCTCACACACACACACACACACACACACACACACAGAGGAAATGGCTTAATGACAATTGTTATCACGTGTGAAATATAGCTAATACAAAATACTTGAGCTCAATGGTTTTTACACATTAGAGGGCATACATACACTTGGAGGGCCTATTAAAAATGCAGATGCCAGGGCTCCCTTTAGAGATCCTGATTGAGTGAGGGGGCAAACAAGTATCAGCACTTTTTCATAAGCCCTTCAGGTGAATCTGCTGAAAGTGGTCCACATACCTCATTTTGAGGAACACTGGTTTCTCAGGTGATTCTTTTTTTTTTTTTTTTTTTCGGTACACGGGCCTCTCACCGTTGTGGCCTCTCCCGTTGCAGAGCACAGGCTCCGGACGCACAGGCTCAGCGGCCATGGCTCAGGGGCCTAGCCGCTCCGCGGCATGTGGGATCTTCCCGGACCGGGGCACGAACCCGTGTCCCCTGCATCGGCAGGCAGACTCTCAACCACTGCGCCACCAGGGAAGCCCTCAGGTGATTCTTAACATGTGTTCAGGTGTAACAGTGATAGTGATGAAGGATTTCTTTGACAGTTATGGTACGGCACAAGGAATTCTGACCCCCTCCTAATGACTGTAACAGGTTAGGTAACGAGAATGAATTGCACCATACAACTAAGCTTCAACTGGGACTTAGTGATGTGGGTATATAAACAGTTCAGGGTCCTAGTCAAAGAAACCCCAAGTGCTTTCATTTTACTAGATGTTGTTCCTGCCTGTAAAATAAAAGATACATTAATTATGAAATTACATGGTCATATTAACAGTGCCATTCCAGTCAATGCTACAGTGAAACATACCAGAGTTGATTTTGTTAGTTTGCCTGGGAGGATTGATACTAAACTGTCAAGAGTGACATGAGAGAAGTGGCAGTGCCATTATTCCAACCTCACAGGAGCATCATCAGAAAGGATAATTTAATATGTCTCATTCTTGTTTCTAGTGTTTCATACCTTCCTGAAAATGTTAATTTTGAAGAGAACAGATTTATAATTTTTCATTCCCAAAGTTAAAAATACACTTCACATTTGCAGGCTTGCTGCTTCATGTGTGGTTTCAGGCTTGCTGTTGGGCTAAATATCTACCTTAAAACACCCAGGGTTCAGCGTGCTTTATTGGATGGAAAAAATAAAGTGGTGCAGAAAGAGCGAAATTAAAAAGAAATTAAGATATGAGCTGTATACTGCCAAGTACATCATCATCTTCCACGTGAAGCACAGAGGGTGCTTTTTCCAGGCATACACAGGCGCATGGCACCTGTGTTCATTTAAATGATTACACATTCAACAAAATTTGAATGTGTGATGTGCAATCATTTGAATCGCTCATTATACATTAAAATAAACTGACACAAACAGAACTCGTTCTCTGCTGCTTTTGAGAAACTAAGTAAATTAAATGAAAGAACGAAATGACGATGATGCTAGGCTGAAGATGTGACATACAATAGAATCAGGAAATTCAACATTCTTTGACCAGGATCAAATAACTTTCAATGCTGGTGTGCAGTGAGAAAAGCAGTAGAAGGAAGGAGAATGTCTCCCTGCTGCCTGGGACCACCATGCCTGGCTCCCAGACCACTTACTCCTCACTGGGCTTTGGGCACTAGCCCAGAGGACCCCATAGTACAAAGGGAAGCAGTAGGGAAATACAGTAAGAAAAAAAGGGCAAGTGGAAAGAATATCGTCTTCAGGGGAAGTACAGGTGTTTTCCCCAGCTCTCCCGTTGTAATTGTCTATGGTTGCTGTGTCTTCTTTCTTTTATGGTTAATGATTTCTACAACCTACTTGAATGGGGCTTCTGACCACATCAACCCACTGAAACTGTTTCAAGATTTATCAACTTGTCAAATCCAAATGTCCCTTGTTTCTTACCTTTCTTCACCTGTCAGCATGTGAAGTGGATGACCCCTGCCTCCTACCTGAAACATCTTCTCTTGCCTTCCACACTAAACACAATTCTAGTTTTCCTCATGATACTTCCAAATCTCCTCCTCCTCCTTCCATAATCAGTGTTAAATGACTGACAAGTGCCAGAGTTTGGTTTGTAATGGTCTTCTTTTCTCTTTCTAGGAGGTCATATCTGGTCTTACACAGGCATGTAGATGAATCCAGACATACATATCTAAGTTGAAAGGCATCCCCAAACCACACATTTATATATCCAATGCTTACTTGATATCCTGCCTCAGAAGTCTTATTAAGGTCTGAAACTTAAAACCTGGGGAAAACAGAACTCTTAATTTTATATTGACCTCTCTAAACAATATCTTCTTCATCTACCTAGTTGCTCCAGCAAAAAATGTAAGAGTTTTACGCAACTCCTGTTTCTCCCTCTTTTCATCCCACATCTAATTCATTAGCAAGTCCATTCAAGACAACCACCAAAATGTTTCCCAAAACCACCAGCCTCCATTATCCTTCACTCTGATGACTATGGAAGTTGTCTAACAGGTTTCTAGCTGTTGCCAGAATGTTCTTTTCCCCAAATTTTCTGTATCTTTTTGGATATGGTCCTTGTCAATCCACCATCATATTTTTTTCCTGGCTGGTGTATTTTGCCTTTTAACTGATCTCCAAACTCTGCAACCAAATTCTGTATTTTTGTATTCCTCTAAAAATACAAATAAGCTTTGACATTTCCTATAGTAGTTTCCTATTACATTTAGAATAAAATTTGAGCTTATCGAAGCATACAAAGCCTTGGAAGATCTATTTCTGGATTCAATGACAACAGTTTCTACAATTCTTAATTTCACAGAATGTTCTTTGAAAAACTTAAATCAGATTTTGTCATTCCCCAGATTAAGAACCTTCAAAGTCTAGTAATCCTTGCCACATTGTACAATGTTATGTCTGTTAGGAATATTTTTGGCTCCCAGTAATGGAAAAACTGATTAATGCTGCTTTAAAAAAGAATTAATTTTTCTCACAGAACAAGAAAACTTGAGTAGGCAGTTGGTGCTATTGGTGCAGCTGTTTAGTGGTTCCATGAAGTACTCAAACTCTCTTTTTTTTTCCTCTGCCATCCTTAGTCTGTTAGCATTTGACCTAATGCCTACTGCCTCATGAACTCTAGATGGCTCTTATAGCTTCAGACATCACTTGTATCACATCCATGTTCAAGGTAAGAAAAAGGTTAGGAGAGATAGGCGCAGTACCAGCAAACTCATTCCTGTTCCAGGGCCTTTGCACTTATTATTTATTCCAGTTGGAATGAGTTTTGCCCAGATTTTCATACGGTTTGCACCTTATAACTATTCAGGTTGCAACACAAATGTCATTTCAGAGAGATGAGCTATTAATCCAGAGTAGCACCCCCTGATATCTCACCATAACTACCTGTTTGTTTTCATATTGAAATCTGCATTAGTTTGCTAGAGCTGCTGTAACAAAGTATCACAGACTGGGTGGTTCAGGCTGCTAATGTCTTAGTTCAGGCTGCTACAACCAAAAATGCCATAGACTTGGTACTTTTCATACAGAAATTTGTTTCTCATAGTTTTGGAGTCTGGGAAGTCCAAATCAATGTGCCTGCTGATTTGATTCCTGGTGAGGACACTCATCCTGTTTTTTTTTTAAATTTCATTTTATTTTATTTTTTTCTACAGCAGGTTCTTATTAGTTATCTATTTTATACATATTAGTGTATATATGTCAACCCCAATCTCCCAATTCATACCACCACCACCCGCCCCCCGCCTTCCCCCCTTGGTGCCCATACATTTGTTCTCTACATCTGTCTCTATTTCTGCCTTGTAAACTGGTTCATCAGTACCATTCTTCTAGATTCCACATATATGCCTTAATATACGATATTTGTTTTTCTCTTTCTGACTTACTTCACTCTGTATGACAGTCTCTAGGTCCATCCACATCTCTACAAATGACCCAATTTCATTCCTTTCTATGGCTGAGTAATATTCCACTGTATATATATACCACATCTTCTTTATCCATTCGTCTGTCAATGGGCATTTAGGTTGCTTCCATGACCTGGCAATTGTAAATAGTGCTGCAGTGAATATTGGGGTGCGTGTGTCTTTATGAATTATGGTTTTCTCTGGGTATATGCCCAGTAGTGGGATTGCTGGTAGTTCGATTTTTAGTTTTTTAAGGAACCTCATACTGTTCTCCATAGTGGCTGTATCAATTTACATTCTCACCAACAGTGCAAGAAGGTTCCCTTTTATCCACACCCTCTCCAGCATCTGTTGTGTAGATTTTCTGATGATGTCCATTCTAACTGGTGTGAGGGGATACCTTATTGTAGTTTTGATTTGCATTTCTCTAATGATTAGTGATGTTGAACATCCTTTCAAGTGTTTGTTGGCAATCTGTAGGTCTTCTTTGGAGAAATGTCCTTTTAGGTCTTCTGCCTTTTTTTTTTTTTTTTTTTTTTTTTGCCGTATGTGGGCCTTTCACTGTTGTGGCCTCTCCCGTTGTGGAACACGGGCTCTGGATGCAGCTCACGGGCCCAGCTGCCCCGTGGCATGTGGGATCTTCCCGGACCGGGGCACGGACCCGTATCCCCTGCATCTGCAGGCGGACTCTCAACCACCGTGCCACCAGGGAAGCCCTTCTGCCCATTTTTTGATTAGGTTGTTTGTTTTTTTTAATATTGAGCCGCATGAGCTGTTTATATATATTGGAGATTAACCCTTTGTCCATTTATTCTTTTGCAAATATTTTCTCCCATTCTGAGGGTTGACTTTTTATCTTGTTTATACTTTCCTTTGCTGTGCAGCATCTTTGAAGTTTCATTAGGTCCCATTTGTTTATTTTTATTTCCATTACCTCTAGGAGGGGGGTCAAAGAAGATCTTGCTGTGATTTATGTCAAAGAGTGTTCCTCTTATGTTTTCCTCTAAGAGTTTTATAGTGCCCGGTCTTACATCTAGGTCTTTAAACCATTTTGAGTTTACTTTTATTTATGGTATTAAGGAGTGTTCTAATTTCATTCTTATACATGTAGGTGTCCAGTTTTCCCAGCACCACTTATTGAAGAGACTATCTTTTCTCCATTGTATATCCTTGCCTACTTTGTCATAGATTAGTTGACCATACGTGTGTGGGTTTATCTCTGGGCTTTCTATCCTGTTCCATTGATCTATATTTCTGTTTTTGTGCCAGTAACATATTGTCTTGATTACTGTAGTGTTGTAGTATACTCTGAAGTCAGTGAGTCTGATTCCTCCAGCTCCGTGTTTTTTCCTCAAGATTGCTTTAGCTATCTGGGGTCTTTTGTGTCTCCATACAAATTTTAAGATTTTTTGTTCTAGTTCTGTAGAAAATGCCATTAGTAATTTGATAGGGATTGCATTGAATCTGTAGATTGCTTTGGGTAGCATAGTCATTTTCACAATATTGATTCTTCCAATCGAAGAACATGGTATATATCTCCATCTGTTTGTGTCATCTTTGAATTCTTTCATCAGTGTCATAGTTTTCTGAGTACAGGTCTTTCACTTCCTTAGGTAGGTTTATTCCTAGGTATTTTATTCTTTTTGTTGCAATGGTGAATGGGATTGTTTCCTTAATTTCTCTTTCTGACCTTTCGTTGCTAGTGTGTAGGAATGGAAGAGATTTCTGTGCATTAATTTTGTATCCTGCAACATTACCGAATTCATTGATTAGCTCTAGTAGTTTTCTGGTGGCATTTTTAGGATTATCTATGTATAGTATCATGTCATCTGCAAAGAGTTACTGTTTTACTTCTTTTCCAATTTGTATTCCTTTTATTTTTTTCTTCTCTGATTTCCATGGCTAGGACTTCCAAAAGTGTGTGGGATAATAGTGGCGAGAGTGGATATCCTTGTCTTGCTCCTGATCTTAGACGAAGTGCTTTCAGGTTTTCACCATTGAGATGATGTTTGCTGTGGGTTTGTCATATATGGCCTTTATTATGTTGAGGTAGGTTCCCTCTATGCCCACTCTCTGGAGAGATTTTATCATAAATGGGTGTTGAATTTTGTCAAAAGCTTTTTCTGCATCTATTGAGATGATCATATGGTTTTTCTCCTTCAACTTGTTAATATGGTGTATCACATTGATTGATTTGCGTATATTGAAGAATCCTTGCATTCCTGGAATAAACCCCACTTGATCATGGTGTATGATCCTTTTAATGTGCTGTTGGATTCTGTTTGCTAGTATTTTGTTGAGGAGTTTTGCATCTATATTCATCAGTGATATTGGCCTGTAGTTTTCTTTCTTTGTGACATCCTTGCCTGGTTTTGGTATCAAGGTGATGGTGGCCTCGTAGAATGAGTTTGGGAGTGTTCCTTCCTCTGCTATATTTTTGAAAAGTTTGAGAAGAATAGGTGTTAGTTCTTCTCTAAATGTTTGATAGAATTTACCTGTGAAGCCACCTGGTCCTAGACTTGTGTTTGTTGGAAGATTTTTAATCACAGTTTCAATTTCATTACTTGTGATTCATCTGTTCATATTTTCCATTTCTTCCTGGCTCAGTCTTGGAAGGTTATACCTTTCTACAAAATTGTCTATTTCTCCCAGGTTTTCCATTTTATTGGCATGGGGTTGTTTGTAGTAGTCTGTTAAGATGCTTTTTATTTCTGTGGTGTCCATTGTAACTACTTTTTCATTTCTAATTTTATTGATTTGAGCCCTCTGCCTCTTTTTCTTTATGGGTCTGGCTAAAGGTTTATCAATTTTGTTTATCTTCTCAAAGAACCAGCTTTTATTTTATTGATCTTTGCTATTGTTTTCTTTGTTTCTATTTCATTTATTTCTGCTCTGATCTTTATGATTTCTTTCCTTCTACTAACTTTGGGTTTTGTTTGTTCTTCTTTCTCTAGTTCCTTTAGGTGTAAGGTTAGCTTGTTTATTTGTTTTTCTTGTTTCTTGAGGTAGGCTTGTATTGCTATCAACTTCCCTCTTAGAACTGCTTTGACTGCATCCCATAGGTTTTGGATCATCGTGTTTTCATTGTCGTTTGTCTCCAGGTTTTTTTTTTTTTTTTTTTGCGGTACGCACGCCTCTCACTGTTGTGGCCTCTCCCGCTGTGGAGCACAGGCTCCAGACGCACAGGCTCAGTGGCCACGGCTCACAGGCCCAGCCGCTCCGCGGCATGTGGGATCTTCCCAGACCGGGGCACGAACCCGTGTCCCCTGCATCGGCAGGCGGACTCTCAACCACTGCGCCAGCAGGGAAGCCCTGTCTCCAGGTATTTTTTGATTTCCTCTTTGATTTCTTTAGCTGTCTCTTGGTTATTTAGTAATTTATTGTTTCACGTCCATGTGTTTGTGTTTTTTACGTTTTTTCACTGTAATTGATTTCTAATCTCACAGCATTGTGGTTGGAAAAAATACTTGATATGATTTCAGTTTTCTTAAATTTACTGAGGCTTGATATGGGACCCAAGATGTGATCTATCCTGGAGAATGTTCCATGTGCACTCGAGAAAAGTGTAATCTGCTCTTTTCAGATGGAATGTCCTATAAATAGCAATTAAATCTATTTGGTCTATTGTGTCATTTAAAGCTGTGTTTCCTTATTAATTTTCTGTCTGGATGATCTGTCCATTGTGTAAGTGAGGTTTTACAGTACCCCACCATTATTGTGTTACTGTTGATTTCCTCTTTTATAGCTGTTAGCATTTGCCTTATGTATTGAGGTGCTCCTATGTTGGGTGCATAAATATTTATAATTGTTTTATCTTCTTCTTGGATTGATCCCTTGATCATTATGTAGCGTCCTTCCTTGTCTCTTGTAACATTCTTTATTTTAAAGTCTATTTTATCTGATATGAGTATTGCTATTCCAGCTTTTTTAAAATTTCAATTTGCATGGAATATCTTTTTCCATCCCCTCACTCTCTGTATGTGTCCCTAGGTCTGAAGGGGGTCTCCTGTAGACAGAATATATATGGGTCTTGCTTTTGTATCCATTCAGCGAGCCTGTGTCTTTTGGTTGGAGCATCTAATCCATTCACATTTGAGGTGATGATTGATATGTATGTTCCTATTACCCTTTTCTTAAAAGGGTTTTTTCTTAAAGGGTTTCTTAAAGGGTTTGTTTTTGTAGGTCCTTTTCTTCTCTTGTGTTTCCCACTTAAAGAAGTTCCTTTAGCATTTGTTGTAGATCTGGTTTGATGGTGCTGAATTCTCTTAGCTTTGGTTGTCTGTAAAGCTTTTGATTTCTCCACAAATCTGAATGAGATCCTTGCTGGGTAGAGTAATCTTGGTTGCAGGTTCTTCCCTTTCATCATTTTAAGTATATCATGCCACTCCCTTCTGGCTTGTAGAGTTTCTGCTGAGAAATCAGCTGTTAACCTTATGGGAGTTCCCTTGTATGTCATTTGTCATTTTTCCCTTGTTGCTTTTAATAATTTTTCTTTGTCTTTAATTTTTGTCAGTTTGATTACTGTGTGTCTCGGCATGTTTCTCCTTGGGTTTATCCTGCCTGAGACTCTCTGAGCTTCCTGGACTTGAGTGGCTATTTCCTTTCCCATGTTAGGGAAATTTTCGACTATAATCTCTTCAAATATTTTCTCGGGTCCTTTCTCTCTCTCTCTTTCCTTCTGGGACCCCTATAATGCAAATGTTGGTGCATTTAATACTGTCTCAGAGGTCTCTTAGGCTGTCTTCATTTCTTTTCATTCTTTATTCTTTATTCAGTTCCATGACAGTGAATTCCACCATTCTGTCTTCCAGGTCACTTATCTGTTCTTCTGCCTCAGTTATTGTATTAGTAATTCCTTCTAGTGTATTTTTCATTTCAGTTATTGTATTGTTCATCTCTGTTTGTTCTTTAATTCGTCTAAGTTTTTGTTCTTTAATTCTTCTAGGTCTTTGTTAAACATTTCTTGTATCTTCTCGGTCTTTGCCTCCATTCTTTTTCCGAGGTCCTGGATCATCTTCACTATCATTATTCTGAATCCTTTTTCTGGAAGGTTGCCTATCTCCACTTCATTTAGTTGTTTTTCTGGGGTTTTATCTTGTTCCCTCATCTGTTACATAGTCCTAGTCCTCTGCCTTTTCATCTTGTGTATCTTTCTGTGAATGTGGTTTTTGTTTCACAAGCTGCAGGATTATAGTTTTTCTTGCTTCTGTTGTCTGTCCTCTGGTGGATGAGGCTATCTAAGAAACTTGTGCAAGATTCCTGATGGGACGGACTAGTGGTGGGTAGAGCTGACTGTTGTTCTGGTAGGCAGAGCTCAGGTAAACTTTAATCCACTTATCTTCTGATGGGTGGGGCTGAGTTCCCTCCCTGTTGGTTGTTTGGCCTAAGGCGACCCAGCACTGGAGGCCACAGGCTCTTTGGTGGCGATAATGGTGGACGCCAGAAGGGCTCATGCCAAGGAGTACTTCCCAGGACTTCTGCTGCCAGTGTCCCTGTCCACGCAGTGAGCCATAGCCTCCCCCCACCTCTGCATGAGGCCCTCCAACACTAGCAGGTAGGTCTGGTGCAGTCTCCTATGGGGTCACTGCTCCTTCCCCCTGGGTCCTGATGGGCACACTACTTTGTGTGTTCCCTCCAAGAGTGGAGTCTATGTTTTCCCCAGTCCTGTCAAAGTCCTGCAGTCAAATCCCGCTAGTGTTCAAAGTCTGATTTTCTGGGAAATCCTCCTCCCATTGCCAGACCCCCAGGTTGGGAAGCCTGACATGGGGCTCAGAACCTTCATTCCAGTGCGTGGACTTCTGTGGTATAATTGTTCTCCAGTTTGTGAGTCACCCACCCAGTGATTATGGGATTTGATTTTATTGTGATTGCACCCCTCCTACAGTCTCACTGTGGCTTTTCCTGTCTTTGGATGTAGGGTATCTTTTTTTGTTGAGTTCCAGTGTCTTCCTGTTGATGATTGTTCAGCAGTTGTCATTCCAGTGCTCTCACAAGAGGGGGTGAGCACACGTCCTTCTGCTCCCCATCTTGAACCAATCTCCTCATCCTGGTTTGCAGATGGACACCTTCTTGCTATGCCCTCACATGGCAGGGAGAGAGAGAGGAAGAAAACTCACTTGTATCTCTTTATAAAGACAGAAATTCCATCATGAAGGCTCTACTCTCATGACCTAATTACCTCCCAAAGGCCCCACCTCCAAATGCCATCACTCTGGGGACTAGGGTTTCACTGTAGGAATCTGGGGGGACATTCAGTCCATAGCACTTAACAGAAATTTATTGTTTCATAGTTCTGGAGGCTGGAAGTCTGAGATTAAAGTGTTGGCAGGGTTGGTACCTTCTGAGGGCTGTGAGTGAAAGAGCTGTCACAGGTCTCTCTCCTTGGTTTGTAGACAGCTGTCTTCTCCCTGGGTCTTTAATTCATCCTCCCTTTGTAAATGTCTGTATCCAAATTTCCCATTCTTATAAGGACATCAGTCATGTTGGATTAGGGTTGACTCTAATGACTGCATTTTAACTGTAAAGACCCTATCTCCAAATAAAGTCATATTCTGAGGCACTGGGGGTCAGCAATTCAACATAGACATTTGGGGAGAGGGCAAATTACAAACTCAATAAATATCTGCTGAATGGGTGGATTTTAATCATAGCCACCAGTTGCTGAATGTTTGCAATGTGCCAAGTGCTACATGAAGTGCTTTATTCTATCTTCTTTAACTTGCACAGTGATCCAATGAAGGGGGTACTATATGTGTTCTTTTAGAAATGTAAAAACCATAGTAAGAGATATAGTGAGTGGTATGGCAGGAGAGTGGAGGCAAGGAAGAAAACGAAGGCTGGGTTGTCTCCAGCAAAATACTGAGGAAACATCCTTTGAGACCTCTTCATTACCTTTGGCTGTTTGCATTGGATCCTGAGTAAATAAGGAGACTGAAATAGAAAGTTTATATGGGGGTCAGCAAACTTGTTTCTGTAAAGTACATATTTTAGGCCTCTAAGTCACATGGTTTCTGTCATAGCCATTCTGCCATTGTAGTATGAAGCAGCCATAGATAACACATTAACAAATGGTTGTGGTTGTGTTCTAATAAAACTTTATTTACAAAAGCCAGTGGCTAGCCAGATTTGGCCTATGGGCCATAGTTTGCTAAAGCCTTGGTTAAGGAAATTTTCACTTGATTTTCTTTCCTTTTGTTTTCCCAAAGTAAATTAATTTTGTTAATTTAGAAAAACTGTGTCTTTGAGATGCCCAGCACTTGCTTCTGTCTTTTAGAGGAAGTTATACTAAACCATACAAAACCTGAGAGGGACACTCAAAGAGTCCACAAATGTTCTCTCCTCTGGGAAATTCTTCATCACCTCCTGTCACAGTGGGAACTTATTTCCTCAGTGGTGGTGGAGGAGAGCTGTGGGGACAGAGGAGAGATCAAAGGACAGAGGTACAAAGCCTATCAATCCTGAGCTTCATTCCTGGCAGAGGGATGGATGAACATGTGGCTTGGGTGGCAGTTATTTCAATTCACTACAAATTGTTTTCTTTCTTGATGAGATCAGAAAACAAATCTTACTTATCTAAGGATGACTTTAAAGGTGATCTGGATAAACATACTTGATAAATAAGCAGGGTAAGAATATCCTGATTTAGGGATACTGAAGAATTCTCCCCTGTCATCTGAATATTTATGTTTTGAACTTATGAGTCCCTGTGCCCCTTGTTAGCCTGATTTTTTCCCTCTTCTCACAATCTACCCTGCCCCACTCTAGTCTTTAGAGTTCTTCATTTTTCAGATCTAGACTCAGAGCAAGATGAACTTTCCATTTACCTTACCCTCCAACCCCCAGTAGCAGTGTCCTTAAGGACCCATGCCCATCTCATTTTAAGTAGTTTACCACTAAAGCAACCTGGGAAACAGAGAAGAAATAACAGAAGTGAACATGGGAGTTAGATGTCTGATAAAGATCTTACACTAGTGGACCCTGATCTAAGACTCCTCCATGTTCTCATTCTCTTATTCTAAGGCAAAAAAAAACCCTTCATTTTTTCCTATTACAACAGTAACATGTGGGCCTATAATTCTGGCAATATGGTAGACTAAATATCCTAAAGAGCCACCCCATACAAAACTCCTAGGAATGCTAGATAAAATATAACAAACATCCTTTAAACACAGAACTAAAATCATAAGAAAATGAGAGAAATCTCCAGGGGCCAAAAACAAAGAAGGAGCTGGAAACCTGTGTGGCAAGTTCATTCTGAAGCACTGGCTTCCCGGGGAACATTTGTCAATTCTAATAACCAAAGGCTTTCATTTCAACAGTTGAACAGGAGATAAAAGATGAAGCTTTAGACCCATGCTGGATGGAGAATTGGAGCTTAGAGACTCCTTCACAATCAAGACCTCAGGGAATATATTCTGAATGAAAGAATGGACTAGAAAAAAATTCACCTGCTGGCAAAGAGAAATGACAAGGACACTTGCTTATCATGGCCTAAGCTCCAGGTTGAAAAAAACATTTTTTCCGATATAATCGAGGCCATCCCATATGAGGGCTTGGGATTTGAATTTATACTACCTGAATGACTAGGAAACTCTAGACTGAGGAATTAAAGTGGTTCTTGTTTGAGAGGACCCTGGAACACCTAGCAAAAGCAAATGCACGTCCCCCAAGGGGGTTTGTCTCCTTACTCAGGAGGATTCTTATAGATTAAACTCAAATATGATTTCACAGTTCAAAATTTCAAAACACATAGGAAATGAACCATTATGTGTGGAAACATTAGCAGAAAACAGCACAAAGCAAATTAGATACCCACGACCTTCTGATGTTGAATGATCAGATACAAGATATCAACTAAGTAGATATGTCCTTTTGCCAGTACAGGTACACTGATTACTGTACCTTTATAGTTAAGTTTTGGAATCAAGAAATATGAAACCTCTAACTTTGTTCTTCTTTTTTTGAGATTGTTATGACTATTTGGAGTCCCCTGAGATTCCATATGAATTTTAAGATCGATTTTCCTAATTCTGCAAAAAATGTTATTGGGATTTTGATAGGTATTATACTGACTCTGTGGATAACTTTGGGTAGTATTGACATTTTAACAATATTAAGTCTTTGAATTCATGAGCATGGGACATCTTTCCCTTTATTGATGTCTTCTTTAATTTCATTCAGCAATAATTTTTGGTTTTCAGTGTACAAGTTTTTCATCTCCTTAGTTAAGTTTGTTCCTGAGTATTTTGTTTTGATGCTATTATAAATGGAATTATTTTCTTAATTTTTTTCTGATGTTTCATTGTTAATGCATAGAAAGGCAATTGATTTTTGTGTGTTAATTTTGTATCCTGTAACTTTGCTGAATTAATTTATTAGTTTTAATAGTTTCTTTGTAGAGTCTTTAGAGTTTTCTCCATACAAGGTCATGTCATCTGCAACCAGAGATAATTTTACTTCTTCCTTTCTAATTTCGATGGCTTTTGTTTCTTTTTCTTGCCTAATTGCTCTGGCTAGGACTTGCAGTATTTATTATGTTGAATGGAAGTGAGGAAAGTAGGTACTCTTATCTTGTTCCTGATCTTAGAGAGAAAGCTTTCAGTCTTTCACCATTGAGTATGATGTTAGCTGTGGGCTTTTCATACGTGTCATTTATTATGTTGAGGTAGTTACCTTTCATTCCTAGTTTGTTGAGTGTTTATATACTGAAAAGGTGTTAAATTTTGTCAATGCTTTTTTACTCCATTGATTGAGATGATCATGGGTCCCCCGCTCTCCCTTATTCTGCTAATGTGGTGTATTATGATGATTAATATTTGTGTGTTGAACCATCCTTGTATTCCAGAAAAAAATCCCACTTGGCCACGGTGCATAATCCATTTAATGTGCTGCCAATTCTGTCTGCTAGTACTTTCTTTAGGATTTTAGCAGCAATATTTATCAGGGATATTGGTCTGCAATTTTCTTTTCTTGTGTCTTTGTCAGGATTTGGTATCAGTGTAATGCTGATCTCACACAATGAGTTAGGAAATATTCCCTCCTCTTCAATTTTTTGGAAAAGTTTGAGGAGGATTGGTGTTAATTTTTGTGTGTTTCTAGTAATTTTTCCATTTCACCTGAGGTATCTAATTTGATGTACAATTGTTCATGGTACTCTCTTATAATACTTTTTGTTTATATAAATCTATTATAATGTCCCCTCTTTCATTTCTGATACTAATTGTTTGAGTTCTTTCCCTTTTTTCATCACTTTAGCTAAAGTTTTGTCAATTTTGTTGATCTTTTTGAACAACCAACTCTTGGTTTCACTGATTTTCTCTGTTAATTTTTTAAATTCTCTATTTCGTTTACTTCTGTTCTCATCTTCATTGTTTCTTTCCTTTTGCTAGCTTTGGGTTTGCATTTTTCTTCTTTTTTTAGTTCTTTAAGGTGTAAAATTAGCTTTGGTTTGATATTGTCCTTCTTTTTTAATATAGCATTTTTTAATATAAGCATTTACTGCTTTTTAAAATATGCTTTTTACTGCTTATTTAAAAATGCTTTTTTAATATAAGCATTTACTGCTATGAATTTCCTGCTTAGCACTGCCTTCACTGAATCCTATAAGTTTTGGTACATTGTGTTTTAATTTCCATTTTTCTCAGGATATTTCCTAATTTTCCTTGTGATTTCTCCATTAACCCAAAGGTTAAAACTGTGTTGTTTAATTTCTACATACTTTTGGATTTTCCATTTTCCTTTTGCTATTGATTTCAAATTTCATTCCTTTGTTATCAGAAAAGATACTTAGTATATTTCAATCTTTCAAAGTTCATAAAGACTTTTTTTGACCTGATATATGATCTATCCTAGAGATTGTTCCACATACATTTAAAAAAATATATTGAAATAAAGTTGATTTATAATGTCATGTAGTTTCAGGTGTACAGCAAAGTGATTCAGATATATATATTCTTTTTTACATTCTCTTTCATTATAGGTTATTACAAGATATTGAGTATGGTTCCTGTGATATACAGTAGGTCCTTCTTGATTATCTATTTTATATGTAGTAATGTGTATATGTTAATCCCAAACTCCTAAAAGTTCCATGTACACTTGAGGAAAATGTATATAATACAACTGTTGGATAAAGTGTTCTCTATATGTCTTTTAGGTCCAGTTAGTCTATAATGTTGTTCAAGTCCTCTGTTTCTTTATTGATCTTCTGTCTGGTTGTTCTATCTATTATTCAAAGTGGGATATTGAAACTTCCTCCTATTATTGTAGAGCTATTTCTCCTTTCTATTCTGTCACTTTTTGCTTCATATATTTTGCAGCTCTGATGTTTCCTGCAAATATGCTTATAATTGTTACATCTTCTTGGTGAATTGACACTTTTGTCATTGTACAATGTCTTTCTTTGCTTCTTATAAGTTTCTGACTTTAAGGTTATTTTGTCTGATATTAGAATAGCATCCCCTGCTCTCTTTTGGTTGCTATTTGCATGGAATATCTTTTCCGTCCTCTCACTTTCAGCCTGTGTGAGTTCTTCGATCTAAAGTTGGTCTCTTATAGACATCACATAGTTGGGTCCTGCCTTTAAATTCATTCTGCCTATCTATGTCTTTGGGGAATTCAGTCCATTTTGGTTTCAAGTAGCTACTGATAGTGAAGGACTTACTATTGCCATTTTGTTATTTGTTTTCTGAATGTGTTATAGCTTTTTTTTTTTTGTCCCTTATTACCTTCCTTTGTGTTATATGGTATTTTTGGTGGTGACACATTTTGATTCTCTTCTCATTTTCTTTTGTGTATATTATATATATATATATATATATATATATATATATATATATATATATATATATATATATATATATTTTGACTGCACCATGTGGCATGCAGGATCTTAATTCCCTGACCAGGGATCAAACCTGTGCTCCCTGCAGTGGAGCGTGGAGTCTTAACCACTGGATCACCAGGGAAGTCCTAGATATTCTCTTTATGGTTACCATGGGGTTATATATAACATCCTAAAGATATAACAATTTATTTCATTTTTAATTGAATTATAGTTAACATACAATATATTAGTTTCACGTGTATAACACTGTGATTTGATATTTTTATATACTATTAAATAATCATATAACTATTTGAAACTGTTACCAACTTAAATTCAGGTGCATACAAAACCTACTCCTTTATCTCTCTGTTCCCTTTATTTCTCACAAACTAAACCGTTATATCATGTGTTTATATATATATGTATATTATGTATAAATATATGTATAATATGTATGCATATTATATGTACCTATAATGTATACATATTATATGTATAAATACATAAATTTATTTTATGTTAAATCTTTATGTAATGTGCCTATTAACATAGATTTATGATTACTTTTTGTGCATTTTAAGTCTGTAGAATAATAAAAAGTGGAGTTATAAAACCAGATTATGATAATACTGCTTTTTATATTTGTCCATGTATTTACCTTGAGCAGAAAACTTTATATTTTTGTGTGGCTCTGAGTAACTGTCTGATGTCTTTTTTTTTTTTTTTTTTTTTTTTTTGCGGTATGCGGGCCTCTCACTGCTGTGGCCTCCCCCGTCGCGGAGCACAGGCTCCGGACGCACAGGCCCAGCGGCCATGGCTCACGGGCCCAGCCGCTCCGCGGCACGCGGGATCCTCCCGGACCGGGGCACGAACCCACGTCCCCTGCATCGGCAGGCGGACCCCCAACCACTGCGCCACCAGGGAAGCCCCTAATGTCTTTTTGTTTGAACTTGAAGAGCTCCTTTTAGCATTCCTTGTAGGGAAGGCCTAGTTGTAATGAATTACCTCAGTTTTTGTTTATCTAGGAATGTCCTAATTTCTCCCTCATTTTTGAAGGATAATTTGGCCAGATATAGAATTATGTATTGACAGTTTTTCTCCCATAGCACTTTATTTTTGGCTGAGTTGGGTCTTCGTTGTTGCACACAGGCTTTCTCTAGTTGTGGCGAGTGGGGGCTACTCTCCGTTGTGGCGTGCATGCTCCTCATCACGGTGGCTTCTCCCGTTGCAGAGCACAGGCTCTAGGCATGTGGACCTCAGTTGTGGCTCATGGGCTCTAGAGCACAGGCTCAGTAGTTGTGGCACATGGGCTCAGTTGCTCCACGGCATGTGGGATCCTCCTGCATCAGGGCTTGAACCCACGTCCCCTGCATTGGCAGGCAGATTCTTAACCACTGCACCACCAGGAAAGCCCTCTCATTGTACTTTAAATATATCATCTTAATGCCCTGTGGCCTGTAAGGTTTCTGCTGAGAAGTCTGCTGGTAATCTGGAGGATCCATTGTATAAATGTCATTTTTCTTTTGCTCCCCTCAAGATTCTCTCTTTATATTTGACTTTAGAGAACTTGATTATAATGTGTCTCAGTGTGAGTATCTTCTGGCTTGCTCTACTTAGAGTTCATTGAGTTTCTTGTATTTGTATCTCTATGTTTTTCCTCAAATTTGGGAAATTTTTGGCTCTTATTTCTTCAATAAGCTATCTGACTTTCTTTCTCTCTTTCCTTCTGGGTTTTCCATTCTGTATATATGGTCTCCTTGGTGGTTTCTCATAAGTCCCTTAGGCTCTGTTCACTTTTCTTCATTTGTTTTTCTTTTCACTCCTCAAACTTAAATGATCTATTTTCAAGGTTGCTGTTTTCTGTCTAGTGGTTTGGGTCCACTATTGAATCTCTTTAATAAATTTTTCAATTTTATTTTTTATTTTGAGCCCCAGAATTGTTTTCTTTTATATAATTTCTATATCTTCGTTGATATGCACATTTTGTTCAAATATAATTTTCCAGATTTCCTTTAGTATTTTGTTCGTGTTCTCCTTTAGGTTCTGAGCATACTTAAGATGGTAGTTTTAAAGTCTTTGTTTAGTAAATCCAAAGCTCTTTTTCTTTAGCTTGGTTTCTGGAGATTTATGTTGTTCCCTTGAATGGCCCATGTTAACCTGTTTCTCTGTTTTTTTCCCCTTATTACATCTCTCTTTAATCACTTCTCTACATGATTTATATAATAGTCAGCACATTCATTCAGAGAAATTATATAAACATGCAAAGCAAATAGCACTCCTAGAACATCTTTCTTATTTTAGTTTTTTCAGCTTTATTGAGATATAATTGACAATAACATCGTGTAAGCGTAAAGTATACAACATGTTGATTTGATATGCTAATATATTGCAAAATGATTACCACCAGAGTGTTCATTACCACCTCCATCATGTCATATGATTACCATTTCTTTCTTTTTTTGCAATGAGTACATTTAAGATCTATTTTCTTAGCAACTTTCAAGTATATAATACAGTATTATTAACTATAATCACCATACTGTACATTAGATCTCCAGAACGTATTCATCTTATAACAGGAAGTTTGTACTCTTGGACCAACATCGTTCTACTTCCCCCACCCCCAGTCCCAGTCACCACCATTCTAACTTTCAGGTTCTATGAGTTTGATATTTTTTAGATTCTATAGATAACTGATATCATACAGTATTTATCTTTCTCTGTCTGACTTATTTTACTTGGCTTAATGCCCTCAAGTTTCATCTAAGTTGTCACAAATTATAGTATTTCCTTCCCTCTCATGGCTAAATAATATTCCAGTGTATCTATACACCACATCTTCTTTATTCTTTAATCTGAAGAAAGACACTTAGGTTTTTCCCATGTCTTGGCTATTGTGCATAATGCTACATGAGAAGGCAGATATCTCTTTGAGATCCCTTTTTAATTTCTTTGGGATATATACCCAGAAGTTGGGTTGCTGGATCATATGATAGTCCTGTTTTTAATTTTTTGAGGAATATCTATATGGTTTCCCATAGAATAGATGCACCAGATTACCTTCCCACCAACAGTACATGAGGGTCCCCTTTTCTCCATATTCTTGCCAACTAACTTACTTTCTTTTTCTTCTTTCTTTCTTTCTTTCTTTCTTTCTTTCTTTCTTTCTTTCTTTCTTTCTTTCTTTCTTTCTTTCTTGATGAGAGCCATTCTAACAAGTGTGAGGTAATATCTCATTTGGTTTTGATTTACATTTCCATGATGATTAGTGATATTGAGCACCTTTTCATGTACCTGTTGGCCATTTGTATGTCTTCTAGGAAAACATGTCTATTTAGATCCTTTGCCCATTTTTAAAAATTGAAGTATAGTTGATTTACAATGTTGTGTTAGTTTCTGGTGTACACAAATTGATTCAGTTAGTGTGTGTGTGTATGAATATATATATACACACACACATATGTTCTTTTAGAATTCTTTTCCATTATAGGTTATTACAAAATACTGGATATCGTTCCCTGTGCTATGCAGTAGGCCCTTGTTGTTTATAAATTTTATATATAGTGGTGTGTATCTGTTAATCCCCAACTCCTAACTTATTCCTCCTCTTCCTTTCCCCCTGGGTAACCATAAGTTTGTTTTATATATCTGTCAGTCTGTTTCCATTTTGTAAATAAGTTCATTTGTATGGTTGTTTTTTGGATTCCACATATAAGTGATATCATATGATATTTGTCTTTCTCTGTGTGACTTACTTCACTTAGTATGATAATCTCTAGTTCCATCCATTTTGCTGCAAATGGCATTATTTCATTCTTTTTTTATGGCTGAGTAATATTCCATTATGTATGTGTATATATATATATATATATATATATATATATATATATATATATATAAAATATCTATACCACATTTTCTTTATCCATTCATTTGTCAATGGACATTTAGGTTGCTTCCGAGCCTTGGCTATTGTAGTGCTGCTATGAACATTGGGGTGCATGTACCTTTTTGAATTAAAGTTTTCATCTTTTTCAGATATATGCCCAGGAGTGGGATTTCAGGATCATCTGGTAACTCTATTTTTAGTTTTTTAAGGAACATCCGTACTGTTCTCCATAGTGGTTGTACCTATTTACATTCACACCAATAGGGTGGAAGGGTTCCCTTTTCTCCACACACTCTCCAGCATTTATAATCTGTAGACTATTTGATGGTGGCCATTCTGACTGGTGTGAGGTGTGACATGATACATCATTGTAGTTTTGACTTGCATTTCTCTAATAATTATTAATGTTGAGCATCTTTTCCTGTGCCTGTTGGGCATCTGTATATCTTCTTTGGAGAAATGTCTATTAAGCCTTCTGCCCATTTTTGATGATTTTCTTTCGTTTGTTTTTATTTTTTCCTACTCCCCTCCTTTGTATTGTATATATATTTAAAAGTTTTTAATTGGATTATAATTGATTTACAATGTTGTGTTAGTTTCAGTTGTACAGCAGAATGATTCAGTTATACATATACATATATCCACTCTTTTTTTAGATTCTTTCTCATATAGGCCATTACAGAGTGTTGAGTAGAGTTCCTGGTGTTATACAGTAGGTTCTTATTAGTTACCTATTTTATATATAATGGTGTGTATATGTCAATCCCAAGCTACTTTTTGATTGAGTTGTTTTTTTGATATTGTTCATGTATTTGGGAAATTCATTCTTTGTTGTTTGCATCACTTGCAAATATTTTCTCCCATTCCATAAGTTGCCTTTGGTTTTGTTCATGGTTACTTTTGCTATGCAAAAACTTTTAAGTTTAATTAGGTCCCATTTATTTATTTTTGCTTTTGTATCCATTAATCCAGAAGATGGATCCAAAAAAATGTTGCTACATTTTATGTCAAAGAGTGTCCTAAGTTTTCCTTTAGTAGTTTTATAGTATCTGGGCTTATGTTTAGGTCTTTAATTCATTTTTGTTATTTTTGTACATGGTGTTAGAGAATGTTCTAATTTTATTCTTTTACATATAGCTGTCCATTTTTCCCAACACCACTTATCGAAGAAACTGTCTTTCCTCTATTGTATATTCTTTCGTCCTTTGTCATACATTAATTAACCATAAGTGTGTGGGTTTATTTCTGGGCTTTCTGTCCTGTTCCACTGATCTATGTGTTTGTTTTTGTGCCAGTACCACACTGTTTTGATTACTGTAACTTCATAATATACTCTAAAGTGGAACATGATTCCTCCAGCTCTGTTTTTCTTTGTCAAGATTATTTTGGCTATTCAGGGTCTTTTGTGTTTCCATACAAATTTTAAAATTATTTGTTCTAGTTCTGTGAAAATTGTCATTGGTATTTCGATAGAGTTGCATTGAATCTGTAGATTGTCTTGAGTAGTTTGGTCATTTTAATGATATTGATTTTTTTTCCAATCCAAGAACACAGTATATCTTTCCATCTGTTTGTGTCATCTTATTTCTTTCATCAGTGTCTTACAGTTTTTGGAGTACATGTTTTTTTGCGTCCTTGGGTAGGTTTATTCCTAGGTATTTTATTCTTTTTGGTGTGATGGTAAGTGAGATTTTTTTTCTTAATTTCTCTTTCTGATATTTCATTGTTAGTGTATAACAATGCAACAGATTTCTGTGTATTAATTTTGTAACCTACAACATTACCAAATTTGTTGATGAGCTCTAGTAGTTTTCTGGTGGTGTCTTTAAAATTTTCTATGTATAGTAACTTGTCATCTGCAAACAGTGACAGTTTTACTTCTTCCTTTCCAATCTGGATTCCTTTTATTTGTTTTTCTGCTCTGATTGCTGTGGCTAGGACTTCCAAAACTATGTTGAATAAAAGTGGTGAGAGTGGGCATTGTTGTCTTGTTCTTGATCATAGAGGGAATGCGTTCACCCTTTCACTGTTGAGTAGGATGTTAGCTGTGGGTTTGTCATTTATAGCCTCTATTATGTTGAGGTAGGTTCTCTCTATGCCGTATTTCTGGAGAATTTTTATCATAAATGGATGCCGAATTTTATCACTTTTTCTGCATCTATTGAGATTATCACGTGGTTTTCTTCAATTTGTTAATATGGTGTATCACATTGATTGATTTGCAAATATTGAAAAATCCTTGCATCCCTGGGATAAATCCTGTTTGATCATGGTGTATGATCCTTTTAAGGTATTGGTGGATTTGGTTTACTAGTATTTTGTTGAGGATTTTTACATCTATGTTCATCAGTGATATTGGCCTGTAATTTTGTTTCCCTTTCTTCCTCTCTTCCTTCCTTTCTTCCTTCCCTCCTTCCTTCCTTCCTTCCTTCCTTTCTTTCTTTATTCCTTCCTTTCTTTCTTTCTAATATCTTTGTCTGGTTTTGGTATCAGGGTGATGGTGGTCCCATAGAAAGAGTTCAGAAGTGTTCCTCCCTCTGCAATTTTTTGTAATAGTTTCAGAAGGATAGGTGTTAACTCTTCTCTAAATGTTTGGTAGAATTCCCCTGTGAGGCCATCTGATCCTGGACTTCTGTTTGTTGGGCATGTTTAAATTACTGATTCAGTTTCAGTACTGGTAATTGGTCTGTTCATATTTTCTCTTTCTTCCTGGTTCAGTCTTAGGAGATCGTACCTTTCTAAGAATTTGTCCATTTCTTCTAGGTTATCCATTTTATTGGTGTATAGTTGCTCATAGTAGTCTCTTATGATCCTTTGTATTTCTGTGGTGTTGGTTGTAACTTCTCCTTTTTCCTTTCTGATTTTATTGATTTGGGCCCTCTCCTTTTTTTCTTGATGAATCTGGCTAAAAATGTGTCAAGTTTGTCCATCTTTTCAAAGAACCAGCTTTTAATTTCATTGTTCTTTTCTATTTATTTTGGTCTCTATTTCATTTATTACTACTCTGATCTTTATGATTTCTTTCCTTCTACTAACTTGGGTTTTTTTTGTTCTGCTTTCTCTGGTTCCTTTACATGTGAGGTTAGTTTGTTTATTTGAGATTTTTATTGTTTCCTGAAGTAGGCTTTTATCACTATAAACTTCCCTCCTAGAACTGCTTTTGATTCATCCCATAGGTTTTGGATTGTCATGTTTTTGTTTTTATTTGTCTCTACATATTTTTCATTTCCTCTTTGATTTCTTCACTGACCCATTAGTTGTTTGTTAGCATATTGTTTATCCTCCACGTGTCTGTGTTTTTTGCAGGTTTTTTTTCTTGTAGTTAATTTCTAGTCTTATAGCATTGTGGTTGGAAAAGATGCTTTGATATGATTTCAATTTTTAAAAATTTACCGAGGCTTATTTTGTGGCCTAGCATGTGATCTATCCTGGAGAATGTTCCATGTGCATTTGCAAAGAATGTGTATTCTGTTGCTTTCAGATGGAATGCGTTCTATTTATCAATTAAGTCCATTTGGTCTAATGTGTTATTTAAGGCCTATGTTTTCTTATGGATTTTCAGTCTGAATGATCTGTCCATTGATGTAAGCAGGGTGTTAAAGTACCCTACTATTATTGTGTTACTGATAATTTCTCATTTTATGTCTGTTAATATTTGCCTCATATATTGAGGTGCTCCTATGTTGGGTGCATATATATTTACAATTGTTATATCTTCTTCTTGGATTGATCCCTTGATTATTATGTAGTGTCCTTCTTTGTCTTTTATAACAGTCTTTATTCTAAAGTCTATTTTGTCTGATATAAGTATTACTACTCCGGCTTTCTTTTGATTCCCATTTGCATGGAATACCTTTTTCCATCCCCTCACTTTCAGTCTTTATGTGTCTCTAGGCCTGAAGTCAATCTTTTGCAGGCAGCCTATGTAGGTGTCTTGTTTTGTATACATTCAGCTACTCTATGTCTTTTGGTTGAAGCATTTAGTCCGTTTACATTTAAGGTAATTAATGATGTGTATATTCTTATTGCTATCTTGTTAATTGTTTTGGATTTATTTTTGTAGGTCTTCCCGCCCTACTTTCCTTTTTTCCCCTCCTTTTATTCTCTTCTCTTGTGATTTGATGACTATCTTTAATGTTATGTTTGAATTCCTTTTACTTTTTGTGGGTATATGTATTATTGATTTTTGTCTTGCAGTTACCAGGAGGCTTTTGTATAGCAGTCTATCAGACAATCATATATATATGATTGTTTTATTTTGCTTATCTCTTATTTTCAAATGCATTTGAAAAACCCTACATTTATATTCTCCTCCCCTCATAATTACTGTTTTAGATATCATATTTTACACCTATTTGTTTTGTGTACCCCTTAACTGCTTATTGTGGGTATAGATGATTTTAGCACTTCTGTCTTTTAACCTCCCTTGTAGTTTTGTGTGTGGATGATTTATTATATTTACTATTTGTGTGCCTTTTTCATTTTGTAATTTTCTTGTTTCTAGTTGTGGACTTTTCTTTTTCACCTAGAGAAATTCCTTTAACATTTTTTGTAAAGTTGGTTAGGTGGTGCTGAATTCTTTTAGCTTTTGCTTGTCTGTAAAGCTATTGATTTCTCCATCAAATCTGAATGAGAGACTTGCTGGGTAGAGTATTCTTGGTTGTAGGTTTCTCCCTTTCATCACGTTAAATATATCATGCCACTCTCTTCTGGCCTGCAGAGTTTCTGCTGAAAAATCAGTTGATAGCCTTATGGAAGTTCCTTTCTATGTTATTTGTTGCTTTTCCCTTGCTTCTTTTTTTTTTTTAACTATGTCACAATTTTTATTATTTTTTTCACACACACACATTGTATTTTATTTTTACAAGAGATAAATAAACTGACACCAAGCATTGTAAATGGATGACCACAACAAAAGCAACAATGATTGCAATTACCAAACACGAAACACACTCATACTATATCATAATATTGACATTCAGTCCAGTAGACCTCCACTGTAACAGCTCCTTTACTTTGAAGTGAAAATTGATTTGTATATTTTTTGCCTCTGAGTCCTTGTGGGATTTTTTTTTATTCAAACAGAAAGTCACAAAAATTATAATCATCCTCATCAGTTCACTCACTCCCATGTAATTAATTTTTTTTCATCTTGATATTTGTTAGCACTTTTATGAATTCATCAGTTTTCCATTAGAGTTCTGAAAATGCTTATTCATTCAGTTCAGCAGTATAGTCAGTTACCAGAAACATGTACCTGTCAGAGTCTTTCCCATGAATTCCTTGAAGATGAAACACTTATAGGAACATTTTTGCAAAAGCATCAGAGTACACCAAGAACTGTCTGTAAATGAAAAAAGACTTAAAAATGACCATGGTTAAAGATTTAGTGAAAGTTCATACTAATGCAATTGACAAGGAAATTTAGTTATTTCTGAGATATACATTTTAAACTAATAACTAGAATTATGACTTATAACATTATACCACAACATATAAGATTTAGAAATTTCATGTAATGTCTGAAACATTTATATTAACATATTTCCATACAAATAACCCAAAGAAAGTTTAGTATTAGTTGTTTTTTTGTTTGTCTGTTTGTTTTTTTATACTGCAGGTTCTTATTAGTCATCAGTTTTATACACATCAGTGAATACCTGTCAATCCCAATCGCCCATTTCAGCACACCAACATCCCCGCCCCACTGTGGTTTTCCCACCTTGGTTCCCATACGTTTGTTCTCTACATCTGTGTCTGAACTTGTGCCCTGCAAACTGGTTCATCTGTACCATTTTTCTAGGCTCCACATACATGAGCTAATCTATGATATTTGTTTTTCTCTTTCTGACTTACTTCACTCTGTATGACAATCTCTAGGTCCATCCACCTCACTACAAATAACTCAGTTTCATTCCTTTTTATGGCTGAGTAATATTCCATTGCATATATGCACCACATCTTCTTTATCCATTCATCTGTTGATGGAGACTTAGGTTGCTTCCATGTCCTGGCCATTGTAAACAGAGCTGCAATGAACATTTTGGTACATGACTCTTTCTGAATTATGGTTTTCTCACGGTATATGCCTAGTAGTGGGATTGCTGGGTCATATGGTAGTTCTATTTGTAGTTTTTTAAAGAACGTCCATACTGTTCTCCATAGAGACTGTATCAATTTACATTCCCACCAACAGTGCAAGAGGGTTCCCTTTTCTCCACACCCTCTCCAGCATTTGTTGTTTGTAGATTTTCTGATGATGCCCATTCTAACTGGTGTCAAGTGATACCTCATTTTAGTTTTGATTTGCATTTCTCTAATAATTAGTGATGTTGAGCAGCTTTTCATGTGCTTCTTGGCCATCTGTATCTCTTCTTTGGAGAAATGTCTATTTAGGTCTTCTGCCTTTTTTGCATTGGGTTGTTTGTTTTTCTAATATTGAGCTGCATGAGCTGTTTATATATTTTGGAGATTAATCCTTTGTCCGTTGATTCATTTGCAAATATTTACTCCCATTCTGAGGGTTGTCTTTTCATCTTGTTTATAGTTTCCTTTCCTGTGCAAAAGCTTTTAAGTTTCATTAAGTCCCATTTGTTTATTTTTGTTTTTATTTCCATTACTCTAGGAGGTGGATCAAAAAAGACATTGCTTTGATTTATGTCACAGTGATCTTCCTATGTTTTCCTCTAAGAGTTTTATAGTGTCTGGTTTTACATTTAGGTCTCCTATCAATTTTGAGTTTATTTTTGTGTATGGTGTTAGGGAGTGTTCTAATTTCATTCTTTTACATGTAGCTGTCCAGTTTTCCCAGCACCACTTATTGAAGAGACTGTCTTTACTCCATTGTTTATCCTTGCCTCCTTTGTCATAGATTAGTTGACCATAGGTGCGTGGGTTTACCTCTGGGCTTTCTATCTTGTTCCATTGATCTATGTTTCTTGTTTTTGTGCCAGTACAATATTGTCTTGATTACTGTAGCTTTGTAGTATAGTCTAAAGTCAGGGAGTCTGATTCCTCCATCTCCGCTTTTTTCCTTCAAGACTACTTTGGCTATTTGGGGTCTTTTGTGTCTCCATCCAAATTTTAGGATGATTTGTTCTAGTTCTGTAAAAAATGCCATTGGTAGTTTGATAGGGATTGCATTGAATCTGTAGATTGCTTTGGGTAGTGTAGTCATTTTCACAATATTGATTCTTCCAATCCAAGAACATGGTATATCTCTCCATTTGTTGGTATCATTTTTAATTTCTTTCATAAGTGTCTTATAGTTTTCTGCATAAAGGTCTTTTTCCTCCTTAGGTAGGTTTATTCCTAGGTATTTTATTCTTTTTGTTGCAATGTTAAATGGGAGTGTTTCCATAATTTCTCTTTCAGATTTTTCATCATTAGTGTATAGGAATGCAAGAGATTTCTGTGCATTAATTTTGTATCCTGAAACTTTACCAAATTCATTGATTAGCTCTAGTAGTTTTCTGGTGGCATTTTTAGGATTCTCTGTGTATAGTATCATATCATCTGCAAACAGTGACGGTTTTACTTCTTCTTTTCCAATTTGTATTCCTTTTATTTCTTTTTCTTCTCTGATTACCATGGCTAGGACTTCCAAAATAATGTTGAATAATAGTGGTGAGAGTGGACATCCTTATCTTGTTCCTGATCTTAGAGGAAATGCTTTCAGTTTTTCACAATTGAGAATGATGTTTACTGTGGGTTTGTCGTATATGGCCTTTATTATGTTGAGGTAGGTTCCCTCTATGCCCACTTTCTGGAGAGTTTTTATCATAAATCGGTGTGGAATTTTGTCAAAAGCTTTTTCTGCATCTACTGAGATGATCATATGGTTTTTATTCTTCAGTATGTTAATATGGTGTATCACATTGATTGATTTGCATATATTGAAGATTCCTTGCATCCCTGGGATAAATCCCACTTGATCATGGTGTGTGATCCTTTTAATGTCTTGTTGGATTCTCTTTGCTAGTATTTTGTTGAGGATTTTTGCATCTATGTTCATCAGTGATATTGGCCTGTAGTTTTCTTTCTTTGTGATATCCTTGTCTGGTTTTGGTATCAGAGTGATGGTGGGCTTGTAGAATGAGTTTGGGAGTGCTCCTCCCTCTGCTATATTGTGGAAGGGTTTGAGAAGAATAGGTATTAGCTCTTCTCTAGATGTTTGATAGAATTCGCCTGTGAAGCCATCTAGTCCTGGGCTTTTGTTTGTTGGAAGATTTTTAATCACAGTTTCAATTTCAGTGCTTGTGTCTGGTCTGTTCATATTTTCTATTTCTTCCTGGTTCAGTCTCAGAAGGTTGTCCATTTATAAGAATTTGTCCATTTTTTCCAGATTGCCCATTTTATTGGCATAGAGTTGCTTGTAGTAATCTCTCATGATCCTTTGTATTTCTGCAGTGTCAGTTATTACTTCTCCTTTTTCATTTCTAATTCTATTGATTTGAGTCTTCTCCCCTTTTTTCTTGATAAGTCTGGCTAATGGTTTATCAATTTTGTTTATCTTCTGATAAAGCTTTTAGTTTTACTGGTGTTTGCTATCGTTTCCTTCATTTCTTTTTCATTTATTTCTAATCTGATCTTTATGATTTATTCCCTTCTGCCAACTTTGGGGTTTTTTGTTCTTTTTTCTCTAATTGCTTTAGGTGTAAGTTTAGGTTGTTTTTTTTAGATGTTTCTTGTTTCTTAAGGTAGGAGTGTTTTGCTATAAACTTCCCTCTTAGAACTGCTTTTGCTGCATCCCATAGGTTTTGGTTCATCGTGTTTTCATTTTCATTTGTTTCTACGTATTTTTTGATTTCCTCTTTTATTTCTTCAGTGATCTCTTTTTTAATAAATAGTGTGTTGTTTAGCTTCCATGCATTTGTATTTCTTACAGATTTTTTTTCCTGTAATTGATATGTAGTCTCATGGCATTGTGGTCGGAAAAGATACTTGATATGATTTCAATATTCTCAAATTTACCAAGACTTGATTTGTGACCCAAGATATGGTCTATCCTGGAGAATGTTCCATGAGCACTTGAGAAGAATGTGTATTCTGTTGTTTGGATGGAATGTCCTATAAATATCAATTAAGTCCATCTTGTTTAATGGATAATTCAAAGCTGTGTTTCCTTATTTATTTTCATTTTGGATAATCTGTTCATTGGTGAAAGTGGGGTGTTAAAGTCCCCTACTATGATTGTGTTACTGTTGATTTCCCGTTTTATGGCTGTTAGTATTTGCCTTATGTATTGAGGTGCGCCTATGTTTGATGCATAAATATTTAAAATTGTTATATCTTCTTCTTGGATTGATCATTTGATCATTATGTACTGCCCTTAGTCGCTTATAACAGTCTTTGTTTTAAAGTCTCTTTTGTCTGATATGAGAATTGGTACTCCAGCTTTCTTTTGGTTTCCATTTGCATGGAATATCTTTTTCCATCCCCTCACTTTCAGTTTGTATGAGTCCCAAGGTATGAAATGTGTCTCTTGTAGACAGCATATATACGGGTCTTGTTTTTGCATCCATTCAGCCAGTCTATGTTTTTGGCTGGAGCTTTTAATCCATTTACATTTAAGGTAATTATCGATATGTATGTTCCTATTACCATTTTATTAATTGTTTTGGGTTCATTATTGTAGGTCTTTTCCTTCTCTTGTGTTTCCTGTCTAGAGAAGTTCCTTTAGCATTTGTTGTAAACCTGGTTTTGTGGTGCTGAATTCTCTTAGCTTTTGCTTGTTTGTAAAGGTTTTAATTTCTCCATCAAACCTGAATGAGATCCTTGTTTGGTAATCTTGCTTGTAGTCTTTTCTCCTTCATCACTTTAAATATGTCCTGCCACTCCCTTCTGGCTTGCAGAGTTTCTGCTGAAAGATCAGCTGTTAACCTTATAGGGATTCCCTTATGTGTTATTTGTTGTTTTTCCCTTGCTCCTTTTAATATATGTTCTTTGTATTTAATTTTTTATAATTTGATTAATATGTGACTTGGCATGTTTCTCCTTGGATTTATCCTGTATGGGACTCACTGTGCTTCCTAGACTTGTTTAGCTATTTCCTTTCCCATATTAGGGACGTTTTCGACTATAATGTCTTTAAATATTTTCTCAGTCCCTTTCTTTTTATCTTCTTCTGGGACCGCTATAATTCTAATGTTGGTGCATTTAATGTTGTCCCAGAGGTCTCTGAGACTGTCCTCAGTTCTTTTCATTCTTTTTTCTTTATTGTGCTCTGCAGTAGTTATTTCCACTATGTTATCTTCCCGGTCACTTATCCATTCTTCTGCCTCAGTTATTCTGCTATTGATCCCTTCTAGAGAATTTTAAATTTCATTTATTGTGTTGTTCACCCTTGTTTGTTTGCTCTTTAGTCCTTCTAAATCCTTGATAAACGTTTCTTGTATTCTCTCCATTCTATTTCCGAGATTTTGTATCATCTTTACTATCATTATTCTGAGCTCTTTTTCAGGTAGACTGCCTATTTTCTCTTCATTTGTTAGGTCTGGTGGGTTTTTGCCTTACTCCTTCATCTGCTGTGTGTTTCTCTGTCTTCTCATTTTGCTTAATTTACTGTGTTTGGGGTCTCCTTTTTGCAGGCTGCAGGTTCATAGTTCCCGTTGTTTTTGGTGTCTGTCTCCAGTGGCTAGGTTGGTTCAGTGGGTTGTGTAGGCTTCCTGGTGGAGTGGACTAATGCCTGTGTTCTGGTGGATGAGGCTGAATCTTGTCTTTCTGGTGGGCAGGTCCATGTCTGGTGGTGTGTTTTGGGGTGTCTCTGCCCTTACTATGATTTTAGGCAGCCTCTGTGCTAATGGATGGGGTTGTGTTCCTGTCATGCTAGTTGTTTGACATAGGGTGTCTAGCACTGTAGCTTGCTGGTCGCTGAGTGGAGCTGGGTTTTTACATTGAGATAGAGATCTCTGAGAGATTTTCACTGTCTTATATTACGTGGAGCTGGGAGGTCTTTTGTGGACCAGTGTCCTGAACGTGGCTCTCCCACCTCAGTGGCACAGCCCTGACACGTGGCTGGAGCACCAAGAGCCTGTCCTCCCCATGGCTCAGAATAAAAGGGAGGAAAAAAAGAAAGAAAGAAGAAGAGAAAATAAAATAAAATAAAGTAAAATAAAATAAAATTAAGTTATTAAAATAAAAAATAATTATTAAGAAAAAAAAATTTTTAAGTAATTAAAAAAAACGGACAGACAAAACCCTAGGACAAATGGTTAAAGCAAAGCTATACAGAAAAAAATCTCACACAGAAGGATAAATATACACACTCATGAAAAGAGAACAAGGGAAAAAAAAATATATATATATCATTGCTCCCATAGTCCACCTCCTCAATTCATTGTCTATTCAGGTGTTCCTCAGATGCAGGGTACATCAAGTTGATTGTGGAGATTTAACCCACTGTTCCTGAGGCTGCTGGGAGAGATTTCCCTTTCTCTTCTTTGTTCCCACAGCTTCTGGGATTCAGCTTTGGATTTGGACCCGCCTCTGCGTGTAGGTCACCTGAGGGCATCTGTTCTTTGCTCAGACAGGACGGGGTTAAAGGAGCAGCTGATTCGGGGGCTCTGGCTCACTCAGGCTGGGGGGAGGGAGGGGCATGGGTGCTGGGCGAGCCTGTGGTGGCAGAGGCCGGCATGACGTTGCACCAGCCTGAGGCGCACTGTGCGTTCTCCTGGGGAAGTTGTTCCTGCATCACGGGACCCTGGCAGTGGCGGGCTGCACAGGCTCCCAGGAGGGGAGGTGTGGAGAGTGACCTGTGCTCGCACACAGGCTTCTTAGTGGCAGCAGCAGCAGCCTTAGCATCTCATGCCCGTCTTTGGGTTCCACTCTGATAATCAGCCCCGGCTCACGCCCGTCTCTGGAGCCCCTTTTGCCAGCGCTCTTAATCCCCTCTCCTCATGCACAGCAAATCAAAGAGGCAGGAAAAAGTCTCTTGTCTCTTCGGCAGCTCCAGACTTTTTCCCGGACTCCCTCCCGGCTAGCTGTGGCGCATTAGCCCCCTTCAGGCTGTGTTCACGCCGCCAACCCCAGTCCTCTCCCTGCACTCCGACTGAAACCCGAGCCTCAGCTCCCAGCCCCGCCCGCCCCGGCGGTGAGCAGACAAGCCTCTCGGGCTCTTGAGTGCTGGTTGCCACCAATCCTCTGTGTGGGAATCTCTCCGCTTTGCCCTCCGCACCCGTTGCTGCGCTCTCCTCCGTCGCTCCTAAGCTTCCTCCCTCCGCCACCCGCAGTCTCCGCCTGCTAAAGAGCTTCCTAGTGTGTGGAAACCTTTCCTCCTTCACGGCTGCCTCCCATTGGTGCAGGTCCCGTCCCTATCCTTTTGTCTCTGTTTATTCTTTTTTCTTTTGCCCTACCCAGGTACGTGGGGAGTTTCTTGCCTTTTGGGTGGTCTGAAGTCTTCTGCCAGCGTTCAATAGGTGTTCTGTAGGAGTTGTTCCACGTGTAGATGTATTTCTGATGTATCTGTGGGGAGGAAGGTGATCTCCGCGTTTTACTCTACCGCCGTCTTGAAGCTCCTCCACACATTTCTGAATATGATTTTTTAAAACCAAAGAACATCTTTGAAGTCTCTTTTGGGCAAAAAGACTGATCCAATGGCCCTAGGTCAGGCTTCCTGGGACCTCTGGGGAGTGGGCTGAGCAAGGCTGAGCTAGGGAGATAGCAGGACTTAGGTTTCCAGCACAGCCTTCTTGTATAACTTGAGATTTTTAATATGTTGCATTTCTTTTTTAATCATGTACTTTCATTTTTTAAAGGGTTACTTAAAATTTCCTTGCAACAAAATCATGTTGGCAGTGAGATCATGTGTAAGTAAACAACTGGCACTGTACCTGGTGGGGTCAGATAAATACCAGTTATTTAAGATTTCATAATTTCCCCCAAATTAGAAGGGGGTACTTTGCTAAAGAAGTTCTAGTTGCTCCTTTGCTGGACTTAAAATGCTTGAAGGGAAGAATAACATCATCCGTACCCATACCAAGAGCATCATTTAAGAATCAGAGAAAATGCTTCTATTGGTCCAGTTATGGACTATTTTTGACTTAGTTTTACTGCAAGCCTAATGAGATTTAAGCTCGTCAAAAAAGGAAAAGAAATTAAAGGATGGAATGAGTTAATATCTGGATTTTATGTTGTCCAGGATAAAAAAAAAAAAGTTGTTTTTTGTAATGAGATTTTCCTTTATGTTCTTCTCCATAATTTGCCCTTTCTGTACCCAAGGCCATGGCAGATCCAAACAGAGCCTTTCTGAGCCTTATTAGAGACATGACCTCTCTCGGAGTCATTGCCCCATGTCAGGTGACATGCCCCATGTTTAGAATGCAGAGGCATCTTTATGCAATTAGCAGGAAGCACCTCTCCCTACTAGTGGTTGCAGCCCGACACTGGCACACCTGGTCTCTAGGCTTGGTGCCCTGTACAGGCCTCAATCCCAACTGTCTGCAGCAGCCCTGGCTGAAACCCCGCCCCCAATTTTTCTCAGAAAAAACATGTTTTAAAGTAAGTGCAGGTTATGAAAAATACAATTTTAGATATAATCCACATAAAAGTGCACATCTGTTATCTGAGTGATACATAATTGGTAAATAGATATACATCTCTCTTTCTGACCACTGTGACAGTTGCATACAGAGTAGATCACATTGTTTTTAAAAATGAATTTATTAAATTGCTTATAATTATAAAAGATTAAAGTGCACAGAAATTTGCAAAATATTACAAACTTTACATCTTATGCCACAGTGTATGAAAAGCATCATGAATATTTCAGTTTTACTTAAGCTGTTCATACCTTTTAACTTTTCAAACATCTTAAAATATAATATGGACACAAGAAAATGGTACAAGAAGTGTTTCAACAACAGAGCGTATTCTGCCCCCCTATTGTGAATTAATGTTTTCTGAAATTCAAGATGCACGTGCAATTATAAGGGAAGGCTTTTGGTGATAAAGTTTGCGAAATGATCTTGTTTAGTTTTCAAACAAAAATGAAAGCTTTCCCTTCCTATTGACATAACTAAAGTATCTGAGGGATATTTAAAGAAAAATCTCCTGAGTATTTTGGTCTAATGCTTTGATTTGCTAAAATTCACAGGCATCACAAAAGTATACAAAGTAAAATTTCTCTAGTGGTTAACACCAGGCAGGTCTAGGCCCAGATTTCCCCTTCATAGGTCCACTGCCACACCCATCCATTTTTCCAAGGTGCTGCCTCTGCTCACATTTACAGATGTAGCCCACGAGTGCCTGCAGACACAGCCCCACGTTTTCTTCCCTACCCACTAGTCAGCACTAGACTTACATGAACACTGTCAGTGTCACAGGTTAACCTGGGTCTCCACTACAACCTGGCCGTTTGGGGAATATTGGCAGTGTCATACATCACATTCGCCGCCTTAAAAGGGTAGAGGTTTTTTCCCTCCTGTCCACAGAAGTAAATTTTAAACTGTGGAGACGATTTATGAAAGATCGTTTATGAAAACATAAATGAACAATTCTTTTCAAGTTCTATTTTATATACAAGGAGATAAGGCAAAAACATTTCCTTTTCTATGACTCCATAAGCAGTGAGTAATTGCCATATCCAACACTAGGAGTTACTCCTACACTTCAGAGAAGAGAAGAGGTAATTGAGAGGAATCGGCACCACTTCCAGGAGCAGTGTCCCGGGTGAGTGGGGAAAGGGATGAGAACATCCCCACTCGGAAGAAATTCATTTCTTTCTCCCAGTGTGGCCAGATCTCACATGGCCTGTTGTGAGCACTCTCTGATCACACCATTAACATTATCAAGAAAGCTAGTGAAATGGTCCGGATCCACTGGGACAATTCAAAAGTCCAGAATACTGTTTTGCTGAATCCTACAGAAATACTGTTTTGTTTTTAACATTCACGGCAGGCATTTAGAATTGTGAACTGGAGTGAAGCTACTGTATTATAACAAGCCTGTAGATATGCTCACTGAGCAGTGTTTCCTTTTCCTTTGCTGCTGGGACTCTGAGTGTCTTGGCTCCTGTGGCACCTGGGCATTTAGCAGCATCCCAGTGGGTGGTGGCCCATCTAGCAAGAATCCAGTGCCAGACCCCCTCTCCTGCACCCAGCCCTGCCTTGTCACCAGTCACAGGTGAGAGGTACGGGCCCTGTGTCTTTTCCAGAGCCTACAAGAGGGCCTGGCACCCGAAAAACAGTAAAGCACAGTAGAGACTGTGGAGCTGAATAAATCGAGGTCAAGATGTGCACGGTGGGGCAGAAGTTCAGCAGGAAGTTACCTCCATCTGATGGCAGAGTTTGTGACCAAACTAATTTGTTTTCTGACCCTTAATTGCCAGATTGGCTTGAGGGGAGGCTGGAAATTCAAATCAAATCCCGTCTCTTTTCTTTTTTGGGAATAATCTAGGTATTCTCCTGTCTCTCCCTCTCCCTCCCTAAAAAATGCTCCCCAGGTGCAAACAAGTTAATGGGCTGGGAGTAAGAGAAGGGAGGATGCGCTGAGCTACCTTCTCTGTGGCAGATGCTTTGGTAGGCTATCACTTGGACGTGCAGAACCCCTCGCAGGAACACGGTGCAGTCACGCTGAGGGCACTTGCTGTTCTCTTGACATGCGCAGCACTGGCCTGTCACAATGGCTGTGAGACAATCATAAGGTTGCTTGTAATACTGTACTTCCTGGGATATCATGGATAAAGGGCAACTGGTGGGAACCTGATGCACTCATCTTTTCCAAACCATTATGTTGATAAATATGTAATTTTAATCACTTGATTTCATTTTTTTTTCAAGAAATGACATATCTTCAGAAGAGGTAAATTAATTATCCTGATCAATACAAGTCACAATTCTGTTTCAATCTGTAACTTTCCCTGCTTTTGCCATCTTATTCCCTTGAGATTTGCAAAGCAGTCAACATTGATTAGGCACAGAACATTCTAGGAGTGCTCCTGGAAGATGAAAGGTGTCACTGTGAATTAGCACAAATATGCTCAGAACCTTGCTATCTTCATTGCAATCCATTAAGAGTATTTCTCTGAGATGGAAAGATAGGCCAAGATGAAGACTGAAGCTATTTCCTCTTATTACCTGAGATTTCTTTTTCTGTAGGAATGTGATAATGCACCTAAATATTGTGAAGTCTTGGGTCTATCTGCCACTTAATACAGCATTCAAACTGAATTCTGCATTAGATATTTTTAATCACACAACTGCTAGCATGTCTAATCTTTAATGATGGTATTTGTAAGGGAAAGATAACTCTGGAACAGATCTGGCAAAAAGTGAAGAAATGAAACAGTGCCTAAAAATAAAAAAAGGTCATGTGCTTGAGAACAGAAGGAATGAAAATAATCAAATGGAGGAAAAAAATCCATTCTACTTTGATAGGGGTTGTTTTTAATCACACAAAGACACCTCTTCTGTGTTACTAAAATTCCAAATTATCAAAAAAAGTAACATTTTTGGTTTTCCTGGTGATTAGTTTTATGCCCTTCTTGATCTCAATTTTACATTTTCCAGTTCCTACATCGCTAGCCGAAACTGAAAAATCTGCATGAAAATGGTGACAGTTAAGACTCATATTTGCCAAAGTGATTTAACTTATTCTCATTAGTGATTCATGATATATTTTGATAAAGCTGAATTCTTTAAAGTGCTTCTCAGAACAAAAAGCTCTTAATCTGATTTTGGTCGTAAATTGTTATCTACTGCTGCTATCATCCTCTCAGCTATGACTCCCATATTTTTGGTCATGTCTTTGAGGTGATTCTCATGAAGAAGCTTCTGGGTTAGGTATTTTTCTCTCCTGATCTTGCTCTCCGTGATTTTCGATACGTCTGGAATTGCATACGAAATGAAAAATTTCACAGAATAGATGATATGCTAAGGGAGAGAAGAAAAATGTCAATCACAAAGAGAAGTAGGGGAACACAGAGTTTCTTCCATTTATTTTTGCTAGTCATTATAGCAGTGTATCAGGACAAGGTGGTGGGCATTCATCATGTATACCCAATCTCTCCCACCACAGCATGGCTCTGCCAAGGTGCTACATTTTGTTACTTCATAAATTTCAATAATACTATTTGATATGTAGAACAGAATACATCTAATATCTAGAACACTCACCATGACACTGATGATGCTATGATATTTTTATGTGTGTTCCTTTCCTATCTTGTTCCCAGGCCTCTTCCCCAAAGGTAAACACTAAACTATCTGTGTGAGTATATGTATATAATTTTCTTTTATTTTTGAATAGTTTAACAAGGTATGTATATATCCTCAAATAGTATCTTGTTTAGTTTTGCTTGCTTTAAGCTTTATAAAAACAGTATGATACTGTCAGTATGGTACAGTCTTTTGAAAATAGCTTTCTTTCCATTCAAAATTAGTTTCTAAGATTCATCAATGTTATTGTGCATAACTGTAATCCATTTTCACTTCTATACAATATTCCATTGTGCAAACACACTGTAATTTATTTGTTCCCCTATCAAAAGGAATTGGGTTTGTGTCTAGTTTTTGGATTAGAAACAATGATGGCAGAAACATTCTTGCACTTGGATTCTGGAGAATACCTGTGAGTTTCTCAAAAGCGTGCACCTAGGGGTGGAACTGCTGAGACCCTCTGTTACATGAATGTTCAATTTTACAAGATCGTACCAACTATACCAGCTGACACTCCCACCAGCAGTGTGTGATGATTTCAGTTGCTCTACATCCTTGTCTGCACTTGTTACCATCACTTTTCTTTTTTTTTAAAATTCTGTCTCAATTATCCTTTATTTGTAGTTTACCTTGAATTACTCTGGTAACCTATTGAGGTTTTTTTTTTTTTCTCCAATTCGCGCTGTCTCGGCGCACGTACGTGTCACCAGCTTTTTTTTTTTTTTTTTAAATTTATGGCTGTGTTGGGTCTTCGTTTCTGTGCGAGGGCTTTCTCTAGTTGTGGCAAGTGGGGGCCACTCCTCATCGCGGTGCGCGGGCCTCTCACTGTCGCGGCCTCTCTTGTTGCGGAGCACAGGCTCCTGACGCGCAGGCTCAGTAATTGTGGCTCACGGGGCCAGCTGCTCCATGGCATGTGGGATCTTCCCAGACCAGGGCTCGAACCCATGTGTCCGGCATTGGCAGGCGGACGCTCAACCACTGCGCCACCAGGGAAGCCCCACCATCACATTTTTTTTTTTAAACCAACATGGTGATTATGAAATGGACTTTCACTTTGGTCTTACTTTGCATTTCTCTGATGACTAATGAGCTTGAAAACCTTTTTATTTATTCACTGTTCAAAAATCCCTAACCTAGGAAGAAGATAGAGATAATATAGAATAAACATAATTAAAAACACATAAATTACACAGTGTTAAAAAGTGATAAGAGCTATGGGGAAAAAAGTGACATGAGCTAAGTAAAGCAGAGTAACAGTTATCATGAGTGTTATGGTGGGAGGTAAAATTTATATAGATTTTATATAGATCAGTCTGGACATGCCTCATTGAGCAAAGATTTTAAGGAGGTGAGGAAATTAGCCATTCAGACATCAGGAAGAAAGACATTCTAGGCAAAGGGAACAGCCAACAGAGTCCATCTGGTAGAAGCCTGAAGGGTGCATTCCAGGAAGGCTGGAGTGAAGTGACATCACGGAGGTAACAGAGCATGGCTAGATTGTGTTTGGCCTTGTATGTCATTATAAGGACTTGGGCTTTTACTCAGAGTGAGATGTGAAGACAATAGGGAGTCCAGTTAGGAGACTGTTGCCCTAATTTGGGCAAGAAATGATGGTGGCTCTAACTTGGGCGGCAGCAACAGAGCTGATAAGAAGTGGTCAGATTTGTGATACATTTTCAAAGGAAAACTCAACAGGACTGGATGTGGAATAAGTGGGGGAGAGAAAACAAGGGGGACTCCAAGAATTCTGGCCCAAGCAACTGTTGAGATGGAACTGCCATAATTGAGAGGGGGTAAAACTGTGGACAGAACAGATTTAGTGCATGGTAGGGAGAAGAACATTGAAAGTGGACTTAAGAAAATATGGGAATTTAGGGCAGTAGATCTGAGGTAACTGTTAGATATCCAAGCAGAAAGGTCAAGTATGCAGTTGGATTGATGGGTTGAGTTCAGAAGAGAGGTTTTCTGGGGATATCCATTAGGGAGTCACTGGCATATAGATAGCACTTAAAGTCTCCGGACTGCATGAGATCACCAATGCTGTGGGTAGAGAGAAAAGATGACCAAGGAATGAGCCATGGATCATTAAGAAGAGAAGGAAGGGAGGGGCAAAGAAGTTAAGACAGGACTGCATAGAGAGGTAGGAAGAAAGGCAAAATATGTGTTTCCCTGGGAGCCAAGTGAGGAAGAGTTTCAAGGAAGAGTGATCAGCTGTGTCAAATGTTTCTTGTAAGTCAGGTAGTGTGACAGTGGAGAATATTTTGAGCTGAGAGAGATATTAGTGAGTTCAAGTGATAGAATTACATAGTAAAGAGGCAAAAGTTGATGTAGGAAAGAGGTTTTTTTTCTTTTTTTTCCCATCCATTTCTGAGGTAGGTAATATTTACAGATATGAAGATTTTCTATGTTATACCACCCTTGCATTTCTGGTATAAAGCCAATGTGGTATGATGTCATCTTTTGAAAACAGATTGCTAGATTCAGTCACACATCTTAAAAAGATCTTTGCCTCTATGCATTGAGTAAGACTGACATAATTTCCCCTTCCCTTTCTAATCTTGTCTGATTTTAGGAACTAAAAGGGGTTGGAGAGTATTTCCTTTTCCTGATCTCTGGAGGAGTGTGTATAATATTGAAATGATCTGTTCTAGAAAGTTTGGTTTCACTCTCCTAGAAAGCCATATGGCTTGGTGTTTTCAATGGGGACAGATTTTTCAATTACTCAAAGTTCTGCTATAATTTGAGGTTTACAGTTACCTTCTTTAGCATTTTAAAGATATTAGACTCTTCTCTTCTGGCTTTGAGATTGATGTTAAAAAGTCTACTCTCAAGACACAGACTGGCTGAATAGATACAAAAAGAGGACCCATATATATGCTGTCTACAAGAGACCTACCTCAGACCTAGGGACACATACAGACTGAAAGTGAGGGGATGGAAAAAGATATTCCATGCAAATGGAAATCAAAAGAAAGCTGGAGTAGCAATACTCATATCAGATAAAACACACTATAAATAAAGAATGTTACAAGAGACAAGGAAGGATACTACATAATGATCAAGGGATCAATCCAAGAAGAAGATATAACAATTGTAACTATATATGCACCCAAAAGAGGAGCACCTCATTATAAGGCAAATGCTAACAGCTATAAAAGAGGAAATTGACAGTAACACAATAATGGTGGGGGACATTAACACCTTAATGGCACCAATGGACAGATCATCCAGACAGAAAATTAGTAAGGAAACACAAGCTTTAAATGACACAACAGACCAGATAGATTTAATTGATATTTATAGGACATTCCATCCGAAAACAGCAGATTACACTTTCTTCTGAAATGCACACGGAACATTCTCCAGGATAGATCACATCTTGGGTCACAAATCAAGCCTCAGTAAATTTAAGAAAATTGAAATCATACCAAGCATTTTTTCCGACCACAACTCTATGAGACTAGATATAAATTACAGGGAAAAACAAACAATGTAAAAAACACAAACACATGGAGGCTAAACAATACACTACTAAATAACCAGAAGATCACTGAAGAAATCAAAGAGGAAATAAAAAAATACCTAGAGACAAATGACAACGAAAACACGACAATCCAAAATGTATGGGATGCAGCAAAATCAGTTCTAAGAGGGAAATTTATAGCAATACAATCCTACCTCAAGAAACAAGAAAAATAAACAACGTAATGTTACACCTAAAGGAACTAGAGAAAGAAAAACAAAACCCAAAGTTAGTAGAAAGAAAGAAATCATAAAGATCAGAGCAGAAATAAATGAAATAGAAACAAAGAAAACAATGGCAAAGATCAATAAAACTAAAAGCTGGTTCTTTAAGAAGATAAACAAAAGTGATAAACCTTTAGCCAGACTCATCAAGAGAAAAAGAGAGAGGACTCAAATCAATAAAATTAGAAATGAATAAGGAGAAGTTACAATGGACACCAGAGGAATACACAGTATCACAAGAGACTACTACAAGCAACTCTATGCCAATCAAATGGAAAACCTGGAAGAAATGGACAAATTCTTAGAAAGGTATAATCTTCCAAGATTGAGCCAGCAAGAAATAGAAAATATGAACAGACCAATCACAAGTAATGAAATTGAAACTGTGATTAAAAATCTTCCAACAAACAGAAGTCCAGGACCAGATGGCTTCACAGGTGAATTCTATCAAACATTTAGAAGATCTAACACCCAACCTTCTCAAAAAATTTCAGAGGAAGGAACACTCCCAAACTCACTCTATGAGGCCACCATCACCCTGATACCAAAACCAGACAGAGATACTACAAAAAAAGAAAATTACAGACCAATATCACTGAGGAATATAGATGCAAAAATTCTCAACAAAATACTAGCAAACAGAATCCAACAACACATTAAAAGGATCATACAGCATGATCAAGTGGGATTTATCCCAGGGATGCAAGGATTCTTCAATATAGGCAAATCAATCAATGTGATACACCATATTAACAAATTAAAGAATAAAAACCATATGATCATCTCTATAGATGCAGAAAAAGCTTTGGACAAAATTCAACACTGATTTATGATAAAAACTCTCCAGAAAGTGGGCAGAGAGGGAAACTACCTCAAGATAATAAAGGCCATATACGACAAACCCACAGCAAACATCATCCTCAATGGTGAAAAACTGAAAGCACTTCCTCTAAGATCAGGAACAAGACAGGGATGTCCACTCTTGCCACCATTATTCAACACAGTTTTGGAAGTCCTAGCCATGGTAATCAGAGAAGAAAAATAAAAGGAATACAACTTGGAAAAGAAGAAGTAAAACTGTCACTGTTTGCAGATGACATGATACTATACATAGAAAACCCTAAAGATACCACCAGAAAACTACTAGAACTAATCAATGAATTTGGTAAGGTTGCAGGATACAAAATTAATGCACAGAAATCTCTTGCATTCCTATACACTAACAATGAAAGATCAGGAAGAGAAATTAAGGAAACAATCCCATTAACCACTGCAACAAAAAGAATAAAATACCTAGGAATAAACCTACCTAAGGAGGTAAAAGACCTGTATGCAGAAAATTATAAGACCCTGATGAGAGAAATCAAAGATGACACAAACAGACGGAGAGATATACCATGTTCTTGGATTGGAAGAATCAATATTGTGAAAATGACTGTACTACCCAAAGCAATCTACAGATTGAATGCAATCCCTATCAAATTACCAATGGCAATTTTTACAGAACTAGAACAAAAAATCTTAAAATTTGTAGAGAGGAACAAAATACCCCAGAGAGCCAAAACAATCTTGAGAAAGAAAACGGAGCTGGAGAAATCAGGCTCCCTGACTTCAGACTATACTACAAAGCTACAGTAATCAAGACAATATGGCACTGGCACAAAAACAGAAACATAGATCAACGGAACAGGATTGAAAGCCCAGAGATAAACCTATGCACCTATGGTCAACTAATCTATGATAAAGGAGGCAAGGATATACAATGGAGAAAAGGCAGTCTTGGTGTTGGGAAAACTGGACAGCTACATGGAAAAGAATGAAATTAGAACACTCCCTAACACCATACATAAAAATAAACTCAAAATGGATTAAAGTCCTAAATGTAAGACCGAACACTATAAAACTCTTAGAGGAAAACATAGGAAGAACACTCTTTGACATAAATCACAGCAAGATCTTTTTTGACCCACCTCCTAGAGTAATGGAAATAAAAACAAAAATAAACACATGGGACCTAATGAAACTTAAAAGCTTTTGCACAGCAAAGGAAACTACAAACAAGACGAAAAGACAACCCTCAGAATGGGAGAAAATATTTGCAAACGGATCAATGGACAAAGGATTAATCTCCAAAATATATAAACAGCACATGAAGCTCAATATAAAAAAAAACAAACAACCTAACAAAAATTGGGCGGAAGACTTAAACAGAAATTTCTCCAGAGAAGACATGCAGATGGCCAAGAGGCACATGAAAAGCTGCTCAATATCAGTAATTATTAGAGAAATGCAAATCAAAACTACAGTGAGGTATCACCTCACACTGGTTAGAATGGGCATCATCAGAAAATCTACAAACAACAAATGCTGGAGAGAGTGTGGAGAAAAGGGAACCCTCTTGCACTGTTGGTGGCAATGTTAACTGATAGAGCCACATGGAGAACAGTATGGAGATTCCTTTAAAAAACTAATAATAGAACTACCATATGACCCAGCAATTCCACTACTGGGCGTATATACCCAGAGAAAGCCATAATTCAAAAAGACACATGCACCCCAATAGTCTTTGCAGCACCATTTACAATAGCCAGGTCATGGAAACAACCTAAATGTCCATTGACAGATGAATGGATAAAGAAGATGTGGTACATGTATAGAATGGAATATTACTCAGCCACAAAAAGGAATGAAACTGGGCCAGTTGCAGAGACATGGATGGACCTAGAGACTGTCATAGAGAGTGAAGTAAGGCAGAAAGAGTAAAACAAATATCGTATATTAACGCATATATGTGGAATCTAGAAAAATGGTACAGATGAACCAGTTTGCAAGGCAGAAATAGAGACACAGATGTAGAGAACAAACACATGGATTGGGATTGAAATATATACAGTAATATGTACAAAATAGATAACTAATAAGAACATGCTGTATAGCACAGGGAACTGTACTTCACTTTGCTGTACAGGAGAAACTAACACAAGATTGTGAAACAACTATACAACAATTAAAAACAAACATCTACTCTCATTCTAATCTTAATTTTCTTTGTCAGTCATCTGTCTTTTTTCTCAGGTTACTTTTAAGATCTTATATTCAGTGTGCTGCATTTTCCTTACAGTGCATGTAAATATTGACTTCTTTGTTATCTATTCTGCTTGATATTTGTTTTGCTTTCTTCTTTGTGAACAGATGTCTGTCACTTATGCTGCAAAAATTTTATCCACTGACTCTTCAGATTTGCATATCCTCAGTTATCCATTTTTTTCTTCTATGATTTTTTGGGAAAGTTAGTCCTTCTCATTCTGTCTTCCATATCTAACCTCTTTTTAAAAAAATTTTTCCATTTTCTTCTCTCTTTGTGATGTGCTAGTGGTAATTTTTTCAGATTTGTCTCCCAGTTCACGAATTCTCTCTTCAGATTTGCCTAAACTTGTTTTATCCAGATGTTAATGTCTTCATTTCAACAACTATTTTTATTTCTAAAAGTTCTTTTTCATTATTTTTCAAAATTGCCTTATAATTTTTTTAGTTTCTTATTGTTTGTTCATTTTTGGCTCTGTCATTTACTTGTTTAAATATTTTCATATATGGTTAATTTATATTCCTTATCTGATAATTCAAACTCTTAAAAGTTATTGATGGAGCTTCCCTGGTGGCGCAGTGGCTGAGAGTCTGCCTGCCGATGAAGGGGACATGGGTTTGTGCCCTGGTCCGGGAAGATCCCACATGCCGCGGAGCGGCTGGGCCCGTGAGCCATGGCTGCTGAGCCTGCGCCTCCGGAGCCTGTGCTCCGCAACGGAAGAGGCCACAACAGTGAGGGGCCCGTGTACCGCAAAAAGAAAAAAAAAAAAAGAAAAAAAAGTTATTGATGATCCAATTCAGATTTTATTTTTTAATTTTTTTGGCTAAATCTCATTCTTGGTTTTTCGTTCTTTTTTTTTCTAATTTCCCCTTTGTCATTGTTGATCTTTGATAGCTCATATTTGCTTATCTCAATCTGGGAAAAAACCGGGGTCTAAATTAAGGATACTTTCATTCAGAGAAGATATGCATTTCCCTCTGCTTGGAGACATATTTAGCCTTTTGTGGGGTCCCTGGCTGAATCCAAGAGTCTCAAGTTCAGCTTTTCTACTGCACTGCTGACCCAAGGCTTGGTCTCCTTGGGCTTTTAGGTGGAGACACTAATAACAGCACTTGTTCTCAGAGCAGTCCTGAACTTCAGAGGTGCTCACTGCTCTATTTCAGGCAATCATGGTGTTTTCCTCTTTGTATATTCTCTTTCCTTCTAGTAAGCACAAAACTGCAAAGGAAATTATGTTTTTAACTGATTCTAAATGTTCTGTAGTGAGATGGCCCCTCACAGCATCTAGTCCACCATGATATCAAAAGTAGAAATCAAAACACTTTGGCAACTACATATTTGAATATAAACTAGTGACTTGCTGATATATCAGATACTGTACTTCAGGAATCCACTTATGATGGTGGACTAATGATGAACTATTTTCTTCTGTTAATTTTTGGTAACTGCTTAAAAAAATACTAGAAAAATTATCAAAGCCAGGTAGCCTGTCCCACTTTTTTCTTGCTAACAAATTTTGATTCTACTCAGAGCAAACCAAACACCTCCTGTCTAAGCCTACTTAGCTGCTATAAGGAGCCATTTGCTGTAGTTCTAGCCAATGAGATGCAGGTGACAGTCTGCTCTGGGGGCTTCTGGCAAAGCATTTTCTTTCCTAACAAATAGGAAAAGATTTGGCTAGCATCACCCTTCTCCTTCCTCCTGCCTAGAACATAAATGTGTTACCTGGAGTTGCAGTAGTCATATTACAACCACAGAGTGACATGCAATGAGAGAAAACCTAGAGAATCAGATACAGTCCTTACATCAGTGAACTGGTGTTGATTCAGGAGCACCCACCTACTCCTAGTGAAATTTGTTATGTAAGAAAAATCAACTCCTATTTGTTTAAGCCACTATCGATGGGCTTTCTGTTTCTTGCAGCTAAATATAATCCTAACTGACCACACCAATGAAGTAACTTTCAAATCTTTGGAATTAAGTAGTAGTTATTCACTCGGTGTAAGAAGTAAAGTTGGTTAGATCAATTTCAAATTTATAGCTGCCTTAGTAATTTTTCATAGCTGGTAAATTTCAGGGATGTAAAAAACTATAGTAAGAAGGTATACTGTGAAAATTCAATTAAAATAATACAAATAAAAATATTATAGCAATAAAAGTTTCTCCAGAGAAAATATGATATCTTATTTGTCTTGAATAAGCCCCTTCATAGCCTAATATGGAGCCCAGTGCCCCAAATAAAAAGGCCTTCAATTAATACTGAACTGAAAGGAATTGAATTCCCCTAGCATACAACATGCCTTTAACTTTTAAAGGAGTTAACCAAATTTATTTATTTAAAAAAATAAATTTATTTATTTTTATTTATTTATTTTTGGCTGCATTGGGCTTTCGTTGCTGTGCGCAGGCTTTCTCTAGTTGTGATGAGTGGGGGCCACTCTTCGCTGCGGTGCACGGGCTTCTCATTGCGGTGGCTTCTCCCGTTGCAGAGCATGGGCTCTAGACACACGGGCTTCAGTAGTTGTGGCTCGCGGGCTCCAGAACTCAGGCTCAGTAGTTGTGGCGCATAGGCTTAGTTGCTCCGCGGCATGTGGGATCTTCCCAGACCAGGGATCGAACCCATGTTCCCTGCATTGGCAGGCGGATTCTTAACCACTGCACCAACAGGGAAGCCCAACCAACTTCATTTAATTACTGTTCTCAGGTCAAATTTTATTAATAAATGTTATAAAATAATTATTAGCAAGAGATAACATACTGTACCTTTTAAGTCAGAAGAGGCAACACAAAGCCTGCAAATATACTGCTTCATAAACTATTTCAGAGTATACTTTTCTTACCTCCATGACAATGATAAAAGCCAGCTTGGCTGCGATCACATGCCAATAATAAATGTTGTGTTTATACTCTTGTGGGTGTCCAGGAGGGTACCGGAAATCACGATACCTGGAAATGAGATGGAGACATTTCAGGAGATAATTCTTTTTGATCAAATGCTGTAAACAAGGGCCCATTAAAAAAGGTCATACTTCATGCAACACTCTTTTAAATTGGACATCATGTAAATTTTCTCTAAGAGTGTTTACTTGTTTGTTTGTTTTATGGCCACGCCACATGGCATGGCTTGCGGGAATCTCAGTTCCCTGACCAGGGACTGAACCCGGGACCACAGAAGTGAGAGCCTGGAATCCTGACTACTAGGCCAGCAGGGAACTCCCAAGTTTCTCCAAGAGTTTAGTTTGATGACAAAACCCTGAAATAACTACTCCAGTAATACTTCATTTAACTTACAAGAGGAAGATGATGGTAATGATGGATTCCATCTTTGTAAAAAAGAACAAAAATACCTTAAATTTTATCCCTGCTTTCTCAAAAGAGTATAACTAAAACAAGTTAGCATATTTTCAGAAACATGCTTATAAATTTATTTATATAATGGTGTCATCAGGGTTCACTCAGCTATGAGGCTATCTCTCTCTACAGAGAATACTAACCTAGTTTAGAATTTTCTTACTTAATTTCCTTGTTGTCAGATATCATATGCTACTGCTGTTAGTGTATTTCCCTCAGGTAGCACATCTCTCATTTTCTGCCTATTACCTATTAGGCCTAGTTTAATTACTCTTTAGAACTATGTAAAGTAAGAGTAACCAGATTCAATGAGGGATTCTGAAGAGGCTTTACTATGTGTAACTTGGAAACATTTATTTGGGGCTTATCTCTGGTTTCTTGGTTGTGTTGTTGAGAATGTGAATCAGAGAAGGCTTTGAGGAGTTGAACTAAATGAATTTTAAAGCCTCCTTTAGGTTTAAGACTTTGATTGAAAAAAAACACACACACACGCACAACTCTACGACATGCAGTCAACAAACTTTTCAGTTAGTAACTTAGTTGACAAAACTAAGTGTGCACTGTCCACAGTTGATCTTACTAGTCATTAATATTAGTGCAGAGAGCTTTGGAACACTTTTAGAGAACACTGCTAGGCCAGGGTGAGGTATTTACATTTTTGTCTTTGTGTTGCTTTGTTAAGTGATGGTACATACTAGTTTGTCATCACTCAGTATCGTCAGGTTGTGCTTGAATAACACATTAGTCATAACAACTGAATTATCTTGCTTTTTGGAACTCTTAGAATTTCTTCAGTTCTAAGATATAGGACTTTCCCCCTGGATCAGTCTTCCTGTAATCATTTGAAACTCTCACTTAAAAACCTTTCCTTATGGTTTGGCTTGAAAGTTCTAACCCTGGTCTGTATTAACTTTTATATCCCATCCTTTTAAAAGTCTGATTGAAAAGAAAGCTAGGAAAAAAACATCTTTAGCAATTTTATTTAAATGATACCAAATAGAATTATATTACAATAAAAGTCCTTTAAAAGATGAAGTGCATTTCTAAACACTTATAAGCAGAACTTGCCTGCATGTGGTATAGTCACCAAGCTCAGTGTACGGATTTTCCTTGCTTTTGCTTTTAAAGTCGGCAACGTTGAAGTAGGAGAGAGTGTTGTTGATGTATCCCTCCATGGTGTAGTGTGGGTGGTCCCCATAGGGCGGGACGGAGAAGGACCAGTAATACACCAGGCGGGGGATCATGTCTGATGTGAAAGCAATGATCATGGCCTATGTTGGGAAGAAAACAGTAAAGGGGGTATTAATTGAGAGCCTTTATAGCTAAGGTTAACCGACATGCCAGAATTACATTTTCATCAGTTGATTTTTTTTTAAATTAAAGACTCAGAAACCTTAATTGTTTCCTGTCAAATGGATATAGGTAGTGAGTATCCTAAAGTCTTTGAGCAGCTGCTTTAAAGTAAAATAGTCCCTTTGCTTTTGGTCTTTAAGGGAATGTCCAGAAGTCTACCTGCAGTTCAAAAGCAAAGGCCTGATAGTTGCCTATTATGTGTCTTAAGTACAGTAAGAGTAATTGTAGACTAGGGTATTGTAGACAACTCAAGAGCTGCTTGCATATGTTATTTGTAAATTATATTTTTTAAAATTAGAATATAACAAAATTCAACCTTGGAGCACTATTTGATATAATTTAATCTTTTATGATTTAGAAGTCCCTTTTGTATGCATCATACTAAGGTCAATATTATGAAAATAGGTTGGCTTTATATGATTCCTTTGTAGATAAATAATTGGGAAAAAGCTACTTTTTTATCACTTACCTCTAACTGCATAATATCTATTTTCCTTCAAATTCATACTTTTTCCCTATAGTATCTTGACTTGTTTAGACAAGTCAAACCATAGTCTGATTTAAACTCTCAGTATATACTTATGTCTGTTGCTTTATTAGACAGCAAGAGCTCTGTTACTTTAATAAAATGTAGTAACAAGAAATTGTATTGGGATTGTTCTATTCATACAGTCAAGCAATGATATCTATTTTGTTAGACCTAGTGTCTAAGCCTCTAAACTTCCAAAAGGTTAAATAGATAAGAGTTAAAAACACTGTAAATTATCAAATAACACAAAGACAGTTTAGTGTGTTCCCAGATTAAAGAAATAAATATGGGTCAGTCTTAAACCAGAGTCCATGCCAGGCAGACATTTATTAGGATCTAAAGCTATTATGAATTACATGAATTTTCTACAAAATTCTTTAATTTGGGCTTTAATCTCTCAATGTGTAAAACTGGTTTGAAGGAAGGAGAAAGTGAAGAATATTCTTCAATCCAAATTCTATGTGAATAAACAAAGGTAAGTGTTTCAGTCATTTACTGAAGCAGAAGACATGTTTTGTGCACAACACGATTTTAATAGTATTCATCTGAACATATGATTTAGACACAGTGAGACCACAGGCCAATAAACAAGGTCTCAGGTAAAGCAAGAAAAACAACTGAGGGGCTTTTCTACTGCAAAACTCCCTCCCCCCGACTAGAACCAGCTTTGTCATTTCCTCTGACGTGGAGTCTCTCTGGGTGTGTGTAGGCTTGCCTGTCGGTGGTGGTAGTGGTGGTGGTGAAAGACAAGAATATTTTACTCTTCCTAGATTTCAATAGATTAAAATTTCCTGTTATCATTTAACTCAACTTTAGCTTTTTATAGAATCACCTGCAGATGTGCTTCAAGAAGCTACAAAAATTCCAACAAGGAAGATAATTCTATTGACTTCTGACAAGATACTTTTTCCTCCTGAATTGAGCTGCTTTGAGACACACTGCAAGAGTACAAATAAATGCAGTGTGCTTCATTTCCCATGCTGTCCCAAACACAATTTTCCATTTATATCAAAATAAATTAAAATAGGTCTTCAATAGCAGATGCTCTGGCATGATACAACAATGTCAATTCAGCTTATTTATTGAACCAGCAGCTTTAGAATGAATAATTTTATACTGGACTCCTGCCTGATGCCCTTTCATATCCCTGGTGGCTGTTCTCTTCTTCCTGCTTCCTAAAAGTTCTCCTATTATGGGAAGCTAGCTACTGTTGTGCACATGAGATTGGGAAGGCACAAATTAGGTATGTGAGGGGATAATATACATGTTTCATTCTTACAGAATTATACGCAAACGTGAAGAGGAGCTGCATCTTGGAAGCTGTAACAAATTTTAATATGGAAAAAAGGATTGTCCATAGTTTAACAGATGATCGAATAAGCAATTTTTCTAGGGTATAATAAAACAATGCCCGAGTTATAAGAAAAAACATCTACTGGGTGAGAACAGTAGCACCAATTAGTGGGCGTGTGTGTGCCTGTGTGTGCACATGTCTTAGAGACACAGCCAATACTCCATCTGCGCTAACGGCGTGGAGCCATGCTGGGGGCACGAGGAAAAGGTGCCTCATATGATCAGACCAGGACGCTTGAGTAATGGGGAGTAGAAGTCAATTGAATTTTCTGGTTTGCTGAAGGTCAAACAAAAATGCTTTTAGTTTCAAACCTTGTTGCTAAAAATTTCAAGCACACAAGTCCACGTTCCTGCCTGGCTTCATGTCGTATAGCATATTGAACATGACAGATTCATACTTTTATGACTATGGAGCTTGAAAGGCCTCGCTGTCATATTTCTGAACATCAGCCTACGTTTCGCAGCGCAGTGGATGCTGAAGGTGGGGACTAGCTGGGTGTGTGGAAACCGACATAATCTAGCGGTTGTTTTGTGTGTGATTTGCCAACTTTCTCCAAAAAGGAGGGACAGCATGCACTTCAGATAAATTGAGCATTCTTGGGGGGTGACAGCTGGGTTCCAGATAACTTGTCTTATTGTGTAAAACTGTGACCATGTTCCAGACAGTGACACACTGTAAAATTCTTGTGCCTCTAGTTTTTTTTTTTTTTTTTTTTTTTTTTTTTTTCTTTTTGCGGTATGCGGGCCTCTCACTGCCGTGGCCTCTCCCGTTGCGGAGCACAGGCTCCGGACGCGCAGGCCCAGCGGCCATGGCTCACGGGCCCAGCCGCTCCGCGGCACATGGGATCCTCCCAGACCGGGGCACGAACCCGTATCCCCTGCATCGGCAGGCGGACTCCCAACCACTACGCCACCAGGGAGGCCCATGCCTCTAGTTTTGACACCTGGCAAGGTCTACGTTGTCACTGTGAATGATGATGTGTAATGAAGATGATAACAAAGCTGCTAACATTCCATGAGGACCAGGCTCTGTGCATTCCATGCATTAACTCACTGAATTCCCTGAGCCCCCTTTGTGGTATGTAATAGTCTGAAAATATGTGATAGGGAATTACTCGATTTACAAATGATAAAATGAAGCTCTGAAGGGTTAAGGCTTGGCCCAAGATCGTGCAGTTGGGAAGCTGCAGTGCTGGGAGCCGTGGCTCAGGCACTGCCCGACTCTGTTCTGTTTCTACAAGTGCTCGTGGGAAAAGGTGGCAGATGCAGGGTAAGTGTGACTTGATTAAGAAGTTGTTAAAACTGGGATATCACTTCGTTGGGGACTGTAACCTGGGAGTGAAATTGGCAGTGAAATAAGGGAGGAAATAGCCCTGGTTGTACGGGTATTTCTAGGGAAGGCGGTTCCCTGATGGGCTGGCATGGGAATTGCTCTGCTTGCCCGCTCCCTGTTGGCCGGTGAGGGCAGGGGGGGGGAAGGAGAGAGACTGTTCAGACTGGTCCATAATCAGTACAGGTTGTAAACAACTGCGTTCTATTCCCTCATCACTCAGACACATGCAGGGTGTGAGGATGCTTAGCCTATGACCAACAGTGGGTAGGAAAGACCACGGGTGGTGTGAGGAGAGATGAGACGTGCCCTGAATCTGCCTCCTCAAGGAACCTCTGCCCCTGGGCACGAGGAAGGCAAGGAATGGCTGGGAATGCACAAAGCGTTTATACTTCATCATCAAATAGTTCCTATTTTAAATTCATCATCTGGAATATACAGTAAAATATGGTGGCATGATTGTTATTATTTTAGGGTCTTCAAACTCTGAATGGATAGATTTCTATCTCCATTATAAAAGCACTATTGGGTAACTCCTTTTATAGTCATGTGAGGATTAAAAGAGTTAGTACTTACTGTTAATACTATTACCACGTTTCTATTGAATAAAAACTACCAAATGAGCAACAATAGCTTAATGGTCACTATTCTTAGCAACTGCCTCTGTAAGAGGTCTTGTAATTCACCAATAATAATACATAATGTACAATAAACAAAATACATTAAAAAATAACAATTACAGTTATAGCAACTATGTTGTTTATATGAATGAAAGTATTAGCATCTTTCTCCCATATTATGAAATACCAAACACTGGATTCCTTAGGAAGCAACCCTAATGCATTTTTGGACTTTTCAAGGTCTTTACCCTGTGAAGCCTATTTACTCACATTGGTCACCACAGCCAGAATTGCTATTCCTTGCATGATGGGCTGCCATGCTCCGATGTCCTGGGCTTTTACTGGCACCATGCGTCTATACTGGGTAGTCAGTTTCCACGCGTCCACTCTTATTTCCAGTATATTGTTCACCAGAGCCAACAGAGGGGCCAGTGGAAAAGAGGCCACAAATAAGGTGACGAACCCAAACTGAATAACTGTCAATGGAATGGACATACATCATGGAGTGGTGGATGGATGGAAGGACAACACATATTCCTTTACTCTTATTAAGAAAGAGAAAGACAAACTGAACTAAATACCAAAGATAAAAGACATTCGTGGTAATAATAATGTTCAACAGTGAAAGAATCCAAACAAAAGACAAATATAAAACCTCTGGAAAGAAGACTAATTATAGCCTGTTTCTTTCACATATATACACTTAATAGGAATAACATATTTAAAAATCTTTAATCAACCATAGTTATTTGCTAGTAATAAACTTGGGACACTCTAAGCATATTACTCATTCTCAGTGTAGAAATAATAGAATGTTGGAAGAGGATTTGTGATTTAGGGTTAAAAAAAAAGAAAAGGAATATTGTGGAAATACCTAACAAGCTAAAAAGAAATAAGAAATGTACTGAATGTAAATTTGGGAAGCCTATGTTTGGAGAATGCTGGAGGAAATATGCTGAAAATAAGCAAATGAACAAGCTCCCCTGAGTCTGTGAATGCAAGTGCAGCACATTCAGAGAATTTGGTATATTATTACAAATCATGGGAATGTATGCAGTAAGTGTCTTAATAAGTCAAAATATAATCCTTTTTCAGGAACTTTTATTTCGATATTGTTGCAGTCTATATGGTCACAGTTAACTCAAAATTGGGGTGGTGGCTTAGAAGTTCTTTCCCTTTGTCTGTAATTTACATGGCTTCACTATAGATGGGGCAGCAGAGATCTGGGGGAAGCTGTACCACGGGAAGGTAGGGTTAGCTATGATAAGGCCAGAGATCTAAAAAAGTTTCACACCCTTCTCTCCTAATTGGCAGACCTTTCAAGTGAACTAGCATAGGGATGTAACTAAGACAGTGGATCAGAGGAAAATTTACAGGCCCTTTAGGGCTATTGCTCAGCCAAGGGGCAGGGATCACTCTGGCCAGGAAGGGCAAGACTCTGGAGGCAGTGGTTGGGTAGGAGGAGCTGGCAATTGCTTCTGATATGAGAGGCCAGAAAGTGTCACAGAAAAGCAGTCAGGGTTGGAAAGATCTGGCCAGTCTACAGGCCAGGCAGGAGCCGCTGTATTCAGGGAAATCACACAGGCAAGGACCAGAGTTCGTGACGTTATAGAGTCAGCAGCATGTCACCGAGCAGTGATGTCAACATCTGTGTCCATGATTCACCCAACCCTAAATGAAGTACTCCACCTCCAGGGGCCAGGCAAGTAACAGAAATGTGTGGAATGGGTACAGTAACTGGCAAACTGGCAAGTGGATGTCCTAATGGAAGGAACTGCTCAGAGGCACCATATTGGAACGAGGGCCCAATGCTGCCAGATCTCCTTACTACTGAAGAGAAAAGCCAGAAATTAGGACTTTATTAGCAGTAAAGCCAGTTAAAAATCCAGAGGAGAAAAGATACCATTCATAAAGACAACAAAGGCACAGACTATTTAGAAATAAACTAGTGAGAAATGTTAAGATGGTTATGATAGTTGACTGAAAAAAATAAAGAAAAACAAATAATGATGAATGAATGGATGCACCATACTGTTAATTGGGAAGACTCAAGTTTGGGGACATATCAGATTTTTTTTCTCCAAAATAAAGTTTAGAAGTTGAATGCAAATTTAGTTAATAATCCCAAATGGACTTAAGAAAAAAAGCTGAAAGGTGATGCTAAAGTTCATCAAGAAATATATACAAGTACACAAGTGAAATAATGAGGAGAGATGTTTAAAGTGACAGTGTTAGGGATATTTCTGAAAAAGGATAAAATGAGACCAGCTCTAAGAGATATTAATGTGTATTATATTGCTATGGTAACAGTTCAGAACTAGTGCATTAATAGATAGTATGGATTAAATAGATTTCAAGAACAGATGCAGATATTCATGGGATTTTAGTATATTATAAAAATGATGTTTCAAATCAGTGGATTCAAGTATTGGAGTAATTAGCTAAATCATTAGAAGAACTGGTATGGAGTCCTCACTTCTGATATCAAAATAAATTCAATGGATTAAACATTTTTAATTAAAAAATAAAGCACCAGAAAAAAACCAGCATGGTATAATCTGCTCTGATATTCAAGTGAGAAGAACTTTCTAAACAACTTTTGAAACCAAGAACAAAAACAAAGGCCTATCAACTCAGCAAGGCAAAAAACATCCATTGTGAAAACAAAAACAACCCTTGACTGAAACTTTCTCATGACCCTGAATTGCTCTCTGATACTTTCTATGCTTTCTTCTTCACTTTAAAGTCAAGTTTCTTGAAGCACTGCCTGCGCTGGTTATTTCTCCATCACTCAAAGCTCTGCATCCTCTGTGGCCCTCACGACTGCACTGAAACTCGTCTTGCTAACTCTGTTGGTGGCTGCGCATGCCAAAGCCAATGTACGTTTTCAGTCCTTGTTTATTTGATTACTAGGCAGCTTTTCCCCCCCGCAGTGCCCCCACCCCGCCCCCTGCCCCCTCCCGGCTGCTTTTGATACAGCCAAATATTTTCCTCTCTGTGGAATGTTTTTCCCCCTTGATTTCTGTTTACTTAAATAGTTTTAAAAAGCCAAGGTAGAAGTGTGTGTGTACACACACACACACACACAGATATAATTTTTTCAAGATATCTAACTATAGTGCTTCTTGTATTTTTTCCCACAGTCCCGGCCGTTAAGGGGACTTTATTTATTAGCTCTTGCTTTTTTGCCCCCCCCCCCCACCCCTTTGCATTATGCTCCTTTAGTCAATATTCAAATCCCTTTCAAGCAAGGTGATAGCCTTTTCTCTGCTAGTTTCCTCCCAACTGTTCTATTCTTCTTTCTCTTTGGGGATTTTTCTTCTCCCACTTAACCTTTAAACGCCCCTTTCCCCAGGGCTTCATCATCAACTCTCTGTCTGGCATGCCCGAATCACCCCCATGGTCTCACCCGCAGCTCCTCTGAGTTTCTGACTGGCAGATCCAACTTAATAACAGACATCGCCTCTCAGATGTCTCATAGACACCTCACACTCAAAATATCCATCACAGAACCATTTTTTCAAAACCATTTTTTCCACCCTGCATATTCACTCTCCTGGAAGTTATCTTAACAATTCTATTCCTCACCTGCCATGCTAGTCATCTCTTGAACACCTATCAAATCTGTCTCCTTTTCCTCAGCCCATAGCCTCTATGTAGGTGCTTACCACTTGTTGTGTGGGTTACCTGGTGTAGCCCCCTGAAATACCCTCTCCCCAGCAAATGCAGGCCCCACCCAAAATATTATCTTCATTCTGCTGCCAGAATAATCTGATCTTTGACAGAAACACTCTGCAATTCTCTTGCTTACAAATCTTCCAAAGTATCCCTATTTCTTTAAGGATAAGTTCAAGTCTCCTGGTTAAGCACACAAGACCCATCATGATACAGCCCTTGTTTACCTGATATTCCCCCCTACGGATCCTTTGTTCTAGCCATACTTTGTTTACTTGCCATCCTCTGAACTGGCTAAGCTGTTTCATGCCCTTGTACTTGAAACTGCACCCATCTCTCTGCGTGAAATGTCCATTACCTCTATCACACTTTAGATAGCTACCTTCCATTCACCCTTCAAAATCCAGTTTAAATATCACCTGCTCTAGGAAGTCTGATTTGTGTTCACCTGCTTAGCCATCCACCAAGTACTCACCATCCATTGCTTGGCCCTGGGAGGCCAGATACCAAGTCTTAACTTTTCTTGGTATCCCCAGCAACTGATATAGTGTTTGGCAAAGCAGTTGCTCAATCGTTGTGAGATGGATGGATGGACGAATGAATAAAGAGTAAAGAGATGAGAGGCCTACAAATCCTCGCCAGTCACCTAGTTGCCATTTTGGAAAGTTCGTCCTGCAAAGATGAGCAAGTGTCAACGCAGGTGGTGGGAAGAAACAGAGCAGAGATGGGGGAGTGGGGGAAGACAGGCCTGGTCCTGGAGAGTGCAGGGGAGGCCTGGGAGGGTGTAGCACTGGAGAGAGAGGGAAAGAGAGGGGTAGGTGCAAGGAGATGTTGAAGAACAAGTGGTATTAATTACAGTAAATTAAATGGAGAAAATTATATGTGAAGGTAAGATCAAGTGAACATGCAAGGGTGAAAGAGGCAGTACCAGAGACAAGCAGGGCCCACTTCATCACTTTACTGCATTTCATTTGTAGCACCCACCCACTGGGAAGGCATCATCAAGTTCTCGAGAGACTGGTGTTTGTGCTGTACGGTGCTCTAAGTACAAAACGGTATCCTGTGGCTTTTCAGATTTTAAGACTGACAGACTATTTCTCTTAGGTCACAAGTCTAAGTTCTCAAAAGTCAGGACCATACACCTGGGGAGGCGATTTTGGTTAACAACCCAGGCTTACTCTAATAATCTCAAAGGATGGTGGGGAATTCACTAAACAAAATAAAGAAATTTCACTCAAAACACATATGCCCCTACAGAACCTGGCGGGGGCCGCTGGGGCGATGCCACTGTCAACTCAACTAACAGTTGTATTTGGGTGTGTTGGGACTCCAAGCTCAAGTCACTTAAATATTCATGAGGGTCCAGGCAGTGGTGTCCCAGCTGAGGACTGAAAGGTGTAAAGGCCTGAGCGCTAACCTCCAACAGGACCAGTCTAGCCAGGGAGAGAGGCATGCAAACAATCACATACCATCAAGACAAGAGTCAAGTGCTATTGATGCCTAGAGAAGAGAGCAGAAACTCTGTGTGAAAAGTTGAGGGTTCCTGCTGAGGCTAGGTAGGAACTCTTCCAGGTAGAAAAGAAGGGAAAGGGGGCTTCCCTGGTGGCGCAGCAGTTGAGAATCTGCCTGCTAATGCAGGGGACATGGTTTGAGCCCTGGTCTGGGAGGATCCCGCATGCCGTGGAGCAACTGGGCCCGTGAGCCACAACTGCTGAGCCTGCGTGTCTGGAGCCTGTGCTCCGCAACAAGAGAGGCTGAGATGGTGAGAGGCCCCCGCTTGCCACAACTAGAGAGAGCCCTCGCACAGAAACGAAGACCCAACACAGCAAAAATAAATTAAAATAAATAAATAAATAAAAAAAGACAAAGAGAAATGGTCATATAATTACCATTAAAAAAAAAAAAAGAAAAGAAGGGAAAGGGTTTTCAGGCAGAGGGGAGTTGGAGTTCCCTCCACGGGGCAGAGGGGACCAGAGCTGGTGGCTGGGCGCAAGGCCTAACTAAGCAAGGGTGGAGGGCTCCAGTGCTGTCTGTCAGAAGATGTCTCCCTTCAGTAGCCAAGATGCATAATTAAAAAGGTAGATGGTGCTGTCATTAATGAATACAGGGAAAATTGGAAGGAGGAAACTGTGGGGATGAGCTCACCCCCAAAGGCACTCTATGCTTATTTTAGAGGAACAAAAATAATTCAAAAGGCATTTGGAAATTCTATCTCCCATAAACCAAAAGAACAAAACATAGATTTCACTCTGGTGTTGAATACAGAATAACAGACTGCCTACTCTCAGAAACTGATTAATTTTTCTAATTCATTAAGGATTATTTGGATAATAGGAAAACAATTTAATAAATCTCAAAAACTGGGGGAGGGATAAATTAGGAGTTTGGGATTAGCAGATAAAAACTATTACATATAAAATAGATAAACAACAAGGTCCTACTGTATAGCACAAGAACTATATTCAATATCTTGTAATAAACCATAATGGAAAAGAAAAAAAATATTTTTAATCTCTCTATAACCACTGTTATTCCATCCTTTCTTATAGGGTAGTGTGAGGCTGAATTATTATTTTATTATTATTATTTTAAAATATAGTTCCCTGTGCTAAAGAGTAGGACCTTGTTGTTTACTTTATATAAAGTATCAATAGTATGGATCTGTTAATCCCAAACTCCTAATTTATCCTTCCCCCCTCTTTCCTCTTTGGTAACAATAATTTTGTTTTCTATGTCTGTGAGTCTGTTTCTGTGTTGTAAGTAAGTTCATTTGCACCATCTTTCTAGATTCTACATATAAGTGATATCACATGATATTTGTCTTTCTCCGTCTGACTTATTTCACTTAGTCTGATAATCTCTAGGTCCATCCATGTGAGGCCGAATTATTCAGTTGGTAATTATTTTAATGAGACTATGAAATTCTACAAGTCCTATCAATTTCTCCCCAAAGCATGACCATATAACTTTTCCTTTCAATACCATTTATTTGACTAACTACAGAAAAAATAACTTTTCCAAGTTTTTTTTTTGTGTTAAAATAACAAATGATATTCTGCCCCAGAATGCTGTTATTATTAATGCTGATAATAGCTCCAGTAAGAAATATTTACAATTATGTCTCATTTTGGAATAACAAGTAATTGTCTTGTAGTTCTTTTAAAAATAAACAGAATAAATAAATAAACATAGCTTCTACATTATTTACTGCAGCTACACCCTTAATGGAACCTGGTCACGAAACATAACAAAAGCAAAAATGAAATTCAAATCAGACTCCCGGCCACAAAGCATTGTTGACTGAAGAAGCTACAAGATGAACCTTTCACTCACTGAAGGAAGCAGGTGCGTTTCCATGTATAATGTATATTTTTAAAAGCAATTATTTTATATATAGAATGTGATTTAATAAAAACCTCCCTCTATCTGCAGACTGACAAACAGGAACCACAAAGGGGTGTCTCTACAAATACACAAACCCCCATGCATAAATGCAAAGCCTGTCAAAATCCTTTCCTGTTCTCCTAAGCTTAAAAAACTGTAATTCAACACAGTGGTGAGCTGAAAGGGCACAGATACAAAACATGTCTATTGTTAGCCTTCTATTAGATAAAAGTGTGTCATGCATAATAGAAAAGATGGTGTTTCCTATGGAAATCTATTTTGAGATGCATCCATTGAAAGGCAACTGAGAGCAAGTGAAGAGAAACAGAGCCCAAGCAAATACTACAGAAATGGACAAAGACATTCGAGAAGGAGGGGACCTGTGCTAAATCTTAATTCCAGGCCAGCAAAATAGCTCCGAATTCAAGCCAGTGATTTGCCCTGAGGTCATTCAAGGAACCGGGCAGAAACCACCGGCCAGAAAACATAGATATAATGTCAAAGGCAAGTGTGAGATGTGGAGGGGGGGAACCCTGTGACCCTTGTTCCCATGGGCTTTCTGTACAGGCTTGCTTGTACAACTGTTCAGAAGGGTATTGGCCAGCAGCTGTGCTGCATGGACTCCAGCCCAGGCTGAGTCACATCTAATAATAGCTCTGAGTTCATTCTTAGACAACATAGTTAGAATCCTCCAACAATCAATGGTGAAGACATACCTTGATGAATATTCCATTTCATTGCTGGGTAATAAATCTTCAGCTTTGTACAATATAAATGTTGACAAAGATACACACAGTCACCTTATTTGAAAGCCTGATTGTATAATTTTATCTAGTGGAGAAAAACGGACTCCTCTTCATTTCAATAGGCTAGATAATTATCTGGCTCTATAATCGATGCTTTGGGGATCCAAAACATGTTCCAATATAATTCATATCACCTAAAATCTCATTAGCGACTTACTCATTTCAAGGTATTCATAAAATAATCCCAGTTTGCCCATGGGCTGCAGATGGTAGTCCTGTTCCCATCGTGGGGTTTTCTTTTCTGCTCCTGAAACTGTGCGACACCGTCCAATTAGATTCATGACCCAGCTGCCAAAAAGATCAAATTGTCAATCAGAATATTGTCAGACCAAGGGCATAAAGGTATTACTGATATTACGAGCTGAACACATCATCTTCCCAAGAATTTAATTTCTTATTTTCATGCTAAATTTCTTTTTTTTTCTGCCTCCCTACCCCAAAATATTTTGAAAAATAGTATTGACTACATACCTGGGTTTATCCAAATTGTAACTACGACGATTTTTCTTCCTACCTCCTTTTCATGTGGGCATTTTAATTTTTAAAAGATTCTTTCCCTCATTTGATTAACTTTAGTTTTGTTTTTCCATTTCCCTGCTATTATCGAAGATGGTCTTTCCAGACTGAAAATCACCAGAGAAAATAAACAAAGCATGGAGGCCAGTGTGGTCCGGCGCTAAGAGGAAAATAAGTCTGTTGGTTGCGGGGGGTGGAGCCTAAGAGACCAGGGTGAGGATTTGGGCCGTTTTTCACTCTGAAGGAAGTGGGGAGCCATTGAGAGGCACGGAGCAGGAAAGGGACATACTTTGACACCGGATAAAACAGGTCCAAGACCCTATTTTCGGCTGAACAAATTAAAGACCAAAGAAGTGACATGCTTCCTCAAAGTCAGTGCAGGGCTTGCAGGAAACACAGCCCCAACTGGCGGCCCAGTACTCTGCTCCCTACTGGATGCAGCCCCGCAGAGCAGTCTGGTATCTCCTCTTGGGTTATGCGTTTTTCTTTCTTAGACGCTTGTGAGCCAAGTGAACGCGTCCCCACTTTTTTTTTTTTTTTTAATGTTTAGAGATACCTCTTTTTTTAAAATTTATTTATTTGTGGCTGTGTTGGGTCTTCGTTTCTGTGCGAGGGCTTTTTCTCTAGTTGTGGCAAGAGGGGGCCACTCTTCATCGCGGTGCGCGGGCCTCTCACTATCGCGGCCTCTCTTGTTGCGGAGCACAAGCTCCAGACGCGCAGGCTCAGTAGTTGTGGCTTACGGGCCTAGTTGCTCCGCGGCATGTGGGATCCTCCCAGACCAGGGCTCGAACCTGTGTGCCCTGCATTAGCAGGCAGATTCTCAACCACTGCGCCACCAGGGAAGCCCCGTCCCCACTTTTTTAATGGCAATTTGAACTGAAAAGAAATCGGAAACAGTTGGCAGTGAAACAAGGTGTGTACCTGTAGCCTACAGGGCTGTTGGCCCCTGAAGCAACAGCTGGCTTATGGTTTACTTGTGGACTTCATCAGAAGACGCACGACAACAACAAACAACTTAGCATCTGGCTAAGCTCCAGCTGATGACACAGCACGTTTGTGTGGATTTCACTGTAAAGACCATTGTATACATTGCACGTGAACATGCGTGTACACACACACATACACACACACAGTGTAAAAGGTGAATTAAAAATAGCTGACCATGGGCTTCCCTGGTAGCGCAGTGGTTGGGGGTCCGCCTGCCGATGCAGGGGACGCGGGTTCATGCCCCAGTCCAGGAGGGTCCCGCATGCCGTGGAGCGGCGGGGCCCGTGAGCCGTGGCCGCTGAGCCTGCGCGTCCGGAGCCTGTGCTCCGTAGTGGGAAGGGCCGCAGCAGTGAGGGGCCCACGTACCGCAAAAAAAAAAGTAAAATAAAATAGCTGACCATGATGGGTTGCCCGTTGCTATTGATCTCAGTGTTAACTGTTCACTGACCACTCCCCCAAGGTTTGCTAAGGGGAGATCTCTCTACAATGAAACATTGCCCTGGCTTCACAATCTTTCCCCACTTCTTTCTTCTATGACATTAGGGGAATAGCAGGAGGCTGTGGAAGTGGAGGGGATATGGACTCAGACACCCCTGAATCGGAATCCACACTTCATTGCTTATTCATTATTTAACTTCAGTCAAGTTCACATAAAATGGGGTGATAAAACCTACACTGTCCAGAGTTGTTATCAGGATTAAATGATTCAGAACAGGTGAGGTATTTAGCAAACTTCTTAACACATCAAAATCCCCTGTGTGGGATTATCTTTTGACCAATACAGGCTAACTGGCTGAGGCCAACAGTAAATGCAGCCTAAGTTACTTAGAATCTTGACTCGGATCTCACTCCAGCACATATAAGAATGATGTGGAATGCTTGTCGCTGGCGCTACTTCCTAGGCCACAATCCAGAGCTCTGTGATCAGTCAAGTCTGAGGTTTGGCCAGGAATCCGCAGTTTTACAGACATTCTAGGGGCCTTGTCGCGCACGTGGCACCAAGGACCGCACACATCCATCACCCATCATGACACCCAAACTCAAGATCACTGGTTTCTACTGGTTTACTTTTCACTCTGCCTCACACTTCCAGCCTCAGCCTCTTGCGGAATCCTCTCCATGCCCCGGAGAAGTAGGTCTTTTACTATTGGGGACCCAAACCCATAATGACTTGGATTCAGGATGAAACTTCTCTCCTGGCAGCCACTTGCATGACTAACTCATCTGGTACTTGTTTCTTGTACCGTACTGCCTCCCCCACACTAATCATATTAGGTCAAATGAGAAGAAATGACTAGCTTCCTTTTCTGATCTTCGACTCTGAGCCTCTTGTTCAGTCTGAGTTGAACCACTCATCTGTAGCAGGAAATCTTAGGTTGCAGTCCATTCATCACTGCCCTTGGTCTTTTGGATATTCTATTGGGTTATGACTCTGGTACAGGGAAATCAGTCTGACTGCACATGAGAATCACATACAGAACTTTAAAAAAGTACAGACACTGGATACTTCTTCCCTTGGCCAAGGCTGGAAGTTTCCTACCTCTACCAGGGGTTACAAAATAATTTTCTTAGTAATTGCCCATGCATATTAGTGTATCATAACAAATTGCCCTTTACTGAGTACTTATTATGTGTTAAGCATGGTGTGAAGCACTTTACACCCCATTTTGTCTTTGTCTCTTCATTATCATATTTAATCCACATACTAATCACCATTTCTGTTTAGGACATTGCCACTTGCTAATTTTGAATACAGGCATCCTTCACCATCTGAATCTATTTTGCTCCTGAGTTTACTGTTCCTGAATTTTAAGACCGAGTGTATAGAGTGAGGGATCCCTGCATTTACGATTCTCTTATTGTATGTCTCTGATTCATTCTCTAGCCAAATCATATCTTGAGAAGAGACATTTCCTCTTGTTAAGAGTTTGCTTTTTCTTATTATCTGAATAGCGAATACTCACTGAGGAAAATATAGAAAACATACAAAGAAGAAAATTACAGCCATCCATTATCTAAACAGCAAAGGACAATGCTAAGGCATTTTGGATATTTAACTCTATTTTTCTTAACATTTTATCATAAAATTTCTCCAGAGCAAGTAGCTTAATACAGGAGTTGTACTAGCCTTTTTGTCAAGTACAGAATAAAATTCCCAGGCATGCCCCAACTATCAAAAAAGTGAGGCTAGGAAGGCCAAAGGGCTCTAAGCTTCTTCTCAGGGTCCAACAAACAATTCTATTCATTTACTGATGTTTGTATTTGAAGCATATGAGTCACTCATTCACTCAGTTGGCTCTTACTGAAGACCTACTAAATGCCAGGTGCTGACCCAGGTGCTGGAGAGACCCCCCCACCCCCACCCCCACCCCCAGATGGAGCCTGGATCACAGTGCCACGTGGCCTTCATTTGCTCTGAGAATCCTAGTCAAGGACCCCAAGTGGAGTTGGGGGTGGAGGCAGGTGAGTATATGGTGAAATTCATTTCACTATGTTCCTTTTGACATATTTAAATGGTGTGAAAATAGCTACTAAATTTTATAAGTTTTCTTTTCCCTTCCTATGTATTATTGGGATGGGTGTAGTTTTGGGTAGCAAAAGTAACTGATATATCTTTAGTATGTTAAAAGTTTGTATGAAAAAGTAGGAAGGAAACTGGCACCTTTACAAAGAGCAGAAGCAGTGATGGGAAGAACCCAACCCACTCTCTAATTTGCCTAACATTTAGCGCAGGTGTCCCCAACCCCCGGGCCATGGACTGGTACTGGAGCGCTGATTTAGTGCTCCTAGTTTTCAAACAAGGCTAGTAGTAGAAATATCTGAAGGCGAAGTTCAGCTCACTGGAACTTGCAACAATGTGCTTACTTGAAGTGAAGGTATAACCAGACCACAGATACTATAATACATCCTTTGTTTTTAAATATTTCATGTGAACAAGTTTCATTTTGTATGAATTTCTCAGTGAGTACCTGTTTAGGAAATATACTCTTCCCCTTGATTGTTTAAATCAGAAAATAGCTCACTGACAACAAATTATTCATAAAAATTTAGTGTTAAATAGTTAACCTATTTCCTTCAGAAAATGCTTTTTTTTTTTTTTTTGGTAGTGAGTTAATAAGCCTTTCCTCTATTTGATATATTTATTTTCACATAGAAACATAGTATTATTTGCACATGACCTATTTTTACTCATTGGGAAAAATCTAACTGTGAGCCCAAGGTAAGGGCTGTCTACTGCACAGTAGGGCAAAAAAATATTCATTTCACAGCTAAGATCAGAATCTTTTTTTGAGGGGGACGGTTTGAAGTGGGGAAAAGGGAGATGTCTTTGTTTACAGACAGACACTGATAATTCTCACTGAAGATGGAGGATAAAGCCCTGGTGAAGAAATGTGGAAGGACACACTGAAACCCAGAGGGTTTTGTTCTACAAAAACAGAAAGACAAAAAAAAAAAAAAAAAAAAAAGAATTTAACTGCTCTACAAAGAGAATGAACAGAAACTTGGTAATGAGGGAGAGAGAAGAAAGAATGAGAAGGAAGTTGGACGTGATGGGAGGAAGACGGCAGAACGGCAGGATCCTGGAGCCTACAAAGAAGGGTGATAAGTAAACAACAACAGCAGGAAAATTCCCAGGTGTATAGTGGGATAAGGGACTAAAAAGATGGAGGTTCTGCATTTCGAAATTCAAGTTGTTTGACTTTCTCCTCCATGCCCCAAAACATCAGTAAGTCCTGCTCATGTGAGTGGTTTTGCAGGTCACTGAGAAGGCTGCACTCTGGTTCAGGCTGGCAGAAGCAGAAAGTACAGGAGAGGGAGGCAAGACAGAAGAGAGATCAACAGTTTCGTGAGAACAGAAACTCAGAGCCAGAAATTATCTTGAAAAGGTTAATGTAGTAGGCAGAAAAACGGTCCCCCCCAAAGATGTCCATATCCTAATACCCAGAACATACGAATTATGGTTGCAGATGCAGTTAAGGTTGCTAATCAGCTGACTCTAACAGAGACGAGCCTGGATTATCCAGGTGGGCCCAGTGTAATCAAGGGGTCATTAAAAGTGGAAGACAGAGGCAGAAGAGAAGGGAGGAGTGATGGAGGGAGATGTGACCACAGAAAAGAGTCACAGACCTGCAATCTTGCTGGCTGTGAGATGGAGAAAGGAGGTCACGGACCAAGGGATGCGGGTGGCCTCTAGGAGCTAGAAAAGGCAAAGATACAGATTACCATAGAGCCTGAAGGAAACAGCCCTGCCAGCACCTTGACTTTAGCCCAATAAGACCTCTGCAGACTTCTGAGTTCCAGAACCACAAGATAGTAAATTCGTTGTTGTTTTGTGGGGCTTCTTCCCCCTATTTTCTTCCCATTGCCATCAAGTCTGGGGATACTTGTTGAAGCAGCAACAGAACACTAATACAATAAGCTCCTTGAAATATGCAGAAATTGCTGATGGCACTGGTCTTGTCCACTCTGATATGGGATCGGACTTATGTGAAAATTAAAAGGACAGGGTGCCCTCAGCTATCATCTGTTCTTCTCATTTCTAGGAAAAGAACAGTATGTCAAAACTTTTGTAGTTATTTTAGACAACCGTCTCTTAACATGCTATGTAACCTGGTGCCTTAGGACCATAAGAGAACCTCTGTTCTTAAAAGCACATGGGTTTGGAGCCATGGGGTTTTACATTTGAACCCCACAGTAGCCTCTTATTGGCTACATGAACTTGGGCAAATCATTTAACCTCGTTAAAACACAGATTCTTCATTTGCAAAAGGGAGGTAAAAATAAGGATTGTTTGGATGATAAAATGACACAGATAAATAAAGCACTTAATACAGTGACTGGCATGTACTAGAACTCAACAAGTTACTATTACTGATTCTTAAATGCATGTATAAAAGGAGGAGAAAGTTGTAAGAAGTTGTGGAAAGACTTAGTTCAAAGCTCCAACAAGGGCCATCTCTCAAAGGGCTATGATCCAATAGCCACCAACAATGCGCTAATAGGCAAAAACTACAGCAGATGGGGATTTTTGTTAAATATAAAGAAGGAGGTTTTTAAATATAATTATTAAACACTGGATACATGTACACTGTTGGTTGGATCATCTTACCTGGAGACCTTTAATAAGCAGAGGGTCTACTCCATTTTAGAGGTGGCTGCATGCAGCTAGACACGCAGGGAAATGACTTGGACGGGTGGGCCGTTCTATCCCTAAGATCACACAACTCGGTACTCACGGAAGTAACACCTCTTGTATGTTATTCCAGATTGCTTTTCCTCCCATGATGATTATCAGCTGCGTTGTCAGCTCAAGGAGACAGCCACCCGGGTCACACTGAAATATTAAAAAGAAAGTCCTATTTAAATTTTAGATGTGTCTAACATGAAAAAGTCATTACTTTTATTTTTTCTGATATTCTTGTTTAGGCTAAAAAAAATCTAAGGAATGTACAATGAAGAAACTCTTCATTGAGCAACTGAGAGAAAACATGGAACAGCTTAAATTGTCAAGAGAACAAAATTCTACAGTCACACCTCTTCGTTTCTGTATTTTCCGAGCCAATAAACTGGGTCTCCTGGATAACCCACAAATTTTCCCTTAAAGAATGCGATGTAGAAACACGAAGAGTAGTAGTTGACAAACTGGAATAAGAACATCTTCATGGTTAGGCTGTTCTCATAATCAGTCTGGGTCCTTGGGAGTTCTGTAGTTAAAAGAAATGTTAAGATTTTGAAATTGTGAACAGCTTTGAGACGGTAATCAAAGACACTGATACATGAGTTAACATGATTAAAAAAATACAATTCACAGTTTCCATTTCAGCTGTTTTGAATTTCTTAATATAGCTACTATGTTAATTCCAAGTTTACACATTGTTGTAAGAGTTTCTCCCCCATGAACACAATATCCCACAAGGCAGAAAACAGTCAACTTTTCCTTAAAACTTATAAGCACAATGATATCAAATAGGCAAGAACTGTCTTCTTTCAATGTAAGACAGAAAATTAAAGTTGAACAGCCTGCTAAATGATATTCTCTTGTCTTCCTGAACTGCAATACGGTAGGCCTGTTGAAGAAGACAAACAAAACACGGGGCAACTTGCTAGAAGCATTTGGGGAAGACAAAACAGGTCATCCTTCTAGTTTAGAATTCAAATCGGTCTTATCGTTTTCAGAAGATGACCACTCCAAAGATGACCATTTGGAGAACGACCCAGCCAAATGCAGCGTGTGGGAAGCACTTAACTTTGGCTACTAAGCAGCTGCCTGGGATACAAGCCAGAGAGAAGAAACCTTTATTATAAAAGCCAGAGCTGATGAGAATGGAGCTATATTAATATGAACAGTGTGGGGGGAAGACACGTAACACTGTGATTGCTTGTCCCCTCAGCAATGCAGGAGCAGGTCTGCCACTGGAACCATGACCCTCTTCCACTTGTTTGCAATAAAGAGACCATTTACTTTCAACAATAGGGTACATGATCTAATGTAACTGAAAATATTATTCAGCACTGATCTGTTTACATAGAGCTTGGGCATTATAATGATCGTCTTTGCTTTGTCCCTTTTACTAATGCAAAGCTGGAGATAATTCATTTCTCGTACAGGCTGGAGAAATTTGTTTACACTTGAAATTTTCTAAAAATTGTAACATACTGGAATTGAAATGCCTAAAACATACAGTCTCTATTTTTACCTGATTCTAAAAATGGCTTAGAAATCACGCTATATATATAGCAGGACCTTACCAAAGTTAGTAATCATGATTGCCACTTTCTCATATATGATGTTCAGGATCATGATGATGATAAAGCTGATGAGGGAAGCGGTGATGGACGTGGCCATCTGTGGAGTCAGATACTTCTGGATTGGGTCTGTTCCATTAAGGTTTTTGGGAAGTTTTGCAGAAAATACAATGAACACTGAGAGCCTGTAGACAATGATCCCGATAACTGAAGCAATGATCAAAAGGATCTGAAAATACAATAAACACAGCAGCATGAGACTCACAAATTTTTACACTTAAAAACTGGCTGAATGCTCAAATGGACAACATGCATTGTGAAGTGATGTAAATCTCACATAAATGCCACAAGAGAGGTGAAAATCAGGTACGTTAAATTTCAAAGAAAGGAGAAGAAATGATGGCAGTGCACCCACTATTGGAAGATGTTAACAGCAGGGGCAGCTGTGAGCAGGGAATGAGGGGGTCTGTGGGAAATCTGTACTTCCTGTGAATTTTACTGTAAACCCAAAACTGCTCTAAAAAAGAAGGCCTAATAAAAAGAGGGAAAGAGAGAGAGAGAGAGAGAGAGAATCTTCAGATGGGGTAAAAATGGAGTAACTGGTAGCATGTTCTGGTAGAAGAAAAAAGTCTGTGATAGCAGAACCAGTGAAAACATCCCTTTGTAGAACAATAATTATGGAATTATTTAGGTTATGAATGAGTGGGTTTTACTCATTTGTAATCCATTAAGAGGATATGTTTCCTTCCAACAGAGAACCTATTACTGGCTCAGGGGTCAGCAGGTGCTGGCTGTTGTCTTTGTTCCTGTAGCTGAGGAGATTCTGAACAGGACCAGTGAAGCTGCAGAGATGCCCCAAGGTCACTATTGGAAATGGCAGCAGGCAGGTCTCTGATGATAAACGCTTCACACACTTTTCATACTCGGATCTTGAGACCTTAAACTGGCAGTTATTTATACCTGCACTTGCACAGGATTCATTTTCCTAGTCCATTGTAGTTTTGACTGCATAGACCCAAGGTCAGTGGGGGTGTCTGAAACATAATCTGCGTGTGGTTGGTAGGGTTTCACTTCCTTACTAGGCAGGTTTTCTCTGGCCACTGAACAAAGTACATCAAAGGTCCCATTTTTAAACTGCTTTCCTTACATCTACCTTCTTGGACACACTCCAGAAGCATGTATTCAATGTCTCCGATGGCTCGTGATGACTGCCGTGATAGAGAAAGCTACAAAGAATATGAATTTCAGTACCAAGCAAACCACGTCATGCTGTTTACAGTCACAGAGGGAGGCTGGTTGCCACCTGTGGAGGGCAGTAGAGGGAGTGATCCACAAGCATGGCCGGACTCCCGCGTTCGAATCTCAGCTCCACCACTAGCTGGGGGGACCTTGTGCAAATTACTTAGCCTTTGGGGGTTTCAATTTCCTCACCCATATAATGAGGGGATAGTAAAAGCAACTGATTTATAGGATTATTGTGAGGCTTCAATGAGTCACTACAGGTAAAAACAATTAGGGCATTAAGCCCTGGCACATGAAAAGTACTATCTAAATATTAGCTATGATTATGGTGACCAAAGTGTTAAAAAGATGTCTTTCTTACTTTTTAAGCTATCAGTTTGTAGAGAAAGCATTATATTTCCTCCTTTAATCTCTCTCATTATCTCCTTTTCTTCACAGTTAAGGCTTCATACTTGTGAAAGGAATGACACTCTGTGTGTGTGTGTGTGTGTGTGTGTGTGTGATTAGATGTGAAAATTAATTAAGGCTGAGAAAAATGTATTAGAGAAGGTATATCAAGTCTTCCTCTCAGCATAACACATACAGGCCATTTAAATATTGATAGTATATATATATTTTAAAACTCTGCTAGTAATTTTTAAAATTACATATTAAGTAATCATAATAGGTAAGATTCTTTAATGCTTACTATTGCTTCAGCACACATATATTTTTTAAATCCTCACAACCGTCCTGTGAGGTAGGTAGTATTCTCTTTTTACAGATGAGGAAATACAGCCACATAGAGATGAAGCTATTTGTCCCAAATTAAGCAACTAGTAAGTGAGAGAACTGAGATACTCCGAGTCCAAATATACACAAACCTTTATATGGCACTGCCCCCTACATGGCTTATGAAATGAAGTCTAATTCATTTCAGAACTTTTACAAACTTGACGTGTTTTCATTTTTCTTCAGAGCACTTAATGGGTTCAATATTTCTTAGGAGACAGGAAAACTTTTCATTCTCCTTCCTCAAGTTGCTTACATATCCTCTTTTCTGATCATAACTTTAATATACGCTCATTAGAGAAAGTATGAAAGTACCTGGTAGTGGACACTGGTTGCTTTTGCTGCCATGGATCTGTCCCCTGTCTTAGAAGAGGACCTAGATTTTGCTTTAGGGTAAATAATCTCCCTTCTATTTTTAGTCTAGTGGTTTGGGCTCGACTGCCCCACCCTCACCAGGGCTCCAGATGTAGATCCCAATTGGTTTGAGACAAACAGGTGTCTCATCCTACTGGCCTAAGCATCTGATTCAAGGATTGGCAAACAACCTACTAAGAGCCACCAAGATGTGAGGAGATACATGCTAGTGCCTATGAGAAAGACGAGCTTCCTCTGTCAACAGGGGATGCTGCTAAAAGAGACCTTTCTTGACTTGGATGTGATGTGAGATCTGGAAAGCTGCAGCCATCTTGCACCCATGAGGGATGCCTAGAAGCACCATGCTGGGACACCACTGGACACAGAGTGAAGACAGAACAAAAACAGCCTTGACATCATCTGGGCTACAGTATCTATTCTTGACTGAAGTCATGCCTCAGACATGAGATTTTCAGTTACAGGAACCAAGAAATCTCACCCATCCCCATTTTTTGGTTGTTGTTTAAACCAATTGGAGATTGATTTTCTGTCACCTACAGTTGAAAGACTCCAACTATCAAAATGAAGAATAAAAAATAAAAATAGGCAAAAAAAATGTATCTATACATAGGTGTAATTCCTTCAGAACTATGCATTATTTCATATAAAAATATTTTACATATTAATTTTATTCTTAAGCCTATCATAATCATGACATTTTTACATGTCATAAAATATTTTCGTGGACATACTTTTTCATGGCTGCACAATATTCTACTGTATGAAGGGTTGGAAGGAGGACATTTTGGCTGAGGTTTTATATATATATAATATGTATAATTAATATTTATAAAACATTTATATATAAACAAAAATATTATATATGTATTATATATGTGTGTATATGTGTCTGACTTTTATTTGCCATTTTGAAATACTTCCTGATTAAAAGTTTTTAAAAGCTGAATTAGTGGATTAAAGTATATGAATATTTTTGACTTTTGACATGGACTGCCAAACTGCTTTCTAAGAAGGCTGGAGCAGTGTAAAAATCCAATAGCACAGGTATGAGAGTACTATGGCACTTCAGCCTTACAAACACAGTCTTATCACTTGACAGGTGAAAAATTGTATTTCACTTTAATGTGCACTGATTTAATTACCATTAAGGTTTGACATCTGCCACAATATTTTTTCCCTTTCTGAATGTGTATTCATCTTCTCTGCCTTCTCAGCTCCTGAGAGTTTTGGTGTTGTCTTAGAAGTGCTCTGAAGTCTTTATGTATTGAAGGAATTAGCCCTTTGCCCTATTTGTTAACAAATATTTCCTCTGGTGTTTTGTTTAAACTTAGGACACTTTTGGGGTATGGAAATCTTTAAATACTTTCCTCTGAAACTTCTTCCACATCTAGAGATTGTATATTCATCAATATTTATTTCTAGTTTTTTATGGTATTACTTTTTAAAATGTTTTTTAATGTTTCTGGAATTTATCACAGTATGTGGTTCATAGCATGATTTCAATCTTTTCTTTTTTCCCAAATAGCTAACGAATGTTCCATTACCATTTATTGAATGATCTTTACTTATCTGATTTGTAATGCCTTCCTTTTCATATATTAAATTATTAGTGAGCCCATATCTGGGCTTCATGTCCTATTCTCTAAGCTGGCTGTTCTTGAGCTAATAAAACTCTCACTACATTACTTATTATTATATTACTAATATAATTTCATTCATAATAAACCCAAAACTAATTTAATAAGTTCTGATATTTTAGAAACATTGTCTTTTTATCTAGAATCATTTGTTTAAGGCCTCTTTTATGTCTTTCAGTAGTTTTTATATTTTTTTTAATAGTTCCTATTATCTTTTTGTTAAGGCTATTCCTAGACATTTTATATTAGTTGTTACTCTTGGAGAATTTTAGAATTCTTGATGCCTCCCATCTGGTCTCTTTATCAGAAACTTGAAAATCCTGAACCACAGATCTGATTTAAACAAACGAGGTGAAAGGAGCTCGAAGAGCCATGGGCAGCAGAAGATATTGTGAAACCTTGAGAGTTGCTCCATGTGGTGGCTGAGCTGTTCTCTGGAAACAATCTTCTCTATGAAACTACACAGTTTCCAGCTCGACTTTCAGTTTTCTCGACATTTAAAATTAGATAGTAGAAAAATCTGTGGCAGATTCTTACCCAGAAAAAGACAGCACTGGCACAGAGGGTTATACGTATACACTTTCCCCAGGTGGTAAAGGGAATACGCTCTTCTTCCTAATTAAAAAAAAAAAAAAAAAAGAAGTGTAGTCAATCAAGTGATTCCTCCAACGAAATGATTTTTCTCCTAATTGGTCACTGAATCCTAGGCTTAATTTTTTAAAAAAATTAGTTTTCAGACACATGCTCCTTACTCATACTTGCATGTTTGCTTGTTAACAATTTCAGGCATACATACAGCAAAACGTGTTCAGTGTTCATTTTAATAGTAGTTTTTGAAAATGCAAATGTGAATAATAAACTGTTTATCTGCCATGATCTGAGTTCAGGAGTCTGGATATCTGACAATACCATTCCTGAGCTTGTCTTAGATTGTAGAAATGACTGCAGTGATAATGCAGAGTCTGTGCAGGACAGAAAGTTTCACAGATGTCTGCAAGTACTAGGGAGCCAATGTGTGTTTTCTGGTTGAGCTTTATGTATTAATTAGGTATAACTATGAAGTTTTAGAGTTTCCATTTTATAGTTTATATGAATATATGTAGATTTTTCTAGAAATAAAATCAACAGTGTGATTATAGCTGCAAACAGGTACATGGCATTTACTCTGTGCCAGGTGCTATTCTAAGTAGGTTCTATCCATTAACTCAATCAATCCTTACCACAATCAATGAGGAAGCAACTTTCTTATCCCTGTGTTATAGCTGGGGAAACTACAGCACAGAGAACCTAACAAGTTGTCCAAGATCACTCAGCTAGTAACTTGCTGTGTTCAGATATGAATTCAGGCAGTTTTGTTCCCAAGGCCTCACCACCACACCGCTGGCCTCTCTAGACACAGGATGTGTTCTCAATCAAGGTAAAATGAGAAAGAACAATAAGGAGAAATGAACCTTCATCTTCAATTTTTTAACAAGCAAGGTTACAATGGAAATTTAACTTATTAGTTGGCAATTTTAAATTTAAAATGGACAGATTTAAATTTCCAAAATGTCTTTTCTTCAGTATGTTTTGTATGTTGCCAATAACATAAGCTTTTGTTTTTCAGTATTCAAAACCGTTATGAACATCTGATTTTGTCTAAGTTTCAGCTTTCATTATGTACAATCTTTCACCAACACATGCTTTGACCCCCATCTTTCATCATAAACAATGGAAACTATTCATAATGGGGATGATTTAAAGCTTGTTATATTGTAAAAGACAAATGTCACTTTCTGTTGGGTAACTGAACCTCATATTTTTCCATTTATAAAATGAGGAGGTTGAACTGCTCCCTCCAGACCCTTTTACTGCCAACATTCTGTAAATCTGTGAGTCAATTTATAAAGTCTATGGTTGGAGACATTTTCAGATGCTTTTGATAAAAGCATTTTCTTTCCAAGAGTTATTCATATTCAAAACCTACTGTCCTTATGCTGATGACTACAAGTACAATTAGCTCCAGATTTTGTGTCGATGGAAAGAGGCAATAATGCAGATGATTCAAAAAAATTATCTTTCACTGGCTTTGGAATGTTTATACAAAGAGATTATATAGTTTTATTTTTTAATTCTGCAGCAGCGGTAACAGCGGCAAATTTACCTTTCCAATTAGATAAAATGCCTAGCACGGGGCCTGAATATAGTTTGGCCTCAACAGATGTTTCCCTTCTTCCTCCATCCTTTCTCTGATTTTAGGGTAAGAGTCACCCCACTCTGTGCACATACCAACCAGAAGGGGGAGCAGTGACCAAGGCGTCGTGCAAGACAAAGGAGCTAGTCTACGATGAAAAGGTGGCTGTAATAATGAAGGACCATGTGAAAAACTGAGAATCAACTATGAAAACCAATGTGTCTTTCTTTCTACATCTATGTCATAGAGTCTAATTTTTATTGGTACTATGAAAGGACACAAATCAACGCATCTTATACATTTATGTCAGAGGTTTTTTATTTTTTTCATTTTTATTGTTATTATGAAAGAAGGTACCACATTTATCTCCTGTGCCTACTGTTCTTAGCAGTGCTCCTTCACTTTGGCTGTACATTAAAAATCACCAGAGCAGCTTAAAAAAAAAAAAAAAAAAATCCTGTGCCAGAATGCACCCCAGGCCACTGAGTACCATCAGAGTATATAGTAACAGAAGCCGGGCGTCAATATTTTTTAAGCACCCGCCCCTACTCCGTGATTCCAATGTGCAGTCAAGGTTGAGAACCCCTGCAATAAATAGACTGAATTGAATCTAGATGACATACTCTTTACCTGAGTGATCTCATTTATCACCACATGAGTACACCGTGCCTCATATTCTGGCCGGGCTTGTTCTTCCTGCTGTAACTCGACAGTGTCCCATTCGTACTCAAGTTCTGCTTGGCGCCGCTTCCAAAACTCCAAAAACAAGGTAACTACCAAAGAGAGAACAGCATCATGTGGATCTTCAGTGATGACTGATGCTTCAGAAATCTGTACTGAATACCATTAATTATCTACAACACTTTTGTATATGGTCAATAAAATCTAATTTTACTTATTTATAGGCGATACTAATATTTAAAAGGGAGAAAAATGAGTTAATGCTTTTTTTAAAAGGAAAATATTGATAATTTATTCAACTTGTGAAAATAGACTATAGGTCATGGGAAGGGTGGCAATGGGATGGTCAGAAGGCATCTGATTGTGTCTACTGCTAAAGCATCTGCTCCTAGCACATTACTGCCAACAAAAAAACACAAGCAATTCAAATTGCTATTATAATTCAAAGCAGTTCATGGTCCATCCTTTAGTCTGCTCCTCCTTGCATCCCTCTCCCTCTCTTCCTTCCAAAGGGCTTGGGGGTGCAGGGATGAGAATGCTTCAGTGGTCCCCAAACCTTTATTTTCCACCACCCAAGTCACCCCAATTAAAACATTCTTAAATGTGGAAAACTGATATTTTTCTCAATCTTGTGTAAAGTATGAATAAAACAATTTTTAGAAATCAAAGACTTGTAACTTCAAATACTAGACAAAAACAACATTAAATGTTCATTGAAAATGTGGTTTCAGAGTAAATCCCCTAGGCTCTTCTTCCAATCAGACTGATACCCCTAAGCCCTTCCTATATAGAAATTCTGGAATAAACACTGTTCCATCCACAAATATTTTTGGTCTCTACCATGTGCTGAGAATAAAGAGAAAAAAAGATATGGTCCCTGCTTCAAGGAGCTCCTAGGTGTATAGGAATTACAGCGAAGTGACAGTTACAGTGGACTTTTAAGAGAGCTGTGATCAAAGGAAGCACAGGTGCTCTGGGACACAGAGCCACAATGTAACAAGGCTGTCTCAGAGGAGGGAGCCACTGGGGTGAGTTCTGAGATGGCTTAGAGCTGATCAGGTGAAGGTGGAAGGCCATTTCCCCTTAGGGAGCCGTGCGTGCAAAGGCAAGAGACCAAAGAGACCCAGGTACTTTCCAAGAGCTGCAAACAGACTGGAAGGGAGCACAGGGTGTGGTGAGGCGGGTGGGACAGCCAGGTGGAGAGATGGCAGGGGCACATCACGAAGGACTCTGTGTGCCTTAAAGGTGGGGGAGACATTGGAGGAAGTCGAGAAAGAGACTAGAGGCAGGGAGACCTACTGGCAGGTCTGCGATGAGGCCTGCTTCAGCCGGGAGGTGAGAGAAGACCGCGTTTTAGCAGGTTGACAGATTGCATGCAGGTGTGATGGAAGGGGCAGAAAGAGGTCAAGGATGCCCGCCAGCTTTCTGGCTTTGGCGATGTCCTAAATTCTGAAATAAGAAGGGCAGGGAAAGGAACAAGTCTGAGAGAGAAGATTACTGATTCGGTTCTGATCAGCTGCCTGTGGGCCACAGGGGAGATACCCGGTAGGCAGGTCAAAGTCTAGAACTCCAGAGAAAGATCTAGGCTGAGCCAAGACTTTTTCCTGTTTCCAGTGGTAACTGGGGCATGAGTGGATGAGCTCACTAAAGGAGCTACGGAGGGGTAGTTCTCACCCTGCCTGCACGTGAAGCATCGAGAGCTTTTGAAAAATACTGAGCCCAGGCACCACCCCCGAGATTCTGATTTTATTGGTCTGGACTGGGCCTGTGCATAGTTTTTTGTTTTTGGAAAGCTCTACTGAGCAGTCAGGGTTGTGAATCAACCTGTAGAGAACAGGGAGCCTTTGAGTGCGGAGCAAAGACCAGCTGCCCTGAAATCCTGCAGACCCCGCTGCAGGCAGCCGGAGACATGGGGGAAACCTCGGGATGGGCCCTGAGGAACATGAACGCAAAGCTCCCCGATGGCAAGGACAATGGAAATGCTCAAAGCACCCACTTCCCAGAGATAATCTGGACTTTGGAATCAAGTTCAAATTCTGGTTCTGACAATCATTAGATGTATGACTACTGGTTAAAGTGCTTCAACTTCCCGAGCCCCTGTTGCCTGCCCACCCCCCCACCCACCATGGAAAATGGGGGAAATAGAACCTACCTCGTAGGCTGTTGTGAGCTTAATGACACAACATCTGTAAAGGCCCTCATGACCCTCTGAGGTAACTATTATTACTATCCCCATTTTGGACACCAAGAAACAGAGGCACAGAAAGCTTCAAATACTTGCCTGAGATAAGGATTGAGGTATCAATCCAAGGCATCCTTGGCTCCAGAGCCCGAGCCCTTCTTACAATGCGGTACTGCCCAAGTCACCTGCTCCATAACTTGCCTTCCTTTGGCTCTGGCCCGTGGTACCCACTCTGCTGAGATGTCATCACTGTGTGCCTGCCCAGTGTCTGATTCCAGCACTGCTTCTCCAGGACACAATGCTAGTACCTGTCCTCCATCCCACCACTGCCTCTGTGGGTACACTAACCCTCACGATGCCACGGCTGTGACTACCTGCTGTTCACAAGCAAGTACAGGTGGCAGCTCAGCTTTCTGCCATAGACGCTACTGTCAATGGATGCAAAGAGCACACAGTTAGTGGGGGAGGCCACTTCTTGTCTCCTACTTGGCTGGGGAACTGGAAGGCAGCTAGTCCCCCTGTGTAACTTTGAAACCCAGTGTGGGAGCTATGTGAGGCTTCCTGGCCTCTTTACATAGGAATGATGTCCACTCCCCAAAGAGCCCCCCAAGTTGTAGTTGACACTACAATCCACTGGCCCCATCAGGGAGTGGAGGTGATGGCCTATATAGTCCACCAAGTTCCATCTCCTTGCATGACAGCTACAGGGGGATGAATTAACCCTGGAGAGTGAAGGCTACAAAGCCCTTGGGTATTATTTCCTGACACTCTCAGGTCACCCAAATGTTCCAAATCCTCTAAGTAAACAACTTTTGTGGCCTCTCCCATTGCAGAGCACAGGCTCCGGGCATGCTGGCTCAGCGGCTGTGGCTCACGGGCCCCAGCCACTCCGCGGCATGTGGGATCTTCCTGGACCAGGGCATGAACCCATGTCCCCCGCATCGGCAGGCGGACCTTCCCTGCGCCACCAGGGAAGCCCTAAGTAAACAACTTTTAAGAGAAACCGAACTGACTCATCTGTCAGACCTCTGACAGCAGGACTGATTTGGCTGCTCCTGCTTTCAGGACGGGCCTCTTTCTCCTTCTGTGGGCCCGTCCCAGAATGAAAGAGCCTGTTCCTCATTTATGGGTAAGAGAGCATGTGTGACTCCTGACCAGAACCTTCATAAATAGACCTCTCTGTGGGAAAGGAAGCGTGGTGCCACAGCTCAGCTACCCTACAGCCTCATCTAGCCAAGACCACAGCCAACGCAAGGGGCCCCTGCTGGTGAGTGTTCGGTATGGAGAGCGATGCCTGCACCACTGAGAATCTGCCCAGCCATTCACACCCTTGCCTCTATCCAGGGGGAAATGAAGCATCCATGGAAGGAAAGCCTTGAGGGCACCAGGTAACTATGGACCAAGCTGCATCTGGCTGTTCTTGCTCCCCACCTGACCCATGCTGGCTGCATGGGCGGATACTCTGAAAAGAGACCCCTGCTTTGGGGAATGATCCAACTCTCCTTGGGCTGCATATGAAGCGGCCCAGTATACATAGGAAGCCACCCACTTACCAAAGTCCCCTAGGCTCACATCTCCTTGATAAATACCATGCATGCCCATCAAACAGAAGACCGCTACTTTTTAATTTACTTGAGAATTCTACTGCCAACATGGCCTTACCCCTTCCACCCATGAAGTTCTTTCCACTCTGTGTCCCCCTCTGCAACCATGAAATCAGTCCAATGCTAGTGTACATTCTGTCCAAAAGGGCACACTTTATTCCCTATGCTGACCTCAACTTGGGCGCTTCAAAATGGATAGTACTCATGCACCCTGACCTATAGTTGCTTCTGCGTTTATTGTTTATCGTGCCCACTAGAATGTCACCTTCTTGAGAGCAGGGGTTTGGTTTTGTTCACAGGGGAAACACTAGCACACAGCAGGCACTGGATAAGTATTAGCTAAATGAATGTACTGTGGGAAGTCATCCCAGGAACTGGAGGACCTCCATCACCTGGGACACCTGAAGGATGCAATCATCCACTCGGAGGGCCCAGCTGATTCCCACCATTCTCTGCTGTGCCTGACCATCCACTGTCCACCACACTCTGCTCCGCCAGTCACGTGGGCCTGGATGAGCTGAGAGGAGAATGTAAGTGTTGATGGGTAGGGTTGCGGCAGCTCTAGCCCCTTGACTGCTGGGAGTTATTCAGGATAGAGAGACTGAGGAATCATCATGCATACCGTCCTACCCCACAACTCACTCAAAGCACTAGGACTGCACATCAAAGGAAACCACTGGCCCTTTCCAACCTAAAGAAAGGGACTGTGGGTGAGAAGAGGGTGCCTTTCCATTAATAGCCTCTTTACAAGCCCAGCCTGGAAAAAGCTTTCTAAAGCCACTTTGGATACCTTCCTTTTGTTTTTGTAATCCCTCTAAATTTTGTCATTTTAATCGAAATATTAGACATACAGATGTTTTTGAAATATTTATTGATTTTCAATGAAGAAAATCCTCAATTTCCTCCTCTGCTAAGTAAAGAAAATTACTTTTCACTTTATTAGAAAAAAGCAGCTTACTTTCACAAATTTGTATCTTCAAACGTATCTATTTTTAAAAGAATTTGTGATGCAAGACACGAAAGTCCACCTGTGTTTTGGCACCTACAGGTAGGCAACAGGACTGATCTCATGAGGCTGGAAGGCTGGGACTTTCTTATTCCTGTTACGGAAAGAAGAGTCTGTACCTGTGTAGGTGAGGACCAAGGATGTGGAACCATCATTTTCTAACCCATTTTTCAGAACCCCACATAAGGCAGTGCAATTATATCAAATAAATAATTCTGCATCCTTCTAAAGGTTTGCTACAACTTTATTACTATACATTGCATTTTGTCATTGATCTAAACACTGATGACAACCAAATTATTTGCAGAACTCTTATTCTGTGCTTGTCACTTTTTGTCTCTGGGGACCTCAGGTAAGTTGCCTAATCTGCCTGAGTGTCATTTTCCACATCTTTAAAATGGGAGTGTAACAGCCATTTATTTGTTCAGTATCTATCTAGCAACAGTATCAACAGGAGATGATTTATGAAAATCAAACTACTCTTCTCACAAAAAGCAACAGAAACAATTCTAATCAGTGCTATAAGGGAGGAACAGTGGTACCCTTCCCCTTCCTCCCTGAACTTGAACATAAAGGGTAAAATGACTGCTTTGACCAAATCCTGAAATTGAGGAGTTCTGAGTGGGAAGTGATATATAACTGCCATGCAACGAAGAAATGGCCTGGTGAAAAATAATGATTGGGCAGCAAATCCTCGAAACCTTGAAGGGCACAAGCCCTGGGAGCTGTAGGAATGGGTGGGAGTCGCTCAGTTCCTCATTTCACAGAGCCAAGAACTTTGCAGGGTCCGTGAAAGACCCTGAGAGCCTAGTGTAACCACCCAATGTTCTGGAGTTCTCCTGGGCTACATGGCTGCTGACTCACAGTGCTGTGTGCCCCAGAGTGAGAGCACCGGGACCTGGGGTGACTGTGCATGATGCCGGACAGGAATTTCCTGTTCTGTACTTTTGCTCTCTCTCTCTCCCTGCAATAAAACAACTGGTCGGACTCCAGTGGGGAACTCCGCACTTATATCCTCTGGCAAACCACACACCAGGCAGCTCTAGCTGACTGGTGACAGACAGGACTCTTATACGAATATATAATAAGAGAAGGCTGCCTAGGACCTTGGGAATCAAAACCAGCTTGTTCTCTTAATCAGGACATTAAACAGCTGAAGAAAATATGCATCAGATGAAGAAGGTTCCCAACACACAGCGCTGGTGGTTGTATCCAGCAATGTCTAGGGCAAGGCACACTCTGGTAGATGCGAGCATTCTGGCTGCCTTAAGAGTTTGCTGCTGAAGGGTTGAGACATTTTATTGGGCCTTGAAACTAGTCAGACCTCTTCACTCACAAAGGCAGACAAGGCAGATGAGCTTGCTCAGCCTGTATTCTAGCTTCCTAACTGAAAGACTACGACATTGAAAAGACATTTCTCAGGAAAAGTGACAAGGTTGTACTGTATAGCACAGGGAACTGTATTCAGTACCCTGTGATGAACCATAATGGAAAAGAATATTTAAAAAATGCACATATATGTATAATTAAATCACTTTGCTGTACAGCAGAAAGTAGCATAACATTGTAAATCAACTATACTTGAATAAAATAAATTTAAAAAATTATAATCCTTAAAAAAGAAAAAGAAAATACATTTCTTAAACTCTCTTGCAGTTAGGGTTCCAGATGTGGTTTTAAAAATGCCCATCAGATGCATCTGTGTGTCACAAATCAAAAATGCAGCTGAATGGAAGCAAGGGTGGTTATAGACACTGTGTTATTTTGCTGGTATGGATGCAGCTGGAGAAGCAGAGACCTCAAACTAACAGTCGCAAGAGTCATTTTCTGATCTCCAAGTGCAGCTAGTTAGGGTGAAGGCTTCCTGAAATCCCCCCACCCCTCCTTATGAGCCAGGGGTCTGGGTTTTTCTGTAAATCTCTAGGCCCAGCCTAGAACTCAAAGGTGAAAATTAAAAATTGCAGTCATGCAGCCAAAAGGCTGGCAGGGAGCATTAGACAGAAGTAGGTAAGAAACAACAAGGAATGGGGAGGGAGGATACGTTCAGAGCCTTTACTTCAATCGTGGTTAGTTGGTGTTTAGGACTTTAGGAGTCAGTATGAGTAGATGGAATGGTTTGGCCTACAAGAGGGGATATTTTTCAAGTAAGTCCATGATTTGTGCTACATTTATTATAAAAGGTTTTCTACCCTCAACGTTTATAATTTCTAGGGAGCAGAAAAATACTCTGCCACATACACCTGGGCACAAAGGAGATGCTACAGGAATATGGTGATGGTGATATGAAAAACTTCAGTTCTGCAATTGTAGGCTTTCTGTAATGAGGTTCACAGCAGTAGTTCTCATAAGGCAGAGGTAACAAGAAAAGCAATATCAGGCATTTAAAATAAAGACTTCATCATACATACATATCCTTAAAGATACATATATGGTGCTATGAGCAGGGCCGAAATGTTTTCTGCATTCTACAATCTGATGAAATAAAAGCAGCAGCTCAATATGCCTGTCAGTTCTATAAACATGGTGTAGTTAATGATCACAGAAAGCGGGGTGGGCTAGGGACCTTGAAGTTTTTCTTTCCAGTGTCAAAGTTAGTATTTTTTGCTTTATTTTAAAAGTCTCTTTTAATTAGGGCTATCAGCATCCATTAGTATATGGCGTTCAATAGGTGTGTTAGAATTTTATAGATTATGAACCAGTGCCGAGACTGAGGTTTAGGCAACAGTTAAAAGCGACCCCACCCAAGTGTTCGGCAGCCACCCTCTTACCAGGGATAAAAAAAAAAAAAAGATTATTTTACAGTGGAGGAGTACAGAGAATCTTAGTATATGACCTTGATCTTTAGTCTCCCATGTGTCAAATATTAGCTAGTGTTTGGTCTCCAGCCAAAACATGCTAAATGTCTGAATGACAGTGTGACTTACTAGGTAAGTTTGGCCTTCTTAGAGTTTATGCAGGAGTGGCAACTAATATCTCTTAAAAGTGTCCAAAATAATTGGCCTGTCTGTTCTGTGATTCATTTGGGGACCCTTCATAGGCACAACCACTGCAAAAGAGAAATACCACCGAGGACACCTGTAAACAGCTGTATCTGTACGTGAGTTGCATGTGTTGATGTGTTGTCTTCTCCAAAATAAAAGACTTGGTTCTGTTTCTTCCCCCAACTATCTACACCCTGAACACTATTTTCCCCTTGACTTATACAAAATGAAATTGGAAATGCATTTATCTTGGAAAGTGGACATTTTTTCTTCTATGGTAGAACAGTTACATCAATTAAACATGTGAAAGTCTGTATTTAAATAAATGATAATTGCCTCATTACATTAATGAGGCTATTCAAAATAAATAATATATAGTATTAAAGCTTCTATATACAAATTATATTCTTTAGGATATTTGTTCTATTTATTAAACAGAATGTTACTATTATAAGAGTAGCAGCACATACTCATATAGAAGTGTATAAAGAAGAAAGCTTACCTGTAATCCTTGTGTTGCTGCTTTTCCCGAACCCCAAACCCTTGAAAGTCAGGTTGGATCACAGCTATGAGGGTTATTACAATAATGGCTCCCAGTGAATCACGCCCCTGTGTATCCAGCCCTTGAGCAGTCCTCCCACCTCCTCACATTGTTGCTGGGTTGACCATGACTTGCTTTGGTTGATGGAACATTTGCAAACTTGATGCAAACACAGGCTTAAAAAATGCCTGGAGTGCGTTTCTCCTGTCTTGCTTCTCTTTGGAACGTTAAACTTCCATGTGAAGAATCCTGAGCCAGCCCACTGGAGGATGTAGACCCAGAGGAGGTAGCCCAGCTGAGCCCTACAGACCAACCCCTCCTGGCGAACTATGCCTGGAGAATCTCCCAGCTGACACAGAGAATCATGAGAAACACTAAACCTGTGTTTTAAGCCACTACATTTTGAGGTAGTTTTTATGCAGTAATTGATACAGTGGCCTTAAGAATTATTAATGGAGTCTGGGGGGAGATGAAGTTTGGGCAATCCAAGGGACTGAAAGTGGGTTACCTTAATCGCCTATGTAAAACCATATAATGCTATTTAGTTCGGTACTTGTATCATCTTAAGGTTTTTGTTTGTTTGTTTGTTTTTAGTTAAGAGGCAAAAGGAAACTGAAGAAAATGGACATAACTTACCCCATACCCCCATAAATACTGCAAAGACTAGGGTTCCAAAACTGTCAAAGAGGCACAATTTCTGGAAAATACAATAATAACATATACATGAATCATGTTCTTCACTTACCAGGATTCAGCAAATATGAACTGCTTTGTATATGCTACAGTTTGGGAATTTCTTTTAAAGCTGTTACCTAGTTTGACAATCACTGTATCTACTACATACTCACAGATGAGATTTCTCATTTTCTTGAAAGCAAGCAGCCTCTGCTGTATTTACCAGAGTACATTTTCCAATGGAATCTTCCCATATCATGATAAAGAAATAGGCTCAGCTGCTAAGATCCCACGCTGTTGAAAGCTTCTAACATACTTTTGAATAATAGCCTCTTTTTATGGACTATGATAGTGAATTTGAGGAAACAGAATGGCCCTAAGAATACAATGAACTCCAAACAACTTTTAGATTTATGATTTGCATCTGATTATCCAACCCTCGTCAGAGGGCAAGTTCCTGAATTCCTGCATTTCTTGTTAAGCTGCGTGGCGCGGCCAAAAAAACCCAAAAAACAAAAAGTATATATATATATATATATATATATATATATATATATATATATATATATACACACATACATATATATATACATATATATATCTGAATCATTTTGCTGTACAGCAGAAATTAACATGTAAATCAACTATACTTCAATAAAAATTAAAAAAGAAAAAAAGAGAGAAGCACAAAGCTGGGGTTTACTTTGAGATGGCTCTCCCCCAGGAGACACCTCTGTTTCCTCAAATCCAATGATGACTTTTCTACCGTCACTGATGAAAGATTCCTTTAGGATAAGGAGGCACAGTTGCTTTTGCTGACGTTACAAAGGGTACAATGATCATGAAGGAATACATGACATACTCTATTTACTAGTTCTGCTAAGTTTCCCCTTTTTGCTAGTATAAAAACAGTCTATCTCCCTCTATGAATTCCTGGAAGATCTTCCAACTAGTTACCGATTTTTATTAGTGAGCATTTTTATATCTCTTAAAAAGGTCTATTAAGTTAGTGGAAAAAGTGGCAAACATAATATCAACTTTATGACAGATCTTATGAAAAGTAAAGAAGACATGGCAGAAAAGGAAGCTACAGGCTAAAAATAAATAAATGAATAGTAAACTTTCCAGTGCCAAAGAAAATTCAAATCTGCTTCTCAGAAAAACTCAACTTTTTTAAAGGTTCTTTCTGTGTTGCCTTTTATACTGATATAAAATGAGTAAACTTTCATCTACATAAAAATATATGTTGTTATTTTTGTAAAATAATATCCACCCACCCATTTTCTTATATATCCTTTTTCCAAAGCATAGATGCCCTCAATCATCCATATATACCCTGAGCAGAAAGCACAGTCCCGAACTGTCTGTCATTCAATTACTCCTCTCAAAAATCCAGCTCAAGGAAGACAAAATTAATAAATGAGTGATCCATCTGGGGAACAATGTTCCCCACCTATTTATTCCTCTACTCCTGGGATTCTATGGAACATGATTTCAAGTCTTTTAGCTTTGACTCTTATGGAACCATCTTTTCCAAGCTGTCTTTTAATGTCATACCTTATCCCTTATTGAAAATTACTGCAGGAAAAGTCCTAAGAGAAACACTTCTGTGTGTTATAATGTTATTGAAGATTCTATCCAATGTTACGTCTCTTCTAGGAATCAATGCAAACCTCTCTCTCTTTGATACCTCCCTATCTGCCCTGACACCTCCCCCTCACTCCAGAAAGAGAAATTCCTATTATGCTGAGAAAAAGCCACTGGAAGCACATCTGTCAATGTTAGAGGGGGGAAAAAAAGGAGCAGCAAGAAAATGCAAGTTTACTGCTAATGCCAAGCTCAAGACAAGAGATGTGCCTTGCACTCTTATGAGAAGGAGTTAGGTGGCTTGGAGGAAGTTACCATTTTTGCCACTTGTGTAAGGATCAAGGAACTGAGAGAAAGAAGAAGATGGCTGGCTGGCCTCTCTGCTCTCCATGCCCCAGGAACAACATGGAAGCAGGAAGTAGGGAAGAAGATAAGCAAAGAGCTTTCTTGGTAAGAAGCTTAGCTTAGCTTGCTTGGCGGGATGGCACAGAGAGGGAAAGACAGCTGTGTTAACAGCGGCCCCAAGTCAGCATACTGCTTTAGTCAGGTGGAGCAGGAAATAAGAGAGAGCTGTATACACAGGCATGATGATTTTAAGCAGAGGAACCAGTTAGAATCTAGGAAAGTGACCATTTGGTATGCTTTCTTCCTGCAAAAGAACAAAATCAAAATTTTATAACAGTGTATTTCAAAGAACTAAATATTATACCTTAACCATGTTTCCTCTTTATCTTGCCAGCTAAAAAGCTGAGAACTTTATTTAATGCTCAGTCATAAAAACAGTATTGGACTTCCGGGTAAGATGGCGGAAGAGTAAGACGTGGAGATCACCTTCCTCCCCACGGATACACCAGAAATACAGCTACACGTGGAACAACTCCTACAGAACACCTACTGAATGCTGGCAGAAGACCCCAGACCTCCCAAAAGGCAAGAAACTCCCCACATACCTGGGTAGGGCAAAGCGGAGAGATTCCCGCACAGAGGATCGGTGCCGAGCGGCACTCACCAGCCCGAGAGGCTTGTCTGCTCGCCCACCAGGGCGGGCGGCGCTGGAAGCTGAGGCTCGGGCTACGGTCAGAGCGCAGGGAGAGGACTGGGGCTGGCGGCGAGAACTCAGCCTGAAGGGGGCTAATGTGCCACAGCTAGCCGGCAGGGAGTCCAGGAAAACTCTGGAGCTGCCGAAGAGGCAAGAGACTTTTTCTTCCCTCTTGGTTTCCTGGTGCGCGAGGAGAGGGGATTAAGAGCGCTGCTTAAAGGGGCTCCACAGATGGGCGCGAGTCACTACTGAAAGCGCGGAGCCCAGTGACGGGCGTGGGACGCTGGGGCTGCTGCTGCCGCCGCCAAGAAGCCTGTGTGCGAGCGCAGGTCACTGTCCACACCGCCCTTCCGGGAGCCTGTGCAGCCCGCCACTGCCGGGGTCCCGGGATCCAGGGGCGGCTTCCCTGGGAGAACGCACGGCGCGCCTCGGGCTGGTGCAACGTCACGCCGACTTCTGCCGCTGCAGGCTCGCCCCGCACTCAGTGCCCCTCCCTCCCGCCCGGCCTGAATGAGCAAGAGTCCCCGAAGCGGCTGCTCCTTTAACCCTGTCCTGTCTGAGCGAAGAACAGACGCCCTCCGGCGACCTACACGCAGAGGCGGGGCCAAATCCAAAGCTGAGACCCAGGAGCTGTGAGAACAAAGAAGAGAAAGGGAAACCTCTCCCAGCAGCCTCAGAAGCAGCGGATTAAAGCTCCACAATCAACTTGATGTACCCTGCATCTGTGGAATACATGAATAGACAACAAATCATACCAAATTGAGGAGCCCGGAGTCAGTGCTGTGCCTCTGAGGTGGGAGAGCCAACTTCAGGACACTGGTCCACAAGAGACCTCCCAGCTCCACATAATATCAAACGGCGAAAATCTTCCAGAGATCTCCATCTCAACACCAGCACCCAGCTTCACTCAACGACCAGCAAGCCACAGTGCTGGACACCCTATGCCAAACAACTAGCAAGACAGGAACACAACGCCACCCATTAGCAGAGAGGCGGCCTAAAATCATAAAAAGTCCGCAGACACCCCAAAACACACCACCAGACGTGGACCTGCCCACCAGAAAGACAAGATCCAGCCTCATCCACCAGAACACAGGCACTAGTCCCCTCCACCAGGAAGCCTACACAACCCACTAAACCAACCTTAGCCACTGGGGACAGACACCAAAAACAACGGGAACTACGAACCTGCAGCCTGCAAAAAGGAGACCCCAAACACAGTAACATAAGCAAAATTAGAAGGCAGAAAAACACACAGCAGGAGAAGGAGCAAGATAAAAACCCACCAGACCTCACAAATGAAGAGGTAATAGGCAGTCTACCTGAAAAAGAATTCAGAATAATGATGGTAAAGATGATCCAAGATTCTATTTCCCAGATCCAAAATCTTGGAAATAGAATAGACAAAATGCAAGAAACAGTTAACAAGGACCTAGAAGAACTAAAGATGAATCAAGCATCGATTAAAAACACAATAAATGAAATTAAAAATACTCTAGATGGGATCAATAGCAGAATAACTGAGGCAGAAGAACGGATAAGTGAGGTGGAAGATAAAATAGTGGAAATAACTGCTGCAGAGCAAAATAAAGAAAAAAGAATGAAAAGAACAGAGGACAGTCTCAGAGACCTCTGGGACAACATTAAACGCACCAACATTCGAAATATAGGGGTTCCAGAAGAAGAAGAGAAAAAGAAAGGGACTGAGAAAATATTTGAAGAGATTATAGTTGAAAACTTCCCTAATATGGGAAAGGAAATAGTTAATCAAGTCCAGGAGGCACAGAGAGTCCCATACAGAATAAATCCAAGGAGAAATACGCCAAGACACATATTAATCAAACTGTCAAAAATTAAACACAAAGAAATCATATAAAGAAGCAGCAAGGGAAAAACAACAAATAACACACAAGGGAATCCCCATCAGGATAACAGCTGATCTCTCAGCAGAAACTCTACAAGCCAGAAGGGAGTGGCAGGACATAATTAAAGTGATGAAAGAGAAAAACCTGCAACCAAGATTACTCTACCCAGCAAGGATCTCATTCAGATTTGATGGAGAAATTAAAACCTTTACAGACAAGCAAAAGCTGAGAGAGTTCAGCACCACCAAACCAGCTTTACAACAAATGCTAAAGGAACTTCTCTAGGCAAGAAACACAACAGAAGGAAAATACCTACAATAACGAACCCAAAACAATTAAGGAAATGGGAATAGGAACATACATATCAATAATTACCTTAAATGTAAATGGACTAAATGCTCCCACCAAAAGACACAGATTGGCTGAATGGATACAAAAACAAGACCCATATATATGCTGTCTACAAGAGACCCACTTCAGACCTAGAGACACATACAGACTGAAAGTAAGGGGATGGAAAAAGATATTCCATGCAAATGGAAACCAAAAGAAAGCTGGAGTAGCAATTCTCATATCAGACAAAACAGACTTTAAAATAAAGACTACTAGAAGAGACAAAGAAGGACACTACATAATGATCAAGGGATCAATCCAAGAAGAAGATATAACAATTGTAAATATTTATGCACCCAACATAGGAGCACCTCAATACATAAGGCAAATACTAACAGCCATAAAAGGAGAAATCGACAGTAACACAATCATAGTAGGGGACTTTAACACCCCACTTTCACCAATGGACAGATCTTCCAAAATGAAAATAAATAAGGAAACACAAGCTTTAAATGATACATTAAACAAGATGGACTTAATTGATATTTATAGGACATTCCATCCAAAAACAACAGAATACACATTTTTCTCAAGTGCTCATGGAACATTCTCCAGGATAGATCATATCTTGGGTCACAAATCAAGCCTTGGTAAATTTAAGAAAATTGAAATTGTATCAAGTATCTTTTCTGACCACAATGCTATGAGACTAGATATCAATTACAGGAAAAGAGCTGTAAAAAATACAAACACATGGAGGCTAAACAATACACTACTTAATAACGAAGTGATAACTGAAGAAATCAAAGGGGAAATTAAAAAATACCTAGAAACAAATGACAATGGAGACACGACGACCCAAAACCTATGGGATGCAGCAAAAGCAGTTCTAAGAGGGAAGTTTATAGCAATACAATCCCACCTTAAGAAACAGGAAACATCTCGAATAAACAACCTAACCTTGCACCTAAAGCAATTAGAGAAAGAAGAACAAAAACATCCCAAAGTTAGCAGAAGGAAAGAAATCATAAAAATCAGATCAGAAATAAATGAAAAAGAAATGAAGGAAACAATAGCAAAGATCAATAAAACTAAAAGCTGGTTCTTTGAGAAGATAAACAAAATTGATAAACCATTAGCCAGACTCATCAAGAAAAGAAGGGAGAAGACTCAAATCAATAGAATTAGAAATGAAAGAGGAGAAGTAACAACTGACACTGCAGAAATACAAAAGATCATGAGAGATTACTATAAGCAACTCTATGCCCATAAAATGGACAACCTGGAAGAGATGGACAAATTCTTAGAAATGCACAACCTGCCAAGACTGACTCAGGAAGAAATAGAAAATATGAATAGACCTATCACAAGCACTGAAATTGAAACTGTGATTAAAAATCTTCCATCAAACAAAAGCCCAGGACCAGATGGCTTCACAGGCGAATTCTATCAAACATTTAGAGAAGAGCTAACACCCATCCTTCTCAGACTCTTCCAAACAATATCAGAGGAAGGAACACTCCCAAACTCATTCTACGAGGCCACCATCACCTTGATACCAAAACCAGGCAAGGATGTCACAAAGAAAGAAAACTACAGGCCAATATCACTGATGAACATAGATGCAAAAATCCTCAACAAAATACTAGCAAACAGAATCCAACAGCACATTAAAAGGATCATACACCATGATCAAGTGGGGTTTATTCCAGGAATGCAAGGATTCTTCAATATACGCAAATCAATCAATGTGATACACCATATTAACAAGTTGAAGGAGAAAAACCATATGATCATCTCAATAGATGCAGAGAAAGCTTTCGACAAAACTCAACACCCATTTATGATAAAAACCCTGCAGAAAGTAGGCATAGAGGGAACTTTCCTCAACATCATAAAGGCCATATATGACAAACCCACAGCCAACATTGTCCTCAATGGTGAAAAACTGAAACCATTTCCACTAAGATCAGGAACAAGACAAGGCTGCCCACTCTCACCACTCTTATTCAACATAGTTTTGGAAGTTTGAGCCACAGCAATCAGAGAAGAAAAGGAAATAAAAGGAATCCAAATTGGAAAAGAAGAAGTAAAGCTGTCACTGTTTGCAGATGACATGATACTATACATAGAGAATCCTAAAGATGCTACCGAAAAACTACTAGAGCTAATCAATGAATTTGGTAAAGTAGCAGGATACAAAATGAATGTACAGAAATCTCTGGCATTCCTGTACACTAATGATGAAAAATCTGAAAATGAAATCAAGAAAACACTCCCATTTACCATTGCAACAAAAAGAATAAAATATCTAGGAATAAACCTACCTAAGGAGACCAAAGACCTGTATGCAGAAAATTATAAGACACTGATGAAAGAAATTAAAGATGATACAAATAGATGGAGAGATATACCATGCTCCTGGATTGGAAGAATCAATATTGTGAAAATGACTCTACTACCCAAAGCAATCTACAGATTCAATGCAATCCCTATCAAACTACCACTGGCATTTTTCACAGAACTAGCACAAAAAATTTCAAAATTTGTTTGGAAAAACAAAAGACCCCGAATAGCCAAAGCAATCTTGAGAACGAAAAACGGAGCTGGAAGAATCAGGCTCCCTGACTTCAGACTATACTACAAAGCTACAGTCATCAAGACAGTGTGGTACTGGCATAAAAACAGAAAGATAGATCAGTGGATCAGGATAGAAAGCCCAGAGATAAACCCACGCACATATGGCCAACTTATCTTTGATAAAGGAGGCAGGAATGTACAGTGGAGAAAGGACAGCCTCTTCAATAAGTGGTGCTGGGAAAACTGGACAGGGACATGTAAAAGTTTGAGATTAGATCATTCCCTAACACCATACACAAAAATAAGCTCAAAATGGATTAAAGACTTAAATGTAAGGCCAGACACTATCAAACTCTTAGAGGAAAACATAGGTAGAACACTCTATGACATAAATCACAGCAAGATCCTTTTGGACCCACCTCCTAGAGAAATGGAAATAAAAACAAAGATAAACAAATGGGACCTAATGAAACTTCAAAGCTTTTGCACAGCAAAGGAAATCATAAAGAAGACCAAAAGACAACCCTCAGAATGGGAGAAAATATTTGCAAATGAAGCAACTGACAAAGGATTAATCTCCAAAATTTATAAGCAGCTCATGCAGCTCAATAGCAAAAAAACAAACAACCCAATCCAAAAATGGGCAGAAGACTTAAATAGGCATTTCTCCAAAGAAAATATACAGACTGCCAACAAACACATGAAAGAATGCTCAACATCATTAATCATTAGAGAAATGCAAATCAAAACTACAATGAGATATCATCTCACACCAGTCAGAATGGCCATCATCAAGAAATCTAGAAACAATAAATGCTGGAGAGGGTGTGGAGAAAAGGGAACACTCTTGCACTGCTGGTGGGAATGTGAATTGGTACAGCCACTATGGAGAACAGTATGGAGGTTCCTTAAAAAACTACAAATAGAACTACCATATGACCCAGCAATCCCACTACTAGGCATATACCCTGAGAAAACCATAATTCCAAAAGAGACATGTACCAAAATGTTCATTGCAGCTCTATTCACAATAGCCCGGAGCTGGAAACAACCTAAGTGTCCATCATCGGATGAATGGATAAAGAAGATGTGGCACATATATACAATGGAATATTACTCAGCCATAAAAAGAAACGAAACTGAGCTATTTGTAATGAGATGGATAGACCTAGAGTCTGTCATACAGAGTGAAGTCAGTCAGAAAGAGAAAGACAAATACCGTATGCTAACATATATATACGGAATTTAAAAAAAAAAATGTCATGAAGAACCTAGGGGTAAAACAGGAATAAAGACACAGACCTACTTGAGAATGGACTTGTGGATATGGGGAGGGGGAAGGGTAAGCTGTGACAAAGCGAAAGAGAGGCATGGACATATATACACTACCAAACGTAAGGTAGATAGATAGTGGGAAGCAGCCGCAGAGCACAGGGAGATCAGCTCGGTGCTTTGTGACCGCCTGGAGGGGTGGGATGGGGAGGGTGGGAGGGAGGGAGATGCATGAGGGAAGGGATGTGGGAACAGATGTATATGTATGACTGATTCACTTTGTTATAAAGCAGAAACTAAGAAAAAATAATAATATTTACGAAAAAAAAAACAGTATTAATCCTGATTAACTCCATAATTGTTTCTTCATTTCCTTGATCCTGATTTTCTATTTCTATTTCTAATTTGTTAACAATTCTGGCATACATGTCAATTAGTGAATACTCTATCTCTTTCCAAAAGGAAAGAAATGAATATAAAAATGTATAATTGGAGAAATGATTGAATTAACCAATAAGCAGAAAAGCATGAAAAGGTGCTTCTCTTTTTCTCCTCTTTTTCCTTATTTTTTCATTTCATTCTTTTACTCATATTCTTTTATATGCTTCCCTCCCTTTGTGAATCACTCTGACAAGACTCAAGGGATTTTTTTTGGAAACTGGAAGAGAATGATTCATTTTTTTCCAAAACAATGAAAAAAAAAAGGTACACAGGGACATATTTGAAAGTCATGTGCTTAAGGATGGCTAGGTGGAGCAGAAGATATGAGAAAACAGATGGGGATTGGGTGTGTGAAAAATAATTTCTTAAGGAAAATGGAATTTCCATTTGTACTTTGTGGAGTACAGTTTGCCTCTGGTATTATCGTTGGCACTTGCCTTAAATCCAGTGCCTGGGGATTACGTCACTAACTAGTGACGTTTATGAGTCAACATCACTGGAAGGCAGCTTCTCTCTTACTAGCTCCAAGTCTTTTACTTTGAGTGATCTATGATAGATATTTATAGTCTAGAACTTGTGTTGGTTGGGGGGGTTGGGCAATGAAATGTATTTTAATTCATAAATTAAGTGTAGAAATAAATGTGTTGACAATACCCTGCAATCACCTTAATTAAGGGGTGGAACAGTTTTCCAAACATAGAGTTCAGTTTGAGAGTGGAGTGCCTGGTACTACAGTCAGCCACTGAAGAACATGGCAATAGCAAGGAAGGCAGATTTGCTATCATTTTCTGGCTTTGTCAGTTACTAGGCAGGTGATCTTGAGCAAATCATTTAATCTCTCAGATTCTCAGTGTTTAAATCTGTAAAATGGAGGTAACATCTGTTCTGCCTGTCTCACAGTGCTGTTTTGTGTGTCAAGTAATGATATAGTTACAAGAACTTTGCAAAGTATAAACTATAAAGTGGCATCACTATCTTAGCAGTGTATTCAGTTAAAATAAGACTTACACGGAGTAGATCAGAATATTCTGAGGTCATATAAAGATTCCTAAACTTTCATGGCAGAACTAGGGGACAGAGGAAAGATCAAGACAACGGAGACTACTACAAACATCAAAGTTGTCAGGAAAACTCTCTGAAGCAAGCCGACCATCTTTCTTCCTGTCTGGCGTTTCTGGCGTGCCTTTCAGTAAGCTCTCTCCAGTCTCAGTGCTTTTCCTAAACCTCCTGGATTTTAAGAAGTCATATAGCTCAAGATCATCTGCATGTATAAGGGGAACCAGATGTGTTTTGTGGGAATGTTTTGAGACAAAGTGAATAGCTGTTACCATTTGCAGACAAAACCTTTCTTATGCATTTTAATAAATACAGTCTAAATCTGACCAGCAAGGTCTTTAAAAATCCAAGCAGAGTTTCAGCACACTTTCAAAGTGGGAAAACACAAGTACAGATTTCAGGTTTCCATTCACTTGAATTAAGGAAAATACTTAGAATAGTAAACCTATTAAGTAGTATTTATGAGATAAGCCAGGTTTGAGATTTCTGCTTTGATTACTTGAAATACTTAAATTAGTTTCAATTCCACAGTTCCTCCCTGACCCTTCAGGAGATTTTAGATAAAGCTTTTAATTTCAATTTATTATTTGTAAACAAGGAATAAACACATGCATTTAATATCTATCTTTCAAAATGAAGATGTAGTTGACAATTACCTTTCTAAATTCCTCAGAGGAAAAAATTATAATCACTATGTTGTACTAAAATTTTTAGAAGAAAAAAATCTTTCATTACTTGTAAATGTTTGGGAAAAAAAATACCTTTGAGGACTCGCAAGTAATATTGAGTTTCCAGAATGGACAAAGCTTATCACATTGAGGGCACATTATGATCTTGCCGCCAATATCAGGATCACAAACTTCTTTGCTAAAGAAAAGAGAAAAATAAAATTTAATTAAAAAAATTTAATGAACAGGACTTTCTTTTTACCAGCATGATAAAATCCAACATCCATTCATGATAAGAAAACTAAACTAAATTCTTATAAAACTAGGAATGGAAATGAACTTCATTAACCCGATAAAATCTTGCTATATAAAAAAACATTCTACTTAACAGTAACATGGTGAAAATATTTCCTCTGCATCAGAAACAAGATGATGTGTCCCACTATCGTCGCTTCTTTTCAGTGGAGGTCCTTGCCAGCACAGTAAGTAAAAAAAAAAAAAGATAGGAGGAACGGCAAGGGAAGAAAACTCCTATCACTAACAGATTACATAATTGTTTATATGGACAACTCAATAAAACTTGCAGATAAATTGTGAGAATAAATGAGTTTAGTAAGTTTGCTGGACACAAAATCAGTATACATAATATATATAGGGTCACAAAAAGAAACTGTGTCTCTAAAGACCTGCAACAATTTTTTAAAACACCGTTTTCCAATAGCTTAAAAAATATGGGGCTTCCCTTGTGGCGCAGTGGTTGAGAGTCCACCTGCCGATGCAGGGGACACGGGTTCGTGCCCCAGTCTGAGAAGATCCCACATGCCGCGGAGTGGCTGGACCTGTGAGCCATGGCTGCTGAGCCTGCACGTCCGGAGCCTGTGCTCCGCAATGGGAGAGGCCACGTACCGCAAAAAAAAAAAAAAAAAAAAAAAAAAAAAAAGAAGAAGAGCCTAGGTATAAAAATATAATTCAAAATGTATGAAATTTATATGGAGAAAATGATAAAACTGTTCTGGAAGAGTAAAGAACCTATATAAATTGGGTACATTATCATGTTCATAATTTGGAAGAATCAATACTTGAAGATGTCATTTCTCCCTTATATGAGCTATAAATTCAATAGAAGAGCAAAGCCTCAGAACACTCAAGACATCTCCTAAAGAACAAGGTGCTACTGGGATAGGTTAAGAAAAACTGAGCAAGAGAACAAAATAAAGAGCTCAGAAAGAGACCTCTGTATACACCAAAACTGATGTATAACACGCAGGGTAGGCCCAGCAAATTAGTAAGGTAAGAACTGATGTTTGAATAAACAGGGCTGCTGCATTGGAATATCACAGAAAAAGGTGAAATTGAACCACAAAATCCTATCATATACAAATCAACTCCAGGTAGAAAATAAAAATGCAATAGTACCAACTTATTAAAAAAATGAAAATTAAATTTAAAAGACTATCTAGATAACCTTGGGATAAGGAAAAATTCTACTAATGAAAAACAAAAAAGCTTAAATCATAAAGGAAAATATTAATACATTCAAAATCTTTTAAAACTAAGAACTTCATTAAAACACCATAAAGAGAGGGAAAAAAAATAGTCACAGACTGGTAGAAGTTTTGCAACACATAAAAATGACAAAGGACTACTCACAACAGTATTTTTAAAACTACTACAAATTAATAAGAAAAAACCAACAAACTAACAACAGGTTACACACTGCTCACTCTAGGAGAAGCCATGCAGATGGACTCTTACGTGAATGGGACTGGAGTTGCAGAATTAGTTGGCCCTGCAAATAACTCAGTAAAAAATAACTGGGCATGAGAAACACTTCTAGAATATCTGAGTAAAGATCTTGGAAAACTTGCTCCTCTATAAAGCAAAGACACTGGCAAAATCTGTCAAAATTAACCTCTGCAGAACTGTGGAAATTAAACAAAGTCTTCCAGCAGTCTGAGGGGTGCTTATTTGAGGAAAAATAGCTGAATCTTTTCCATAAAATTTGGGGCATTTTAACTTGACTTATTGCCATCCCCATAACCTCAGCTTCATGGTGGCCTTAAAAATCAACAGTCTCACAACCAAGGTAGCCTAGCAGCCACTAATGGAGCAGAAGTGGTTTGAAGTTACCAAAACACCCATCCCCAGAGAGTTGTCACTATTTGACCTATCTCAAGCTCATGCTGTGCAAATCGTCCTATCCCCAGAGTGTCTGTTGAAAGTAATTAGCAGGAATTATTTAACATTACAGTTGCCTGAGGCAGTGACACCAACAGAGACTAACAAGATGCTGATTAGAAAACTTAGAAGGAAAAATTAGGTAATGAGATGTTCTGGGGGTGGGGGTAGGGTTACAAAGCTCCAACAAATTCCTAGAATTGTGGACAGTGCATATGACCAGCAAAGACCTGAGAAAACCTTAATCTCTCAACTTTGGCTGACCTTGAGGTTCTGCATAAGCAAGAAGTAAAGGCTAAGGAAGAGCTGCAAACTGCCTGCTGGAGTGCTGAAGGCATTCCTCAACACACAAACACAGAGCCACTTGACAAAGGCTCAAAAAAATGATTGGTTCCAAGTATTTAAAGAAATCACTATCCAATCATTAGCTGATAACTAAGCTTTTGTACACAGATCTCATGGCCATGCACAATAAAGAATACAGACTTTACAGAATTTGCTCAGGAAAATAACTAAATAAATAGCAGCAGCACAGCAATGACAACAGAAGCAACAACAAACCCTGAGGAGGGGAAAAATCTGGTTTCCAGATCTGCCACAATATGTTAAATGCCCAGTTTTCAACAGAAAATTACAAGATACACAAAGAAACAGAAAAGTTTGGCCATAACACAGGGTAAAAAAGAAGTCAATAGAACCTCCCTGAGGATGTCCAGACATTGGAATTACTAGACAAAGACATAAATAAGCAATTATACATATGTTAAAGAACTAATAGAAACCATGCTTAAAGAATTAAAGTATGTGAACATCTCATTGTACAGAGAATATCAATAGATAAAAATTATTTAAAAGACCAACTCGAAATTTTGGAGATACAAACATAATGACTAAAATGAGAAATTCACCAGAGAGGTTTCTCTGCAGATATGAACTGGCTGAAGAGAAAGTCAGCTAATTTAAAACTAGGTCTATTGAGATTATCAAGTCTGAGAAACACAAAGAAAAAGGAATGACAAAAAATGAACACAGACTCAAGAGATGGGTGGGACACCATCAACAATACACATAATAGGAGTGCCAGAAGGAAGGAGGGAAAGAAAGGGGCGGAAACAATATGTGAAGAAATAATGGCTGAAAAACTTCCCAAATTTGATGAAAACATTAATTTGTACATCCAAGAAGCTCAACAACCTCCAAGTAGTATAAACTTAGAGATATCCAAACATAGGCACATCAGACTCAGTGTGTCAAAAGACAAGAAGAGAGAATTTTGACAGCAGAAAGAGGAAAATGACTCAACATATACTAAGACTCCTCAGTAAGATAAGCAGTTGATTTCTAATCAGAAACCATGAAAGCCAGAAGGGAGTGGGATGATATCACCAAAGTGCTAAAGGAAAAGACTGTCAATCAAGAATTCTATATCCAGCAGAACTATTCTTCAAAAAATGAAGGATAGTTTAATTAGGTCCCATTTGTTTATTTTTGTTTTTATTTCCGTTATTCTGGGAGACAGATCAAAAAAGATATTGCTGCGATTTACATCAGAGAGTGTTCTGCCTATATTTTCCTCTAGGAGTTTTATAGTGTCTTGTCTCACATTTAGGTCTTTATTCCATTTTATTTTTGTGTATGGTGTTAAAGAATGATCTAATTTCATTTTTTTTAACATGTAGATGTCCAGTTTTCCCAGCACCATTTGTTGAAGAGACTGTCTTTCCACCATTATGTTTTGCCTCCTTTGCCTCCTTTGTCATAGATTAATTGACCACAGGTGTGTGGGTTTATTTCTGGGCTTTCCATCCTGTTCCATTGATCTGTATTTCTATTTTTGTGCCAGTACCATACTGGTTTGATGACTATAGCTTTGTAGTACAGTGTGAAGCCAGGGAGCCTGATTCCTCCAGCTCCATTTTTCTTTCTCAAGATTGCCTTGGCTATTTGGGGTCTTTGCGGCATATATCCAGAGAAAAACATGGTCCAAAAGGATACATGCACCCCAGTGTTCACTGCAGCACTGTTTACGATAGCCAAGACATGGAAGCAACCTAAATGTCCATTGACAGAGGAATGGATGAAGAAGATGTGGGTGCATACACACAATGGAATATTACTCAGCCATTAAAAACAATGAAATAATGCCATTTGCAGCAACATGGATGGACCTAGAGATTGTCATGCTGAGTAAAGTAAGTCAGAGAAAGAGAAATGTCGTATGATACCCCTTATATATGGTATCTAAAAAGAAATGATACAAATGAACTTATTTACAAAACAGAAACAGACTCACGGACCTAGAGAAGGAACTTATGGTTACCGGGGGGAAGGGTGAGGGGAAGGGATAGTTAGGGAGTTTGGGATCGATATATATACACTGCTATATTTAAAATGGATAACCAACAAGGACCTACTGTATAGCACAAGGAACTCTGCTCAACGTTATGTGGCAGCCTGGATGGGAGGGGAGGTTGGGGGAGAATGGATACATGTATATGTATATGTATATTTATACGTATGTCTGAGTCGCTTTGCCATGCACCTGAAACTATCACAACATTGCTAATTGGCTATACTCCAATATAAAATAAAAAGTTTAAAAAGGAATGAAGGAGACATTATTTGAAGATTTATATTTATACAATAGATCTTTATAATGAAGGAGAATTATCTGAAAGATTCCACTGCTAGCAGACCTGCTCTACAAGAAATACTAAGGAGAGTCCTTCAGGCTTAAATGAAAGGACACTAGACAGTAAGTCAAACTCAGCTGAAAAACTAAAGAGCAATGGTAGAGGTAACTACATAGGTTAAAAAAAAAGAAGAAAATATAAATATATTTTTGCATGTAATTATTTTCTTCTATCTGATGTAAAAGATAACTGCATAAAACAATACTTATGAAACTGTGTTGATGGGCTTATAAATGCATAAAAATGTAATTTGTTTGACAATAATAGCACAAAGGAGGGGGGGGGAACAGACTGATACCAAAGCAGAGTTTTTATATACTACTGAAATTAAGTTGGGATTAATATGAACTAGATTGCTTTAAAACAAGATGTTAATTATAATCTCCAGGGCAACCACTTAAGAAAATACCAAAAAAAAAAAAAAGTAAAAGAAACAACAAATTAAAATAGAATTAAAATGGTATACTAGAAAATATTTTATACAAAAATGTAGTAATGGAGGAATGAAAAAAAAGACATAATATAGAAAACAAAGAGAAAAATGGCAGATGTAATTCCAAGCTTATCAGAAATTACACTAATGTAAATGAATTAAATATTCCAATCAAAAGACAAAAGGCAGAAATAAATGGAATAGAGAATAGATATGCAACAGAGAAAAATCGACAGTTGGTTCTTTGAAAAGATCAATAGAATTGACAAGTTTTTAGCTAGACTAGTCAAGAAAAGAAAGAGAGAAGACGCAAATTACTAAACTTAGAAATGAAAGGAGGAACATTACTGTTGACCTTACAGAAATAAAGAAGGCCTATAAGGGAATACTGTCAATAATTATATGCCAACAAATGGAATAATCTAGATGAAATAGATAAATTCCTAGAAAAACATAAATGACTGAAGTTGACTCAAGAAGAAATAGAAAACCTGAATAGACCTACAGTGAGTTAAGAGACTGAATTAGTAATCAAAGAAATGCCTAAGCCCATGTGGCTTCACTGGTGAATTCTACAGCCATTGAAAGAAAAACTGATGCCAATGCTTCACGAACTCTGCTAAAAATAAAGAGGTAGAAACATTTCCCAATTCATTCTATGAAACCAGTATTACACCAATACTGAAACCAGACAAAGGCATCACAAGAAAACTACAGACTACTATCTCTTATGAATATAAATGCAAAAATCTTCAACAAAATATTAGCAAATTAAATCCAGTAAATCAAATCAAATCAAGGGGGATGTATCCAGGAATGCAAGGACCATTCAACTGTACAAAAATCAATTCATGTGATATGTCATATTAATAGAATGGATTAAAAACTAGGAATAGAAGAGAATGTCCTCAACTTGATAAAGAACATCTATGGAAAAACCAGAGCAAAGATCATAGTTAACGGTGAAAGACTGAATACTTTCCTCCCAAGATCAGCACTGTACTAGAGGTTTCTAGTCAGGGCAACTAGACAAGGAAAATAAATTAAAAACCTCTAGATTAGAAAGAAATAAGTAAAACCATTTCTATTCCAGATGATATGATATAGTCTATTAAAATCCTAAGGAACCCACCAAAAACTATTAGAAGTAAGAAGCCAGTCCATCAAGGTTATAATACACAAATCAGTAGATAAAAAGTAATTATATTTCCATACAACATGAATGAATAATCTAAAAATAAAATGAAGGAAACAATTTCATTTACAATAGCATCAAAAATAATAAAATACTTAGAATAAATCTGAGAAAAGAAGTGTGAAACGTGTATACTGAAAACTACAAAATATTGATAGAAATTAAAGATGACCTAAATAAATGGAAAGCTATTCTGTGTTTATGGATAAGAAGCCTTAATATTGTTAAGATGGCAGTAGTCCTTAAAGTGACCTACAGATTCAATGCAATTCTGGCCTTTTTGTAGAAATGAACAAGCTGATCCTAAAATTAATATGGAAATGCAAGGTACCCAGAATAATCAAAACAATCCTGAAAAACAAAGTTTCCAATTTCAAGACTTACTAAAAAACTATAGCAATCAATATAGTGTGGTACTTGCATAAAGGACAGACATATAGATTGATAGAAACGAATTGACAGTCCATAACAAACTCTTATATTTATGGCCAAATATTTTTTGACAAGGGTGCCAAGATAATCCAATGGGGAGAAAATAATCTTTACAAAATGGTGCTGGGACACCTGTATATATACCTGGCAAGAAAGAAAGTTGAAACTTTACCTTATACCATTTACAAAAATGAACCCATAGACCTAAAACTACAAAACTTTTAGAAGATAAACATTGAGAAAGTCTTCATGACTTTGGATTACAAATGCTTTCTAAGACATGACACCAAAAGCACAAACAACAAAAGTAAAAAATCAGGTAAACTGCACTTCATTAAAATTAAAAACTTTTGTGTTTCAAAGGACACCATCAAGAAAGTGAAAAGACAATTCACAGAAGGGGAGAAAATATTTGCAATATAAATATTTGATAAGGGGCTTTTATCCAAAATATTTGAAGAACACTTAAAACTAGACAATACAAATGACACAATTAAAATGGGCAAAGAATTTGAACAGTTGTTTCTCCAAAGAAGATATACAAATGACAAAATAAGCACATGAAAAGTCACTCAACATCAGTAGGCATTAGGGAAATACAAATCAAAGCCATAATGACATACCACTTCATACCAACTAGGATGGCTAATATTTATTTGTTTGTTGTTTGTTTATTTATAACCCAGCAATAACAAGTGTTGATGAGGATTTGGAGAAATTGGAATCCTCATACATAGCTACTGGGAATGTAAAATGGTACCGTCACTTTTAAAAAAATACTTGGCAGTTCCTCAAAAAGTTAAATCTACAGTTACCATACATCCCAGCAATTCCATTTTTTGATATATTCTCAAGAGAACTGAAAACATATGTCCACACAAAAACTTGTACATGAATGATCACAGCAGAATTATTCACCATAGCTAAAAAGTGGAAACAACCCAAATGTTGACTGATGGATGGATAAACAATGTTGTGTATCCATATAATGGCATATTATTTGACCACAAAACGGAATGGAGTACTGGTCCATGCTATACCATGGATGCACTGTGAAAACATTATGCTAAGTGAAAGATGACAATCACAAAACACCACATGCTGCACATACTATATGGTTCCCTTTAGGAAATGTCCAGAATAGGCAAATACGTAGAGACAGAAAGTAAATTAGTAGCTGCCAGGGGCTAAGGGAAAGGGAGGTTAGGGAGTGAGTACTAAAGGTACTAAAGGTTCCTTGTAGGGTGATGAAAATGTTCTAAAATTAGATAGTGGTGAGGGTTGTTAAACTCTGTGAATGTACTTAAAACCACTAATTGTACTCTTTCAAAGGGAGCATTTTATGGTATATGAATTATATCTCAATAAAGCTGTTATTTTAAAGTGTGCATAAGCTTTAAATTTTATTTATTTATTTATTTATTTATGGCTGTGTTGGGTCTTCGTTTCTGTGCGAGGGCTTTCTCTAGTTGCGGCAAGTGGGGGCCACTCTTCATCACGGTGCGCGGGCTTCTCACTCTCGCAGCCTCTCTTGTTGCGGAGCACAGGATCCAGACGCGCAGGCTCAGTAGTTGTGGCTCACGGGCCTAGTTGCTCCGTGGCACGTGGGATCTTCCCAGACCAGGGCTCGAACCCATGTCCCCTGCATTGGCAGGCAGATTCTCAACCACTGCGCCACCAGGGAAGCCCGTGCATAAGCTTTAAACAGGCCTTTTATAGAAGAGGAAATACCTACAGTATCCTCTGCCTATCCATAGATATTTTCAAAAGCACACAAAATAAATTATATTTTGTAGGGGTACAAGTACATGTGAAAAAGAATATACAGTGTATGTTAAGGAATGATAAAAATAAAATTTAGTATAGTTGTCATTTCCAAAGTAAGGGGATGCAATTGAGCAAAGCACTTCATGGGTAACAGTTATGTTCTTTTTCTTAAACTGGGTAATGAATCATTATTCCTTACATCTTGAATACATTTTCTATTCTTGTGACTCTACTCAGTATGTAATAAAATTAACTGTAAATACATATATTTTAAATATTTTAAAACTATTTAAAAATTAAGTAAATAAAGTCACAATAGTTTTGAGCACAGGGAGTATATCCTCAAGACTCTATCCCCCCCTCCACACCCTTCTCTGTAAATTAATTTGTGTGAAAGAGTAGGAATATGTGGTGTGCCTGTTATGGTGATTTTATAAAATAAATTATAATGAGAACCACCACCATGCAAGAACCGTATAAAAATGCTACTTTTGGGCTTCCCTGGTGGCGCAGTGGTTGAGAGTCCACCTGCCGATGCAGGGGACACAGGTTTGTGCCCCGGTCTGGGAAGATCCCACGGGCCGCAGAGCGGCTGGGCCCATGAGCCATGGCCGCTGAGCCTGCGCGTCCGGAGCCTGTGCTCCGCAACGGGAGAGGCCACAGCAGTGAGAGGCCCGCGTACCGAGAAAAAAAAAGGAAAAAAAAGAAAAAAAAATGTTACTTTTTCACTTTGAAAGTGTATTTTTGAGATACCTTTTTTTGGCTGGAACAATATGCAAAACAATGGAGAAGCCAAGGACAAATTTAGGCAAAAGATATCAACATTCAGCCTTTGGCCCTAAACTCTTTTCCAGTGAAGAGAGGAGAGTACTTCAAAGACCATCTGCAGCTTTCTAGCTAAGAACCATAACGGGCACAAACACTCAGAATCCTCTGTTAACAGAATGGATAATTATGCCTATACATCAGAGCTGCCATGTAAGCTTCCTGCCTCCAGAGCCAGGCTCATATGCCCTGGGCTAGAAAAATTTGGTCATCGGTTTGTCACTGTTGCCCAGAAATTTTGATCTGGCTGTCACACCTGGATAGAGGCCAGATGAACAAGAGAAAATGCCACGGAGCAGCTAGGCCCGTGAGCCATGGCCGCTAAGCCTGCGTGTCCGGAGCCTGTGCATCAGTGTTGCATCCCTTCTGGAGGTTGAGATTACCAAAAGCAAAGGATTAATAATACATTTTAGAACAGTAATGGTGAAATTCAGTGTTCTGGCACCCATGTATTTCCCTCTAGACAGTGCAGCTGGTATTTTAATTTCAACATCAAGCACAAACTCATTCTTTACTACTTTTTTTCCAACACTGTTAGGGCTTTTTTTTTTTTTTTAAAGTAAAACAAACAAAAGAAAGTATCATTTACTTGAGTTTTTAAACATGTATTCCTTAATATATGTTAAGAAGTCATTTCTAAAAACATAAAAACACCAATTTTACCAGTTTTGCCATTGAAACCCTGAAGCAATCAGAGCTGCTCCTGGCCCACATCTGGCTTCCTCTGGGAGCCAGAAGTTAAAAGTTGATTCTCCCTCCAGACCTCATTTCTTTTTCAAACAAAGTATTGTCTTAAAATACTGGCGTGTTTCCTAACGGTAATATTCCTGTCAGAGGCTGGGCTGCGTTATCTAAGAAAAATTTTCTTCCATTTCACTTAGTTATTGTGCTCAGGACAAAAGGGATATATCATCTAAAGCAGTAAGTGTTCTGCGATGAGTCTTCTTTTACTAAAACAGTCTAAGTTCCTGAAAATAATTTTATGTCTAATCAACTTTTCAGCACGGTAACAAGGAATAGAGAGAGGTTACCTCCATGTACAGTTATTCTGATTAAAATATCCATAGAGAAAGCAAGCCACTCCCACAACTGCTGCCAGGAGAAGCATCTGAGTGTAATAGCCCAGCCAGGCAAAATAGATTCCAATCTTCTCTCCATAGTATTTCCTGAAGAAAGACAGAAGTTATTTTCAGAAGAGACATATGATCACTCTGCAGCTTTATCCTAATATTAATTTCTGATTCTAAATAAAGGGGGCTTTAAAATTAAACCTCTGACTCAATTCACACTTAAAAACATCAATTTCATAGCAGGCCCCAAATTCTACTGTGAAACAAGAAGTATTTTACATATCATGGAAGTACTGATCACGGATTAACCTGCTGAAGAGAAGTAAATTAGAATACAGCAAAGGAGGGGAAAATGCTGAATATGGAGCAGATAGAGAATATTATCATCACTCTTTGTAAAGACTGGCAGATTTGATCAATTCCCCCAGATTGTTCTTAACATGCATGAAACAAATGAACAGGAACAATTTGCTCAGTTACCTGTTTTTGCTTTATCTCGGGAACTTCCTTGGAGCAAATGTAACGTAAATCACAAATAATAAGAAAATGCTGATAACCATTAACTAGGAGTGGAATGGCTCTCTGACCAAAATACTTACAAAACTCATGAGAATGGGAGAGGGCAGGATGGATACAACTGAGGAATCTACTGCTCTGTATTCTTTGTATGTAGCACTTCCATTTTTCCTAAGTTTTAAAAACTCTTCAATGTTTTTAAATTAATCTGGGGTAAATGGAGGAGGCCAGGTGGGCGAGATAAGAAAGGATGCAGAGCATGAAGCAGGGCCAGATTGTTCCTGAAAGGGAGATAAATACACACAGGCAGAGACAAAGGGTTTAGGGGTGAGGAGAAAGCAATGAGACACTTGTTTAGGTGACTCTTGCTGATACTTTTCCTCAACTCACTTTTCACTTCTGGCTCAGTAGTGGGTGGTAAAACCTGTAGGTTTACTTAGCTCTGAGGCCTCTGTGAGGCTTCTGGCTCAGTTTGGACCTGGGCTGAGCTCTGTAGGCTTAGCATAGCGGGGACTCAGCCCTGAGAAACAGCCTGGAGTCCTAGAAGACTTCACACAGGAACATCCCTGGGCTGGACCAGCACTCACAGGGCAGCTGAGAGGAGAGCTCCCTGGTCATAGGCCTCGGTGTGGGTCACATCCATGGGGAAAAGGAAGCGCTGAGACTGATGTGGAATCGGGAACCAGAGGGAACACAGTGTGTCCGTTCTCATGCGACCGGGGCTTTGTGGTCCGGCTCATGGATGACAGGTAAATGGCAGGCTCAGGATGGTGTTTGGGAGAGAAAACCCTGGCAGTGGGTTTGAGACGTCTTGGGCTCTTTGCTGTTAGGCTTTCTGAATATGTTCTTATCAATCATGTGCCCTGGAGATACCACATTTAAAACTGGAAAGAATGTTAGAAGTCGCCTGCTCCAACTGCCCAATAGTAAATATATCCTGCTACATTTGGAGAGCTGGTCAGGCAGTCTTTGCTTGGATATTTACAGGGACGGGGGCTCATTACTTCCGAAGGTACCCCCGTCACACTGCAGGCAAGAAGGTCAGAAAGAATTTTTAAAATCTTAAACAGAAAGCCTGCCTCCTGGTTCTTGCTGAAAGGCTGGGGAAAATGAAGAGCCCTTCAAATGGGATATTCTCTGATTATTATCTCTCTCTGCCCCAAACATCCCAATTCTTAACACCAATTTCTAAAACTTCAGCTTTGATTTTTTTAATCAAAGTTATACCTATACATTCATTAAAGAGTCAAACACTTCTATTGATAGAACACTGATTATAAAAAGAAGCAGTCCCCAACAACTTCTCCCATGTCCTGGCCAAAAGCAAGCACTTTTGACTCTTACAGCTGATTCCTGGAATATTTACCTCCGTCTCTCTAAATAATATACATGTAGTGCAGTTTATTTACTTTTCAGTTTTATGTATCACCTACTGATACTCTACTTTGGAAGATGAGGTTTAAGCTCTCTTTCTTTTTTTTTTTTTTTTGCAGTACGCGGGCCTCTCACTCTTGTGGCCTCTCCCATTGCGGAGCACAGGCTCCGGACGCGCAGGCTTAGCGGCCATGGCTCACGGACCCAGCCGCTCCGTGGCATGTGGGATCTTCCCGGACCGGGGCACGAACCCGTGTCCCCTGCATCAGCAGGCGGACTCTCAACCACTGCGCCACCAGGGAAGCCCCAAGCTCTCTTTCAATCCCCGTCTCATCTACACACCCACACCTCCACTCTTCCATCTTCTCGACATAGTTACAATATAATTTTGATTACAGCAATATCCTTGCTCTATAAATAGTAAGACTCTGTAAAGACTGCTCACAGCTGCTTCAAGTCATCTGCTATGCTTACTTTTTCTCTCCTGCCCAATATTTTGTTTTCTCTGGAATTAATAATTGTCTTGGTGGTTCATTGCTTAGTTTTCTGTGTACTTATGAACGATTCAACCCCCGACTTTCCTTTAATGTGTAACTTTCTCACTACTTTCTAACACATGAGGTAGCCTATCAATTTCATGTCCTTGACTCAATCTCTTCAGAGCTCCTGCCACCTGGATTAATGACTTGCTAGTCCTGCCACAGAGCTGTCACGTAGGATCGCCCTGTCCCTCTCTCGGGTTGGGAATCCCCATTTACTGAATCCACATCTTTTTCTTGGTGGAGTACCTCCTCCATTACTTTGCACATTTAAATTGTGAAAATTCCTCACACCTAATGAACAGTTTGGCCATACTGCGTTTGGACCGTGAGTTAAAAAAAGCACCTTCCTGGGCTTCCCTGGTGGCGCAGTGGTTAAGAGTCCACCTGCCGATGCGGGGGACGTGGGTTCGTGCCCAGGTCCGGGAGGATCCCACATGCCGCAGAGCGGCTAGGCCCGTGAGCCATGGCCACTGAGCCTGTGCGTCCGGAGCCTGTGCTCCGCAAAGGGAAAGGCCACAGCAGTGAGAGGCCTGCGTACCGAGGGAAAAAAAAAAAAAAAAAGCACCTTCCTCAGAAATATGAAATTATTGCTCTCTTTTCTTGTACATTGCAGTGTTGTTGTTGAGAAATTCAATGTTATTATGAGTCTTGCTCCTTCATATGAAACCTGTTTTTCTTTCTGGAGGCTTGTAGGACCTTCTGTCTGTCTGTGGTATTTGAGAGGTCACGTTGCAGTGGCTTAATGGCTCCATGTTCATCCTCCGGGCTGGGCTCTGAGTACTCTCTGACCATCCAGAGACTCGGCGCTCAGTTCTTCAATACAGTTCTACAGGTACTCGTCATGAAATATTTATCTGATTTCCTCCTCACATTTCCTCTGTCCTTATTTTTAGCATTCCTATTATTTGTTCATTGCACATCCTGGACTGATTTTTAAATTTTTATCTTTTCCCCCATTTTCCTGATATTCCTTTATATTTTTCTCTATGTTCTGCACAATTACTTCAACTTCATTTTTTAACACTGCTGTTGGGGTTTTTTCTCTTCTGTTCATTTTTAATTCCTAAGAGCTGCATTTTATTCTCAGAATAATCCTTTCTTTCTTTCTTTTTTAAAAAATAGAATCCTGTCCTTGTACTGTGGATACCACATCTTAGCACTCAGAGTGAGTGTTGAGGGAAACTTTGCTTTTTTTTTCCAGGGCAAAGTCTGTTTCCTCCAGGTTGTTCTTTCTGGTTTGTTTGGTTTGCTGTTTGGGAAAGAGTTCATTTTCCCTCTGCTAACCCCTGGGAACCAGCGATGAAAGTTTAACAGCCTGAGCGCTCAAGGGGTTACTAATGGGAAGCAACAAAGCGAACATGTGGACCAGGGACAGGGAATAGTTAAATGTATTTTAGCAAAAGATACTTAAAATCATGGGGAAATTGTTTTCTTTACAGAAGCCCTGCTCCCAAACAAAAACCCATAAAGAATGATTAAAAAGCCATCAAACCTATCACCCTGCCATCACACAGGCTATAGGTTTAACATAAAACGAAAATAATGGAAGGGAACCCTCATATAAATAGCAACTTCAAATACTGACATGTGTACAAACATCCTCTTTCAAAATTTTATTCTACAGGATAACTCGAGTTAATGAGAGAAAGTGCCTCTTCATAATTCTGATCCAGCTAATAAATGAAGGAAGAAATTAGGGTATGACCAAATGAAACACGCAACATTCATTAATGGCTGCTATCGTCACGAGACAGACAACTGGACACTATGTACCTTTTGACAGAAGTACAAAACTCACGCAAGTATTCTTGCACAAAGTCGAACCTCAATCAGATCAAGCTTTTAGATGAGGATCAAATGACTTAACTAAAGCAAATACACAGGACAGAAAAACAAGTCTAACACCACAGGGGAGAATGAAATCAGCCAAATAGAGAACAGAGAAGCCCCTCAACAACTGCAAGGAAAACAAAAAGGAAACGGGAAAATTATAGATTAGAAGCCACTTGAGAGGTATATTAGTTGCAACATCTGGACCTTGTTTGGATCCTGATTACAACTAAAAACCTGTTAAAAAAAACATATTTTTGTGATAATCAGGAAAACGTGAATACTGATTATTTCATGACTTTAAACAAAAGGAGTATTCTGGTTGTATTTAAGAGACCTTGTCATTTTACTAATGAAATGTTACACTATTTGGAATTTTCTTCAAAATGACCCAGTAGGAGGTAGAGATAAACAAGAAATAACAGTGACTAGGAGTTTATAATGTTTGGAGCTGGGTGACAGACATAGTAGGCAGACTTGCTGTACTATTCTCTCTGCTTTTGTATATGTTTGAAATTTCCCTTAATAAAATGTAAAACAAAACGAAAATTCTTCAGTGTTTTAAAACTCTCACTTTTAAGGTTAAGAGGCTTTCCCCAAGTTCAGGTGGACGGGCACTGAGATTTCATAGAAAGAACAGGCACCTGGCTCCAGGGCCACCGGGGGCTACCTTGATCCTCCTCTTCTCCTCACCCTCCACACCCAACCCATAACCACATCCTGTCAACCCGAATCCCCAAACGCTTCTACATCTGCTCCCACGATCTCTCATCTGGCTCATGCTACTAGCCTCCTACCGGCTCGCCCTGCTTCCTGTGCCCCCTGTAACCCATTCTCTACACTATCTTTGCAAAATGTAAGCGAGATAAAATTACTCGAATGCTTAAAATATTACAACAGCTTCTCACTGCACTTGTCTACACTCCTTTCCATGCTCCTGATACCCTTCTAACCTTGTGTCTCATCTTTCTCTTTCTCCTTAGCAATGGTTTTCACAATTTCCTCAAACTTGCCAAGTGTTTTTTTGTGCCTCGGGGCCACTGTACCAGCTGCCTCTCTTCCTAGAATGACTTTTTCCAGATCCTCAAAGTACTGGCTCCTTTTCACTAGACAAATCTCAGCTCGCATGCCACTTACTCAAAGATAACTTTCTAGACTCACTTCACTCCACCCCTCCCCATCTTATCACTGTGTTATTTTCTTCATTTCAATCAGAAATTTTGTTCACTTATTTGCTTGTTTTTGTTTGTTTAGTTGTTCTTGATCTATCTCTCTCCAGTAGCCTTGCCCAAACAACATAAGCTTCTGGAAAGTAGCCGACATCGGTGCTTTCAGAACACAAATGCTGAACTAGATATTAAATTCATATGCTGATGGAAATGGTTCCTAACAGCAGATACAGGAAAGCAGTGAAAACTGGTATCTCTTATCATACAATTTAAGCTAAATCTAATATTTACTCCTGTTTAATGAAGAATTTGGTGGGTATTTGGTCCCAGTTCCCCAGAGGTAACCTCAAATGCCTTGGAATTTCCTAAGACAGGAATGACTTTGTTATTCATGGTGAACCCTAGATGGTTTGTGCTAATGAGATGACTCAGGATGGAGACTGGCCATGCCAGAAAGACCAACCATGTGATTGGAGCCATGTGATATTGCAGGACCAACAGGAGAAGAAGGGGCTGGAGATTGAGCCATGTGGGCAATGACTCGATCAATCATGCCTAGGTAATGAAGCCTCAATAGAAACTCTGGGCAATGAAGCTCAGGGCTGCAGGTGAATTCCACTGGCTAGCAGTACCCTTGGAGGACTGTCACATTTAGAAGCCACGAGGGGAACCCTGAGCCCTTCTCACTGGAGTGCTCACTACAACTCACCTGATAAGATCCAAGGGCTGCTTTTTGTATATGCTCCGAGGATGAGCCCATTCTCTGTACAGAAGGTAGCGTTCGTTGGGGCAACTGAGGTCCTCTGACGGACTGCTGAAGTTGCACTGGGAAGCAGAAGCAAACAAATGAGCATCACAATCACCACATGTTCATGTGTTCTGTTGATTCAATGTGGTACTAACACTTCACAGTCATTTGTAAATAAGGGGTCCTTATTTGCTGGAAGGGATGAAAATACCATGTAATTTTTAGTAAGTCTCAACCAGGGGTGATACTCACCCCTGGAGGACCATTTGCGAATGTGGGTGGAAAGGAATGCTTGGTTGTTAGAATCCTGGGGACCACCACTAGTACTTGGTGAGAGCCCTGAAGATGCTTAATGTCCTGTAAATGGGCCAGTCCTAAACAATGAAAAACTGGGCTGCTTAAGGGCCCAAACTGCTACACTGGAGGAACACCTGAGAGTCCAGCCCCTCTTTGGACACCTGGGAAACCAGGGCCTTGGCTGGTTAGTGGCAGGGTCAATTCTAAAACCCAGGCTTTTTGCCCCGCAATTCAGCAGTTATTCTGTGACCACACATAGAATATAAACAACAAAAAAGCCTGACATGATGTTATACATTTAGCTTGTTCAAGAAACCGAACTTCCTGCTTCTGCTTAAATTCAACCTGACTCACGTTCCTTCCATCTGTACTAGAACCAGAAACACTTGCTCCGCCACTTTCTAGTTGGATGACCTCGTGAGAGTCATTTAGCCTCTCCGTTCATCAAGTTCCTCATCAATAAAATGGGGATCATAATAACAGCTACCTCATAGAGCTGTTAAGAGGATCAATTAATCCATGTCAATGTTACCATACTCCCTGGCATATAATAAGTACTATATATGTCAGCTATTTTCATAATTACTGACAGATGTTATTATCAACCAGAAAAGTATTAGTATTAAAGCCTTAACATGGGTCCTGACATCCTCTTACTTCCTTTCCAAATACCACACAAGATCATTCCTTAGCCTGGACATGGGACTAGTGCAGTTACAAGAGGCTTTAGGGGAAAAGAACTGGGGTAGATGTCAACTGAATATTATAGAACCTTGGCATCCCATATTAATAATCATGATGGCTATTTGCAAGTGTCCCCAAAGTTCATGTCATGCTCTCACTGTTAATTTTGCTCGGGCACAAATATAAAGCACATGGACTGTAGGGCTGGACTGCTGTGTTGGGTCTCTTAGCCAGGTAGCTCAGCTTCTGCTTCTCCACCCAGCTCCCCGTTCTCTATTTATGCATGTGTATGAAGAAGCTATTTATTGTCCTAGTTTTATTATCTTATACAGTACATTTCAATATTGTCTTTATCTACAAATACATATATTACACAGTAGCAATTATCAGTCTCAGTCTTTGCTTTCTTTGGTCTTAGAGATTCAGATAAACTGACAGCAAATATAACAGAGTAACAGTGCAATATAATATAGTATTTTATTTCAATGACAGAATTTATTTTAAAAGCTTAGATATAATATCCTTGCATTTATGGAATCACTGAGGGTCTAAAGCAGTCACATTTAAAAATTTCATTTCATGAGCGATGTCACCAGCTAGAGAAGTGCTCCTGAATTTGAGGAGTTGCTGTCATCTCAGTACACAGTCCTTAAAAAATGTCAACACTCTGCTGTATCGCCATCGTGACAAGAACCCTGACAAGACGCCTGCTTCAAAGCCCTGTGATATTCCAGGGCACAGTTTGAAAATGGTATTTCAGAGGGGAAAATGATAAATGAAATGGTCTAACATGTATTTTTCTTACCAAGAACCAATACTTTTCTGGTTGGTAATAATATCTGTCAGTAATTATGAAACTAGCTGACAGATAAATAGTACTTATTATATGCCAGGAACTGTTCTAACATTGACGTGGGTTAATTGACCCTCATAACCAGGGGTATCCAACCCCTGAGCCACGGACTGGTATCAGTCCATGGCCTGTTAGGAACCTGGCCGCACAGCAGGAGGTGAGTGGCTGGCAGGTGAGCGAGCCAAGCTTCATCTGTATTTACAGCCACTCCCCATCGCTCACATTACCGCCTGAGCTCCGCCTCCTGTCAGATCAGCGGTGGCATTAGATTCTCATAGGAGTGCAAACCCTACCGTGAACTGCGCATGTGAGGGATCTAGGTTGCACACTCCTTATGAGAATCTAATGCCTGACGAACTGAGGTGGAGCTGAGGCGGTGATGCTAGCGCTGGGGAGCGGCTGCAAATACAGATCGTCATTAGCAGAGAGGTTTGACTGTACAGAGACCATAATAAATCAATTGCTTGCAGACTCACAAAACCCTGTCAGTGAGTGGCAAGTGAAAACAAGCTCAGGTCTCCCACTGATTGTGTATTATGGTGACTTGTATAATTATTTCATTATATATTGCAGTGTAATAATAATAGAAATAAAGTGCACAATAAATGTAATGCCCTTGAATCATCCCTAAACCATCCCGGCCCCCCCACGCGTGTAAATATTGTCTTCCATGAAACCGGTCGCTGGTGCCAAAAAGGTGGGGGACCGCTACTCATAACAACTCTATGAGGTAGGTACCATTATTACCCCCATTTTATTGTTGAGGAAATTGACGAACAGAGAGGTTAAATGACTTTCACAAGATCATCCAGCTAGGACGTGGCACAGCAGGTAGTTCAGCCTGAGTGTATGCTCTTAACTACTAATCTACACACTCCACACATTAACTATGGGTAAGCTACTGTTCATTCCTTTGTTCATTCATTCATTCATTGACTCATTCATTCACTCATTTAAACTGAGGGGCCTCCCTGTGCCTGGGATTCAGCATTAAACAATACAACATGGTGCCTGCCCTAAATGAGCTTGTAGTCTTGCAATACATTGTCTTCATTTTATCAAGGAAGAAACAAGGTCAAGAAGTTAGCCCTTCCCTACTAACACTGGAGTACACATTAGATATTTTATTTCATTTTTGCTGTTTGACTTACATCATGGAGAGGGAAAGCTGCCTTGTAGATCCCAGAGCTTACAAGTTTGTTAATCCCAAACTTTTTAACGTTGTCCCTTACTTGATACTTGATCCGAGAAAGAATGAAGTAAACCTAAAAAGATTCCAAAATAGAGTGTGTGTTTTAGTGTAACTAACCAATCATTGTTTACTATCCTAACAGGAATTTGTAGGCGTATTTCTTTTCTTTTCTTTCCATTTTTTTGGGCAGCTTTTAAAAACCAAACCAAACCAGCCAAACTAAACCACTAATCATCCAACAGCAGGTTCTAAATCACCCAACGACAGCAGCTAAATTGGGTTTAGACTTACAATGCGGCTTCTGGTGGCTGGATTGAAGAATGTATCTCTATCTTGAATGTAAAAGTCATTCATGCGGTTCTTCTCAAATGGGGCAGTGAAAAACTCTTGCTCTGGCTTGATGATACTTTCATCCACTTGGAGGACTTTGGTAAACCAATTGAAATTATCGAAGGCTGAGGACCGGGTTTTCAGATCATTGGGTTTCAGAGGCAATTTGATGTGCATTATCTCAGCATATGTACATAGCACTTCCCATGGGGCATGTACTTTTACAAATACAAGCTTGTCATCCAAAAGCTATATTGGAAGAATGAAAACACAAACCAGAAAACCAAACCAACTATTTTCACAGTTTTAAAACACAGATTATTATTATGTTGCATAGTTCTTTCATAAAATTACCAATATTTTAGATGAAAAATAGCAAACGTTAATTTTTAGTCCAAATTAGTAACTAAACATAAAAACACTAGTCACTGCAGTGTTATTGTAATAATTTTTTAAAATTTCTTAAACCTAGAAGAAGATTGTTTAATTTATTATATATCTGTTCAATGTCATGTTACATGGCCATTTAAAAGAATTATATTTATTGATATAGAAATGCATTTACTATATAATAAAGGGGAAAAAGCAAATTTAAAAATTGTGAAATAATAATTTTCCTTTCTGGAAGGGAAAAAATGTATAATACATCTGAGCAAAAAAATGTTTAGAAGAACTGTAAGATTATTTATGGATAATTAAGGTACAGATTCCACTGTTCCTACATTTTCTTTTCTTTTTTTTTTTTGGTAAACTACTGTTTGTATAATGAAAAAATCTTCAAAAAGGTTCTTGAATAAATACATTTATATGGATTTATTATTACATTCTTTGGCTATTAAAAAAGATCTGCTGGCTTTTATGAGAAACAAATGTATATTCTATAATGCAGATTTTGATCGACTCCGTTCCCAGCTTACAGCTAAGGTATGGCTGGGGTTACATGTTTCGAATGCCATCCCAGCATCCCGAGTGCCATGGGGGTTCCCAGCAGCAATGGGCAGCCAGTGGCTGGGAAGGGTCTGACACTTACCGATCTGGTTGCTTCTAGCTGCAGGCCGTCACAGATGAGGTTAGATTCATATGCTCGTCTTTTCCTCTGTCAAAAGAAATTGGAAAATACGTTAGGCCTTCAGTTTTACCAAGGGAACAAAAAGTTGTTTGTTTGTTTTTTTATAAAAAATAAACAACAGGGCTTCCGTGGTGGCGCAGTGGTTGAGAGTCCACCTGCCGATGCTGGGGACACGGGTTCGTGCCCTGGTCTGGGAAGATCCCACATGCTGCGGAGCGGCTGGGCCCGTGAGCCATGGCTGTTGAGCCTGCGTGTCTGGAGCCTGTGCTCCGCAATGGGAGAGGCCACAAGAGTGAGAGGCCCGCGTACCGCAAAAATAAATAAATAAATAAATAAAATAAAATAAATAAACAACAAACCAATTTGAACCCGATGAAGAGACATATTTGCTCAAAAGAACACAGAAGCAATGAAGGTGTTCTGGCTATTGGTGACTTGTGGGTTTGGATTCCTCAGATGGAATGCTGTGGAGAATAACTAGATTCTCTTGGCACTCTGGAAGACCCTTGGTTGTCCCTGTGAGTTTATGGCCATTTGAGGTGCATAAGAGTCTCTGGCTCTGGCACAATTCCAAGGACCTTTTTTGGCTAATGAGAGGTTTTGCACACAAATAGAGCTTTTGGCGTCCCATTCACTGATGTCATTTACCAGAGTTATAGTCCAGATCTGACAGTCTACATTATTAAAATTTTGTTTCTATACCAGACATTCAAATAGTTCAGTTTTGGATGTGTATATTTCATCTTTGCATGCCTTGACCAAATTCAATTTTAAAAACAGACAATTTTGGCAAAATGCAAATAAATTTTTCTCTCTGCAAGAATGAAATGTTTCTGAAGCTATAAAAAACACCTAAATCTATAAAACTAATTAATTGATAATATATCTGTCCATATTGCATGACCATTTAAAAAGATACAGGATACACCTTATTTATTGATATTAAGTTCTATCTGGCTAGGCTTTTGCTAAGCTGTGTCCTAACTTGTAAGGGAAGCATGTAAAGGTAGAGACTCATTTGACCTTTGAAAAGAATGCTTTTGATGATGAAGGAGTTATGCTGCTTTATGAAAAGAAGAAAATGAGTGGACACAGAGGTTAACCACACAGGGTCTGAAACCAGCCTGCCTGGGTTCAAATCTGATGCCATTACCCATTAGTTCTTTGACCCTTGGCAGGAAACCTAAACTCCCTTGCCTCATTTTCCTCATCTGTAGAATGGAGAAAATTTCACTGGCTTCCTTCTGGGGTTCTCATGAGGATTATATGATTTAAACCACATAAACTAGAATTTTTATCTTTAATAATCACAAGAGGTGAATTGGACCAATTCTCCCACTGACGACAACTGAAAAAGCTGCATTAATTTCAGTTTTTAACTTCAGCGTTTAACAAGATAGAGAGGAATTACTGGGTCAATGTCTAGGTAATCCAGTGGGTCAGACAGTCAGGGCACTCTGCCCAGGGAGCAACACTCAAGGTTTGCCAAGTGTGAATGGGCAGAGGGGGTGCTGAGCTGCTGTGCTACAGACAGTGCCTAGACCATGAGAAGCACCTTATAAATGTAGAGTAGGTGCTGCATGTAGAAGGTCAAAGGTGAAAAAATACACCTAGCATTTGACTAAATGTGAGTCCCAGTGGAATGAATCCCTAACATATTTTGTGGAAGTATTAGAAACAGAATATTGCTTTATTTTCATATATTTAATGAATAGTTATATAGTACTTACTGTGCCAGACACTGTTCTAAGAGCTTTACAAATATAACACACTTAATTATTTGTTACAACTTGAGCACAGAATAGTCACTTAGAGAAAAACCAGCAAGTGCTATAAATGAACAAGCCAAACTTGCCTAGAAAAACCCAGTGAGATGAGAGCCAGGGGGCCTGGAGGTGCCACTTTCCCATTCTGTTCCCAGCAGGTGGCCGTCCACTCTGCCAGTCTCCCATCCCCCATCTCTGCAATCCACCCTGCTATGTTTCTCAGCCCTCTCCACCCCACATCCACCATACCCCCAATGTCAACTGGGAAGCTGGTTCAGACCCACCCTGCTTTGTACCCAAGCAGTATTTCTTCACCTTAGACCCGAATCCTTATATTGTGATTCCTGCATGGCAGCCCAGTCCTTGTTCCTGATGGCTTCTTTCTTTACTACTGTGTAAAAGCTCTTCTGATCCTTCAAACAACGCTTGACAAAGTGCTTGGCACGAGTATATGCCCCATATGTGTTTGTTGAAAGAATATACTCAACAAACACGTATTAATTTGTTCTACAAACATTTCCTGAGAGTATCCTTCAAAGTGCTGAAGATTCAAAGAAGAATTTGAAATAGTCTGCTGTAGAGGAACTACAGAGAAACTCAGCGTTCAGTGACCTAGAATTTTCTCCAATACAGAAGGACTGGAACATTCATTCATGAGTCTACGGCACTGTAATGGACATCTGTCATTCTTTTTGGCCACTCAACATTTTAACTCCCACCAGAGCCCACGTCCCCTACAGCAGATAAAAACAGAAACACTCCCGTCCTTTGTCTCCCATGAAGTTCAGCTACTGGCACATGAGCTAGGCGCTATTAATCAGACCACCCACTCTAGACTCTGAGTCAGAAGCTAGAGATGCAAAGAAGTCAGGCCACGCAGAACCCGTTCTGGGGTAGCTGGGAGAGCAGATATCTGTTCCAGAGACAGCAGTGACAGAGGTTTTGGCAGGAGCTTTTGGGGAGCACTGCTGGTCAGTGGCGCCAGAAGCAGCTCTGGGCCCCGGGGAGCAGCCACGCTTTCTCCCAGACCAGCTGTGTAAGTGGGATTTGGGGCATTGCCTCTGGCAGTCTCATCTCCAGGCTTGTTTGTCCAAGCCTTCCGATGAACCTGTGAGCCCCCTAACATTCTTCTGATAAACTCTTTGTCCGCTTGAATTAGAGCTCATTTCTGTTGCCAGTAAGAATCCTAAAGGAGTAACCACGAACTAGGGAAAACTTGTTAGCCTAAAACCGAAATCACTGTGCAGTGGAGGGAGGGGTGTTCTGTGTAGACTGGACACTCTGACTTCCTCTCTTTCCAGGGAGATGACTCAGCCTGAGGCTGTACAAGGGGCAACCCAGATCATCTCACTAGCAGGTCATAAGCAGAATCCAACTGTCTTCTGTATCCTCTAGGAGTCAGGAATAATTTCAGTTAGGACATGGGGGCTCAGACCCAAGGATTTTAGCTCTTATGAACAGACGTCCTTCTAGTTAGAAGACTAGGAGAATCATTCAAAAGAGGGGCTTCTCCTGTGGTTTAATGGGTGTGTGAACAATGAAGTGCTGGTAGCGAGAAACCACAAAACTGTGTTAACTGGCTTTACTGGAATTCCATGGTTCCCATCACAGGCCGCCATGAGGCACAGCTGTCTCCTTCCTTGCCCCCCTCCCCCACTGGGGAGCGGTTCCAAACTTTGAAGGAGCTCGTCGCATTCCACACCTCACTCCCAGACTCCGCAAGTGCCGTCGCCTCCTTCCTCAGACAAATGCAGCCACTCACGCAAAGTCCTGCACATGCCTTTCTCTCTACCTCTCATAGGTAGACACCATCTCTCTTCCGGTGTCAGGAGATTACTCCCTTTTCCTATCTTTCCTGAGCTTGCTTCGGCAATATCTTTTCTTCTCTTCAGTCCTTTATCTTCATTGCTCTTAGCCAACAAACACCTTAAAAATGTTTCCCATCTTTAAGAATATGAAATCCTGCCTCAGTCCTGGCTGCTCTTCAGTTACTGTTGCCGCCCCTAGAGATGCTTGTCTTTTAATCTCGATATCCTTGGCACTTAGAACGGGCCTAACGTAGAATAAACAGGCAATAAATGTCTGGTGAAAGAATGAATAAGTTGAGTGGACGGTGGGTGGATGGTTGCCTGTTATGTGGGGATTGACTGAGGAATACAAATCACTGCAGTGCAGCAACTGGGCTCCTCTTCCCTGAGGGGCCCCCCACCCCCAAGTGCTCCATGAACTTTTACTTACGGGCATTACAGGACATGGCAGAGAAGGACAGACACAGTTTAATTCTGGAATGTGCTAGCACCAGGTACCTCTGGGGCATCCAGAACAGGAAGAGGCTTCCTGACCCCTAGGAGTCTGAATGATGAGATGACAAAAGGGGGCCAGTTCAGAGAACCTGGAAGGAAGCGGCCCCATGAGAGGTCAGTTCTGTCATCACACATACCAAACACAAACTACTCCTGTCTCGGTTGTATCAGCTGCATCAACCATGACCGTGACAAGCCACATAGTGCGAGTTAGACATAGTTCCTCCTCTGTGGGATTTCTAGTTGAGGTCATGACTTCTTATCACCTTCATAGGACTCTATCATCTCGATTTTAGTCTACCAATTGCCCCTTAGCTCTTGTAGTATTGGTCTTCCTTTTACTCCTGGGCATAATGGTTAAGATTCCGAGCGAAAATTCAAATCCTGGTTCTGCCATTTGCTAGCTCTGTGATGTTGGGCAAATAAACTCTGCGAGTATCAGTGGCTTCATCTCAAAGGTGGTAAAGGAATAGCTTCATCTCGAAGTGTTTTTTCTTTTTAAGGATTAAATGTGATCATGGGTATAAAGTCCTCAGCATGAGGCTTGACACACAAGCTCTGTAGACATGTCAGCCAAATTACCTTCTTTCTCTGCTTTCAAATATGCTCAACCTCCTTTATTCCTTAAAAAAAAAAAAAATCCTCTCTACCTTGTAAGCCTTAGAGGCTCACCTCTTTTATTTAATATCAAACATCAGAACAAAAATAAGCAACCCCAATCACTTGGCTTCCACAATGTGCACCCAGTGACATCTTAATCCCTCTAATGGGATACCAATGACACCATTTTACCAGAACTCCAGGAAATGGATCTTAAATATGAGTCATTTAGCCCTCCCTCTTCTTGACTCTTTATACCACTACATTGTCCTGGTCCTCAGACTACTTTCTTTGATATCTGATGGATGTATATCATTTTCATTCTCTGAAGAAAGAATTAATATTGTTAAAATGGTCATACTACTCAAAGCAATCTACGGACTTAAGGCAATCCCTATCAAAATACCCATGACATTTTTCACAGAACTAGAACAAATAATCCTGAAATTTATATGGAACCACAAAAGACCCAGAATTGCCAAAGCAATCCTGAGAAAAAAGAATGAAGCTGGAGGTATAACCCTTCCAGACTTCACACTATGCTACAAAGCTACAGTAATCAACACAACAAGGTATTGGCTCAGAAACAGACACATAGATCAAGGGAACAGAATAGAGAGCCCAGAAATAAACCCATGCACTTATGGTCAATTAATCGATGACAAAGAAGGCAAGAATATACAATGGAGAAGACAGTGTCTTCAACAACTGGTGCTGGGAAAGCTGGACAGCTACATGTAAAACAATGAAATTATAACATCCCCTCATACCATATACAAAAATAAACTCAAAATGGTTTAAAGACCTAAATATAAGATATGACACCATAACACTCCTATAAGTGAATATAGGCAAAACATTCTTGGACATAAATCACAGCAATATCTTCTTAGATCAGTCTCCCAAGGCAAAAGAAATGAAAGCAAAAATAAACAAATGGGACCTAATCAAACTTAAAGCTTTTGTACAGCAAAGGACACATCAATGAAAGGAGAAGTCAACCTATGGAATGGGAGGAAATATTTGCAAACAATGAGATAAACAAGGGACTAATATCCAAAATATATAAACAGTTCATACAACTCAATAGCAAAAAAAGAAAAAAACAAACAACCTGATTTAAAAATGGACAGAAGACCTGAACAGACATTTTTGCAAAGAAGACATACAGATGGCTAACAGGCACGTGAAAAGATGCTCAACATCACTAATTATTAGAGAAATGCACACCAAAACCACCATGAGATATTATCTCACACCTGTCAGAATGGCTATCATTAAAAAGTCAACAAATAACAAATGCTGGCAAGGATGTGGAGAAAAGGAAACCCTTGTACACTGCTGGTAGAAATGTAAATTGGTACAGCCACTAGGGAAGCCAATATGGAGTTTCCTCAAAAAACTAAAAATACAACTGCTATATTATCCAGCAATTCCACTCCTGGGTATAGACTGGGAAAAAACAAAAACTCTGAAAAGATACATGCACCCTAATGTTCATAGCAGCACTGTTTATAATAGCCAAGACATGGAAGCAACCCAACAACTGGCTTAAAGAAGATGTGATACATACACAGATGCATGCACACACACACGATGGAATATTACTCAACCATAAAAGGAATGAAGTACTGCCATTTGCAGCAACATGGATGGACCTAAAGATTATTAGGCTTAGTGAAATAAGACACACAGAGAAAGACAAATACTATATGATAGCATTTATATGTGGAATCTAAAATATAATACAAATGAATGTATATACAAAACAGAAACAGATTATTTTATTTCTAATTGTTGGATATTTAGGTTGTTTCTAATTTTTCACAATTATGAAGGTGTGTGTAATTTTAATTTCTTTAATATGTACTGCTATACTGCCATAGAGAAAAGTTGTACTAATTTATCCTTAGTTCTTATTTGGTTCTTTACAAAGAACTCCTGTGAAATTTACCTGATATCTCTCGATAATTGGTAGAACTTGGAGTTGGTTTATAATGCCCTCTATTTTACCACTAACTATAAATACTTAAATAGCTGAATCAAGGATAGAACATTTTTATTTGCTTAAACATGTTAATATATCACCTTGGTGTTACTTTGATAAGACAGTTCTTGTTATTTCCCTTTGGCATGGCAATTCACAAAAAACTAGTGGAATATTTTAAAAATTGATCAAAAATTTTTTCTTGGTTTGTCAGGTAGCTAAAGTAAATTAGCATATGTGCTATTTGTCAAACAGGCACATATCAGGAGAAGACTGCTTACTTAAGAAAAGTTTGCTTAAATTTATTTAATATGAAATCATCAGCTTTACTGCTCTGTAGAATTTACACTTGGATAAGTCACAGTGTTTTTTTCTTTTTTTTTAAATAGATCTTTATTGGAGTATAATTGCTTCATAATACTGTGTTAGTTTCTGTTGTACAACAAACTGAATCAGCCATATGCATACATATATCCCCATATCCCCTCCCTCTTGAGCCTCCCTACCATCCTCCCTATCCCACCCCCTAGGTCATCACAAAGCACAGAGCTGATCTCCCTGTGCTATGCTGCTGCTTCGCACTAGCTGTTTTACATTCGGTAGTGTATATATGTCAGTGCTACTCTCCCACTTTGTCCCAGCTTCCCCTCCCCCCCCATGTCCCCAAGTCCGTTCTCTACGTCTACATCTTTATTTCTGCCCTGCCATTAGGTTCATCAGTACCATTTTTCTTTTTAGATTCCATATATATGCGTTAGCATACGGTATTTATTTTCTCTTTCTAACTTACTTCACTCTGTATGACAGACTCTAGGTCCATCCACCTCACTACAAATAACTCAATTTCGTTTCTTTTTATGGCTGAGTAATAGTCCATTGTATATATGTGACACATCTTCTTTACCCATTCATCTGTCAATGGACACTTAGGTTGCTTTCATGTCCTGGCTATTGTAAACAGTGCTGCAATGAAAATTGTGGTACATGTCTCTTTTTGAATTATGTTTTTCTCAGGGTATATGCCCAGTAGTGGGATTGCTGGGTCATATGGTAGTTCAATTTTTAGTTTTTTAAGGAACCTCCATACTGTTCTCCATAGTGGTTGTATCAATTTACATTCTCACCAACAGTGCAGGAGGGTTCCTTTTTCACCACACCCTTTCCAGCATTTATTGTTTCTAGATTTTTTGATAATGGCCATTCTGACTGGTGTGAGGTGATACCTCATTGTGGTTTTGATTTGCATTTTTCTAACAATTAGTGATGCTGAAGCTTTTCATGTGCCTCTTGGCCATCTGTATGTCTTCTTTGGTGAAATGTCTATTTAAGGTTTTCCACCCATTTTTTAATTGAATTGTTTGGTTTTCTGATATTGAGCTCCATGAGCTGTTTGTATATTTTGGAGACTAATCCTTTGTCCATTGTTTCATCTGCAAATATTTTCTCCCATTCTGAGGATTGTCTTTTTATGGTTTCCTTTGCTGTGCAAAAGCTTTGAAGTTTAATTAGGTCCCATTTGTTTATTTTTGTTTTTATTTCCATTAATCTAGGAGATGGGTCAAAAAAGATCTTGCTGTGGTTTATGTCAAAAAGTGTAACAGTGTTCTTGACATTTAAAAAAAATTAGGGTAGAGCTGTCTTCCATGTTAAAAATGAAAGAAAATTAATATTGCATATTGCCTGACATAGCCATTGCTCAATAAATGTTTGTTGAATAAATGAATATCTGAGGCCACACAATTTTTAGCTAAAAATTATCTATGTGCCTTATTGGAACCCTTACATGTAAGAACCTAAACCTATGTTTATAGCCTATGATATGTGTTTGGCAGCACAAAATGACTAAACCAGACTCACTGGCTCTGAGAAAAGCCCAGCCATATACTAGATGGTGCTGTAAGTTCCTCTATCTCTAGGGGAGCAAATTCACTGGGACTGTAACCTGGATTTTTTTTTTTTTTAACCTACTTCTAGCAAATCCAAAGTGACTGTAATCATTGAGGACTTATGGACATCACAAAAAGATGCATATGATTCTACTACTGTCAGTGGAGAATGGTACTGGGGGTTTTAAGTAGAGAAGGACAAGAGCACTTATCCCACCCCAGAAACTGGAATTTTATTCATACCTCTTTTGGGATGTTAATAAAGCTGTCAGAGAAATAAAGAATAAAGCAATCAAAATCACAAAGGACAGACTGGCATAATTAAGGCAGCTTTCTGTCCCCTAAGCACCTGAGATTACACATCTCATTTGGCTTAGTAGAGTCATTGTTGGGAAGGACTTGCTTTTGAATTATACAGTAATAATACTGATTTTAAACACCAATTTTTATCATTTGCTTTATGTCACCTAGCTTTTATGCATAAAAAGCAGGGGTTGCAATGTCTAAGAAGTAAGATTACTAATACACTGTGATGATAATAAATCAGCATAAACCAGTAGGGATTAATGAAATATATGAATAGATTAATTTCAAATATTCTTCCAGCTTTGTTAGGAAAAATACTGATGGTGCCATCACTGTATTTTTGAACCTGCCAATCTTTGTTACGCCTATGAAGATGGATGAGAAATAAGCCAAAGGTACTTAATCTGTGCAAAAAAACTACTCTTATTACTCAGAGTGCTTCTTATTACTTATATATCATGTGCGCAAGAAGGTTTGGTAAGCAGGAATAAATTATTTAATCGGGACTTAATTTAAATTCACGTGTTGGTGATAAAACATTGAATGTTAGTGGACGGACCTGATGAGGGATTTACTCAAGTAGGTGACGTATGTTTGCGAGGGACAGAAAACAGACGAGCATCCTAAATGGTAAGCATAGAAAGGAAGTGAATATTTACCTGAAGCTTATTTCCAACTCTTCTTTTTAAATTAACATTTTTGGTGTCATTACAAAAATAAACAAATGGTAACTTAGAAAACGGACATTTTCTGAGAAGGAAAAAAATCATCTGTTATCAATCCACTAAGGTAACTACTGTAAACACTTCAGGGCAAAGTTTTCCAAACTAACCTACCTGTTTATATGAACAACCTGGAGTGCTTGCTTAAAATGGAGATTCTAAGTCCCCTCTCCTGGAGATTCTGGCTCAGTACCCACAGGACGGGGCCTGGGGCCTGGATAAATTAGTTTTAACAGGCAAAGCAGATGACTCTTATCATCAGACAAGTTTATACTATTTTTTTAGGACACATCTTTTCTGTGCATATAAGCAGCTTTCTTTTATGATTATTTATCCCCTTCAAGCCTGAGAATTTGGTATAGTTGATTTTTCCCAACCCTTCACCCTTTTACAGACGACCCTTTAAAAAAGTGAGACACAGGTGGCTGTTGGGACCAGGGCAAATGACAGCTTCATTCAAAACTGACTCAGAAGGACTAATCGGGAAAAGGATTTTCTCTTCTCCACATCTTTCTGGGATGAAATGGAATAATCAGATTTTACTTTTCAGGATTTCACTGTCTTGTTTGTCTGTCTTTAAGGATTGAGCCCAAGGACCCTTCCTATTTTGGAAATAAGAATCAAGATTCAGATTCACTGCTCTTGTGCTGAGTACTCAAAAATAAAACCGAATATGCTTATACCAGCAACACATCTTGTAGCTGTAATTTGAAACTGCTGATTCTAATTTAATTTATTCCTTTTAACCTACAATCTTAGTTTAAGCAAGTAGGGTGTAAAGGAAGGAGATAAAAATATAAAGAGCTCCCTGCTTTAGTCTAAAATTTTAAGGACTTAAAGCTAAACTTGATTTCATACCTGAAAACAAAAGACAGAACACCTACCAAAAGTTATCTGAGAAGGTGAGACCACCCAACACTGGTTGCCATCATCACTTAATCTAGCCTAATATTTTTCATGGATTATTTGTAGCAAATATGTCATTACCAAGAATTTTAAAATATCATTCTGATTCTTCATAATCCCCTTCTGCCATCCCTTTATTTTTTCAATGTGGAGAGTGTATGGCAACATTAAGTCGACTCAATCATGCCTCCCCCTTTAAGGGGCTCCATGGGACAAATTTCTTTCTGGGGGAGCTTTAGACCAGAAAGATTGTATTTCTTTTGAACAACCAGTTTTGTTTTTATTGTGTTGAAACTTTAAACCATGCTATTGACAACATCCTCTATTTTCTTTGGCTACTAGGAAACTCAGAGGCAAATTTGCAGATGAACTCTTAACTTCTGAATAGGACCTTATGGTTAATAATAAATCATTTTGTTTATTACTTTGACACATGGCTTCATTTTATTTTTCTGGCTTTTACATTTCTGTCACCTTGATTTCCTCATCTATATTTTTGGCATATTCTGTAAGTGACCTCAAATACTTTTTAATGAATTATAAATAAACTATGTTAATGTAGTATTAGCATAAGCAGGAAGCTAATGACTATAAAAATTATACATTGCATGTTAAAGCCAATAGTGAATGATGTTTGAGTTATCTATACTGTTAGTTATCATCTTATTAACCACAAATAATCATATACTTAATGCACATAAGACTTACTGATAAATAAAGCTATGTGATCACCTTGATACAAAAAAAAAGCATTTGATAAATTTTAAAACCCAATTATAAAAACTCACAGCAACCTAGGACTAGAAGGGAACTCCTTTAACTTTTTAAAAGAAAACTACCAAAAATTTATAGTAAATGTGATATTTAATGGTGAAAATTTAGAATCATTTGCATCAAAATCAGGAATACAGTGGTGACTACTATGTGTTACTGGTTTTATTCAAGAGGTCTTAGCCATATCACTTGGATAAGAAAAAGAATGAAGTATAAAGAAAGGTACAGCAAAACTGTCACTTGTAGACAATATGGTCTTCTTTTGAGAAAACTTAAAACAAGCATTAGAAACTATTAGAACTAAAAAGTTTATCAAGGTAACTAGATACAACTTATAAAAAACCAAGACTTTTAACACACACAATAATCAATCACAAACTGCAATTTAAAATATGTCTGACAACAGCAACAAAAATTTAATATAATAGCTAATAAAATGTATAAGATCCTCATAGATATTATTATAAAACTTTACTAAAGTATGTAAAACCTCAATAAATGGAGTGACATACTGTGTTCAACAAATTAGAACTTTTTGATGAAATTTTAACCATTTGCAAAGAGATCTCATTTAGCTTCTGGGTAGAGTTCCAGCCTCATGATAAGTCATCTAAAACAATGGATAACAGCTTTCAAAGCTCAAAGGGGGCTTCCCTGGTGGCACAGTGGTTAAGAATCCCCCTGCTACGGCAGGGTACAGGGGTTCAAGCCCTGGTCCGGGAAGATCCCACATGCCGCAGAGCAACTAGGCCCGTGCACCACAACTACTGAGCCTGTACTCTACAGCTCACCAGCCACACTGAAGCCCACACGCCTAGAGCCCGTGCTCTGCAACAAGAGAAGCCACTGCAATGAGAAGCCTGTGTACCACAGCGAAGAGCAGCCCCCGCTCGCTGCAACTAGAGAAAGCCCGCACGCAGCAAGGAAGACCCAATGCAGCCAAAAATAATAAATAAATTAAAAAAAAAAAAAAGCTCAAAGGATCTGTAACCAATTAGTCAGTTGTCTCATATAATTTGAAAGTTTGGATATAATTTAATTAAACACTCATTTTTTGGAAAATTTCTTATTCTGTAGTCTCCACTGGCCAGATTCACTAAAGAATTCTTAAGGTCAGATATACAATACAAACTTATACTTCCATATATAAACTTTTCACCACCTTCAAGGAAATAAACTTTCCATCAACTTTTAGGAATGGATTCTGCTGATAAAAAAGTAAATATCGATAAATAATAACACATTCAGGATTTCTTATACTGTTATTGTGCTATCTAGACCTTTCTACCCTCTTTACCATCATCTGCATTATACCATTACTTGGTCATAAACACATCTGTTTGAAGGGAGGCCAAGTGTCAGACAAAATGAAATTCAGAATTGATCAGTTCTGCCACTGGTTAGCAGTCTTGGATAAAGGAAATGGAAGAGAGCGTGACTAACAAAACTGAGCAGGAAGAGTTCGAGAAATACATGGGAATTTGTTTTATTTAAAACATTTTTGCTCTTCACAACATAGAGCAAACCTATTTATATATATTTAATCATGTGCTGTGCCAGGCATTGCTGGCTGCCTATTCAACAGCCATTCTCCCTTCTTCTTTTTTTTTTTTTTTCTCCCTTCTTCATTACTAAGAAAAGCCTGATGGTTTGTCAGATACTGGGTGATCAGGTGATTCAAGAGAGGAAAGACTAGTCTTGATTAATCTATGTTAATGATGGTAATTCCATTCATCTTGCCAGTAGTTGGTTTAGGAATAGACCTGTGATAGACAGTCAACAGTAAAAGGAAGAGGGGAGCTTTCTTCCCCCTTCAAAAGGACCATAGGAAAGGGCATTCCCTCTTTCTGCCTCTGGATGTCTGGAAATGCAGCAAACATCATGTAACAAAGTGAAGACAGTTTAAGAACAGCCAACATTTGAGGATGGCAGGGTGGAAGGGTGAAATGAACCTCAATTCCTGATGTCCTCATTAAGCCAATAAATTAACTAACTCAGAAATGCTCCTATGTCCGGGCTATTTCTTAAATGAGAGAATTATTATTTCCTTTTAGCGTTTAAGCCATTTTGAGTTTGGTTTTCCTGTTACTTGCAGTAAAAAAAAAAACAAAAAAAAAAACATTCAAACTGATTCTGTGCCACGGACAGCAGTACTAGCTAAGCGAACACTTATTATTGGAACAACTTATGATCATCCTCATGTGTAATCTAAACGTAAATGGTTTATGCTTTTTAAAGGGAGGTTTGAAGTTCTGAGGTATTTTCACTAATATAAGGGACAAAGTTGCATGATATTTGGAGGTTTGGTGTAGAAAAATAATTTCTATTTTGCTCATGTGCAGATGCAGCCTTTTGCTCTTCTATGTTTTGGATACTCATAGCCCTATCAGTTCTACCTTTCTCCACCTCTAAGCAAGAACTTAACAATACTTTTTAGATCAGCCCCTGGCAAAGTCAACCTTGGTGTTGTTTTAGGAAATCAATATGATTTAGACATACTTTTTTATTCCCTCTCAAAGAAAGAAGAGTTTTAAAATTGCCTTTCCTTGGCGTTATGTTAAATCCTGAATATGTCCTGACAGGGAGTATGATGGAACGCACAAATGATTTTTCAATTAATAAAAATGTGATTCCAAAGCTGAGCTTCAAATTCTAAATTAAGTAATATGTATAAACAGAGACTCAAAACACTTCAAAGCACAGCTTATAAAAGCCAACATCATGGTGTATCAAGCCATGAGTTCAGGAATTGCCAAAATTAATGATGATTTTTTTCTCTTGATTTATGAGAGTTACTCCAGGACCTACGTTTCTGTGTAAAGCAAATGCAGACCTTATTAATAATGTAAGAGGCTCTAGGACTCCTTTACCATGGCAGAGAAGCTCTTGTCTAAAACCAGAACTGTTTCCTCTATACTTTAATGGATTACGTTTGTTTAACTTACTTTATATAGTGCTCAATTCTGTTCCATTGGCATATGGATGCCTAATTAATATTTGATGATGGTGACCGTGACTGAACAGAAGATATCTTAGTGCCCACAGGAAAATGATAAAATACTGTAAGCTAGTTTCCTCTAGTGATAAAATTATATAAAAACAGGAGAGTGATGCCTTTTCATACCAGTGCATTTAAGAAAACCCCAAATAAAAGGTAAGGTATAAGAATTAACATCTATTTAATTTAATTGTTTTATTTAATCCTAACCATAATCCTCTGGACTAGGTACTGGGATTCCCATTTTCCTAAATCTAAGGTGTCATTGGTTGTATAGTGAGCCAATATTTTATCTACCAATAAGAAAAAATGCAGCCAATGAAATTATGATACACCTTTTTTAAGATGTACCTTGATTTCAGAGATGTCAAAATGTAAAAATAACAGGCATCTCAAAAATAATAAAAAAATACGATTCTGATAAGAAAATTCATCCAAGTCACACAGCCAGTTGGTGGCTGTGGCAAAGACAAGCTGCTGTCCACCAAAAACTCATGTTCCCCGTCCACAGCATGGAGTTCCTACTGAGAAATGGCTCTCCGGCCAGAAACTATGCTTTCCACCTTCCAGAATTCTGACCAACAGAATGTGAACACAACTGATAGAGTCAGTTCCAGTCCAAAGAGGTAAAGAAGCACGAGTACTTTCTTCATTCTCTCTCTCATTCCATCTACCATTTATTGATGCTCAGGATGATCTTAGAAACTACCTGTTGAAAATGGCAAAGCCTCTGTGTCAGCCTGGGTTCCTGAATGACTGCAAGGAACAAAGCCCTGCCTGTACCCCCAAACCATTGTGCCAGATAGGGATGCCACATTTGTTTGACACGAGCAATAAGTAAACTTTTATCAGGCCACTGTAATCCGAGGCTAGTGTTACCTCAACTGGAATTATTTCATATAATACAGTGGCAGAATTAGAATTTGAATGTCAGGTTCCAAGAGCACAGGTTCGAGATTCAAGACAAGAGTTTGAACCATAGCTCCACCAGTTCTTACACTAGAGTCCATGAACTTGGGCAGTCATTTAACCTATGGATCAAGTTTGTCATCCAGAATGGTATGAAAATAAGAGGCACCTCATAGACTGTTCTCAGGATTAAATGAGAAAATGCATGCAAAATGCATGGATCATCCATGTGTTAGCACTCTCTGAATGCTGGTTGTTATTACACTTGCTGTCATTGTTAATCATTAGCTTCCTTTCATACCTAGTTGCAAATTGCCAAGTGTGCTTTTAATGTAAATCTCTTCTACAGATAGAAAGTGCCATTCCTCTGAAGAAAGTCCGCCTTCGGCTTAAGAGCCTGAGGAAGTTTCTGTTCCAAACTTTAAGAAGTTAAAAAAAATTTTTTTTCTGTTACCATGCCTTGAGGGAACGATGAACAGAGAAAATATGAAGGTATGTTTGTTGTATGATATTTCAAACACCAGTTTCACTTTATTGCTTACATAAAAATAGCACTTTATTTTTTCATTTCACAATATTATAAGGAATAAAAAGAAAATAGGATAAAAAACTTACCCTTTGTTTTTCGTTTGAACCCTTTTTATTGGTCTCTTTTCTACTTTCATCTTCATACACTAGAACAAAGTCAATTCTTCGCTGACCATCATTAAAAAAGAGGGAGTCAGGTTTTCCATTAAATTCTTCCTGTGTGGATAGAAAAATAAATTTTAATATAGTTTTTTGAAAAGTGCCAATTTATAAGTGTTTATTTCCTAGCTTTAATAGATATATCAGTATGTTTACAGAGAAAGAGAAATAAATCCATAACTAGTTACTTGACCAAGAGGGCATGGTCACATGATCTTTGCAAGCATAGTCTGTTCTTGGTGAAAGAAGTCCTTGAATTGAGCAGGTTAGCATTATTCTACAAATGTATGGGAAAATATCAGCATTATGAATGTAACACAGTTATCCCAGAATTATTCCCACCTGGATGAGCAAAAGAAGTATCAAGTTTGGAAATGAACACAGTAACCAGAGATGACTATCTGAAGGACCAAAGTTCATTTAACAAGAGAAAAAAAATCTAAGACAAAGCACTGTTTATGAAAATCTCATCCTACCTTTGCCATATTTTCTAACCTTTTCATCAATTTTCATGACTTCTCTCTGAATCTCATCACTTTATAGAAAGTATCATTTTATAACCTTAAACAAATGCCAGAAAATGCTTTGATACACACAAAAGATACACTGGTCATTGGTATTTGTCCCCAAATCCACACAAGATACCCCCTCACTCCAAGCAAAAAACAAGCAAACAAACAAAAATCCTAGCAACAAGAACAAATAAATGAGCCTTTAATTTAGAGCTTAAAAGCCTTATGGTGTAAAAACAAAGTCATAACGGCAGAACACAGACCTAATACAGTTTAAAACGATCTCTATTACCTTATGGATTTGGATAGAATTGTTTTAATTTGCTCTAAGGAAAGGCTTGAGTTTGTGTTTCTCAAACAGCTGGTCAGACTGCTTATGTGAATGTTGTTTAAGAATCAGAATATTTTTTTAACTGACAAGTAATACTTTTCAATTTTTCATTTTTTTTCCATTAAAAGTCATGGGGAGGTTGCATTTTGCAGGCATTTGGTGGAACCCCTTAATAATTAAATGTGATTAATTCTTCTCTTCATTCAGCATCAGTTAGTACTACACACATCACCTTATTTTACCGCCACCAGTTTCCCATTTTCTTCACACTTTGGAGAAGATGTATTTTTTTTTGCTAAACATATACAAACTGATACTTGTCCCTCCTTTCCTCTTTTCTACCACAGAGCAGCTAAACAGTGTGACTTGTCCTGAGACCTTCCCCAGCCAGGACGCTGAGGGGCCAGAAAAACAGACACATCAGTGTCCCAGACTGAGGCTACCACCTAATTCTCTTATTTCCAATTTCAGCTCTTTAAAACCAGTAAACTGGGCTTCCCTGGTGGCGCAGTGGTTGAGAATCTGCCTGCCAATGCAGGGGACACGGGTTCATGCCCCAGTCCGGGAAGATCCCACATGCCGTGGAGCAACTAGCCCCGTGAGCCACAATTACTGAGCCTGCACATCTGGAGCCTGTGCTCCGCAACGAGAGGCCGCGATAGTGAGAGGCCCGCGCACCGCGATGAGGACTGGCCCCCACTTGCCGCAACTAGAGAAAGCCCTCACACAAAAACAAAGAGCCAACACAGCCATAAATAAAAATAAATAAAATTAAAAAAAAAAACAGTAAACTTTAAGAGTATTTAAAGCTATATAAGACACAGAAAACAGGCTTATGGTTACCAGAGGGGAAAGGGTGGGGGCGATAAATTTGGACTTTGGGAGTAACATATACACACTACTATGTATAAAATAGATAACCAACAAGGACCTACTGTATAGCACAGGGAACTCTACTCAGTATTTTATAACAACCTATAAAGGAAAAGAATCTGAGAAAGAACATATATATAGATATATCACTGAATCACTGTGCTGTACATCTGAAAATAACACATCACGGTAAGTCAACTATATTTCAATTAAAAATAATTAATTATGTTGAGTAAAGTTCCCTCTATGCCTATTTTCTGCAGGGTTTTTTATCATAAATGGGTGTTGAATTTTGTCGAAAGCTTTCTCTGCATCTACTGAGATGATCATATGGTTTTTCTCCTTCAGTTTGTTAATATGCTTTATCACACTGATTGACTTGCGTATATTGAAGAATCCTTGCATTCCTGGAATAAACCCCACTTGATCATGGTGTATGATCCTTTTAATGTGCTGTTGGATTTTGTTTGCTAGTATTTTGTTGAGGATTTTTTCATCTATGTTCATTAGTGATATTGGCCTGTAGTTTTCTTTCTTTGTGACATCCTTGTCTGGTTTTGGTATTAGGGTGATGGTGGCCTCGTGGAATGAGTTTGGGAGTGTTCCTCCCTCTGCTATATTTTGGAAAAGTTTGAGAAGGATAGGTGTTAGCTCTTCTCTAAATGTTTGATAGAATTCGCCTGTGAGTTCATTGCAGCTCTATTTACAATAGCCCGGAGATGGAAACAACCTAAGTGTCCATCATCGGATGAATGGATAAAGAAGATGTGGCACATATATACAATGGAATATTACTCAGCCATAAAAAGAAACGAAATTGAGCTATTTGTAATGAGGTGGATGGACCTAGAGTCTGTCATACAGAGTGAAGTAAGTCAGAAAGAGAAAGACAAATACCGTATGCTAACACATATATATGGAATTTAAGGGAAAAAAATGTCATGAAGAACCTAGGGGTAAGACAGGAATAAAGACACAGACCTACTAGAGAATGGACTTGAGGATATGGGGAGGGGGAAGGGTAAGCTGTGACAAAGCGAGAGAGAGGCATGGACATATATACACTACCAAACGTAAAATAGATAGCTAGTGGGAAGCAGCCGCATAGCACAGGGAGATCAGCTCGGTGCTTTGTGACCGCCTGGAGGGGTGGGACAGGGAGGGTGGGAGGGAGGGAGATGCAAGAGGGAAGAGATATGGGAACATATGTATATGTATAACTGATTCACTTTGTTATAAAGCAGAAACTAACACACCATTGTAAAGCAAATATACTCCAATAAAGATGTAAAAAAATAATAATAATTAATTAATTTTAAAATACATTTTTTTAAAAAGCTATACAAAAATGCTAAGGCCTGTCGTTTTCATTTCAGCCATGGAGTTCTTGAGGCCCCTCTCTTCAATTTCTCTTCCTTTCAGTGAAGGTGTTACTATTGGTGACAACCTGGGCAGTTGCTAGAGGAAAACCGTATGTAGAGGAAAAAACTATGAGGCTGAGGGGAAGTGGAGTAAGGTGGAATATAGTCACGAAAACCTGGTCATTGTTCCAGACGTCTGAAATGTGTACAAAGCAGCTTGCTCTCTGGAGCCCACATTCTGCTGCCTTTCTTTGGTGGCGTCCGACAGGAGCTCACTGAAGTCACGTTCTGAAGAATGAGGCCTGGAATGAGAACCACATCTGCACATACATCCAGACATTCCTCCCCACACAGTCCTTGCTCAGCCACACGAGTTGGCAGCAAGCTCCCAGATAATCTGGTCTGTATGCATGTGTCTCCTGTATGATAGAAGGCCATGGCCCTTTGTTGGAGGAAAACGCCACTGGCTTGGCAAGAGCTGTTTGTATGAAATAACTAGGTCAGACTCTCCTATGGTATTATTAGAATGCAGTGCCGGGGGAAAGAGTGCCAACTTCGTACGGCTGTGAAATCCACGTTTCCCATCTCTTGGCAGAAAACATTCCACTAGGTGACCGGGAAGAGAAGGGAGAAACAAAACACTGGGCTAGAAAGAATATCTAACAAACAAGGGAACTAGCCCAAATAGAAAAGACTCAACTATGAACAAAACAGTACTGCTTGGGAAAAAAAAAAAAAAGGCTGGATTTTTCAGTTATAAGTTCCACTATAGGCCTGATTCATCCAACAGGTATTGAAATGACAAAAAAACTTAAAAAAAATTTTTTTAAATCCTCTTCTAAAGTTTTTTTTTTTTTTTTTTTTTTTTGCGTTATGTGGGCCTCTCACTGTTGTGGCCTCTCCCGTTGCGGAGCACAGGCTCCGGACGCACAGGCCCAGCGGCCATGGCTCACGGGCCCAGCCGCTCCGCGGCACGTGGGATCCTCCCAGACCGGGGCACGAACCCGCGTCCCCTGCATCGGCAGGCGGACTCTCAACCACTGCGCCACCAGGGAAGCCCTCTTCTAAAGTTTTGAAGTAAAGTTTTAATAGTTACCTAGGATAAATATTGATAATCTTCTTCAAAATGACTGATTATTCAGAGATGGATTATTATAGTTCTGACCTCTCAAAATCTACTCAAAATTTCATCTTTAGTCTTTTCTACCAAGTCAAACGGCACCAAGATGAAATACAAAAAACACCTGAAACCCAATCTTTCCTGTTCAGCAGCTTAAGTTTAAAAACACTTTAAGAGATGGTTTAAAATTTATCAGGTCAAATCATTTTAGGGATTGGAGCTTACGTATGGTTACTGACTTCCCCACTAGGAAACTTACTAACTCTTATACTCATCAGAGTAACTTATTGTTACCCTGAGGGTCTTAGGCAAATGTCTTTAATGCCAAGGAAGTAAGCAGAGTCTCTAGCTGTTAATACTTCTTTCTTCCTGAAAAAAATATCAAGTAAATTTCTAATTACAGTTTAGAGTCTATAATATGTTCTATTTGTTCATAGCCATTGCCCTCTCTGGTTCCGAGGACACTAGATTCCACCAATTTAGCATCCATTTTACTCATTTGCAGCAATCTGATCCAAAGCTGTACTTAAAGACTGCAGTGGTTAAAAAGACTATCCATGTTCATTTGTCATTATATCAAAATAAACAAAAACAATGCTGCCAACCATTGCAGAAGAGTGACTTGACCACCTCTGTCTTTAACTGTTGGCTTTGACATTTCACACTTGGGAAGACAGACATGCTTGGTCTGAGCAAGGGGAGGTCTGAGAAATAAGCTCCTGGCAGAGTGGTGTAGGAGAGAAGGAATGAGAAAGGTTGGGTATAATGTACCCAAGTGATGTTTTCCAGGTCTCCCTGCTCTCAGCTGGCTTCTTTCCTCCTTCTATTTGTAGGGCATCTCCTTCAACAAAACAGCCCAAAGGGCTCTTTTAACCAAATCAGGATAAAAATGCAAGCAGCAAAATTACGCTGCCAGAATTTGTGGATTCAACCAACGTCAGACTAAAAAAAAAAAAAAAAAAAAAAAAAAAAATATTACAGAAAGTTGCAAAAAGCAAAGCTTGAATCTGCCATGTGCCGACAACTATTCACATGACATTTACATTGTATTCACAACAATTTACATAGCCTTTACATTGTACTAGGTAGTATAAGTAAACTAGAGATGATCAAAGGACATGGGAGGATGTGTATACATTATATGCAAATACTACACCATCTTATATAAGGGACTTGAGCATCCAAAGATTTTGGTAACCGCCCTGTGAATACCAAGGGATGACTGAAATTACTTGGTAGGAAAACTTCTCATAAGTTATCTGGATTTTCCATGAACAGGAGCTTTGGGTACATGAAGGGTCACATGATGATTACATAATGGTGAGGCTTGTCTTCCGGGTGGAGAAAGAAGGGCTAGGGAAGGAGAGGATCTGGGGAAACAGCTGCCTGGGTGTAACTGCTCCATGGCATTTAGGTCAGTTAGAGATGAGCAGCCCATCTCACTAAGCTCCCTCCTGGAATCCCTGGCGTCAGCACTTGGTGAGTCCAGGAAAGAACTTGCTGCTCAACATGTGTCCAAACTCACACTTCTCAAGTGTCCTCAAATAAACAAAATGTGTCCTCAAATAAACCCTGCAAAATCAAGACTGGAAGTCCCATTTCACAATAGAGTTTAAACTCCTAGAGTTTAAAATGCAAATTTTAAATGATTTGTCCAAGATCTGGATACAAAGCAATCAGCTTGGGATCTCTGCTCAAACTCTCATTTATGTGTAAGGATGTTGGAAACTTGCCTTGGACAGCAAGTGATATTATCTGATTGTATCAGATTAAAAAATTCTAGAGAATTTCCAAACAGTTTATTCCTGCCCTGTTAGGGCTCTCATTTACTATGAGATTAGAGAGTATTCCAGGCTTATTTGGATTAATGGTCTCAACCTCTACAGAAAGCAGGACACAAAAAGTCTTATTGTCTAACAATGATAGTTGAGGAATTACACTATGAAAAATAAACAATATTAAAACACTCACATAATTAAAGAGCAACTGATATGTGAATGTGGAAAACACATGTGGCTCTCTGCGGTCTTTAAGACTAGCAAAACAAAGTAGTTAATTCCAGGAAGAACACAACAGGAAAAAAAAAAACTTTAATTATAGCAAAAAACTAAAGTGAAAATATAGGATTTTCTATTTTTCAGTAAACCTTGAATCCCTGTATATCGCAAGTTTTAGGGAAACAAAAGTTTAGAAGCAAGAGCCTTTATGTAAATATTTAGATCCCATGAAATATAGAACATAATGAAAACTTATTTATATGCCATGCAGTTATAAATGAGATATATTCTGGTGTTTTCCCTAACTGTGGCAGAGTCCAGGCAGGTTCAAGGCATAAGAGATAGTGGAACACTTTTTTCTTTATAAAGTGTGCAAAATTACTGCAAGGGATAGCAGAGACTACATCAATTTTTATTCCTTTTATTCAGATCACCTCCTCGGCCTATAAGAACACTTGATAGTGAGAAGATGCAAAGTACAAAGAAAAATGCCAAGAACTGCAGGCATGGAAGGCTGAATGCTGAAGGTAGAAAGATTAGTATTATGAGAAGCAGGGGTGGGAGAAAAGGAAGTAACACGTTAGTACCAGGGATAAGGAGAAGTACCTGGATGCACAAGGGAGCCACACAGGAAGTCAGCTCAGTCAGTCGCGTGTTGGGGGATACGTGTGAGAATGTTTTGGATGGGGCATTCAAGAATGTGTTGGCAGGAAAGAAGTGCAGTGGAAAAGCTGCTCATTCAAGGAGGAGGTGTATCTAGAAGTGGGGATTCCAAGTCTGTTAGAGAGTCCAAGAACATCCCTGTTGGTGACTCTGTGGCAATCAGGGTAAACTTAGGAGTGACCCAGAATAATATTTGTACAAATTACACTGTCTCCTTCCCCACTCTGTTAAACACACTACCAGCTTCTGAAGGCCAATGGCCGGGTCTTGTTCACCCTGAGTTCTCTGCTGAGCCTTTGCATTTAGCAGGAGCTTGGTTTGCTTTTTTCTTAGGAAAATATACCTTTTTTTTTTTTCTGATGATAAAAGTAATATATACTCAATACAAAAAAATTCTGAAGATACAGGGAAGTATAAAGGAATGAATAAAAGTCATATGTAACCCCATCTCCCAGAGATAAGCCGAGCTTCTTAATATTTTGGATCTCTCTCTCTCACGCACACACAAACACACATGCACATTCACTAAAATGATACCATACTATACGTACTGTTCTAAAAACACCCATCACGGCCATTTTTCTAGCTTGAAAAAAAGCTCTGCACCATCATGTTTAGTAGTTGCAATACCATTTAGTTAAACAGCTCCTCCACTCATGAACATATAAGTTCTTTCCAATTTGTTGCTTTTATAAACACTGCTGCAAGGAGCATCTTTACACATATGTATCTGCGCACATGTTCAATTACTATTTTCTTAGGCTGACTTCTAGAAGCAGATTTTAAGGGACCCAGCCTTTTAGAGGTTTTTTGATATATATGTTGCTAAACTGTCATCCAAAATATTTATAAAAATGAACACTTCCAACAGCAGAGTATGAAAGTGCCTTTCCCTCACTGGATTTCACTCTTTTTACTTTTCCCATGAGAGTTAAAATACCTTTTTTTTTTTCATTTGTACCTTTTAATTAGAGAGCACTAACATTTTTATGGGTACTGCCCAACTGAATTAATGCTTCTCTGAAATCCCAATTACTATTCTTGACCTAACTGAACTATCTTATTATTTAATCCCTCCTTAGTAGATTCTCCTGGGTTTTACTCATGAGGTTCTAAAGACCACGCTGGCAAAGGAGCAAGTGGGTGAATGATGATACAGAAGCAGCCCATACGGTTACTTCCCAAAAGGAAAAGAGAGAAATACTCTAGGGCACTGTCTACCAGCCCTAGGCTCAACAGTGCTGACGTGTTTTTGGAAATGTAGACATTTAACTGGAATGTGTGATACTAGTTTGAGAAGGTCACTGCCCCCTGGACAGACTTTCCAATACAGTTTACATGCTTCCTGTGTAACTACCAAGTATCAGTATATATTTTGACTCATAATTTTTTAGAATATAGAACTTACTGCTGATTTAGTTTATAAATGATTTCTGTTGCAAGTTTAAAACTGATGTACAAATTCTTTTTTTTTTTTTTAATTTATTTTTGGCTGCATTGGGTCTTCATTGTTGCACAGGCTTTCTCTAGCAGTGCTCGGGCCTCTCATTGTGGTGGCTTCTCTTGTTGCAGAGCACGGGCTCTAGGCGCATGGGCTCAGTAGTTATGGTGCACAGGCTTAGTTGCTCTGTGGCATGTGGGATTTTCCCGGACCAGGGCTCAAACCTGTGTTCCCTACATTGGCAGACGGATTCTTAACCACTGTGCCACCAGGGAAGCCATGATGTACAATTCCTAAAAAAATTGTCTTGCTGAGGGAGAAGATATGGGGATATATGTATGTGTATAGCTGATTCACTTTGTTATAAAGCAGAAACTAACACACCATTGTAAAGCAATTATACTCAATAAAGATGTTAAAGAAAAAGAAATTAAAACTGAAAAAAAAATCATCTTGCTAATTTATATTTGTAAATGGCTATAAGTAGTTTCCAAGTCGTGGAACTGGCTATTTTCAGTCATTTCCCATCAAAAATAGATGTAGTTCATTTATAAATAGTATTAGATCGTGCCATGAAAATGTTGCTGCTGCTTCTTCGTCTTTCTTTTTTTCTTTTTTTTTTTTTAATACTAATGAGGGAATGTTCACATACCAACGGCTCCCTGATTTGGTATATGCATTTTGCCTTTGTTTCCCTTTGCCTGTGTTAAATAAACTCTAGAGTTCTATCATTAGAACATCACGTTTCAAACACAGGGTGAGGGTGGAGGCATAATGCCTCAGGCATAATTATTGTTAAATATTTCCCTCTAGCCTGTGCCAAGGAAGCAGTAGTTTTAGCAAACAGAGTTGTCATATGTTTTTAAATATTATATTCTTAAAATTTATGAACGAGGCTAGAGGAAATATGAAAATAGAACTTTGAAATGACCTTTAAAATAAAGCTTCCTTAAAAGGAGTTAAGTAACCAGGGAAGATAATAAGCTTTCTATTGCGGGAAGATTCTTAGCTTGGAGCCTTCTCAGAGAGGATGGACTCCGAGTGAACTTTTCCTTAAATCCACTTAGCTGGGATTGGGATTTGCATTAGCATGACTTCAAACTTGTTTTGCTTTCCTGTTTTCCCACAGGTGGTACACTATTTTTAAAACTTTTGTTTAGCTTTCCTTAAAGGTGGTCTGCAGAAAAGAAGATGAACAAGTAAAGGAAAAGAAAAGGAAAAATGTGAAAAGGCCTATAGTGGCTGTTTTCTTACTTTCCCTTTTCTAGAAGAAGCCATCACCTGCTTGCACTGTTCTCATCTGGTAGTGGTAACACTGGTGAAAGAAATGTGGGTGAGATTAAGCTGTAAGACATTCCCAATAAAGTCAGGAATGATAAAGTGATGGATGTGATGAAACAAGACAAGTGGTGCAAGAGGACATTTGTTTGAGAATGGTTATCCTCCTGGAGGCTGACCTCTTAAGGTTTCGATATCCCCAAAGTGTCTTGCTTTGTTTTAATATCGAATTATTTAACATCAATCCATTTACCTTAAACTTTTTTGAACCTATTAGCATTTTCAGTTTGTATCACCTCCTGAGGAAGAATATGCAGTAGGTTTTCCACGCAGGCAAGATGGTTGTCCTAAATGACATTTTTCGATCTTTAAGAAATAGTTCCCAATGTCATATTCTGGAATCAGTTAGAACCAAAATAATATTGCTACAACCAAATCCTGCATGACTTAATGGACTTTCACACTATTCCATCTACACAAGCTCCTTAGACTTAAGGAACAATAATTTTAGCTTGACTTCATAACCATAGGTTTCCCTCCACCTACCCTCTTGTTCCTCTTAATTAATCTTATTTCAACAGCATATTTATTTTCAGTTTTTGGAAAATTAAATGGTTATGACTCAAAATTATTAACTGGTAGTTCCCATTCGCCAAATCCATAACTGTGAAATGCCCCTTTTTCTTAGTCACCTGAGTTGCATGGGGCCTGGGTTACCAGTCCCTGAGATTTCATACTTTGAATGAAAGCCAATCTCACAAAATGTGATTATGATCTGAGAATAAACAGAAAAGGGAGTTTCAAGATATTGCTCTTCAGACTGTTGAGCTGAAGAAGACACATAAAGTATAACTGAGGGCGTAACTAAGGCAACAAGTGTTCAGCTCCTTACTGGGTTCCTGTGTAATTCTTCTTCTGCAGACTCCTTCAGAGTTACAATCCATCATTCCCAGAGAGCTCTTCATCTTTCACAGGAGGTTTCCATTTGCCATCTAAGAACTGCCCTGAGTTATTTTCAGCTGCTCAGGGTTTGCAGCACAAGTGTCCCGTCATCAACTGTGACTCCCCTGTCGGACTGTTATATCCCCACATGTGCCTTGGTCATAATCTTCTCAGACCACTTCTCTAGGAATTGATGTTTGCAACCTCATTCAAAGCAAGAAGAAGAAAAACAAATTAGAGCATCTAGTGCCCAGAAAAGCAAAGGATTGTGACAACTCCTATCAGTTGGTTAATGCCTTATAAAGATGTTACTTTTTCTCTTGAAACTCAAGAAGCAGTTTACAAGAATGGCTGTTCCTTGTGGTATCAAAGTGAGGATGCAGAGATGTTTCCAAAACAAAATTTAAAAAACCAAGTGACTCATTTAAAACAATGGCACAAAAATGTTAATCTGACTACAGATAATAAATAACACCTTAAAAAATCCTCCTCCCATCAATTATTGGGAATTTTCAAGAAATAAAATGCTCTGAGGAAATGAGTTTTCAGATGAACTTTATGCTAATTAAAGGTTACTTCAACCTTTTTGTGCTCAAAATTTTCTCAAATATAGTATATAATATTTTTTGATTTCTTAAAGAGAGGATATTGAACATAATTACTACTAGTATTACTACTACAACTACTGTTCTTATTTAAAAAGTAAAAATGAAGAGAGCCCCAAATAAGAACAAAGAACATGGGTTTTGGTATCTGGCAGAGCTATAGGTTCAAATCACAACTCTGTCACATATAACTAGCTGTGTGCCTTTGTGTATATATTTCATCTCTTTAAACTGAATTTATTCACCTGTAAAAGGGGGGAAATCATAGAAAGAAATGCAGGATTATTGTGAAGATTGAGATGATGTATGTAAAGGAATAGCACAGAGCCTAGAACATAGTAAAAGCTCAATAAATGTGAGCTTTTGGTGTTCTCTATTTTAACATGAAACAGTTCTTCATTGATAACTAGCTGTGTTAAGTGCATTCACATACTTATAATCATTAGGAACTTTCACCTGCATCTTGCTTTTTCTCTCTGCCATTACTCAGATTATGAGGAGACACTTCTTTTGTTATCAGTTTACCAGTCTTTAATAGGTATTCCACTACCCTTTTATTTACTGCTTATATCTGCTTTGAATTGGGCAACCAGATTAACTGAATCTGTTGAGATTCTTTGAAATTAAGCCTTGGTGCTTTGGTTTTGGATGTCAGAGGCTTTTTAGCTTTCTTCAGGTTCTGAGTAAACTGTGATTGAAGCAAAGGGTCCCATCCCAGAAATGAATAAAATATGGTAAGGGTGAATACATTATCTCCCTTACCCTAATCTCTTCCGAAAGAGGTCTTATGACATGTGGCATCAAAGAGAATGAAAATAATAAGATTAATGAATTATAAATTGAGACAGAGATAAAAAAAGAATGAAATTTTGCCACTTGCAACAACACGGATGGACTTGGAGGGTATTACGCTAAGTGAAGTAAGTCAGACAGAGAAAGACCAACACTGTATGATATCACTTATATGTGAAATCTAAAAATACAACAAACTAGTGAATATAACAAAAAAGAAATAGACTCAGAGATACAGAGAACAAACTAGTGATTACCACTGGGGAGAGAGAAGGAGGGAGAGGCAAGAAAGGGGTAGGGGATTAAGAGGTACAAACTATTATGTATAAAATAAATAAACTACAAGGGTATATTGTACAAAACAGGGAATATAGCCAATATTTTACAATAACTATAAATGGAGTAAAGCCTTTAAAAATTGTGCATCACCTGTGTTGCACACCTGTAACATATTATGCTGTACACCAACTATACCTCAATTTAAAAATAAATAAATAAGTAGAGATGGAGAATCAGGGCCAGAGGAAGTAGGAGGAAGAAATGTACTAACCATTGGGACAATTGCAATTGTTGTGATTTCAACATGACATTGGCACAAGGCCTCCTGGCAGCAGGGCAAAAAGGAAATGTGTTCAATGATACAGTTCTTGTTCTCAGAAAAAAAGGAAGCATTCTGATTTTGTGGGGAGGAAAAAGTTTCACGTGAGATCTTATACAGAAACACTCAGTTTTTGTCCATTTGCCTAACAGACAATGACCTTGGCAAGGAACTGGGGTTATAAAATATAATATACTGGTAACCTTTGACTTTTTAGTCTTTAGTTCTCATATTGCTTCTACCTTTGAAGCAATTAGTCTGCATTTCACTGTTACATCTATTGCTATCACCCTAGTCTGTGCTCTTGACCTTCACTAATTAGAATACAATTAATATCCCAATCCATCTCCTTGCATCCAGTTGTCCTGTTTGCCAATTCAATTTATACATATATACATCTGGATGTTCCTAAATCAACATGTTCAACTCACAGGATTCAAAAACCTTCAGTTTCTCCGAGTGCCTTCTGGAGAAAGTGCAAACTTTTCAGATAGGTATTCAGATGTTTCATAATCTGATTATATCCCACATTTTATTTACTATGACTCCCCATTCCTAACCCTCCAACCCCACCATGCTTTCTCATCAGCGTTTGACTGTTTCATGCTGCTTCCTGCCTCTCCTCCTTTGCTCACGTGATTTCCCCTCCTGAAACCACTACCCTTTCTCTTTCCCACCTATCCAAATCTTAATTCTCCTCCGAGGTCTAGCTCAGTTCTCTCATGCAGCCTTCCTAACAACTGGGTTTGTGGTTCTTTTTCCCTCACCAGACTACTGTCTGTACCAATGGATGTGTGTTCTGTGGACCTCTGGGGATTCCAGAGGGGGGGCCCATGAGGTCACAAACATTTTTATAATAATACCTAGATGTTATTCCTTTTTCTCATTATGTTAACATCTGCAGTGATGGTACAGAAGCCACAGGAGGTAAAAACTTCCAGCATCTTAGCACAACTCAGCAGTGGCACCAAACTATATGAGTCATCATCGCATTGTTCACCACTATCTACTCACAGTAAAAATGTCACTTCACTTAGGAATGTTCTTGATGAAGCTGTAACAATTACTAACTTTATTAAATCTTGACCCTTGAGTACCTGGATTTTTAATATTCTGTGTGAAGAAATGGAAGTATCCATAAAGTACTTCTGCTGCACATCAAAGTATGATGGTGGTCTTTAGGAAAAGTGCCGTGCAATTCTTGAGTTGCCAATTTTTTTCACAGACACCACTTTTACTTGACAGACAACTGACACAAAATTCAGTTATATAAGCTTGAGTATTTGGCAGATACTTTCCCGAAAATGAACAAAGTGAAACTGTCGTTTCAAGGAAAACAACTAACAATATTTATTGCTAATGATAAAATTCGAGCTTTCAAGCAAGTATATATCAGAATTTAAGACAACTTGTGTTTGCCCCTGGGAACTTGAGAGCTTCCCAATATTCAGTGGCTTTTCTGATGAGATTGATGAAATGGAGATTGGAGGTGTGTTAACAAATGTATTTTTTTCATATTGTATAATGAAATGGGTCAACATTTGTAAGAGCTACTTAACTCAATGAACCAATATTTTCCAACTGCCCTATGCATGGTGATAAAAATCATGCTTGGGTAAAGATTCAATCAAAATGCAAGACAGATTCCCTGCCCCCCGCCACCCTATATTGCCCCTCCCTCCTTCCCGCTCCCCACTGGTAACCACTAGTCTGTTCTCTATATCTGTGAGTCTGCTTCTTTTTTGCTTTATTCACTAGTTTGTTGTATGTTTTAGATTCCACATATAAGTGATAGCATACAGTATTTGTCTTTTTTTGTCTGACTTATTTCACTTAGCGTAATGCCATCCATGTTGCTTCCACACCCTGGCAATTGTAAACAACGCTGCTATGAACACTGGGGTGCATGTATCTTTCCGAATTACTGTTTTTGTTTCTTTCGGATTTATACCCAGGAGTGGAATTGCTGGGTTACATGGAAGTTTGTTGAGGACCCTCCACACTGTTTTCCACAGTGGCTGCACCAAGTTATATTCCCACCAACAGTGCAGGAGGGTCCCTTTCTCCACATCCTAGCCAACATTTGTTATTTGTGCTTTTGTGTGTGTGTGTGTGGTATGCGGGCCTCTCACTGTTGTGGCCTCTCCCGTTGTGGAGCACGGGAAGTGCGTCCCGTCCGGACGCACAGGCTCAGCGGCCATGGCTCACGGGCCTAGCCGCTCTGTGGCATGTGGGATCTTCCCGGACTGGGGCACGAACCCATGTCCCCTGCATCGGCAGGCGGACTCTCAACCACTGCGCCACCAGGGAAGCCCTATTTGTGTTCTTTATGATGACAGCCATTCTGACAAGTGTGAGATGATCCCTCATTGTGGTTTTGATTTGCATTTCCCTGATGATTAGCAATGTTGAGCATTTTTTCATGTGCCTGGGCAGCTATTTGTAAAAGAATGAACTTAGAACATTCTCTAACACCACATACAAAAATAAACTCAAAATGGATTAAAGACCTAGATGTAAGACTGGATACTATAAAACTCCTAGAGGAAAACATAGGCAGAACACTTTTTGACATAAATTGCAGCAATATCTTTTTGGATCCATCTGCTAAAGCAAAGGAAACAAAAGCAAAAATAAACAAATGGGGCCTAGTTAAACTTTAAAAAGCTTTTGCAAGGACAACCTACTGAATGGAGAAGGTCTTTGCAAATGACATGACCAGTAAGGGGTTATTATCCAACATACATAAACAGCTCATACAACTCAACATCTAAAAACAAACAATCCAATTAAAAAATAGGCATAAGGGCTTCCCTAGTGGCGCAGTGGTTGAGAGTCTGCCTGCCGATGCAGGGGACACGGGTTCGTGCCCCAGTCCGGGAGGATCCCACATGCCACGAAGCGGCTGGGCCCGTGAGCCATGGCCACTGAGCCTGCGCGTCCGGAGCCTGTGCTCCGCAATGGGAGGGGCCGCAGCGGTGGGAGGCCCGCGTACCGCAAAAAAAAAAAAAAAAAAAAAATAGGCATAAGAACTGAATAGATATTTTTCCAAAGAGGAAATGCAGAAGACCAACAGCATGTAAAAGATGCAAGACAGGTTTTTAATACATAAAAGTTCACTGAAACAGTTTTGCATTCCACGTCACAAGCAATCTTTAAGAAACTACCAGTTGCTGAGTTTTAATGCGGTTTCAAAGAAGAATATCGACAATTACCTGAAAAGGCTTTAAAATACTCCCCTCTTTTCTACCTACCTATCTGTGTAAGGCTGTATCTATTTCATATACTTCAACCAAAACAACATATTGCAACTTTTAATTGAAGTTAAAAGAAGCAAATAGAAGAATCAGCTGTCTTCTCTTAAAGAGATCTGTAAAATACATAAAATAATGCCACCCTCTTACTAATGTTTTTGTTTTAGAAAAGTCACTTTTCATAAAATATTTATTTTAATGTATACTGAGTTTATTGTTGGTTATGTTTAAATGAATTAATAGTTTTTTCAGTTTTAAGTTATAATACTATCAATATCTAATATTGATAGGTATATCCACATAAAAATGCTCTTTGGAGTCAATACTTTTTTAAGGATATAAAGTGTAAGAATATAAAAAGTTGGGCTTCCCAGGTGGCACAGTGGTTGGGAGTCTGCCTGCCAATGCAGGGGACACGGGTTCGTGCCCCGGTCCGGGAAGATCCCACATGCCGCGGAGCAGCTGGGCCCGTGAGCCATGGCCGCTGAGCCTGCATGTCTGGAGCCTGTGCTCCGCAATGGGAGAGGCTACGGCGGTGAGAGGCCCATGTACCACAAAAAAAAAAAAAAAAAAAAAGAATATAAAAAGTTTTAGAACTGTTGTTCTACAGCATTCATTTTAGCTCTTAATTTTGCATTATATAAATTGTAATAGTATAATGTCATCTAACTATTTTTGTGTATATATACTATAATTTTAATTGTATTATAATAATGAAGGAAAAAACTGTTTTTAACCTATAACACCTAGGGAAGTAAGACAACAGATACTTGCTGAACTGATGTGAGATAACATATTCAAGTCAAAGGGTTTAATAGAACCATTTTATTCAAGTTCTACAAAGGTTCAGTCTTGTCAGTTTCCAAAGGCTGTTCCACATGGTCTGGAAAATTTAAGACCACACTCCACCCCAGTGCGGTTGTCAGTTACTATATTCCATTAACATTTTGAATGGCTATGCTGTTCCATCAAAGTAAAGTATTTTCCCCTATCTCTGCACCTGTAGTTCCCACTTCCTAGAATCTCCCTCTCTCCCTTTTCCATGGCTCACACCATAAAGAGGCATGACCTCCAGGGCTTCCCTGGTGGCGCAGTGGTTGAGAGTCCGCCTGACGATGCAGGGGATGCGGGTTCGTGCCCCGGTCCGGGAAGATCCCACATGCCGCAGAGCGGCTGGGCCCGTGAGCCATGGCCGCTGCGCCTGTGCGTCCGGAGCCTGTGCTCTGCAATGGGAGAGGCCACAACAGTGCAGAGGCCCGCATACCGCAAAAAAAAAAAAAAAAAAAAAGAGGCGTGACCTCTTTACGATCTCCTGACCTTTCCCGGTAGCTTAGGTCCCCCCCTCACATTCTCTCAGAGCACCTTATACTCGTCTTTAAATGTCACCTCTTACAATTTTAACTGTCTAATTATTTATGTAATTATTTGATTAATGTCTATCTCACTAGACTATATGCCCCAAGGGATATTTCAATGAAATTTCTCAATTGTACCTACTTAACAGGGTTATAGAAATATTAGCTAGATAAATATTATTAAATAAATCAACTGAAATTAATTAACCCTTTATCCTATGACATTTAGTAATATGATAGCTAAAGCAACAGAGGGGAAATTCCATTACACATCATAGAAGAAACGAATTGGTGTGATTTCTGTTTTTAAAGGAACTGCTCAGAGAGTAGATCATGGGTGGCACAGTGGGAATGGGGAGATGGGAGAGTCCAGGGAATCAGCAGGTCGGAAATAAGGGATCGGGAGGATTCTCAGGTTTCCAGCTTGAGCAGCTGACAGGATGGAGATTATATTTACCAAAATTCAGAAAACTGGAAGGGAAATATGATTAGGAGGGGAAGACTAAGAATCTGTTAGATTTTCAAGTGTCGACACTAGGGGGCTGGGGTTGAGAGGAGAGATCTAAGGCTACAAGTATAAACTTGGGAGCTGTTAACACAGAGCTTGCAATTGAAGCTGAGGAAGTGAGTGTGAGAGGAGCTGGTGAGCAGAGAGAAGCTGGGGCGAGCTCTGAGGACATGTGACAGATAGGAGGGGCTTGGGTGTAAGAGGAAGGGACGGCAGGAAGGTAGACAGAAAAGCGGCTGGAAAGATGGTGAAGTGGCCAAGCACAGGGTAAACTTTGATCTCCTCCTCCCTCACATCTGTCTTTCTCTCTCCCTTCCCACTTTCCCAGCCTCCACCCACCCTGCAGCAGGACTACCAGAGTAGGTTACTAACTAGACAGCTTGCGTTGTTTCTCCTTCGGATGCCTCCTGGACCCTCCTGCCAGAGTGATCTCTCTCTGGCGGCACTGTCCAATATAGTAGCTACTAGCCGCATAGGGCTATTTAATTTACATGAATTAAAATGAAACAGAATTACAAATGCAGTTCTTCTGTCTCACTAGCCACATTTCAAGTGCCTCCACAACCAGGTGTAGCTAAGTGGACAGCAAAGACACAGAACAGACGAAAACATGGTCAGAGAAAGTGCCGCCGCTACAGATTTGCTTTGTCTTTTCAGTTCAAAGGTCCAAACCCTTAGTTGGAGACTGCTACATTCCACCCTAAACTGTTTTTTAAACTTCATCTCCTCCCACTCCCCTAGATCAACTCTGTGCTCGATACAAACTGGGCACACCTCACTCTTTTCCACTTTCATTTACTGGCGTAGGTCATGCTATCAGGATACCTTCCTGTAGTGTATCCACCGGGATGGTTAGGTTTATGCATCGGCTTGCCTGGGCTTTAATTCCCAGTTATGCAATGAAACACGAATCTAAAAGTTGCTATGAACGTATTCTGTAGGTGTGGTTAACATCTGCAATCAGATGACTTTAAGTAAAAGAAATGATCTGAGTGGGACTCATCCAATCAGTTGACTGGCCTTAAGAGAAAAACTAAGGCTTCTCTGAGAAAAAGAAATTCCCCCTCTGGACTGCAGGGTCAACCCCTGCCCGAGAGTTTCCAGCCTGCCCTTCCGGCCACGGTGCCCCACAGATTAGAATCTACATTTGTGGAAGCAGGTTCCTTGAGATAAATCTCTTTAATAAATATTTCTCTGCATGTGTGTATTAATATAGATATATACATGTGTACATATGTGTACATACATGTATAGATATATTTATACACATGTGTACACATGTGTGCTTATGTGCATGATCCTACAGGTTCTGTTTTCTGGTAAAACCTCGACTGGTACAGATTTCAGTACTTAATGAAATGTAGCCTTCAAGGTTGCAATATACACCACCTTCTTCAAAAATACAAACCTGATTTTTCAAAGACAATGATTTTTGACCTGGCTGCACATTTGAGTCACCTCTGTAAACTTTTATAAACATATTCAGGTTCTTTATATAAACATATGCAAGAGCAAGATTAGTACATGAAGGTGGAGCTTGGGCCTTCATGTTTTAAAAGAGTTTCTCTGGTAATTCTAATGCACAGCCGGGTTGAGAACTACAGTCCAAACTGAACCCCTCTGGCATCTCTGCTGTAAGTGCCCCTGGAAATCATCAAACACAGCACACTGTCTTACATTCTTTCAACCAACCAACCAGCATCAGTTGCATGACTAACATCTGTCAGATAACAATACAATGTGCAGGGGACAGAGGCATCAGTAATACCCACTCTTGGTCTTGAGGGTAAACACTGAGATATGCTGCTTGGTATTATTCCTTGAAGCACACTGATAAATGAATATTATGTGATGGAATAAACGAAAATTTTACTGTAAAAATTGAGTGAAGCTGATAGTGGTTTATTCAAAACAGTGCATAAATAGCTCTTATTTCTAGTTCAATTGGAAATTCTATCAGCAAGGGTTAGTAAGTGCTTTACATATTTATTAACAGACTGTACCATTGATATTTTGTAATAATGCCGGGTATGATTAATTCTCAACCCATTGATAATTTGGTAGGTACCTAAGTGCCTGTAACTACTTTCTCAGGAGCCTAAGTCACAAATGCTCCTGTGCGCTTTTCTAAGGAGAGCAGAACTAATTCCTGATGCAAACACAGTCTGATTTCATGTGCAAGGGAACAAGAAGGGTTTGGCTGGGCTGCACAATGTGGGGTCGTGGCCATTTCATGGCTAGCTAGCCCTGTGCCTGCAATGTGCTTTGCCAACTATAAGCCAATCCATAAATGTCAGGTAAGAATTCTCACTGTATTATTATTCTATGAACACGCTTTTCAGATAGCTAAAATGCTTTTCAATCTCTGTGTAGTCACTGAATAACACTCCTGTGAGGAAATCTACTGCTGATTTTTCTGCTTTTTATTCATGAGAAGACTGAGGTCTTAAAAGGAAAATCGACTTTTTTCCCAAGGGACCGAGAGCAGAGTCGAGCAGGGACAGAGGGCTCTGACCCCCTGGAATTCTATCCAAGCTCAGCTTCCTGGGGGCACTTCTAGAACTTTCCCCCACAAAAAAGAATTTTTTTTTTTTTTAGAGTAAAAACGCTTTTCAAAGTCACAGAAGTGCCTCCTCTCGTTCGCCTCTCTTCTTCCTCTTTCACAAGACAGCTTACTTTTTAAAAACACTTAAGGCTAATGAAAGTGCATGAAAGGGTGGTGATACCATTAGCATCACTAAATGATCTGTCAAAATTTTCATTATGTGTTTTTATTCTAAGGGATTTGGACTCTGCAGTCAAATTTTGCTCCAGCTAGAAGTAAGGCCCTGACTGGATATATTCTAATTCAGACTAACTTCGTAAAGTTCCATATTATTGGTTTGCCCATTATAATTAATGAAAATGCTCTTTGGTAGTTATTACGATCTGTCAGATCACATTAATCTACATTTCGAAAAGTGACTTGGGAGAAGGAACCGTCAATGCACTTTCTCTTTGAAGGAGCCGTTAGAGTTTTCAGGGTAAAAGCATATTTATAATTTTTTCTTTTTGTTTTAACCAGAGACAGACTTAATACATTTGAAACTTATAGTAAAAATGCACTTTTTATTATTATTGTTGAAATAAGGAAAACTACAGTTAACTATTGGGACTTCAGGAATAAAAGAATTTAAAATCATTTTTCCAAAGCCCCTAAGCCTTCCAAATTAATGAAGAGTTGAGAGGAACAGCTGCAGTTGAAATCTCACTGGGCTCCCCCTTTTCAATTTTCTAGGAATACTGTGAATTCATATTGTGTATACATTTCCACCAAGTTCTGTGTTTCTCTTTAAATTTTTATTTCAACTTTTTATTAACGCTGCTTTTAGGTCATGGCATGGTCAGGTCATTTACCAGCAGACTCTCAGCTTTAACTCAATTCTTTTGCTTCTGTGGGCTTTTTTGGCCATAACTGTGATATGCTTCTAGATGACTTATAATCAAATGAGTTCCACGGTAAATACTGATATCACATCTTTGTTCAGAATGCCCTCAGAATGCCCAGGGCTCCCTGCTTTCCTCATGCATGTTTTTGTCAAATTAACTTTGACATTCCCCAGATAACAGATAGCTCGCTGAATTTCAAATGGGATGCATTATGGGGCAGGAATTCACAAAGCATTTTACAGTCAAGGGTTTCTGAAAATAGGGGAATAAAACCAGGTAGAATGAACACTGTTACGTGGAGGAAAGGGTTTTAATCAATTACATAATTTGGCTGCTGATGATAACAGGTTGAATGAGGGAAAAATAAAATAAAATGAAAGCAACTCAAATTCATCTGTGAGCCACATATACCTGACTGAAGTAGTACGTTCCCGGAAACATCCTCTCTTTCCCTCCTTCCCCGTTTTCCATCAACTACTACGACTGAACTACATTCGGTCCTGCTGCACATGAAACATGCATGCCCTTCCTTTCCTCCCCCACTGGCTTGTTCAACCATTCATCATCTCCTGCCTAGACTGTTATCCAGTACGTCTGTATGTGAACTACTCCAAGGAACTAAGGTAGTTTAATTATGAGAACGTCTTTCCACTGAAATGAAATCTGTCTGCCTATATATACCTCATATCCATGGGTCTTAATACCATATTTTGCACCTTCATCCACCTATTACCATTGTCGAATATTTAAAGTTGTTGTCATGTTCTTGCCTGTGTCAGGATCCACCACCATGCTCATCTTTCTCCTCTCAGTATGCTTCCCCTTAAAATGGAGCACCCAGACTGGCAGGTGGCTTTACCAATATTCAACAGGAGAAGCCTAGTTCTGTCTTGGTTCTGAACACATAGGTACGAATGCAACCCAGATTTGCATAAACTTTCAGACACTGTTATTACATGCTCGATTCATACTGAGTTGAATTAACCAAATACCTAACCTCTTCATGTGGTCAGTCATTAGCCTCAGCTCTTATGATCTTTCCTTAGGCGGATGATCTTTATGAATTAGGAGCAAGAGCTGACTTTAATTCATATTGATTTTTGTCTCCTCTAGAAATTCATTTCCATCCATTATTCCAGAGTCTTGGTAAGATCAGTTACCCAGATAAGCACACTCTCACTAGGCACACATTTCTTCATTCTGTACTTAAATGCGATTTTTTTCCCATACATCTTGCTAAACTCAAAACACAAAATATCTGTGGCTTTCTCCTGTTCTACAAGCCTAATCATGCCCATTAAAAAAAAAAAAAAAAGGTAACGTGCTCTCAGTTTGACATGACTTATTTTTACTGAACTTATGTTGGTTCCTGATGACCTTTTCTTTTTTTTAACATTCACAATACATCTGCTTTAAAAAAAAATCTCAGCTGTAATATCCCTGGAGATTAATGCTCCAGCTTCAATGTCTCCATTTATCAGAATTCAGTCTATGCCCAGCTTCCACTCTAACCCCACCCCTTTTGAAAACTGTCACATTTGTCCCTCCCGCTACTCTTCTGGCACCTGTCCTGGTCCCCACATCACCTCAAGATGACCAACTGTGGTCCCATGAGCAAATTTATAAGCTCTTTTAATACCCTACTGGATACATAATTTTTCTAGTCAGGAAATTTAATTCTTTTGGAATAATTGTATTCCTTTCCAAAACTGTCTCGTGCAGCATGGACCTCTATAGCCCCTTACCAGGACTTGAGCCATTTCAATCTAAAGATCACCTTCATTAGCAGAAAAGACAAAAGTTGTAATATAGAAGCTGATAAGCTCTTTTCTTCTCTGTCATCTTGTACCATTAAATTGTTTTCCTCAGGTCTGGGACCCATCACTGCTTCTTTAAGGCCTAACATAACTCAGAATCAATCCTTTTCTCTTTCACTTATGACGCTAAGCATTTGTTCACAAGCCTCAACTCACTCTGCACTTTAGTTTTATTCACACTTTTTTAGTAATAATGGAAAAAAAATAAGATTGGAGTGTTCCAAAGGATTAGTGCTAATGCACAGAATGATAATTTGTTAGCACTCTGCGTTCAACTGGCTTTAGCTCGTCCAGCCTGGCTGGGCCTAGAAGCCTACTCACCATTTATGACTGTTTCTCTGGGAAAACACATCCTGCATTCCAAAAAAGTGACTCGGAAAGAAATTTCTGAGATCTTTGCGTCTTGGACTGCCTATTTTTGCTCCTACCCTCCAATCCTAACAAATCCACAAATGTAGCTTCTGAATCAGCCACATAAAACAGATGAGTAGGTCCCCCTTCCCCATATTCAGGCAAAGCACCATCACCTTTTTCTCTTGAATGCACAAAAAGCTTTCAACGCTGAAATGCCCTGTGAATTCTTACCACAAAAAATGGGCCAATTTAGCAATGCTCACTATCCAGTTTATCTTTGATATCATTTCTCTTTTTGAGTCTCCTTTTGCTAAATTAATGTTCTTTTGTTTGGTTCCCCCCACCACCTTTTAAAAAAATTTTTATTGGAGCATCGTTGATGTACAATGTTGTGTTAGTTTCAGGTGTACAGCAAAGCGAATCAGCTATACATAATTTTTCAGTTTCTTTTCTCATATAGATTATTACAGAATAGTGAGCAGAGTTCCCTGTGCTATACAGTAGGTCCTTATTAGTTATCTATTTTATGTATAATAGTGTGTATATGTTAATCCCAATCTCCTGATTTGTCACTCTCCCCGCCCCCCGCTTTCCCTTTGGTAACTATAAATTTGTTTTCAAAATCTGTGAGTCTGTGTCTGTTTTGTAAATAAGTTCATTTGTATCACTTTTATTAGATTCCACACATAAGTGATATCATATGATATTTGTCTTCTCTGACTGACTTACTTCACTTAGTATGATAATCTCTAGGTCCATCCATGTTGCTGCAAATAGCATTATTTCATTCTTTTTTCATAGCTGAATAATAAGTCCACTGTATATATGTACCACATCTTCTTTATTCATTCTCCTGTCAATGGACATTTAGGTTGCTTCCATGACCTGGCTATTGTAAATAGTGCTGCAGTGAACACTGGGGTGCATGTATCTTTTCAAATTATGGTTTTCTCCAGATATATGCCCAGGAGTGGGATTGTGGGATCATATGGTAGTTCTATGTTCAGTTTTTTTAAGGAACCTCCATACTGTTCTCCATAATGGTTGTACCAATTTACATTCCCACCGACAGTGTAGGAGGGCTCCCTTTTCTCCACACCCTCTCCAGCATTTACTGTTTGTAGACTTTCTGATGATGGCCATTCTGACCCGTGTGAGGTGTTACCACACTATAGTTTTGATTTGCATTTCTCTAATAATTAGTGATGCTGAATATCTTTTCATGCGCTTTTTGGCCATCTTTATGTCTTCTTTGGAGAAATGTTTCCTTTTTTAGTTGTGTTTCTTTTCCATTTTAGTTTAGTGAAGTTAGTGCCATAAAGTTACAAGGCAAAGCCACCCTATTTCTCTGTTTATAGATGGCACAAGAGTGTTAGTCCAAATAAAGAAATACTTGAAAGGAAGAGTCCTGCTTTATCCCCAGTCTTCTGGATCCTAAAGATCGTTGGAGTTTGAGGCAGACTTTGGGACTTAAGTTGGGTTGCTTGGGATTCACAAGGAAGACCTTGGACTGACCATAAAATAAACCTTATTCTCTCTCAATAGCCCCAGCACCAATTCAGTTGCCTCAGGGACGTTTAGACCAGAAATAACCAAAATGAAGTCTGGATTTGTGGAGTGGGGTGGGGGGAACAAACATGAAAATGGATCCTTGAGCCTACTTTGGAAGAAAACTTGACCAACCACTTTGAATCAAAACATGAAAACAAAAATCTGCAGACCCATAGGCAGTTGGCTCTGATTTTTCTCTCAGACCATTTCCACGTCAGGGAAAAGAAGTAAGATTGACGTTCTCCTGGTTCTATGTGCCACTTCCAGAGTATTACCCTCCAATGTTCTTGGAGGGAAAAAAGACAGTTCCATGTAGGTCCATGCAAGTAGAATATACCCCTAGAGTTTCCCAGAGCCTAGCATCTCCTATTTCCCAGCTGCTGCTCCTGGTTCATTGAAAATCTGGCCCTGGCTCACATTTCCCTCTCTGTTCCAAGTCCTCCATCAGACAAGAAGCACATCTGTATCCACAGACATGACCAGTGCACCTTGGTCCCTCAGTAAATTGATCCCTTATCTCCAACGGTCTCCCTTTCATGCATTAACTGCCATGGTCCCATCCTGGACCTTGTTATCACTTGAAAATCTTCCATTTCAAAGTCACTTACTCAAGAATCCCTCTTTCTGAGGACACCATCATCTTCTCATTTTACAGTGCCCTCAGAGGCCCCATGACTTTCTCTAATCAATCTGCAGATGCTCTTTTTCTTCCCTCCCCTCCTTTTTTAAGGTTACACTTCCCAGTTCAGCCTTTCAGTAACACTCTCACCAGAACTCTTTCCATCATGCCCATGGAGCAAAGCCCCGCCTCTGGCTGCAGCCCGCTATGCCCTTTCTCGGTGTCTGAGTGATGCCGGAGAAAGCCACAGCAGGGCAGCTTGGTATCACTGCAAATTCAGGCTCGTCAGCCCTACACGGGCCCTCACCACTGCCCAGAAAGCCCAGCACTTTTTCTAGGTTTCTCCAGGTCAGCTTGGTCCCCGCTGACCGGGTCCCTGACCTGGTCATGCTCAGTGTTCTCTTCACGCTCAGCAGCTGAGAATTGAAGCTGTCAGATGGGAACTCTCCCTCAGCTTCTCCCCATCAAGTCCATAAACCAAGAGCATCTGCCCTCCGCACCTGTGCCTGCCTGAGACGCTGCTCCTCCTACCTAATGAGGACTCCTCCACATCTACAAACCATTCCACGGCCCTTTTCAAGGCAGCTCTCTCCTCTGGAGCAGGGGTCCCCGACCCCCGGGCCATGGACCAGTGCCAGTCCTTGGCCCATGAGGAACCGGGCCACATAGCAGGAGGTGAGCAGCGGGCGAGCCAGGGAAGCTTCATCTGCCGCTCCCCACCGCTCCCCACCGCTCACGTTACCACCTGAACCATCAGCCCCCACCCCATCCGTGGAAAAATGATCTTCCAAGAAACCGGTCCCTGAGGCCGAAAAGGTTGGGGACCGCTGCTCTAGAGTCACCTGTTCCTCTCACATGGATCCTTCCTATCAACATGTAAATGTGTGCAAGTCTCTCCACTTGACAGAAGGTAATCATCCCTGGCCCTCATATTCTCCTCCAGTTTTCTCTCATTCACTAGCCCTTCAAACTCCTTCCTTGATAGAGAGGTCAGTATTTTCTACTTACTTTTCTCCTTCTCATTCCATAATCCACTCTAATCTAGATTAAAGTAGCATCCTCAACACTCCTGAGAAGCAGCCCTCTCAGAGGACACCAGTGACCTCAATGCCTTTTCTTTATTCATCTCACTCAGTGGTTGTCAAATGGGGACAATTTTGGTGGTGTCTGGAGATATTTGGTGATCACACCTGGGGAGAGGGTCCGTTGCATCTCATGGGTAGAGGCCAGGGATGCTGCTTAATATCCTACAATGCATAGGACAGCCTCCTACAACAAAGAGAAATCCAGGCCAAAATGTCAGTGGTGCTGAGCTTGAGAAATCCTGAGATGATGATCCCTACGCAACACCTGAAACTGCTCATCACTTCATCTGTTTCTCAGCTTCTATCCTCTCACTCTCCAGATTTTCCTCCTACCTCTCTGGTGTTCTCCTTCTGCAGCCATCTATTGATTCTTGAGTCATTGCCCCTTATTCCTTGGAGATTTAAGCCTTGGTTCACTGTTACTTCGCCAACACACTACTCCTGACATAATCCTTGGGGCTTTCCTTATCCACATATATAATCCTTCCCACACCCTGCCTCAGCCCAGAATTCCAGTGTTCATAGCCCAGACCTGGTCTGTACCACTTACTACTCCTCCCTCAGTTATAAACATCTGACTCTCCACTACCACCTCCTATTTCTCCAGCTCATGCTCTTCAATACCCCAAACTCCCAAAATTACCAAACCCCACTAGGGTAGAAATCTATTGATCCTATTGCCCCACCTTCCTCATGTCTGTGGTCCTCTACTCTTGCAAACACCCTGCAACTCCCTTACCCTTGTCTTGCTTTGCTGAACTGACCTGGAGAAACCCCAAAACAAGTAAATCAAACTCTGCCTGCTCCACACCTACTCCCCCAAGCTGGACTGAAATGGGAAAAGCAACTAACCTCAAGTGGGCTCTTAGGGCTGCCAGGCAATCATGTTCCATTACCCAGTGCATTCACTCTCAGATGACTGTCTCATACCTTCTCTCTCTTCAGATCTCTTCATCTCTCTTCCTTCCTCAATCTTAGCTAATGGCTTGTTTCCCATTTCATTGATAAATGAGAAGCAGCCAAGAAAAAACTTCAACAAGCTCCTACTAGCAGATCTATTGATCTAATTCCACCTGGGTCCTAATACACTGGCTTCCCTCCTACTTCTAAGAATGAACTGTCTCTAAAGCTCTAGGTGGATGCCCACTTCTCCTCCCATAAGGAAGAGATTCCATCCCCTTCTTGCCCTCTCAAGGTCATCACTCCAGAAATTCTTCCCCCTCACGCTCCTGCATTTTCAAAGTTTCTCAAGTTTCTCTCTCTACTGGATTATTTCCATCACTTTACCAACAACCATTCCTGCCATCTTAAAACTAACTAGATAAATTTTAAAACTCTTTTCAACCTAACGCCCTTGCAGATAATACCCCCTTTCTCTGTATTCTTGTTCGGCAAGAATTTTTGAAAGTGTTATCTAAATGCCAGTATCCCATTCCTCTTCTCCCATTCCATTTTGAATCCTCTCTAATGAGGTTTTGGGTCCCAGCACTCAGCTGAGACCTCTCTTGTCAAGGTCTCTGCCATATTGCTAACTCCAACCTCCCATCCTCATCAGCAGCATTTGGGCATTCCTTCCTACTTTATACTTTCTTCCTTTGGCTTCCAGTACTCTCCTTGTTTTTCGCCACCTCACTGGTTCCTCCTTCTCAGTCTCCTCTGCTGATGCTTCCTCCTCTCTCCCTGACCTGTAAACATTTGAACCCCCCAGAGCTCAGGCCAGGCTTTCTTTCTGATTCATCTCACCCTCTCCCTTGCTGCTCATCTCCAGTCCCATAGCTTTAAATACTGTTCGTGTGCTGACAACTCCCAGATCTCTAGCTAGATCCTTCTCTTGAACTTGGACTGAATGTCTCAAGCTTGACATACCCAGAACAGAATTTTGGTTTTCCTCTGAGTAGTCTCCCTTCCAGCTGTTCCTTCCATAATCTTCCAGGTCAAAAATCTTGGGAGTCATCCTTGATTGCTCTTTCTCGTACACCTCACAGCTGATCTGTCAAAAAATCCTGTTGGTTCTACCTTCAAAACATACCGAGAATTTGAGTATATCTCACTGCTGCCATAGTTAACACTCAGGACCAAGCCACCACCATCTCTCGCATGGATTCCTGAAAAGCCCAACAGACCTTCCTGCTTCTGCTCTGTTCCACCATACTGTTCTCACAATAGCCAAAGTGATCCTGCTAAAATTAGGTGAGGTCAGGTAAAGTCACCCTTCTACTCAAAACCCCCCAGTTTATCTTCCCAAGGGTTACCCTTGAGAACTAAAATATTGCCTGCCATATCAGTAAACAAAGGTTGTTGCTTCACATTGCAGCCGCCTGGACGGTGAGCGCTGAGGGAACTCAGGATGGAGACAAACAGGCTGCCCACTGCCAAGCTCATCTAGCAGTCAGCTGCTGCAGCCACCCCCATACAATGCACCTGAGGAGACTGGCCCCCAGATAGCTAAGGTGCATCTCAAAGGAGTGATTTCAGTGAGCCCAGACTCTTGCACCTTCCCATACATAGAAAAGCACTAAATTCCTTAACTTGAGATGTCTGGTTTTCTTTTCTTAACAGTAATCCTTTGATGTTCTGACTACCTGGTCTTTTGTTGCAAAAACTTCTATATATCCTGGCCTCCCTCCTTGCTTCTTCGGAGCAGTCTCTCAGAGTTATTTGAGGTGTTGTCTCCCAGGCTTGAAGTCCTAAGAAAGTCCACCAAATAAAACATAACTCTTAACTTTTAGGTTGTGCATTTTTTTCAGACAACACCCTCAAATAACTTCCCAGCTCACTCAGAGTAAAACCAAAGTGTTTACAATCGCCTATAAAGTCCCCACTAGCTACTATTCTCACTGCCCTTCATTCTACTCCAGTCACATTGGTCTCCTTTCCCCAAACCTTCCACAAACTCCCACCTCAAGACCTTTGTTCCTGTTGTTCCCTCTGCCTGGAATGCTCTTCATCTAGTTTTCCAAAGAGCTTGCTCCAGCATCCCTGCTTCAGGCCTTTCCACTGATCACCTTCTCAGTGAGATTTGCCCTGTACACCTTGTTGAAAACTGTAAGCAACTCCCTCTGCAACACACACATATAATCCTTCCTTTATTCTTCTCTGAAGGATTTACCATCCTCTGACATGTTGTGTTTTATTTATTTTGTGTTTTATGTCTCCCCTACCAAAATGTAAGCTCCACACGTGCAGGGATGTTTTCTGTTTGTCCACTATAGTGCTTAAAATAGTAGACATCAAATAAATATTTGTTGACTGAATTAAGATTTTAGCTCTTTCTTCAAGGTCACATATATTTTCATCTAGTTAAAGACAATCAAATTTGAATTTCAGGAAATCAACTGTATTCTCTATTAAGCAGTATCTTCTCTCAAAAAGGGAGCCAGTTACACAAAATTCCAAATGGCATAAGAACTCTTCCGACCTCCTTCTCTCTGCATAACCATGAGTGCTGAACGAAGGGAACATATTTGCTCCACTTTAATCCTCATCTTCCCGAGTCTCTTTTCCTTTTCTAAATCCTGAGGTTTCTCATCATCTTCCCTGGTTTACCCTGTCGTAATCCTAATATTCTTTTGCCAGCCCAAACTCTGTCTTATTACTTACACCAAATTTGGTAGAAGGTAAACAAAGGGAAACATCATCAACTGGCATGAGACAAGAGGCTATAAGAATCCTCCTGTCTCTAAAAAGCCCAGGGAGTCATAAATAAACCTCAAGTTCTGGAAAGGCCAAAAGAGAGGGTATTATTATCGAGACTTAGATCATAAAATGTAATTCCTTAGCCTTCTCTTTCCTTCCACGTGTTCTCATGTTGACTGCAGCCTGGTTTCTATCCAGCTTGCTGCAAGCAGATTCACCGTTGCTAGATCAGAATTCCTCCCCATACCCCATCCTTCACCCTATGTATACTCAGGCAATCAGACCCATGTGAGTTCCTGGGTCAGTGCCAACAGAGGCAGGGTTTCTAGAAAGAGCCTTGACCACTACCCAACATTTCCCCCTACTAACCCCTCAATCCCCAGGTTTTTTTCTACTCCCTGGGGCTTGGGATCAACCTGGGGTCTGCTGGGGCAGTCATGCTGGCTGGGTCCCTGCAGTGACGCCTAGATCACCTTTGCTCTTAACTACATCTGGGACTGGGAACACTGGTGGAAGCCTGGGATGCCCTACATCTGTGCTGCCATTCTGCAGGACCATCCCTATATGCTCCATCACCATGTGGATGGCTCCCCATCCTTGGTTTTAACCAGCTTGGCTAGTGCTGCAGTCTCTACTTCTAGTCTGAACTCCTACAAGTTTACCTGGGTCTCTGGTACTCAGTTCCCAGCCTCACTTTGGTCAATCCCTTTCCTCAGAGTCTGATACCTGTCCTCACACACCCCATCTACTTTCAGGGTCCGTGTCCCAAAATGATGGTCACCAATCACATGGTCCCGAGCATCCGACCATGCCACCATTTCCTCGACAAGTCCCCTCTTGAACTAACTGCTTTGAAAATTCTAATGTAATGAATTACAGTTCATTGGCACAAGGGAACAGAAAATGTCAGAGACGATATCAATGTCAGAGGAAAAAACCAGCATGGCGCTGTACACCTTAAACTTACACTGTGCTATATGTCAATTATATCTCAATAAAACTGGGGAAAAAACGGCATGGGAAAATGTTCAGAGTAAAGCATTAAGTTAACAAAGCAGGTTATAAAACAGATTTTCATTGTGCTTAAACAAAAAACTGAACCACGACAGAGGTGGTTTCCCACCATAGTGAGATAACCAAGGGACTCTCGGTAAGGTCAGCCCTTAGCCAGGTCCCTTTCACCTTGACCCTCACCCACACATGCACCTCACCTCGGAGTGGGTCTATGTCTAGTTTCAACATGTTCCCAGCTCCTCACAAGCTTTGGGGTGGCAACAACACATGCACCTATGTTCACGTCTTCATTCACCTTTTAACATGTCAGCATGGTTTGGCTAAACTCACCCACTTCAGTCCACAGAGTGGAGCAGACAGTGGGGAGGGGCAACATGTGATCACGGGACAAACTCTGCCCTGCAAGGTGGCCGCTGTCTGCAGGCACATGAGGGATTCACAACAGCATTTCTTTACCCATGATTTATGTAGACTACACGGCAATATTTTGTCTGACTAGTCATACTACACACCTGAACTGGGAAGGAAACCTTTAATGTACTTATCATGCCATAACGAGCACCGCTCTCAGGCCTTGTTTCAAACGAAAGAAAAACAAATTCTGAAGGAAACAAACTAATAATGATAAGGATTTTGTCCTCCCTCTTGGCCAAACTATATAGATACATTCTGTTGTACAAAAACACTGGGCTCTTCATCCTTCTAAAATCTGAACTATTTGAGGATAAGGCCTGAGTAAACATGGTCTATGCCTTGCTTTATTTCAGTTCAACTCAGCAAACTGCGGCTGGACCTTCCGAAATGCCACCCGGAGAAGAACAGAAGACTGATTATCCAGTTCCTTTTATTCTTCTCTCTCTTTTCTGTTTCCAATTTTGCTTTGCCTTTGGGCTCTTTTTTTTTTTTTTTTGGCATATACATACTTAATTTATTTTTTATTTTTTATTTTTGGGGGCTCCTTTTGCTCCCAGTTTTGTACTGTTGTCCCTGTTTCTAATTTAAGATTCTGGTTTGGATCAACTTAGCTGACTTTGTCCTGGCATGTGCCCAATCCGCCTCCTCCCCGACTGCAGCCACCCATTCTGACCGATGCTGTAACTTTCTGCCTACAAAAGAGGCTTCCCTTAAATATCAGGCCTGAGTTCCCTGAGTACCCTATTCTCAAGGCGGCTTCTATACCTCCTGTTTGTTTACCATGGAGACAGCTCAGGAAACACATGTTTACTATGGAACTGGGAGTACATGGGCTACAGTGATGCTGACAAGAAAACACAAGCAGATATGTATGTGCTACACAAAGATGTGGCAGGCAATGATCATCAGATGTGTGAAAATTTATAAAGCACAAGAAAATCACAGATTCCTCCCTGAATTTGATATGAACACACAATTAGAGAAGGATAATAACCAGGATATAGAGATCTGATATCAACCACACAAATAAGGAAACTGTGATGAACAATTTCAGCATCGGGGCTTCCCTGGTGGCGCAGTGGTTAAGAATCCACCTGCGAGTGCAAGGGACACGGGTTTGAGCCCTGGTCTGGGAAGATCCCACATGCCGCAGAGCAACTAAGCCCGTGCGCCACAACTACTAAGCCTGCACTCTAGAGCCCGCGTGCCACAACTACTGAAGCCCACGCAGCTAGAGGCTCTGCTCCACAACAAGAGAAGCCACCACAGTGAGAAGCCTGTGCACCACAACAAAGAGCAGCCCCCGCACAGCAACAAAGACCCAACGCAGCCAAAATAAATAAATAAATAAAGCTATTTTTTTTAAAAAAAGCAGTTAGAAAATAACAAAACAGAAAAAGGTCAGCTCCATGAGTCTGTACCAATATCATACTCAAACGTGAAATATCTGTGTCAATTCTACTTTGGGGCTGTAACGGCAGAAGTCAGAAAAAACACAAAGCTGCTCTGTTACTTTAAGATGCAGGAATATTGGTTAGCATTCACAACTTTGCTTCGCCGAAAATCTCACTGAATATAATAGGGAAGTCATTGAATACTATGTCTTTCCATTATATCCAAGTGATTTTCACAGTAGGCAATCTGCTAGTACACCACAGGAGTCCCACACTTTGAAATAAAATGGCATTGTGGATAGAATCTCATGTGCGATCCCTTTTCAGTCCAGAGACGTGCCTAGTTTCCTTACTCTTGGCTGAATTGAGGGGACAATCCATAAAGAGTGTGTAAGAAGAGGGAAAGCACATAATGAGGTGGTTTTTTGTTGTTTTTTTTTTTCCGCTATCAATAATATAATTGTGCTCTGCCGATTACTGGAGTGGCGACTATACATCATATTTTGAAAATAAAAAAAAAGATTTTTCCATTGTTAAGTTGGTAGACAAGCCATTTGCAGCAGGGGGCAAAAATCAGTAAATCTAGGTGGATCCTGGCATGCTTTCCTTACACATCTGGTGCAATAACATGGTATAGGAATTAGAGACACACTTCTTCCCATCATCCTCTTCAAATAAGCCTAATATAAAATCTATTTAGTAAGGACATTCTCCACCAGGCATCGTATGTGCTTAATTTCCTTTAAACAAGGCATTAATAAAATCACAGTAGCATCTAATAAGATTTTTGATTCCTTGAGGGTAGGAATCATGGCTAATCTTTAATGAGTCTAATTTAGTGAGAGCACTTAGTTCCCTTCTTAGCAGAAACAACCAATAGAATATTCCTAGCCCTACAAGATGTATCCATATAGGTTGTGTTACTGAGGCTCCAAAATGAAAAAGGAATTGGACTGGTCAGTGTACCTGGATGTGCTCAGTAAAGACTGGTTTCCAGAGTTTTTGACAGCAGAAACTGGTAGCAAGGGTATCAATGAATAAAGGGGGAGTTTCAGACACACAGTGCTATTTTACTGCAGAACAAGTTCCCATTTGCTATTACAAGCAGCGTGAAGAGCGAGCTTACAGTGCATGATGCCAAGACGCTGTAGTTCAGGAACCTGCTCCCCAGAGGACGAGACTTTGCACAGAGAGTCCTAACAGCGAGGCCTGTGCCAGATCTAGAGCCACTGAAGGCAAGAACTCATTTAAAAACAAAACAAAACAAAACAAAAAACCCCTTTCTCCACTTTGTGAGAAACCTTTAGCTAACTGATACAAATTTAAGATAGAGTGGTAGTACTCACAAACTCCGGGGTTCGGAAATCCTGCTGACTTTCCAGTGATCCAAAACCGGAGACAATTGTCTGTTCAAGGTTTTCCAAGACTGAAAAGAAACAAAACAACGAATAAATAAATGAGCATGAACTTCCGTTGGCTCACATAGTTTTTTTTGCTTTTAAGTCAGCATTGGCTTAACTATTTTTAGCGTCTGGCACACTTACAGGTTGACATTATTTAAGGCTTTTGGCTATAAGGACACTCAAAATCTTCAGCAGCTATTTCATCTACTGGACAATGCCACACTTGTAGGATATTAGGTCCTAAAATGCTCTAAGGCTAGATCTACCATGGAAAATCACTTAGCTTCCACATGGAAGGACATGGCAACTAAATGTTATAAAATTCCAGCTCAGGAACACTTTAGCCTATTGATGTTCTTTTTTCTTCCACATGTCAGGGAACTGATGTGGAGTCATTTTAGGGTAGTAATCTTCTGTTTTAAAATCTGTTGCCTAGCACTATCTAACAGAAATATACTGGGAGCCAAACAAAATATTCTAGTAGCTACATTAAGAAAGAGAAATAGGTAAAATTATTTTTAGTAGTAAGATTTATTTAACCTGATATACCCAGATTATCATTTCAACATGTGTGTATTAAATATAAAAAATTATTAGTGAACTATTTTACATTTGGGGGGTACTCTTATACTCACAACACATCTCAGTTTGGACTAGCCACATTTCAAAAGCTCAATAACATCATGGGACTAGTGGTTACTACACTGGACAGCACAGTATTAGAGGGATAAAGGAGCCAAATGTAGAAGGTGGGGTGTTCTGCAAGACACTAGTCTCCTCTTGTAAACATGTTCCTGATGTGAATAAAAGGGACTGTTCCAGATTAAAAGACACTAAGAGAACAAAACAACAATTTGCAGTGTGTGGTTCTGGGCTGGATCCTGGTTTAAACAATCCAGATGTAAAAGACTTAAAAACAAACTGCAAAAATTTGAATACTGATTAAGTGTTGGGTTATATTAATATCGATAAGTATAACCATGTAATTTTGGCCATGTAGAAAAATGTTCTTAGTTAAATAAATTTACATAAATAGTCAAATATTATTAAGCATTTAAATAAATTTAAATAAATATTCTCATTTAGCAACAGGTCCAGCCTCTTCAACAAATCAACGACATGAAAAAGGAAGACTGTTAGAGATTTAAAGAGCCCTACGGAACAGAACTCCAATGTGTGTTTTTTCCTACACCACTGAACAATTAATTCAGTTCTGACACGATCTACCTGAAGGTAGCATCAGATTCCACAGTTTATGGGCTCAAGACTGCCCCCATTTCAGATGCCAATTGGAAGTCCATGCTGTCACCTGTGCTTCTGACCAACTGGCTATAAATCGGAGGTTCCCACCACCCTCTCCTCAGGCTCAATTAATTTGTTAGAGTGGCTCACAGAACTCAGAGAAACATTTATTACATTTACCGGTTTAGTATAAAGGATGTTATAAAGCAGGGGTCCCCAACCCCCGGACCACGGACTGGTACCGGTGCCTGGCCTGTTAGGAACCTGGCCGCACAGCAGGAGGTGAGTGGCTGGCAGGTGAGCGAGCCAAGCTTCATCTGTATTTACAGCCACTCCCCATCGCTCACATTACCGCCTGAGCTCCGCCTCCTGTCAGATCAGCGGCGGCATTAGATTCTCATAGGAGTGCAAACCCTACCGTGAACTGTGCACGCGAGGGATCTAGGTTGTGCGCTCCTTATGAGAATCTAATGCCCGATGATCTGACGTGGAGCTGAGGCAGTGATGCTAGCGCTGGGGAGCGGCTGCAAATACAGATTATCATTAGCAGAGAGGTTTGACTGCACAGAGACCATAATAAATCAATTGCTTGCAGACTCATATCAAAATTCTATCAGTGAGTGGCAAGTGACGATTAAGCTGCATCTTACGGAGTAGACTGGACACAAGCAACACACTCTGGGTGTCACTGTCTCCCATCACCCCCAGATGGGACCATCTAGTTGCAGGAAAACAAGCTCAGGGCTCCCACTGATTCTGCATTATGGCGAGTTGTATAATTATTTCATTATATATTACAATGTAATAATAAGAGAAATAAAGCGCACAATAAATGTAATGCCCTTGAATCATCCTGAAACCATCCCCCGCCCCTCCCCCATCTGTGGAAAAACTGTCTTCCACGAAACCGGTCCCCGGTGCCAAAAAGGTTGGGGTCCTCTGTTATAGAGGATACAGATGCACAGCCAGATGAGGAGGTACAGGGGCAAGGTGTGTGGGGAGAGGTGCAGAGCTTCCATGCCCTCTCCAGGCGCCCTGCTCTCCCCACAACTCCACGCGTTCACCAACCTGAAGCTCTCCAAACCCTGTCCTTTGGGGGTTTTATGGAGGCTTCATTACAGAGGCATGACTGATTGATGATCAGTGGCCATTGGTAATTGATTCAACTTGCCCCTCTCCCCTACCCCGGGGGTCAGGGGGGTGGGACTGAAAATTTCTACCCTCTAATCACTTGGTGGGTTCCCTGGGCAGCCAGCCCCTCTCCTTTGGTTACCTAGGGGCTGTCCAAGCACCTCATTAACATAACAAAGGGCATCTTTATCCCTCTCATCATGTTGGAAATCCCAAGAGTTTTAAGAAAGGAACTCTGTGGGAATTCCCTGGCGGTCCGGTGGTTAAGGCTCCACACTCTCACTGCTCCAATCCCTGTTTGGAGAACTAAAACCCCACAAGCTGCGAGGTACAGCCAAAAAATAATAATAATAAATAAATAAATAAATAAATAAGGAGCTCTGTGACATGAACCAAGGAAGAACAAATATATATTTCTTATTACAAATCACAATATCACAACAACCATTAGCTATATGTGGTACTCAGCTGGATCCTAACTTGAACAAACCAGCTATAAAGGTTTGCTTTTATCAAAACTAGGGATAGAAGGTTTGTTTGTATTTATCAAAACTAGGTAGACTGAGTATGGAATAAGCATTAAGTTATGGTAAATTACTTTTAATTTTATGAAGTGTGATGTTAGCTTTGTAGTGACTTTTTAATTGCATATTAATTTTTTTAATCCATTAGAGGCTTTCATGAAAGAAGAGACTAGGTTCCTATCAATACAGAAAAATTCCCTTCAGTGGCCCAAAAGAAAGCTGGGTATGTATAGGTGAGAGTTATGAGATCTCTAAGTGATTGTTTAACAAAAACAAACGATCAGCCAACGACTCAGCTATTTAGGTTTGGCACATCACTAAGAAACATCCCAGTACCTGGACTAGACTTTAGGTTCACTCAGAATCTTGCCCACTAAACTCATATCACTGTAAGCCTATGAACTGCAAGAAAATGGCAGTAGAAAAGAACACAGACAAGTGATTCTAATGCTTCTGAAAAACTGAGTTCATCAGAGGACCCCTAAATGTGAACCAAAACAGAAACAGGAAAGAGATGAGGTGAGCCATGGCTTGCAGAGCTGCAACCAGAGCCGAAATTAAGGTGCTTGCCCCTGAGAACTCCAGGGGCCAGGGGGCGACAGCAAGTACTACACAGCCTGTTACATTCACCAAGTACTGCACAGTCTGTTACACTCAGGGAATTGTAATAAACTGTTTATTCCAACATCAGAACAAGTTGTCCAAGATAATTACATTCTTGCAAGCCACCTTTAAAACTTGCTAAAATGTGTTTATACTAGTGGCTGTGAGGGTGGGTTTTAAATTGGTGTTTTGCAGCTTGGTTTCCAAGTAAGAAGAAAAGACCTTTTTATAGCAGTAAGATAGATATTGAAGAAGTTGTATCTGTGGTGCTTACGATTCACTTTTTTTTTTCCTGGCAGAACTAGCAAGTCAGTGAAACATAATACTGCAGGTATTTTTTTAAACGAGTATTGTAAATCTGATGGAGTGACTTGACTTTTGCATCTTATCTGGATTCCTTTATAAAGAGATGCCCAGGGCTTCCCTGGTGGCGCAGTGGTTGAGAGTCCGCCTGCCGATGCAGGGGACGCGGGTTCGTGCCCCGGTCCGGGAAGATCCCACATGCCGCGGAGTGGCTGGGCCCATGAGCCATGGCCGCTGAGCCTGCGCGTCGGGAGCCTGTGCTCCGCAACAGGAGAGGCCACAACAGTGAGAGGCCTGCATACCGCAAAAAAAAAAAAAGAGATGCCAGTTTACCTATTATGTATCTGGGGTCAACAGATGGGACAGAGCTGCTGTTGTTGATTTTTTTTTTTTTAATGAAAGGATAAGCTTAAGAAATTTTGCCTAAACAGAGTTGAGAAAGAAGGTGTATTGCCCAGATGTTCTACCAAATTAAAGGCATCTATACAGCTTGACAGGATTTGTGAGAGAAAATATAGAACTATTTATAATTTTAGTTATTCTGTTGGTAATGGAAACTAATAGATTCACTGGTTAATGTCAACACAAAGTAGAAACTGTAAATTTGAGTGAATAAAACAGAAATGGCTTAATTGAAACATCATCCAGGTAGAACAAAGCTGCAGCTGTTGCTCTCATTACCTAACACAGTACTGAGAAGCAAACGATTTATGATGCTAATATGATAATTATACTTCCCTACTGAGGGGCTCCAGTTACTGTTTGATATTCTCATTTCTGGTAATCTAACACAGTTGAAAAATTCATTTCTCAGCAAAAATAAAATAGTCAAAATCTAGGTGACACTTTGAGGGCTTTTTAATAAAATAGCTGCAGAATCAGGAAAAAGATTCTAAAAAGGCAAAAATGTCCATTTAATTTTCTTCTTTATATAAGTCATTTTAAAATGTAATATTTTGAAATGCATTTTTAGTATTGCCATAATACCTCACTTTATACTACAGAAGTACCACCTTGAATGACACCATGATTAGCTCATTTAATTTTGGCACTTGGAATATAAAAAGCATGTGGGTACCTCTATGTTATCTTGTTCATCACAAAGCTGCTGAGAGAACTGAAAACTGTTTATTCAATGAAAAATCTTTGGTCCTGACATGTTGATATAATTTTGTATGGATGCAATGTGAAAGTTCAATTGGAAGTCAGGTTCAACAAACATTCATTGCCTAGTTTATACATATTTTGCACAGTCATTGTGTTCTTAGGCCCTGGGAATACCAAGAAGAACCAGACAAAGTTCCCTCTTCTTGAGGAAAGGAATTTGAGACATGATAAATCCTATTTTGAGGATAATTAGTAAGTGCTAGGCTAGACAGACTAATGGAGTATTGTAGGAATACCAAAGAAAACACTGTATACACATATACCAACTGGTTTACTACAGGCAAAACTCAAATAATTGAGGCTTTGGTCAAAAGAAACTCACTATTTACTTTTCCTAAATTTAACAGTAATTAATCACATAACAATTAGTTTAAAATGAAAGAAAGAGAAAAAATATTTTTAAAACTTTATCAAGGCAGTTACTATAGTAAGGTTAAAGGAATAAAGTCACTGGTGGTACTAGTTCTGACATACATGAAGGCCCCAATAGAAATGTCTAGAAGTCCAGTCACATTAATGGGTTAATAAGAGAACAGCAGAAACCTCACCAGAAAGTTGCAGTTCACATGATTACTTGTCTATCAATTAGAAATGGAAATCATCCCAACTGCAAAATGGAGAGATAAGTTCTACAGCAAAGATGATTGAGATTTACCTAAAATGGGCAATAAAAAGAGCCATTATCTACATTTTATAACTTAGATAATCTATTATCCATCAGAAAACACAAAATGACCTCTCGGGAACGTCATGGGTAAGGCCCAAAGACTGCCTGATAAGCAGTGCCCAGTAATAAAAGTAATCAGAATTAGGCATCCACACTATATCTAACTTACAGCATCAGTATGGCAGGTCATTGGGTCCAAATGACATCTTCTTTATGGTGACTGGTTGTGAATGAAATGGTCAGAGGCATAGCAAGTATATGAGAGACAGCAGGTAAAAAGAGACCATGGCCTGGTGCAAAGGGCACTGTGCATGGATTAAGGGGATTGATTGGGCTGATCTGCAACTTAGTTGCATGATCCTGAGCAATGACCTATTCTCAGTTTATCTGAAACTAGTTATAAAATTACTTTCCCTGGTTATCTTACAGGTTGTGCAAAGAATACAAATGATAATTCAAAATCATGTTGAAAAAAATAAAACACTATCTAAATACAAATTAAGTTCACGTACATAGAACATAATCATATCATATAGTGACATGGAGAAATGTAAACAGAAATTTCCTGAGGGTGTTATAACATGCCTGGCACTTCTAAAGGTCTGATCTTACTTAATCTGCTTTGTATCCTCGTTTTCACAGATGATGAAAAATTGGATATCATTAGTTGCCTGAAGTCAACCACTAGAAGTGATACAATGGCAATCTGAATCTGTCTGACTCCAAAACTGGACATCTTTTTGAATTCACTAATGTCTCCTAAGCTGCTCTAAATAATTCCAAGGGGTCCCCTGATGCTAAATATAACTTGGTAAGGAATTAAAATAGCACTGTAAGTCAGAAAAGTATTAACAATAGACTAACACATCTTGAAAAACAAATAATGAAAAAAAAGCAGTGAAATTTATTGGTATAGTACTCACAATTAGAAGAATTAATGGAAAAGCTCCACAAAATAAACAAACCAATACAATATTCTGACAAGTGGCTAAAGATATTCACATGTCAAGGATGGAGCTAGGTGATATGAGTACAAATACCAAGATGAAGAGGGTATAGAAACTGTCCTCAGGAATCCCATGATCTAGTGAATGTACAATTAAAGAAGTGTTAAAAGAATGGCCCATATTGCCTTAGTAATGAAGATATGTTCACATATCCAGATTGGGCAGGATGTCTAGTGATCTGCCAAGCATCCTATACCTATACCTATACCTCTCTTCTCCCATTGGACTAGAAGTCTCTGAAAACTGGATCTCAGCATATATCTAATGTTTAACCTGAATATCAGCACTCACCAGCCACTATTTTTAAAGCAACCACACATTTGGACCACCATTTACTGTCACTCCGTAATTTCCAGGTATCATGTGGGCCTTCCCAGTCTCACTCGCCACACCACCTAAGGCTAAGCCTATACCCCACATGTCGCAACATCCTATGATATCATATTTGGTCTCCAGGTTCCAGTGTCTCTTTCTCTGGCTTCAGTTTTACAGGATCCACTGTAGTTTGGTGACGGGAAGGGAAAAATCGATTTTCCCTATTATCCAAAGGCTGTAAACTTAAAGATTATAGGCCCTGTAATATTAAATGTGATTCTAAAATGGGTCCAAAGAGTCATTATTAATGAAAATAAAGTTAATAATGAAATATAAAACACAAAGACAGGAGAGTTCCTTTCAAGGTTAAGACAGCTGTGTTTTACTACCCAGGGCAGTGGACTTGATTCATAAGACCTCTACGCAGTATAACCCTGTGGCTTCAGGCACATCACTCAACCCTAAGTTTCCTCATCATTAAACCCTCAGTTTCCTCATCATTAAAATGTGGATTATAATACCTACATCAGAAAGTGGAGAATAAATTAACTGACACATATATAAAAGTGACTCGATGACTGTTAAGTACTGTATAACTATTGGGTACTTTTTTTTTTTTTTTTTTTTTGCGGTACGCGGGCCTCTCACTGTTGTGGCCTCTCCCATTGCGGAGCACAGGCCCCGGACGCGCAGGCTCAGCGGCCATGGCTCATGGGCCTAGCCGCTCTGCGGCATGTGGGATCCTCCCGGACAGGGCCACGAACCCATGTCCCCTGCATCGGCAGGCGGACTCTCAACCACTGCGCCACCAGGGAAGCCCCAAGGGTACTTTTTTTTTAAACTTCATTCTTTAATAGATTTTGGCATCCTTTACCTTGTTAGGCACCCATTTTTCCCTCTGACTTTTTACCTTGACTATCCCTACCATTCATTCCTTTTATAAGAAAATGAATTTAAACATAGAAAAAGATAACATTAATTCAGCAAATATTTTTGAATGACCTCAGTGGCCTAAGCACTGCTGGCTACTACTTTCAATGAAAAGAAATGTGAATCAGGAAATGTTTCCTCGCTTTTCTGAATCTGGATGGATCAGTCTCTTACCACAGCTTGCTACTGACATATAAACTAAACTGTGGCATTCTCCTCTAATCATTCCGGGAATGCAAATTCCAAATTGAATTTGATGGTTTCTTTTAGAGTTCTCTGTTTTTCTCATCTTCAGAAATACAAAAGTATGCTCTCTCTCTCATATTTCTGGAAGTGAAAAAAATAGCTAAAGTGGGAAGAAGGAAAAAAGCACTCATGAATATGTCAAATTTGTTAGGGTAAGAACATTTTCTTTCTTTTTTTTTTTTGGACTCATGACTAGGACCCAGTACTACCCTTCAAGTAATTTAGAATATAAATATTTTCCCTACATTATGGTAAAAACTGTCTTGTTTCAAAGGTGCCCCCTGTTGTATCTGCCTTCTTGATTAATGTATTAGCATTGATTCAACCACCTAAACTACAGCTGGGGCCATTTTTGACTTTTCTCTTTTCTCCCACTCTTGATATTTGGTCAGTCACCAAGCTTTATCCTTTTTATATTCAATCTTATCCTTAGTACATTCTATCTGGAATGCACCTCCCCTCACCACCATTTTACCCTTTCTTTTTTTTTTTCAATGTCACCATTTATGTACCAGGTTAAGTTAGTTGCCTCAACCTCACATTCTTATAGCACTTTGCAGGTCTAGTAAAACCTGTCATATCACTACGAAAGGTGTCCAAACACTGAACTGTGAAAAGCACAATATATATCACAAACCTACCAGATTCTAACTGAATTCATTAGTTCCTTTTCGTCTACAAAAGTTTTTATTATAGTAACATATATAAATCATAAAAGTTGCCATTTAAATCATTCTTAAGTGTACAATTTGGTGGCATTAACTCTGTTCACAATGTTGTATAACCATAACCACTGTTTCCAAAATTTTTTTTTTAAATCACCCCAGAGACTCTGTAACCATTAAGCAATAACTCCTCATTTCTTCCTCCTGCTAATTCGTAGTAACCTCTAATCTACTTCTGATCACTATGAATTTGCCTATTCTAGATATTTCATATAAATGGAGTCACATACTATTTGTCCTTTTGCTTCACTTGGCATAATGATGTCAAGGTTCAGCCATGTTGTATTGTGTATCAGAACTTCATTCCTTTTTCTGGCTGAATAACACTCCATTGTATGGATATACCACATTTTGTTTATCCATTCCTCTGTTGATGAACACTTGGATTGTTTCTACCTTTTGGCTATTGTGAATAATACTGCAGTGAACAATGGTGTATACGTAACTGCTTTAGAGTCTCTGTTTTCAATGCTTCTGTGTATATACCTAGTAGTGGAATTGCTGACTCATGCAGGATTTTGACGTTTAGCCTTTTGAGGAACCACCAAACTGTCTTCCGCAGTGGCTGCACCATTTTACACTCCCATAGGCAATGTATGAGTGTGTCAATTTCTCCATATCTTCACCAATGCTTGTAATTTTCTGCTTTTTAAAAATTCTAGCCATCCTAGTAGGTGTGAAATGATGTTGTGGTTTTGATTTGCATCTCCCTAATGACAAATGATGCTGAGCATGTGCTACTGACCATTTGCAGATCTTCTTTGGAGAAAGGTCTACTCAAGTCCTTTGCTCATTTTTTACCTGGATCGTTTGTCTTTTTGTTGAGTTGTAGGAGTTCTTTATTATTCTGGATATTAAAGCCTTATCAGATATATTATTTCCTAATGTTTCTTCCACTGTTATTCTTTTCACTTTCTTAATAATATCCTTTGTTGCACTAAAGTTTTTATTTTGATAAAGTCCAATTTATCTATTTTGTTTTTGTTGTCCATACTTTTGGTGTTATATCTAAGAATCCACTGCCAAATCCAAGGTCATAAAGGTTTACCTCTATGTTCTCTTAACAGTTTTATGGTTTTTGGCTCTCATTATCTAGGGTTTTGACCCATTCTGAGTTAACTTTTATATGTGATGTGAGGTTGGGGTCCAACTGCATTCTTTTGGCATATGGAAATCCAGCCGTCAAAACAACATTTGTTAAAAAGCCTCTTCTTTCCACATTGAGTGTACTTGGCACCTTTTTCAAAAATCAATTGGCCATTTCTGGCCAGTTTCTGAACTCTCAGTTCTATTCTGTTGGTCTATATGTTTATCCATGTGCTAGTATCACACTTTTGATTACTGTAGTAGCTCTCTGGTAAGTTTTGAAATCAGTAAATGTAAATCCTCCAATTTTGTTCTTTTTCAAAATTGTTTTGGCTATTCGGGGCCCCCTGCAATTCCACCTGAATTTGAGTCAGCTTTTTCAATTCTGCAACCTTACCATTTTAACAAACATATTTTTAAAATTTTAGATTTAATAACATGAACAATAATCTTAAAACTGAAGTCTAATTTTTATTTAATTTTACCAATTTGGTATTGTTTTTTAAAAACTTGGCTAAGAGTTGATGTTCTATAAAGGACAAATGGTATTAGTTATAGAAGTATGTTCCAACAACATCTTACAATGCTATCACTATCACTTAGCAGTCCAATTGGTTCAAGTCTCTTAAGACTCCCAGAGTTCCTAGTGGAACACCACCCTGAGTCTGAAGTTGGCTATGGCTCAGCTGAAACTTGGTCCTAGTCACTGATCTGTCAGTTTCCAGATTATAGTGATTATACATGTACTGGGGATGAAAGAAGACACCACACTTAAATTTCTATTGTCTTTAAACTCAAGGCCAGAGTAGGCCTGATTTCACAATCAGTTTTGAAAGCCTAGGAGGGATGGGAACATAGAAATACAAGGAAAAAACCACTATAGGTCCACATTCCCTTATCCAAAACCTTTGATGCCAAAATGTTTGTATTTCAGAATTCAGAACTTTTCAGGATTCAAAAAGAAAATAATTCTTATCTGTATATATTGTATATTACTATGCATCCTCAGTGGGGTCTGGGACAGTACCTCTTACTCAACCATGGTCATGTTTTGCAGCCAAAAATGTGAACACTCTAAGTGGGATGAATAAAAAATATAAGTAGTCTCATGATGTTTGAGGTCATGTTTTTTTCATCAGATCTGTCCCATTTTGTAACATGAATTACCAAAAAAAATTTTTTCTAGCACTTTTTGGATTTCTGAGTTGTAAGGATTCATGAAAGTTTAACTACTAAGAATGTATTTTGCACACAATAACAGGAAAACTCTATTACAGCAGCTTGTCATATATACACAGAGCAAAAAGCTTGAGACTGCCTTAGAATGCAAGACTAAGAAGGAGGGACCCCTAGACTTCTATCCCTTCTCAACATCTCACAAGCTGAGTGTTTAGCAAACCAGTAATCAACTACAAATAAACTCTAACCTAGAAAGTGAACCCTAAATTTGCATAAAAGGAAAACCAGAATTGATATATCATTTTTAATTATCAAATGGACAGAAAATAGTTATTAATACCTAATATTAGCAAAGATGCAGGGAACACGTACAGATATTGCCAGTGTCAGCTTGTGTAAGTTTCTGGGTAGCAATTTGACAAATGTAGCAAAAGTTTTAATATTAGTCATACCCTTTGAATTCATAATTCTATTTGTAGGAAACAATACTTGCTTTCTTAAATCAACTAGGATACAGCTATATGATAGCACATAATGCAATTATTTAAATTAATTTTGTAGGGAATGTTCATGACAAGGAAAATTTTTACAATGTGTTTTAATGTGAAAAAGTAGATTATAAAACTAGATTATAGTATATACCCAAAATAATTGAAAACAGGAACTCAAATATTTGTCCACCTATGTTCATAGCAGCATTATTCACAATAGCCAAGAGGTAGGAGCCATACAAGTGTTCATCTACAGATGAATGGATAAACAAAACATACAGTGGAATATCATTTAGCCTTAGAAAGCAAATTCTGACACCTGACAACATGGGTGAATCCTAAGGACATTAGGCTAAGTGAAATCAGCCAGTCATAAAAGGTCAAATACTATATGAGTCCACTTATATGAGGTCCCTGTGTAGTCAAATTCAGAGAGACAGAAAGTAGAATGGTGGCTGCTGGAGGCTGGGGGAGGGAGGAATGGGGAGTCTGTTTAATGGGTGCAGAGTTTCAGTTTTGCAAGATGAACAAGGTCTGGAGATGGATGGGGATGATGGTTGCACGACAATGTAAGTGTATTTTATGCCACTGAACCGTACACTTAAAAATGTTTACAAAATGGTAAACTTTAGGTTATGTGTCTTTTACCACAATGAGAAACAAAGGGTAGTTTAAAAAAGTCTGCTAACAATTGTGGATAAGGCAGTACCAGGCAGCAGGGGCTGGGGGTTCTTAGATAAGCAGAAACAAGGTCTGTGTCATGCTCTACCCTCCTCAGTAGAAACCTCTCTAAAGTCCATAACCCCCGTTGGTGCTGGTGAGTGTGGAGGGCTCTTGTGGCGCTTGGGCTTTTATCACCTTGCCTGTATTTTAACTCTCCCCTTTGCCATGAGCCATTTTCCAATAAACTGAAGAGGATATAAAACAAACCAAAAAACCCTATATATACTGCATGATTTAAAATTTGTGTGGAGGTAAAAATAAACTTAAGCAAAAGATAATGGGTGGCAGAATATCAAGTGTTTTTATTTTAATGCTTGTCTATGTTTTTCAAATTTTCTACAGTGAACATATACAAAACACGAACATGTCAAGAAACATCTCAGTCTTAACATGCTCAGACCAAAGTTCTTGACTTCTCCCCTGCACTCTGCGTTCTCCCCTCCAAAAAGACTTGCTATGCCCCAGGTCTCCCCCATCTGGGTAAGTGGCCCCCAAATCCACCAAATCAATCAGACCAAAATTGTTGGGATTGTCCCTGACCCCTTTCCCTCATACCTCCACATTCAGTTCCTCAATAAATCCCATCAGTTGAATTTTCAAAATCTACCCAGAAACCAGCTACTTCTCACCATTCCCATAGGGTCTAGATAATAACAGATAATAATTACAGTACTTAATATGCTCCAGTGCCTGTTTCATAGCTAAATTCTTTTTATATATGAACCCATCACATCCTCACAACTGCCCTATAAGGTAAAGATAAGTACTGTAGTTGCCTTTATATCACTGATGAAGAGACATAGAGAAGCCAAGTATTTTGCCCAAGATCACACAGCTCACGAACAGGAGAATCCTAATTTGAACCCAGGAGCCCATAGGCTATGCGTGTACCTACTATATTACACTGGCCTTGGGTAGCTTGCTCTCCTGCAATATTCAAGTCTCTGTTCAATATCCCAGCCTCGGAGATGCTGCCCCTGAAATCCTAACTTACACAGTCCCAGAGCAGAGCCCCTGTTCTCTGTCACCTTGCCCCGCTGTACTTTCCTTTAGCATTTAACTAATAATTACTTACTCATATATTATGTGAGTTCTATGTGGGCAGAGATTTTGCCTTGTTTGTAGCTGAATCCCAAACACCTAGGATAGTTCCTGGGCCAAGGCAGGCACTCTGCAATTCTCTGCTGAATGGCTAAACGGATGCCTGACTTCTCGAAGGCTGGCTGCTGGAGTCGGACAGACCTGAATTCAGAGCCCAGACCCATCACTTCCTAACTGCGACCTTAGGCAGCTTATTCAACCTTTCTCTGCCTCAGAGTCTGCACTGAAAAATGGGGCTGATTGTACTTCCTCTCAGGGTTGTTTGCAAGAAGAGACGGTCTGTGGCATGTAAAGTGTTCAGCATGGTACCTGAACATAGTAAACACAAGATAAGTATTAGCCATAAGCATTACAGAGTGAGAGGGGAAAAAAATGTTATTTTTGAACCTTCCTGAAGCTCTTTTCAATTTCTAAAAAGGAGTATAGCCTTTGGAGTATGTCAAGAAATAAAAATGCTGACAGCAGTCTATTAAATGTTCCGTTGTATCAAAAATTAGGAAAGTGTATGTAAATTCAGTCTAATACTGAAAATGAAGAAAACTCAAGAAATGTAAATCCCATTTTTATGCAGCCTCTACTGTATTAATATTTAGATATTTCTAACTCATGCCCATTACTTAAATTTTGAATGTGTGGATACATTTTTCAAGCCATCAGTTAAATAACGGACTGAGACTACAAAAATTCCTTCCAAATGAATCAGTTTTAAATGGTTCAGGATATTATCTTAGGCTACAGAGAACTGAATGCCTACACCATGAAAGTGATTTAAATTCCCATTCCAACAGCCCATAGTGCTGCAACTGTGGGATGAGAAGATGGGAAAACCAGATGAGAAAATAAAGGGCAATCCCAGCAACACAAGCCTCCTCCTCCTCCTCCTTCACCTTTCAATAGTCCAGTAGCCTCGGGGGACTGCTCAGAAGTGGGGCACCCAGACCGTGTCCCCGGTCCCAGTCATTCCCTTCTGCTAAAAGAGTGGCAAGGGTCATGTGCTATTAATAGGTGGCTGTTTGACGGAAGCTCAGATTTTGGATGTGAAGGGGGGAATCATAGCATGAAACATCTGGCCCTGTGCCCCAGGGTGCTGATCTCTTTCTACAGGACTGCAGCCCTCGTAACAAGTGTCCCTCTAAGATGGTCCCAGGGATGTGGATAACTCCAAACCATTATTCTTAGTCTTCTGAGCACAGAGTTTCTTAGCTGTGAATATAATGCTTTAGAAGGTTTGAACCCATGTTATTCGCTCCACAGAAAAATAACCATCTCTTCAGGTCTCATCTTTCACTACGCTCTGATTGTGTAACTTGAAATACTAGTTCAGTTGCCAGCTAGTAAGGACCTCCTACTACTCTCCCCAGCAGATGGCGGGGGGCCGGGGGGGGCACGGTGACAGAGGAGGCAGGCAGATCCAAACAGGAACATCCCATCGCAATTTGGGAGCACTTTCAATGGGTTAGAAAGCCATTTCTTTTGGAATTCCATCAGGGACTTCAGTCATGTGATTATCCTCCAGCTGGCCAGAGGCAGCTAAGGCAGTTCAGGCATTTCTCCGCTAGAAAATACCACAAAGTACTTCTTAAATTGAGATTTCCAAAATAAACAGATCATCTGAACCTAGCGAAATCACGTTAGAGATGCAAAGTATTTAAATGTTCTCAAAATATTAAAAAAATTTAATGTGCTAATTGTAGAAATCATAGTACAAATGACTGCCTCTCCCTAAGCAGTGAATAATAATCCTGAGACTTGTTCCAGGATCAGATGTCTTAGGTTACTGGTCCTTTGTGAGTTTATCTCATGCCTGCTTTTGTCCTGGTCCTTCCTGTCCCTGTACCAAGTTTAGGTAAATATAAGTTTATATAAGTTAATTATTTCACACAAAATAACACCTATCATTGGGACTTCCCTGGTGGCGCAGTGGTCAAGAATCCTCCTGCCACGGGTTCGAGCCCTGGTCCGGGAAGATCCCACATGAGTGGAGCAGCTAAGCCCGTGTGCCACAACTACTGGGCCTGTGCTCTAGAGCCCACGAGCCACAACTACTAAGCCTGCGTGCCACAGCTACTGAAGCCCGCAGGCCTAGAGCCCATGCTCCACAACAAAAGAAACCACCGCAATGAGAAGCCCATGCACCGCAATGAAGAGGAGCCCCCGATCGCCGCAACTAGAGAAAGCCCGCGCGCAGCAACAAAGACCCAGCACAGCCTAAAATAAATAAATAAATAAATAAATAAATAAATAAATAATTTTAAAAAAATAATAATAATACCTATCATTTATTTAGCATGCAACGTGAGCTAAGCACTACAGCTGGTCTTGGAGATATAAAAATAGCCATGAAGACATTGGCATGTAAAGGCTTTAGGTAAATAAACATACACGTGACGTCCAGTGAAAACAGATGCCTGCACGGTGCTGGGGAGAAGAAGAAGAGATTCCCGAGCCAGCCTGGCTGGGTTTGGAGGAGGCTGCCTCTAATACAAGCCCTGAAGAAACAGGAGACCATCTAAGAGGCGGCTCTGACAGGAAAATCCAGACTGGAACTAACATAATGACGGTAGTAGTGGGATGAATAGAATTAGATGAAGTCCAGTGATATTAAGGCCTTAGACTCAACAGGCTGATTGGAGAGGAAGGTAAGAGATGCCTAGACCAGGAGTCCTGTCTGACCTGGGCATCTGGGGTCACTAAGCTAGAAGGGGCTTTCAAATCTCCAGCTCCTCCTTCACCAATTTCAGTAGGAAACCTTAACACTCTATTTTGTAGAGAAAGTGGAAAACTAGATGCTTTCAGATGGAAAAATCACTAAGTTCCACTGCCAAATCAACCAAACTACATTCATTTATTCATTCAACCAACAAGTATTTTTCAGTACCTGCCATGTGCTGGCACAGGGCAAGGCTCTGGGGATGCAGAGTCGCTGAAGACCTTGCCCTCCCCCGACTCCTTTACCCTGTCCACCCTGCTCAGACTAGAGCCCCCTCCCATGCCTTGGTTTCCATTCTCAGTGGCCTTCTCATGATTGAACATTCAGCATTTTTCCCCACAACTTCAATCGACTATTTGCCCCTTATTGACATTTTTCATGCTCAAAATTCTTCCATCTTAAAAAAAAAAAAAGCCCCTCTCCTTGGACAATGTAAGCAGGATCAAAATGTCAAATGTGCACACCCTTTGTCCCCACAATTCCACTTTAGGAACTTATTCCACAGAAATTCCTGTACACATATGAAAGAAATATGCAAGTAATATGAACAAGTATGTTCAGAGTAGCATTATGGGAGAGAGCAAAAATGTCTAAATAAAACTCAAACATCCAGAGAATACTGCAGCATAATAGAATACTGGACATCTGCTGTATATAGCCAGATGTCTAAAATATACAGATAAGAATACAAGCTTTAGCAGACTATATAGCAATAAGGCCAGTTTTTTAAAAGCAAATGTGTAAAAGTGTGTGTATGTGGTAGCACATGCACAGAAAAACCTTGAAGGATGTGCCTCAACTTATTAACAGTGGTGATAAATGAGGGAATGTGATTATGGAGGTTATTCTCAGTCATATTTTTTTTTTTTTTTTTTTTTTGCAGTACGCGGGCCTCTCACTGTTGTGGCCTCTCCCGTTGCGGAGCACAGGCTCCGGACGCGCAGGCTCAGCGGCCACGGCTCACGGGCCCAGCCGCTCCGCGGCATGTGGGACCTTCCCGGACCAGGGCACGAACCCGTGTCCCCTGCATCAGCAGGCGGACTCAACCACTGCGCCACCAGGGAAGCCCTCTCAGTTATATTTTTTAATGTTTAAAATTTGTATAGTGAGTACATATTGCTTTGGTAATCAGAATAAAATAATATAGGTAAGAAGCTTTCATAAAAGGAAACACAAGTTTACCAGCCTTTTCCACTGCATCTACTGCATTATAACATAGTCCAAAATCCTTGCTACTACTGCCAGGGCTCTAGGTGAGCTGACACCCCTCCAACAGGGATTCAGCCTCTATTACCCAGCACCCAGCTCCAGCTAAGGTCATGCATGACTTGCACACAGATAAATCTAATGTCTGTGGGGTTTTTTTGCCTTATTTGACATCTCAACAATTATAGACACATGTGACCATGACTTCTTGTGAAGGCTCTCTTCCCTTGCTTTCCTTTCTTGGAGGTTCTTCCATCTTGCTGGTCTCCTCTGTTGGCACCTCCTCCCTAACTGAACCTTTACTTCTAAAAATATTCAGGGCTCTACCCGAGGCCCACCCCTCTGTAATCTACCCCATGGCATCTGCTAACACCTTTAGGCTAAAGCTTCCAAGTGCATCATTCTATTTCAGATATCTTTTTTGAACACCAGATTTATACATCCAACTGCCTATGTGATGCTTCCACTTGGAAACCTCACAGCCATCTCAAATGCAGTGTTCATATAGGGCTTATGTTTACACATGCACACATGTGTACACACACACACACACACACATACACCTCTATTCTTTCTCCATTATTTCCTATTTCAGTAAATGGCACCACCGTCTATTCAGCTCATCAAGCCAGAAACCTGGGTGTTCTCCTGGACTCCCGTCTCCCCCTCATCCCCACAGCCGACACTCACCATCCTACAGGGCTCTGTACTTCTTGATTCTGTCCTCCTCTCTCACCTTACACTGCCAAGCCCCCAGCAGCCCTTATCTGGACCATAGCACTCATCTCCTGACCTGCCAGCAACTTTCACCCCTCCCCCCCTCAATCTTTTCTCCCTTCAGCAGCCAAAGTGACCTCTGAAAATGCAATTCTGACCCAGTACTTTTCTGATTTAAACGCTTTAGTGGCTTTCTATTAAGAATCAACTTTCAAATTTATGACAACAAGCATGTGTTGTTTCTGTAGTGGCGCAAAATAAGAACAATAACTTTTAAAGAAGTCCAGTTAAAAAGAGACTGAAGCATGATGAGAGCAGGGGTTATGTCTATTTAGTCTGATGTGTAGACCCTCAGTGCCCAGCCAAGGTCTCTGCACACAGTTGACCCTAATAAATACTGACCGACTGGATAATGAATGAATGAACTAGATACAGCAGAACCTAGGATGGCCATAGAGTTGAGGATGGTGTATTTTTGTTTGTTGTGTTTTCTTTTGTAAGATTAAATATGTATTCACATGATGTATATTACATATTCATACACACATGCGCATATTGATGGACAAGGGTGAAAGAAAAATACAGAGGAGGGATCACTGATGGAGAGAGGCATAGGTAGAGGGGTTAACCTCAATCAGAAAAGCAAAGATGGGGACTTCCTTGGTGGTGCAGTTGTTAGGAATCCACCTGACAATGCAGGGGACACGGGTTCGAGCCCTGGTCCAGGAAGATTCCACATGCCGTGGAACAACTAAGCCCATGTGCCACACCTACTGGGCCTGCGCTCTAGAGCCCGCGAGCCACAACTGCTGAAGCCCTCGCGCCTAGAGCCCGTGCTCCACAACAAGAGAAGCCACCACAATGAGAAGCCCACCCAAATAAATAAATAAATAAATTTACAGAAAAGCAAAGATGAGTGTAAACAAAAATTTACATGTGCATTACACACACACACATGTGTCTATAAACACACACACACACACACACACACACACATATATATTTTTTTACAGTACGCGGGCCTCTCACTGTTGTGGCCTCTCCCATTGCGGAGCACAGGCTCCGGACGCGCAGGCTCAGTGGCCATGGCTCACAGGCCCAGCCGTTCCGCGGCATGGGGGATCTTCCCGGACCGGGGCATGAACCCGTGTCCCCTGCATCGGCAGGCGGACTCTCAACCACTGCGCACCAGGGAAGTCCCTATTTTTTTTTTTTTTTTTTAGAAAAGGAGAGAAAAGAAGTTGAGGCAGTAACACCCGAAGGTTTCCATTTCCTCTCTGGTTTAAGAAGATGACCTACTAAGATGAGGGAAAAGCGTGTGAAATAAGAACATGAGGAAAGCAGTGAGAGTTGAAAATCATTTCTGTGATTGATAAGAGCTGGCTAGCTGTGTGGGGTTCAGTTTCTGTTCTGATGATTTTTTCCTGAGCTCTGCAAATGCTCGAGACTCTGCTTTTCTTTCTGGCCTCCTGCTTCTAAGACAATAGTTCCCCAGAGCCAGTAGTAGAATCAAGTGTTTCACAATAACCTAGAGAACTTTGACAAAATGACTCCTACGCCCTACCCCAGGACATTCTGTCCTAGTAACTGGGGGAGGGGTGGCTCTCATTGCTCTAAGAAACCTCACCTTTGTCTCTGAGCCACAACTCACTGGCCTCACAGACCACATTTTCTCCTTAGTCACTGTACTGACCACTGCTGAGCACACTGGGTGAGTGATCACACCCGCCAGTCAAAACCACAGTGGCATGCAACGTTCACTCCGTCTATCCATCTAACTGAGGAACAGCAACATGGAGGAGAGAGGAAACATAGATGGGCTATTATCTACTCACACATGGCTTGGATGGGAAGGACATATTTCCCGGTGGGGTACAACCTAGATAGCCATCCCTGCCAGAGGGTAGAAGGGAAAAAATAGACCTCTTTCTATATTATCTTTCCTGTCTTTCTGGCTCAAAATGAACACTTTGTGTAGTTATGAGAACATGAATCCAAGCATGCTTTGGAGCTGAACTGCTAACAGATGAAAATAGCCCAGAGGGGGGGAAAAATCAGAATTTTTAACTGTTTAACAGTTTCTTGTTCATGGAATATGGGCTGCAATTTTACTTGAGACTTTAAAGGTGTCAGTTATAGAAACTGACTGACAAATACAAGAAGATGCTTACATTTTGCATTTCTTCAGATGGCTGCTGAAATTTTGTTTCCAAATTTGGTGTTCAGTTACACATGATTATTTATTTAGAAATAAAACCAATTTGTGGATACAAAGAGACCTTAAAATTGTCTATTTCACTTCCCTGGCCCTCTAGATGAGGAAATCATGATGAGAATACTCAGGATTAAGTGGTTTGCAGCAAATGTGGGAATAGACCCCAAGTCTCCTAACTCCGGGTCCAGAGAACTTTCTACCGCACTCCACCCCACCCTGACTGTAGATAAGGAAAGAAATGAATTTGGTGAAAATGGAGATTCAGAGCTTATGTAGAAATCTGTTTCACAAGTGTGATCAAATGCATCATAAACAACAATTATTTAAAGAAGTACTAGACACATGCATTTAGTTCTGCTCCCTCCTCAAATCCAAGAACATAAAGAGATAAAGACAAAGAGAATAGAATTAGAGATAGTAACACAATTTTAGAAGATGGAGAGCAAATAGACCAATGGCAAATGGCTGAACAGACTGGAGAAAGCTCAATCCCAAACTAGGACCACCTAGAAGCAACTCCATTTAAATTATAAACCCCCAAGAGGCTGAGGGTGGTGGCAACAGTTTCCTCTGGAAATGGTGGGGAAGGTGGGGTGGAGAAATGGCTGAAAGTCTGTTTAAGAAGTTTAAGACCCCCCTTGGGACTTCCCTGGCTGTCCGGTGGTTAAGATTTCGCCTTCCAATGCAGGGGGTACACGCTGAATCCCTGGTCGGGGAGCTAAGATGCCACATGCCTCGCGGCCAAAAAACCAAAACATAAAACAGAAGCAATATTGTAACAAATTTCATAAAGACTTTAAAAATGGTCCACATTAAAAAAAAAAACTTAAAAAAAAAAAAAAGAAGTTTAAGAACCCACAGTACTCTCCCTCACTCCTTGAAGACAAGTGATTGCCTCCAAACCCCCAGGCCCCACCTACAAGAAGACTGGAAATGTATTCACTGAAAAGAGCCAATAAAGGATCTTTGGACTGAAGGAGTCTAGGCATAGTTGGGGAAGGGGATTCCATACTGAAGAGATTACACAGAAAATTACTGCTGAATGGAGAGGCCCCCAGTCTTCTACTTAGCTTTCAGACTAGTCGTATTTTCTCTGGGGAATCAGAGAAAAAAAAAAAAAAAGACCTAAAGATACTAACAACAGGATTTCCTAAACAAAACAAAAACAGCCCAGCCAGGTCCCCCTAGAGTGAAGCCCAGAATTGCCAAACCCCATCCACTATCAAAGCTAATCTAAAACAGGAGGGAACAGCAAGACTTTCCAGATATTAAGGTAAGCACCTAACAGAGAAACAGCAAAACAACTTAGAGAAGAGAAAAATATCACAGGAAGAAATTAAAAAAAACAAAAATAAAAAATCTAGCATCTTCAGAAATCCGAGAAAAGCACATCCATGAAATAAGGACAATATGTTATTAAAGAGAGAGAGAAATAGAGAATAAAAGAGCTCATAGAAATTAAAATGAAGGCAGATTAAAAATTCAATAAGTGGCTTGAAAGATACAATTCAGGAATGTCCAAGAAAGTTGAATAGATGACAAAGATGGAAAACAGGAAAGACCGAGAGATTGAGGGCCAATTCAGGACAGCAAATATCAAATAACAGAGTGTTCATGGTCAAAGAAAATGGAGGGGAAGACGTAATTTCCAGAATCAAAGGACATCTTTCCCCCAGAACTAAAGGACATTGTTTTCCCTTTAAAGAAAGGACAGGAGTGGGGATGCGGGAGAATGGGGTTTCCATAGTAAAAAGGCCAACTGAGTTTCCAGCATATAAAATGCAGATAGACCTACACAAAGGTACATCAATATGGAACTTCCAGAGAAAGGTTTCTCACATGAAGAATTTTAAGTCAGAATGACAGGAACTTCTCAAGAGCAACTATGGATGGCAGAAGCTTCAAAATTCTGAGAATAGGTGACTTCTACCTTAAAATTATAAACTTAGTTAAGCCATCAATTAAAAGCCAGTGGAGAACAAAGGCAATGTCAGACCTGCAAGTCTCAAAAAATTACCTCTCACACCCATTTTTCATAAGAAACTGGAGAATGTGCTCCACCAAAATGAAGAAGTAAACCAACAAATAATAAGTCATAGTTCCAGAGACTGATGGCTCCAAAACAGGGTAGGCAAAAGGAGACCTCAGAAGGGCAGCGAAGGGGAAGCCCTAGCTGTTTTGGGGCTGAGAAAGCAACTGAGACAGAGAGATCAGAAGGCTCTGGAGAAATTTGCCCCAAAATATGAATCTGGTAGATTCTCTATGTGGTTGAGTAATTTAGAGAGAAGATTTACAGCTGGGATAGAGTCTGAGGTTGACTATTCATAAGTACATCAAGAATTAAGAGATTTAAAAAAAAATCAATATCTGCTGGGTAGTCTTGAGAGGAAAAGCAATCAAACGATATTACAGGGCTCTTCTGTAGATAGTATTATACAGTTATAATAAAGAAAACACTGCATATTGATCTCACCAAAATTACAATACAATTACAGTTGAGAGCGGAGTGGTTGGAAGAGTTTGTGTGAGGAGGGGAGAGGGGCAGTGGTAGATGAAAGGGAGCTAAATACTCACTTTTTCAGCAACAGGTAACTCCTCAAACTAAAAAAAAAAATTGATAAGTAACAACACAGTATCTTAATTAAAGATATAGAAGTAATTACTAAAATAATCAGCTAAAGTTGAAAACACATGCCTCTGGAGAACAGAAAATGAAAGGGGAGATGTTGCTGTTTTTCATAACGAATCTCAAAGTAATAATTTTCTAATTAGATAAAATGCTAAAATTATACACAACTCTGACAAAAATAAAAGCTTAATTTTTTCCCTTTTTAAAAAAAATGTGGGCGTGAACTCATGTTAAACATCTCATGGGCTTCCCTGGTGGCGCAGCTGTTGAGAGTCCACCTGCCAATGCAGGGGACACGTATTCGTGTCCCGGTCCGGGAGGATCCCACATGCCGCGGAGCAGCTAGGCCTGTGAGCCATGGCCTCTGGGCCTGTGCGTCCGGAGCCTGTGCTCTGCAACAGAAGAGGCCAAAACAGTGAGAGGCCCGCGTACCACAAAAAAAAACTCATGATATGACATGACACTTATCAACATTAAGAATCCCTGTTCCACACACTGTGACATAAATCACAGCAAGATCCTTTTTGACCTGCCTCCTAGAGAAATGGAAATATAAACAAAAATAAACAAATGGGACTTAATGAAACTTAAAAGCTTTTGCACAGCAAAGGAAACCATAAACAAGACGAAAAGACGACCCTCAGAATGGGAGAAAATATTTGCAAATGAAGCATCTGACAAAGGATTAATCTCCAAAATTTACAAGCAGCTCATGCAGCTCAATATCAAAAAAACAAACAACCCAATCCAAAAATGGGCAGAAGATCTAAATAGACATTTCTCCAAAGAAGAGATACAGATTGCCAACAAACATATGAAAGGATGCTCAACATCACTAATCATTAGAGAAATGCAAATCTAAACCACAATGAAAAAAAAAAAACTACAATGAGGTATCACCTCACACGGGTCAGAGTGGCCATCATCAAAAACTCTAGAAACAATAAATGCTGGAGAGGGTGTGGAGAAAAGGGAACCCTCTTGCACTGTTGGTGGGAATGTAAATTGATACAGCCACTATGGAGAACAGTATGGAGGTTCCTTAAAAAACTACAAATAGAACTACCATACAACCCAGCAATCCCACTACTGGGCATATACCCTGAGAAAACCATAATTCAAAAAGAGACATGTGAAACATGACTCAAGAAAAGAGTCATATGAAACAATGTTCATTGCATCTCTATTTACAATAGCCAGGACATGGAAGCAACTGAAGTGTCCATCAACAGATGAATGGATAAAGAAGATGTGGCACATATATACAATGGAATATTACTCAGCCATAAAAAGAAACGAAATTGAGTTATTTTTAGTGAGGTGGATGGACCTAGAGTCTGTCGTACAGAGTGAAGTAAGTCAGAAAGAGAAAAACAAATACCGTATGCTAACACATATATATGGAATATAAGAAAAAAAATGGTCACGAAGAACCTAGGAGCAAGATAGGAATAAAGACACAAAACCTACTAGAGAATGGACTTGAGGATACGGGGAGGGGGAAGGGTAAGCTGGGACAAAGTGAGAGAGTGGCATGGACATATATACACTACCAAATGTAAAATAGATAGCTAGTGGGAAGCTGCCACATAGGACAGGGAGATCAGCTCAGTGCTTTGTGACCACTTAGAGGGGTGGGATAGGGAGGGTGGGAGGCAGGGAGATGCAAGAGGGAAGAGATATGGGGACACATGTGTATGTATAGCTGATTCACTTTGTTATAAAGCAGAAACTCACACCATTGTAAAGCAATTATACTCCAATAAGGATGTTAAAAAAATTAAATTAAATTAAATTAAATTAAAATAAAATTTAAAAAAAGAATCCCTGTTCCAGCACCTACTATGTGTCAGCGTCGTGCTAGATGCAGAAGACACACAGCTAATAAAGCAGAAAAAGTCTCTTTTCAGGGAACTTACATTCTATAATAACAACTAAGCATAAATCCTTTTAAAATAATTGATTCTGCTTAGTGATAACGAAATAAGGTGGTTATGATACAGAATAAGAGAAGGAAGTATTTTGGGCAGTGTGGTCAGAGGAGGCTCCCTGGCGGGTGATATTTAAGTTGAGACCTGAAGGATGAGACAGACTTGGCCGTGCAGGACTAAAGAAGAACATTGCGAGGGGGAAGGGGTGGCAGGGAGAGCAGGCCAAGGGTTCTGAACCCTTGGTGTGTTGAAGGACACGGTTAAAGGAGGTCAGTGTAACTGAAGAGTTGAAGAAGTTAGAGGCTGGGGAATAAAATGAGGCTGAAGAGGAGGCAGGGGGATATGACACACGCACTGCCAGATAGGCAGTATGTGGCATCACAGCATTTTAGAGCACTCTGCTGTGGCAAGAGCAGAAACAACAGACCAGTTACTAGACACTGTTGAGATCCCTCATTGAAAACCTACTAACAATGAGTCATGCTGTCATCAGCAGCAGCCCCCCACCCCGTTTCCTGAAGATGGCACTTGCTCCCTGGATTGGCAGTGAGCAGAGGTCCCAAGAAGGGCTTGTGCCCCAAACAGCTCCCACAGGGCTGCCTGAGACCCCACCTTGGGGCCCGTGTGGCTTCCTTTCAAGTGGCGTCTCATGGAGGGCAAGAGGCTTTTCACTTGGCAAACCCAGTGTTGGTGCAAAGACCTGAGAGGTGATGCTTGTGAGGGCTCAGAGTGTGGCAGAGCAGGTACAAGTCCTGCCTTCCCCTCACGCTGTGTGACCTTGGGCACATGTGCAACCTCTCTGAACCTCCATTTCCTCATCATATTGTGACGATGAAACAAGAGGACAAGTCTTCTCAGGAGGCTTCTCAGACCACTGAATCCTCCCCCCACTTCCCCTCCCCCCAAATCTATATAATTTAGCTATGCAAAAAAAAAAAAAAAAGAGTTGGCCTACGACAGTAGTAGTAGAGATAGAGAAGACAAATTCAAAATATATTTTAAAGATAGAACTAAAAGTACTGGGGCAAAGGGGGACAATGAAGGAGAAACACAGGATGACACCCAAGTTTCTGACTTTGGAAACTGGCAAGATGGTGGTGCCATTTACTAAGATGGCCAAGATGGGATGTGGGAAGGCAGATTCAGGGAGATGGGATACAGAAGCAAAACAAGACTTCCTCCTTGAGCATGAGACATCCAAAGAGAAGTCAAGGAGGCAGTCAGATGTGGGGTCTGGAGGTCAGAACAGGTCACTGTTGGACACATACATACACTGGGGAGTCATCAGCTCATCGAGGGCATGTAAAGCCCTGGGAACAGATGACCATGTAGAGGAAGAAGAGGGCCTAAGCCACATCCTGAAGAACTCTCCACATTCAGAGGTCCCCAAAAGAAGAAGACGCCCGCAAAGGAATAAGGAACGGCCAGTAGGGACGGCGGAAGCCAAGTTAGGAGGGAATTTCAAGAGCAGAATGGAAAACTGTGCTAAAGCTACTCAGAGACCTAGTAAGACAGGATAGGAATGCATCCATTGGAGGCGGCAACACATAGGACTTGAATGACCCTGAGAAACTGCACAAGAGTGATGGGAAAAGATATCAGACTGTCAGAGTGAAGAGAAAATGAGTAATGAAAAGCTACAGTACATCTAGACGGTTTAGAAATTCTGCCTTAAAGCGGGGCGGAGAAATGGGGTGAGAGACAGACAGGGATATTAGGGTGTAGGAAGATATTTGGCTCTTTAATTTTTAATATAGGGGTACCAGAACATTAATTCCCTTATTCCTTCAGTCGTTCAGAAAATACGTATTAAACACCAGCACAACACCCTTAGGGAGCTTACAGTCTACCAGGGGACAGAGGCAATAAACAGATACTCATATACTAATTTCAGGTGGGGAGAAATGCGTTGAAAACAAATAAAGCACATGAAGGGGATACAGAGTAACAGTGATATTTTAGATGAGTCGGGGGGCTGGCTCAGAGGGGGTGGCATCTGAGGGAGAACTAAATGAAGTGCAGGAGCAGGAATCCTAGACAGGAAGGGGTTGGGAGGTGAGAAGAGATGGACAGGAAGATATGGACAATATTCTTGGCAGTGGGGGGCAGCATGTCAGGGCACAGAGAGAGGCCGGTATGTCTGGGGCACCTCAAGAGATAGGCAGGGTGGGAAGAGATGGGGACAGAGAGTTAGCAAGGGCCTTAAATACAACAGGGCTGAGAGTTCGAACTGTATACTGTTTGTAGGGAATCCAATGCAGGTCATATAAAAGTCTAACACAGGGCTTCCCTGGTGGCGCAGTGGTTGGGAGTCCACCTGCCGATGCAGGGGACGCGGGTTCGTGCCCCGGTCCGGGAAGATCCCACATGCCGCGGAGCGGCTGGGCCCATGAGCCATGGCCGCTGAGCCTGCGCATCCGGAGCCTGTGCTCCGCAGCAGGAGAGGCCGCAGCAGTGAGAGGCCCATGTACCTCAAAACAAAAAAAAAAGTCTAACATAGAGGATCACTGTGACTGTTGCGTGAACTTGGAGCAAGAGGTACATAACAGAGGCTCACTTAGGAAGTAGCTGCAGAAGTCCCAGAAGACTTTGGTGGTGACCTGGGCTTGGATTTAGGCATGGGGGTGGGAGATGAGGAGCACTTGGATTTAGGATGGATGCTAACGGCTCGAATATGAGGTGGGAGAGAAAGACAGGGATCAAGGATGACTCCAGGTTCGTGGCTGAGCAACTGGGTAGAGTCGTTGCTGAGATGAGAAACAGTGGAAGAAGTGCAGGGTTAGAAAAGAAATCAAGACTTGGGTTTTGGGCCTGTTAAGTTTGAGATGTCTATTAGACAACCAAGTAACGAGATAAAACAGGCAGCTAGCTGGAAAGCAAGGGAGAGATGGGCACTAGAGGTAAGCATATGAGATCATCAACATGTAGATTTAAGGTATTTAAGGCCCTGGAAATGAAGGAGAGCACCTATGGAGTACATTAAGATGGGAAAGAGGTCAGAGAACAAAGGCCTTGGCGCTGCAAAGTTTAGGGGAGAGACGGATCTAGCAGAGGAGACAGAAAAAACAAGTGAGTTGTGAACAGAATCAAGATGCAGGAACATCACAGAAGCCAAGGAAAGAAAGAATTTCAGGAAGGAGGGAGTGGTTGACCATGTCCTGGGCTGCTGAGATAAGCGCCGGCTCCAAAAGAAAGTGCAGGGGCTTCAGTGACTCATGATGAATGAAAAATGCTCTGAGATAACATTCCTTCCCCATAAGTGTACTCAGACTACGTAGTTATCTGGAATAGGAACCTTCAGTTCATCTAGAACACCAAGGCTCTGTTTCCACGAATGCCTCATCACATGGCAAGCCCTCCTTCAGGATTCTCCCAGCCAGCAACCCAGGAGATCCCTGTGTCTGTGAAATGGCAACAGCTCAAAAATGGGGAAGCAGACAGTGCTCAGAACCAAGAGAATCAGATATGCTAGAGCAGGACAGAACTCTTCTACAGGTTTCTACATTTTTCTAACTCACAGCCTGTAAGAGGAAAATTAACAAAATTATTCCTCCCATCTCACATGCTAACTGAAACTAGAATAGCCGCATTTTCGGCAATTCTGATTTATTGTTTCTAACCCCTTTTTTTCCCCACTATGCTTTGCTCATGTTGTAGTCCCTGACTTTGAAAATCAGATTTATTGAAGTGTAACTTATATACAGTAAAAACGGACCCTTTCTAAGCTGGATGAATTTTGACGAACATAAACAATCACGTAACCTCCGCCACAATAAACACATAGACCATTTCCATCACCTCAGAAAGTTTCCTTTTGCCCTTCTGCAGTCAATCTCCTCTGCTCTTCAATGATCTGTCCTCAGCAAGCAAGGATCTAATTTCTGTAATTTACAGTTTTGCCTTTATAGAACGTCACATAATTGGAATCAAAAAGGATGCAGGCTTTTATGTCTGGATTTTTCACCTGGCACAATGCTTTTGAAACTTAGCCATGTTGTTGCCCCTATCAGAAATTTGTTCCTTTTTGCTTCTGAATAGTATTCCACAGAGTGGATGTACCACAGTTTATCCATTCACCAGTTGATGGACATTTGTTTCCAGATTTTAGCTATTATGAATAAAACTTTCTACGAACTTTTGTTAAAATGTCTTATGTGGACACAGGTTTTCATTTTCTCTTGGGTCAGTACCCAGAAGTGGGATTGCTGGGCCAGGTAGCACCTAGCTTTTACTAAGAATAGCTAAATACTTCCTGAGCACTTACTTTGCAACATGCAAAGTTCTAAGCTCTTAATAGGCCTGATAGTTATACAGTTCTTAAAACAGCAATCAAGTTATTACTGTTCTTGTTTTACTTAGGAGGAAACTAAGGCACAAAGAGGTTAGGTCACTTGCCCACCATCACACAGCTAGTGTGTAGCAGAGCCAGGATTCTCAAATTCAGGAATTGTAGGGCAAAGCACAAACTATCAACTATTTTGCTTTGCTGCCTCCCTCAAGTCAAAGGCATGATGTCTGAGAGAGATCACAAAATTCTGACACTATATGGCTTGCGGCCAAACATAGCCACTGCTGACAATTCCTTTCCTCCCTTTAAAATCATGACAATGAATACACTGGAACTCTGAGGGTCACTGTAATAACAACATGTCATTTTAAAGTCAGAACTTTATAGGATAATGTTGGGAAATGCTTTTAACTGTGTCACAGAAGTTTGTATATATTAACTTGCTGGTGTTTAATAACAACTCTAGGGGGCTTCCCGGGTGGCGCAGTGGTTAAGAATCCACCTGCCAATGCAGGGGACACGGAATCGAGCCCTGGTCCGCGAAGATACCACATGCCAGGGAGCAACTAAACCCCTGTGCCACGACTACTGAGCCTGCGCTCTAGAGCCCGCAAGCCACAACTACTGAAGCCCACATGTCACAACAACTGAAGCCCGTGCGCCTAGAATCTGTGCGGCGCAACAAGAAGCCACCGCAATGAGAAGCCTGCACACCACAACGAAGAGTAGCCCCCACTCGCCGCAACTAGAGAAAGCCTGCGCACAGCAACGAAGACCCAATGCAGCCAAAAATTAATTAATTAATTAAATCTATTTTAAAAAAACTCTAGGAGAAGCTAAAGTCAGCCCTCCTCTTTCACCAGCATGGCAAATACTCAGAGTTAGTAACAAGGCTCTTTTGGAGACGTCTCCACCCTCATGACATGAAAGGCCATGTCAGGGGAAAAATACAAGGACTCTGGAATCAGATAATAGATCTGTTTTCAAATTTCAGCTCTGCTTCCTAGTGGACAGGTGCGTACAGACCTCCTCACAAGCAAAAATTGCTGTGAATAATTCCTAATTTGCAGCACAGCCATAAAGATTTGACAGCACAACATGGGTGAAGACACTGAACATGGTGTCTTACATATTTAATAAACCCTTCCTTTCCCTCCTTCCTCGTCTCTTCCAGAATGTACTGTTGAGCCTCCGAAATTAGTGAGATAGAAGTTGGTTACTTAGCAAAAACCTTTATTGGTTTAACTTTTCATCCAAGTAGCAGCAAAGGAGAGACTGGAAAGTGGTTCTTTAAAATGTCTCATCTTAAAAAAAAAGTTATGCGGGCTTCCCTGGTGGCGCAGTGGTTGAGAGTCCACCTGCTGATGCAGGGGACGCGGGTTCGTGCCCCGGCCTGGGAGGATCCCACGTGCCGCGGAGCGGCTGGGCCTGTGAGCCATGGCCGCTGAGCCTGCGCGTCCGGAGCCTGTGCTCCGCAGCGGGAGAGGCCACAACAGTGAGAGGTCCGTGTAACGCAAAGGAAAAGAAAAAAAAAAAAAAAGTTATGCAAACTTTGCATTTTATTTCACGATATAATGAAATTATTTTAATATAAAAACGTTGTATATTTACCTCCAGCTAAGTCACTTAGCTTTCTCTGGAAAATTTTAAGGATATTTGTTTTGGGAAGATTTCCCCTGATAAATGGCGGCTTTATTTACACGCTGCCACACTGCCACTTACCTGGGATGTGAAGACTCCCAATTATAAAGCATGAACCCACGAAGTCTTACTAAGACTTCAAAAAGATTTCACGCACCTGGATCATTATTGGCTACTGTCTGCAATCTCTTTACGTCATTTTAACATCTATCCTACAATACAGCCCAGTTTGCAGTCTTGGCTCCAAAAACTTATAACTCTGAATTCTCCAAATGAGAAAAACAGCTACTTTCTGTTACCCCTTTGTGCAGCCTCCTGGCTACCTGTAAGGTAAACAGATCCTGGTTGTAATCTGCTTTCTGAGACAAATCTCTGTAACAGCTACAACAGTAAACATAAATACTGCAAATCTGGAAACATTTTTCAAATAACAGGAAGACACGGGACAAGCATGACCTTAAGTAAACTGAGATGACAGAGGAGTGACAGTTTTTTGTTGTTGTTTTTTTATTTTTCAGTTACATATTTTTTTTCAGATTATTTTCCATTATGGGTTATTATAAGATATTGAATATAGTTCCCTGTGTTATACAGGAAATCCTTCTTTCTTATCTATTTTATGTATAGTAGTATGTATCTGTTAATCCCATACTCTTAATTTATCCCTCCCCACTCCTTTTCCCCGTTGGTAACCGTAAGTTTGTTTTCTATGTCTGTGAGTCTTTTTCTATTTTGTATATAGATTCATTTGTATTATTTTTTAGATTGACATATAAGTAATATATAATATTTGCTTTCTCTGCCTACTTACTTTGCTTAGTTTGATATTCTCTAGGTCTATCCATGTTGCTGCAAATAGCAATATTTTATTCTTTTTATGGTTGAGTAATATTACAGTGTGTGTGTGTGTGTGTGTGTGTATATATATATATATATATATATATATATATATACCACATCTTCTTAAGCCAATCATCTGTTGAGGGCACTTGGATTGTTTCCATGTCTTGGCTACTGTAAATAGTGCTGCGATGAACATTGGGGTGCAAGTATCTTTTCAAATTAGAGTTTTCGCCTTTTCTGGATATATGCCCAGGAGTGGGATTTCTGGATCATATGGTAGCTCTATTTTTAGTTTTTTAAGGAAATTCCATACTGTTCTCCATAGTGGCTGTACCAATCTACATTCCCACTAACAGTGTAAGAGGGTTCTCTTTTCTCCACCCTCTCTCCAGCATTTATCATTTGTAGACTTTTTTTTTTTTTTTTTTTTTTTTTTTTTTGCGTTATGCGGGCCTCTCACTGCTGTGGCCCCTCCCCCTGCGGAGCGCAGGCTCCGGACGCACAGGCCCAGCGGCCATGGCTCACGGGCCTAGCTGCTCTGCGGCATGTGGGATCCTCCCGGACCGGGGCACGAACCCATGTCCCCTGCACCGGCAGGCGGACTCTCAACCACTGCACCACCAGGGAAGCCCCATTTGTAGACTTTTTGATGATAGCCATTCTGACTGGTGTGAGGTGATACCTCACTGTGGTTCTGATTTGCACTTCTCTCATAAATAGTGATGCTGAGCATCTTTTCATATGCCTGTTGGCCATCTGTGTATCTTCTTTGGAGAAATGTCTATGTAGGTCTTCTGCCAATTTTTTGATTGGGTTAGCGTTTGTTTGTTTGTTTTGTATTTAGTTATATGAGCTGTTTGTATATTTTAAATATTAATCCCTTGTTGGTCACATCCTTTGCAAATATTTTCTCCCATTTCAGAGGTTGTCTTTTTGTTTTGTTGATGGTTTCCTTTGCTATGCAAAAGCTTTTTAAGTTTGATTAGGTCACATCTGTTGATTTTTGCTCTTCTTTTGTCTTGGGAGACTGATCTAAGAAAATATTGCTATGATTTATATCCAAGAATGTTTCACCTATGTTCTCTTCTAGGAGTTTTGTGGTGTCATGTCTTATATTTAGGTCTTTAAGCCATTTTGAGTTTATTTTTGTAATATGGTGTGAGGGAGTGCTCTAATTTTACTGATTTGCATGTAGCTGTCCAGCTTTCCCAACACCACTTGCTGAAGAGATTGTCTTTTCTCCAACGTATATCCTTGCCACCTTTGGTGTAGATTAATTGACTGTGGGCGTGCGGGTTTATTTATGGGCTCTCTATTCTGTTCCATTGGTTCTCATGTGTGTTTCTGTGCCAATACCACCCTGTTTTGATTACTGTAGCTTTGTAGTACTGTCTAAAGTCTGGGTGGGGGAGCGTGTTATGCCTCCAGCTTTGTTCTTTTTCTTCAGTATTGCTTTGGCAATGCTGGGTCATTTGTGGTTCCATATAAATTTTAGAATTATTTGTTCTAGGTCTGTGAAAAATGTCATGGGATTTTAATAGGAATCACATTAAATCTGTAGATTGCTGAGGGTAGTATGGCCATTTTAACAATGTTAAATCTTCCAATCCAAGAGCATGGGATACCTTTCCATTTCTTTAAATCACCTTCAACTTCCTTTATCAATGTTTCATAGTTTTCAGCATATAGGTCTTTCACCTCCTTGGTTAAGTTTATTCATAGTTTTTTGTTGTTTTTGTTTTTTTCCCCAGTGTGATTTTAAATGGGATCATTTTTTCACTTTCTCTTTCTGATATTTTGTAAGTGTAAAGAAATGCAACAGATTTCTGTATATTAATCTTGAATCCTGCTACCTTGCTGAATTCATTTATCAGTTCTAATAGGTTTTGTGTGGCATCTTTAGGCTTCTCTATATAGAGTATCACGTCATCTGCAAATAACGATTTCACCTCTTCTCTTCCAATCTGGATACCTTTTATTTCTTTTGCTTGTCTGATTGCTGTGGCTAGAACTTCCAATACTATGTTAAATAGAAAGGGTGAGAGTGGGCATCCTTGTCTTGTTCCTGAATTTGGGAGAAAGGCTTTCAGCTTTCACTATTAGGTATTATGTTGGCTGTGGGTCTGTCATAAATGACTTTTACTATGTTGAGATATGTTCCCTCTGTACCCACTTTGGTAAGAGTTTTTATCATGAAGCGATGTTGAATTTTATCAAATGCTTTTCTTGCATCTATTGAGATGATCATATGATTTTTGTCTTTTCTTTTGTTAATGTGGTATACCACATTGATTGATTCGTGTACGTTGAACCATCCATGCTACCCTGGAATGAATCCAATTTGATCATGATGTATGATCCTTTTTATGCATTACTGCATTCAGTTTGGTAATATTTTGTTGGGGATTTTTACATCTATATTCATCAAAGATATTGTCCTGTAATTTTCTTTTTTTGTAATGTCTTTGTCTGGCTTTGGTATCAGGGTGATAGTGGTTTCATAGATGAATTTGGGAGTGTTCTCTCTTCTTTAATCTTTTGGAATAGTTTGAGAAGGACTGGGATACGTTCTTCTTTGTATATTTGGCAGAATTCCTCAGTGAAGGCTTTCAGTCCTATACTTTTGTTTGCAGGGAGTTTTGGGTTTTTTTTAAATTACAGATTCTATTTCACTTCTAGTGATTGGTCTGTTCAAATTATGTGTTTCTTCTTGACTCAATTTTGACAGGCTATATATTTCTAGAAACTTGTCCCTTTCTTCTAGGTTGTCCAATTTGTTCATAGTATTTTCTTATTATTTTTTGTATTTCTGTGGTATTGGTTTTTATTTCTCCTCTTTCATTTCTTATTTTGTTTATTTGGGTCCTCTCTCTTTTCTTCTTGGTGATCCTGGCTAGAGGTTTGTTGATTTTGTTTAGTTTTCAAAAAAACAGCTCTTGGTTTTATTGATTTTTCTATTGTTTCCTTGATCTCTGTTTTAGTTATTTCCTCTCTGATCTTTATTATTTCCTTCCTTCTGCTAACCTTGGGTTTTGTTTGTTCTACTTTTTCTAGTTCTTTTAGGTGGTAGGTTAGGCTGTTTGAGATTCTTCTTGTTTCTTAAGGAAGGCCTGTATTGCTAATGAATGTCACTCTTAGAACTGCTTTTGCTACATCGTATAGATTTTGTAAGGCTGCGTTTTCATTGCCATTTCTCTTGAAGTATTTTCTGATTCCCTCTTTAATTGCATTGTTGACCCACTGCTTTTTTGGAGCATGTTATTTAGTCTCCATGTGATCATTTTTTTCATGGTTTTTTTAAAATTAATTATTAAATTAATTATTTATTTATTTGGCTGTGTTAGGTCTTCGTTTCTGTGCGAGGGCTTTCTCCAGTTGCAGTGAGCGGGGGCCACTCTTCATCGCGGTGCGTGGGCCTCTCACTGTCACGGCCTCTCTTGTTGGGGAGCACAGGCTCCAGACGCGCAGGCTCGGTAGTTGTGGCTCACAGGCCCAGCCACTCCGCGGCATGTGGGATCCTCCCAGACCAGGGCTCAAACCCATGTCCCCTGCATTGGCAGGCAGACTCTCAACCACTGCGCCACCAGGGAAGCCCCTTGTGTTTTTATTTCTGTGGTTGATTTCTAGTTTCATTCTGTTCTGAATTCTGACCATTCTGTGGTCAGAAAAGATGCTTGAAATAATTTCTATCCTCTTAAATTTGTTGAGGCTTATTTTGTGTCCTAGTGTGTGGTCCATCCTAGACAATGTTTCATGTGCATTTGAAAAGAATGTGTATTCTGGGTTTTGGGGATGTAGTGCCCTGTAAATATCAAGTAACTCCAATTGTTCCATTGTATCATTTAATGTCTCTGTTGCTGTATTGATTTGGTCTTAGAGATCTGTCCATTGATGTCAGAGGGGTATTAAAAGTCTCCAACTATAACTGTATTCCTGTCAATTTCTCCCTCTATGTCTGTTAGTATTTATTTTATATATTTAGGTGCTCCCATATTGGGTGCATGTGTTAACGAGTGTAATATCCTCTTCTTGTATTGACCCCTTTATCATTATACAGTGTCCTTCTTTGTCTTTCTTTATGAACTTTGTTCTAAAGTCTACTTTGTCTGATATGAGTATTGCCACCCCTGCTTTCTTGTAGTTTCCATTTGCATGAAAAATCTTTTTCCAACCCCTCACTTCCAATCTATGTGTTCCATTGGTGGACCCACATCCCACCCTACATGCACTAACAATGGACCACACTTCAGGCCCTCCAGCCTGTCTCCAAGCAGCTAGACCAAGTCCTCTCCCAAGGTCCCTTCACTGCAGTTTCAGCACTTTAGCACATACTAGCAGCCCTGCCCGGCGTGCATTTCAGGCTTGGAAGTGCAGCAAGGTGGTGGTAGTCAGCATCAGGGCTGGTCTCTCTCTACTCTGATTGCTAGCAAGCCAGCATGTACACATGCCTCATGAGCAGAGTCCAGGCCCCTCCAGCTCCCTATCTGTCCCAGTGGGCCTCCCAGCAGACAGGGGAGTTTCATACAGCAAGGGCCTGCCTGTGTGGACACACCCTCCTTTACAGATCCCCCCAGGGGTGCTGGTCCCATTCTGATGCCTTATTTTTTTTTTTTTTTGGTCCTACTCAGTTACATGGGATCTTTCTTTCAGCTTTGGTCATTTAAGAGATCTTCTGCCACTGTCTGGTTGGTTTTTTGTGAGTTGTCCTATGTGTAGATGTAATTTTTGATGTGCTTACAGGGGGAGGTGAGTTCTACATCCTCCTACTCCGCCATCTTGATCTCCCCAATAGTTTTTTACTCAGTTGAAAAGACGTTAACATATTAATCCTGAGAAGCCAAAGGATTTAATTCAGCTATGCTAGTGGATGTGGTTGCTCAGTTATATATGCATTATGATAAAGGAAATAATTTAGTCCTTAAAACATTTTTATGAAAGAGCATTTTCATTTTGTCTTAAGATAATGCCACATGCCCCCTTTCACTGACGCCACATACACTTGTAAGTATGTTATTCGGAAGTCCCTGGATATTATAAATACCCTGAGCAACGTGTAAAGTCACAGAAATCTTGCTTTCATTATTTTGTCATCAAAATCCCCTTGACAAACGTTTTTTTCCCCCCTCAACTCTCTCTCTCCTGGAAGGCAAGGGTGGGAATTCCTTGTGCATGAGATCTTGACCCACAGCACAGTGGGCGGTCAACAGGTAACAGTAACATTTGCTCTCAGAAGCTACTTTCAAAAGGAGTGGATTATTTTTAGCAATCCATGTGGGCTAATTGGTGAATAAAAAGTTAGGGAATTTCAATTCAACAAACATTATCTAGGTCCCCATTACATGCCAGCAAGTTACTGAAAGAATATGGACCTTGTCCTTCTAGAGCTGACAGTCCAAGGGGAAGGGGAAGGAAGGTGGTTCAAATATAAAGGAAGGACATCTTACCCAGGCCGGATGGGAGAGTGGCAGGAGCCATTAAAGGCCTCTTGGAGGCAGGAACATCACCTGAAGGATGAGGAGGCATCAATAAATATAACAAACAAATATAAGGGGGCCAGGTAGGCAGCAGAAAGACCAGTCAGAGACATCAGACCTGAGTTCCAGACCTGCTTTTGCAACAACCAGGATCCGACCTTGAGCAAGCCATTTGACCTTTCTAGTTCTCCTTTTCCTTATCTATGATATGCAATGGTTAGATTATGTCAGTTGACCTTAACCCTTGCTGTGCATCAGAAATCATCTGGGATCTTTCTAAAAATCCTGGATCCTTCCCCCCAGAATGTGGTTTTAATTGGTGGGGCAGCAGTGTTTTGGGCAATAGCTTCCTAGGTGATGCTAGCCTGCAGCCCAGGCTGAGAACAGCTCTCAAGCCTATGGTTCTCAACCCTTAGTCACAATAACATCCTCCCAGTGCAGGCTGCATTCCCAACAATTAGGCGAGACTCTCTGGGGAGGTGGGACCCAGGCATCGGTATTTTTGAAAGTTCCCAGGCTGATTCTGTGGTGCAGGCCAGATTGAGAACCACTGTTCTAGGCCCTCTCACGACTTCAGTTTCCTATATGGCCAATGAAAGATGGGAAAAGGAAGGAAAGAGAAGACAGTTTCTCCCATAAGAATGAGAATTCTTATGTCAAATTAAAAAGAGAACTGTGTGCCAAAAGCCCCCGATGGATTTTATATAGAGTTGTAACACACAGTAGGGTTGATTTTGGACATGTGCATAATTCATGTTGATGCATGACAGGTAGAAAATGTCCACTCCAAAATGCTCTCAGTTCTAAATTCAAAATTCCAAGGACTACATCTATAAAGTGACTCCATGGTGTGTTCTCTGCAATACTTAGAATATGATTTGCATGGTTGACTGTAATATGAACATTATATTCCCTACCCCCAAGGTTACTTAAATCCCCTTATTAGGCAATGGTGAACTAAACAAACAGTAATTAGAAACACTCCAGACTACCTTTTAAATCTGTTGCTAAATTATATTTTGCCTGCACCAAACTCATGTCTCACACAGCATGTCTACAAGCATCATGAAACCAAAGCCTCAGAAATATTTACGTTAATAAGAGCATAAGCCACCTCTGGGCCCTCACATGGGATTCTTCAGGGAAGTAAGGGCTCCTTAAGATGAGGGCTGTTCATTACTGTTATTTCTCACATCTGGGTAAATAAAGCACTGCCCACATGTGGTTAGAAATCCCAGGAGAAAATGAACTCTCCGGAGGTCTGGAAACGAAGAACACCTCTGATCGACTGCCTCATTTCCTGAAATGAGTCAGAAATGAAAGTAATTCTTCAGAAAAGAACATCTGCATGGTGACGCAGCTTATAAAACAACGCCAGATGATACCTGTGACTAAGAGGCTGGGCCTGGGGAAGGAGAAACCGCCTGGACAACAAGGCCGGGGCCCCTGCACTGCACTTAATCTTGGAGCTGCTGCTGTTAGCTTAGGGGGTCTGCAAATCCAATGAGCGGCTGGGCGTCCTGGTCTCAGCTGTAAATCTTGATTAGCGGTAAGAATGCTCGCATGCCATTAGAAAGCTTGCCCCTCTCCGAAGGGTCGAAGCAGCCAGAAATGATGCATATGTCGGTGTGGACAAAGAAACAGCAATGCTTACAAGAAAAACGATTTTGCTTAACTAAAAATAGTCTATGCCTGCTGATTTGGAGAGCCTTTCTTCCTGAGGAGGAAGGACCGCTGTACAGAGATGACTGACCTAAGGCCGCCCAGGGAGGCCCTTCCTTCACATTATGCAGGAAGGAGAGGTACTGGCATACGGTCAGGGACTGGAGGGCAAGAAAGACAAACACCTTTCACAACAACAACTCCAGCACAAACCAAGAGACAGGAAGGTGAAAAACAACGGCTGTCGTCACCAAAATCGGACGCCAGTTATTTTTATTAGGTGGCCCATTACTATTCTTTCCATAATGGGTATTAAAAAGAAATGCATCTCCATAGTTTATAATGCTGGTGGGGGGCTGAGGAGGCTGGAAACAATCTAAATGCCCATTAATACGTGACTAGTTAAATTAAAATCTCGTACATACACAATGGAATACTATGTAGCCATTTAAAAGAAGGCCAGTCCAGAGCATGTGCAGACCCAGAGATATGTATTTCGTAGAATACATGAAGACAGGAGGAAAAAAGGCTCCTGGACTCTGTTTAGAGCTAAACAGAGTATGTAAACATGCATGTAAATGTATTTAAAGAAGCTGCCTTAGTGTAGGAGAAGGGGACTAGGAGAGTGTCATTCTTCCTTTTATACCCTCAATACAGTCTGAATTATCTTTTCAAGTACGTACCACCCCACTGCTGTTAAATAATAGGCATTAACTAGGAAGGCTATTTTTGGTTTCTTCTTTGTACTAGTCTCTCTACATATAATTTAAAACAAATGAATGTTATTTTAAATAGATATTATGGGCTGAACTATGTCTCCTCAAAATTCATATGGAGAAGCCCTAACTCCTGGTACCTCAGAATGTGACTATATTTGGAGACGGGCCTCTGAAGAGCTGATGAGATAAAATGAGGCTGTTAGAGTGGGCCCTAATCCAATCTGATTGGAGCCCTTAGAAGAGGAGGAAGTATGGACACACAGAGAGACCTCAGGATGTTCACACACAGAGGAAAGACCATGTGAGGACGCAGCAGGAAGGTGGTGTCCACAAGCCAAGGAGAGAGGCCTCAGAAGAAACCAAATCTGTTGACACCCTGACCTTGGACTTCCAGGCTGCAGAACGGTGAGAAAATAAATACTGTCGTTTAACCCTCCCAGTCTGGTATTTTATATGGAAGCCCTAGTACACTAACACAGTACAGGCATTCCTCATTTTATTGCACTTCTACTGCACTTTGTGGATACCGTGTTTTTTACAAATTGAAGGCTTATGGCAACTCTGCATCGAGCAAGTCTATTGGCACCATTTTTCCAACAGCATTTGGTCACTTCATGTCTCTGTGTCACATTTTGGTAATTCTCACAATATTTTAAACTATTTCATTATTGTTATATTTGCTACAGTGATCTATGATCAGTCATCTTTAGTGTTATCATTGTAATTGCTTTGGGGTGCCACGAACTGCACCCACATAAGACAGCGAACTTAACTGATAAATATTGTGTGTGCTCTGACTGCTCCATCAACCAGCTGTTCCTTCTCCCCGGGCCTCCCTGTTCCCTGAGACACCACAATATTGAAACTAGGCCAGTTAGTAAGTAAAAGGAAGAGTCAAGCAATGTGGCAAATGTCATTGCTGTTATGGTAAGAAAATGCCACAGCAGCCACCACCCTGATCAGTCAGCAGCCGTCAACATCAAGACCTTCCATCAGCAAAAAGATGAAGACTTGCTGAAGGCTCAGATAATGGTTATAGCATTTTTTAGCAATAAAATATTTTCAAATGAAGGTATGTACCTTGTTTTTTTAGACATAATGCTATTATACACTTAATAGACTACAGTATAATGTAAACTTAACTTTTATATGCACTGGGAAACCAAAAAATTTGTGACTCGCTTTACTGCAATGTTTGCTTTGTTGCAATATTTGCTTCATCATGGTGGTCTGGAGTCAAACCCACAGTATCTCCCAGGGATGCCTGTATATACATAAATAGATGGGTGAAATTCAAACTAACATAACATGGAGACAGGTGCCCAAAAGTCTTCAGTGGGTCAAAACCCCGCTATGTGTGCTGTGATGAAGATGGCCTCATCTGGCATGTGAATAAGTTGGGGCACATGATGCTTCTGACTAGATCAGGGTAACCCAATTTAGTGACTTGGGCCAGCACTAGAAGAGGTTTCCTATCTCAGTCAGGACTCAGTCTGCTTATGCCACTTACCTTTTACTTAACAAATCCCATAACTCAAAGGAATAGAGCTCAAGATATGTTATTAGTGTCCTTTAAAGGCTTGGCTTATACTCAAAAGGCTTTCTTCTTGTGCTGATAGCTAATGAAAAAGAAGGTGTAACTGTAATATTATTAATCAATTTAAAAAATAAAAGATTTGGTACCAGGGTTTGTAAAAAATTCAAAAAACAAAACAAAATGCCGTATTTCTGCACCCACCTAATTTTTTTTATAGCTTAATACATGTGGTCTCAGGTCACAGTGCAATATATTAAAAGTATGATATTCCTAGGCTAAAATATCTTTATGAAATTATACAGATTTTAATAAATTAATCAATCCTCCCTTTAAAAATTAGAGTTGGGCTTCCCCGGTGGAGCAGTGGTTGAGAGTCCGCCTGCCGATCCAGGGGACACGGGTTCGTGCCCCGGTCTGGGAAGATCCCACATGCCGCGGAGCGGCTGGGCCCGTGAGCCATGGCCGCTGAGCCTGTGCGTCCGGAGCCTGTGCTCCGCAACGGGGGAGGCCACAACAGTAAGAGGCCCGCGTACCGCAAAAAAAAAAATTAGAGTTTAGTGATAAAAGAGATATTAAAGCCACAGACTTTACCTACAGATTCTATAACGCAGAAGTGGGCTAAGATCCAGGCACATGAAAAGAAGATCAAAACTTGAAGCTAAGCATTTGCTACAGTCAGTTCAGGCCACGTTCTGAGGAGGGCAGACTCACTTTTGCCTTGAATGGTTAGGGAAAGTTTCAACAAGGGCAAGAGCTCTAAACCAACCTGGTATTAGACACATAAAGGCTAAGGAGAGGTAATATATCCAGGTCTGCCTTGCCACTGAGTATAAAGTTTTAAAGGCAAGAACTACGTACCTAAGATCCTAACAGAGTGCATGGCACATAGTAGGCATCTGCCAGAGCTGGGTCGGGGGAACAGTGGGGGAAAGTACACAGTATGCTCACCTTGGGGTCTGTGGTGCAGGTTCTTGTAAGGAGGTTGTGGGATATAAAGTTAAAGCAATGGGGGCCAACCTGTAGACTGACTGAAGTCTGGGGAGTATTTAAAGGTGTTTCTGCAAGGGAATATTATAGAACACAGATGGGACCAGCAGTGACGTGCAGAATGGACCAGAGAAATGACAGGGAAATAACAGGGAATCAATCAAATGGTTAATCAAAGGAGGTTAATCATGTAATCTACTGGGAAGAGTCTCAGCTTCCTAATCTATAAAATGAGCATCATACTACCTATCTTCATAGGGCTATTATGAATACTAAAGTTGGATGTAACACATGGCCTGACAGTAAGCACTTAAGAAAATATAATTGCTATTACTATCATAATGACTATTCCACACTGAAAAATAGAGAAGGAAATGAGTGAGAGAACAAGTGTGAGGTGCAGAAGCAGGGTATGTCTCCTTGGGCTCTCAAGTCCTTTAAATTAAGAGAGGATGATAATGGCTTTTTTTGGAGTGGAATGTACTGCATTTATTCCTCAGTTCTCCAGAACTTAATACATCAATACAGGAGAACCAACACAGGCAAATCAGATGTCTGAAATGATCTTTAAAATCAAGATACTCCAAAATCAATTTTTAAGTTGCCTTTGTATAAAAGTAACTATATGGGTTAAGGCTAATCAGTTTTGAAACACTAAATTAATAGACTCAGATATAAATCCAGAAGAACAATTTTCATAATGCAAATGCCAATGCCTTTTTAATTAAGGATGGAATTGCCAACGTAAAAGACTTCAGATAAATGAGGAATTGTTCCTTTCTCTCATAAATGAAAGGACCTGATAACTCTGTGAATTATTTTGAGATATTGATTACCAGAAATTGTTTAGAATCTAAGCTACAGGATTTTCCAACTGCATAATAATCACCTCATATTGGGGCTGAGAGCCTCAGAACACATTTGGCGCTCTGGCTTTTTAAGTTCCTTTTTCTGGTTATTATCAGAGGGCCCACAGCACTATATTTAGAGTCATTAGATACATCTGAAGCTCTACTGAAGATAATGGCATTTTGTCTAACAGGAAGCAATGCTAACTTTATTTCTTTTTGTCAACTTGACCTTAGAAGGAAGAGTTACTACACATAAAAAAAAATACATGCACATTTACATAAATACATACACGTGTACCCATGGTAGAAGGTTTACCAACTAACCTTTATGTATCAAACATCATGAAATTAATACATCAGAGATCCGTGTTAATATTCCTATTCTCAACATACATGATCTATTTAAAAACTGCTTACTCTTTGGCCCTGAACCAGGTTTCCACATTTACTATCTCATTGAAGGGTATATTACTTCTTAAAGTTAATTCAAAAACAAAACAAACAAACAAAAAAACAGAACCCACAGAATTACCCAAAGGGAATAACACAAAGGGAGAAAAATAAGGCATAACTGATTAGTTTTGCCAGAGCCAAGAGAAACTTTCCAATAAACAAGGCCCAGATGAAGAGAGAGTTAGCAGTCAAACAAATCAGTCAACTAAAGGAACTCAAACACACCAGCATAATATGACAACTGTAGATAGATATTAGCCAGCACATATACATATTCAATACTGAAAATGAGTAACATCTTAGAAGAAAACAGCAGAGAACAAAATAAGGAATTTAGAAGTGGGAAGAAGAAAAGGATTCCTGTAAAGAGAAGAACAAAGGCTAAGACAACATGGGACAGGTAATGGGGTGACCGCCAGATAAATCAAGAGAAATGAGTTTGAATCTCTCTTCTTTGTCCACCCAACTGGTTTTCTTCAGAATGTTTCTTAACTTTTCTAAGCCTCAGAATCTTCATCTGTTGTCTGAACAGGGAAGTATTGTACGATATCCAAAAGTCTCTTGCAGCTTGGATAAAAGACCAGAAGTTTCTGTTTAGATGATAAAGTTACTTTTTTTTTTTTTAATAGGCTACTTTTATTGCACAGTGGGCTTCAAGTGCACAAGTCTGGAATTTCACAGAAAGGAGCCCCGTGGAGCACAGCCCTGAAGCCTGAGCCAAACCAAGGCCTCTGAAATGAGTACAAACAGCTGGACAGTTTGAACGTTCCCTGTGCTACAATGTTGACCTCGGCCACAATCCCTTTGCCTCTGCCCTTCCTAGCTCTTCCTCGTCGGATACACTCTTTACCCAATCCCAATGCTTCACACAATCCTACCAAATGCAAGTAAGACACACATTTATGAAAAAGTTGGTAGAGCTCATCAGGTGTAACAGGAAATGAAAACGTTTGGTGGCTGCCCCTGACCTTGAGAAATGACAATAACCAGTTCCACTTATTGCCCTGTTACAATGAGTAGTCCAGTAAGTCCCCTTTTCAAAATCTTCATAACGTAATCTGAAATGTGAAAAAATATTTATACCTACAACAATCTCACAGTATTATTTATAACAGCAAAATAATCTGCTACACGTTAGATCTGCAACAATCAAGGGATGATTATGTAAATGGTACCTCGACTTAAACTCTCCTCCACAGCCCCTGTGCTCACCCTCCATGGGAATCAAATTGCCTGCTGATGAACAACCTCTTCACCAGACTTAAGATCCTGGAGGCAAAAACCATGTTTTGCTCATGGACTCAGCCACAAAGTCTACCTCACAGTGAAGACAAAATAAATATCTGTGAAATGTTTGCTAGCAAAGGCTTCCACGTCAATTCTGTCTGGTGGAATATTATGCAGCTATTAAATGTGGTTTGTGAAGCATTTTTAAATATAAGCAATGCTGATGATGAAAAGGTCCTGGAGACGAAAAGTGGTGAATGTATATAATGCCACTGAATTGTACATTTGAAATTGGGTAAAATGGTCAATTTTATGTTCTGTATATTTTACCACAATGAAAAATAAATATTACGGAATGCTTATGAGGCAAGTTAGGTGGAAAGACAGGATACTGTATTTCTAAACTATATAAAATTCTGCGTTTTTAGAAGGCTGGAAAGAAGCACACTAAGGTATTCATGTTTGGTTTATCTTTGAGCAGTAGCATTAGGGGTGATTTCTGTTTTATTTGAAATTTTCTGTTTTTTCCAAAATATCTACAGTGGACCACTTACAGTCATACCTTGGTATCTGTGGGTGATTGGTTCCAGCACCCCTGCAGTTACCCAAACCCTGGATGCTCAAGTCCCTTATATAAACTGGTATAGTATTTGCATATAACCTAAGCATATCCTCCTGTATACTTTAAGTCATCTCTAGATTACTTATAATACCTAATGCAACGTAGATGCTATGTAAATAGTTGCTGGCTTGTGGCAAATTCAAGTTTTGCTTTTTGGAACTTTCTGGAAATTTTGGGGGAGAATATTTTTGATCCACGGTTGGTTGAATTTGTGGATGCAGAACCTGCGGATACAGAGAGCTGACTGTGTAACACTACAATCAGAAAAATATGTGGCACAGCAGACGTCAGGGATAGGAAGGTTTGGTTACCAACAGGTTTAATTTGGATGAGAATCATTCACCTTGCTATGAGCCTTGATACTGCATACCATCTGTGCTTGCCCACACTGTGGAGACAACCCAAAGGCATGCCATTAGGGTTAAAATTTTAACTTTATTATACTGAAATGTCTTTCTCTTCTTTTTCTTTTTGCAATGCTGGAAAGCATGCATTACAAATTTGCTGCTCTGTAAGTATGCTTTGTCCAGGCTGAGAAATAGGAATAGATGACTGTTTTGGACATGTAAGTGCCAAACTGCATCAAATGCACAGTTGTTCTCAGAGGTGAAGGCTTTCCGGACCTGGGATGGGCCAGTTTGGAATGCCTCATAGAGAATGAGGCATCCAGACAGACTCAGTAAACATGAGAATCACCACATTTAAGGATAAATTAGAAGCAAGGCCTTTGGAGTTGCACAGACTCAGGATTGAAGTAACATATAAAAAAGACCTAGGACTGCCACCTATAATTGTCATCTTGAGCGCTCCTGGCCTCAGTTTCCCCACAAATAAATGGGGATAATAATACCTGCTCCTTGGGTATTAAATGGGATGATGTTTGCAAATCTGAGATGCAAGAAAACCCAGAGCAGAGCCTGCAGTCAGTAGGTGCTCAATCAGCATCACTGGTTTCCTTTCCTTCTTTCGATCGAGTGTCTAACCCAGGAAAGCAACAGTGTAAATGACTTGAATGCTAGGAATGACCAACTGTCTATAAGTAATAAAGTTAATATGATAGGAGTAAAGGAAGATATTTTCAATAATATTTTAATTTATCCCATCAATTCAGTTCTCATATAGTTCAAATCAATATTCCTATTCTTTGCTCCTTAGTAATAGGAAAGAAAATATTAATCACTATTCTCTGTGTACTTCACACACCGGAGACCATGAAGCCACCCTTCACTTCCTTCTTCAGTGTTCCCATCTTAAAATCTTTCATTCCTTTAAACAAGCTCTGAGCCCTCTGCAAGTTCCCCCCAACACTGTAAGGGATCCTCCAAATCCCTGTGAGCAGGGCTGAGCTTCGCGTAAGGCAAGCAAGTGCCTGATCCATGCATCCCAATGTTGAGCTTTGGAAAATACAACTAATCATTATGCTTCTGAAGGTTACTTGACTTGGGGCGACTGATGGGGGTGTGTGGGCGCGCCCAAGACAGATCCAAGTGTGACCAGTAGTGCCCTCCGTCTGCTTCCGTAACCTTTGTCCCTTGCTTTGCTTTGTCATCATCAACACTGTTTAGCAAGCCGATAGCTTCTGAAATTGCATCGGATTCAACATTGCACCAAATGTCTCCCTTCAAAAGAGCAGCCTGTATCTTTGAAGAAGATCTGCTCCCTTCCTTGATTAGCTCTTTTACTTGAGTGCCTCACTGGGCAAAGGAGGAAAAAAACCAAGCAAAGGATGATGCAAGTCTTCAGCTGTTTGGGGTTTCCTCTGTGCAGACTGAACTATGAACTCCACTACTTTGAAGCTAGAAAGCTCGAGTGTGTTCTTTCAATAAACATGTCCCGAGCCGAGCGGCAAATGCTGGGTATTCCAAAATAAGCCAGTCTTGCCTTATGGAAGAAAAGAGTACTACCAAGGACACCATAGTGCAATATGTTCTAAACAAACGTATATAGCTGCACAGAGGGGCAGAGGAGGACATTAGGTTTGCCCAGACAGGATTCTAGGAGTCAGGTAATTCACACATCTCTTTACCAGCCACTGAGGAATGAATGAGCTGACCCCACAGTGTCCCTGGGGGGTTAATGCTGTTGCAGTCTTTTAATGCAGTCTCTTTAACACCATTGCCACTGAATTGCTTTGGTTACTGCATTTGCTTTCTTGTTCCCCTCACATGTTCACCTCCTTACTTTATTTTCGGAATAAAACATATGATGCTTCCATTCTCTCCCCAGTCTTTCAACCCCATAATGTTTCCTGCCCTGGAGAGTTGCTTTGACTATCAGGGAAAGAACACTGTAATGGCTTAGATGGAGCAAACAGAAAGCAGGAATGAGCCTGCTTGCTGAAAGGAGCCAGAAAAGTGTGCGTGGAACCATTGCCTGAAGTGCCCACTGTGACCAGGCCCTCAGCGGCCCTAGCAGGTGAGTGACTGCCCCGTGAATGCCCAGGTGCATCCCTGTCAGCTGCAGCTGGGGACAGTTTATCTTCGAATCATTGTCTGTCCTCCGCCCCTCACCTCACCCATTTCTAGTGGCAGAATATTTGTCAAGAGTGGTTTTTAACCTTTCATAGGCCATGCAACTCTTTGGGAAAATAGTGAAATTCAAGGATCCTCTCCCCAGAAAATTTCTCAGAGGCACATAAACATAAAATATTATATACAACTTCTAAGGATTCGCAAACTCCTGAAGCCCATACCTGGAATACTAGGAGGGGCATACTGTTCGGTTTGAATGTTTTTGAGCTTCTATCGCGTGCCAAGCACTTTGGAGACCCCACCTCAAACTCAATTTGTCACCATTCTCTGTGTCGAACTGTTTTCCCACGCCCAGCCTGGAACACAGGCCCCATGTTATCTGCCCAGGAAACTCCTATTCAGCAGCTTAATCATCATTCTTTTTTTAAAAAAAATAAATTTATTTATTTATTTTCGTCTGCGTTGGGCCTTCGTTGCTGCCTGCAGGCCTTCTCTAGTTGCAGTGCGCGGGCTTCTCACTGCAGTGGCTTCTCGTTTCGGAGCACGGGCTCTAGGTCGCAGGCTCAGTAGTTGTGGCGCACGGGCTTAGTTGCTCCGCGGCATGTGGGATCTTCCCAGACCAGGGCTCTAACCCGTGTCCCCTGCATTGGCAGGCGGATTCTTAACCACTGCACTACCAGGGAAGCCCTTAAGCATCACTCTTGAATGAAAACATTCTGAGCCCTTCACCCTAATTCCCCCACTGCCCCCAAGAGGGTCTTATCGCACCTATTGCTGCGTGACTATACTCAGCAGGTCCTGTGTCAGAGATCCTGCAACATTTACTACCTTCGTGTATTTACATGCCTTTCTTCTCCTGCCAGATGATAAGCAACCTAAGGGCATGGACTGTAACTTAATCATCTTTTATTTCCAGCTTCGAGTAAAGTCCTTATTCTGGAGAAAAACAGTCCATTGAGGGGAAACAAATTCAGATAATTTTAACACTGGGATCCTAATGGTCAACCTGATGGGATGAGTGATTTTAAGCTAAATCTTCAAGGAGCAACAGCAGTAAATGAGAAAAGTTAGGAGTGGACATTACAGCAGAGGGGCATGCGGGCAGGAAACAGTGTGTACGGGGAACAAAGTAATTCAGGATTCAGGGTGACTGAAAATGTAGGCAGGAGGAAGCTATCAGAGATGAGGAGAGAGCAGTACAGAGGGGATGAGATTATGGAGGGCACTGAATGAGGTGGAAGGAAGCTTAAATTTATTTCGTAAAGGTAGGAAGTCACTGAAAGACATTTTTTTCTTTCCTACCTGAAAATTGACAGATGATAGTTGTAGAAAATGGAGAAAAGTCATAAACATTTACAACCCCACCATATCGAGACAAACACTATTACCATCTTTATGTATTACATAAACACGTACGTATGCATATGTGACTACGGTTTTCATGTACTTTTGATCCTGCTAACGTTTATGAAGCATTTGCTAGCTACCAGACATTGTGCTAAATATACTACATGTATTCTGTCATTATGTCATTTAATGCTAACAAAAATTCTTAGAGGTAGTTCCCACCGTAATCCCATTTTAAAGAGGAAGACACAGTGAAGGGCTGAGTGGTGAGGGGGAGAGGGAGAGGTACAAGGCCACCCAGCTAATATGTAGCAGAGCTAAGATTCAACACCAGATTTTCTTCCTATAAAGACCACTCTCTTACACTTCAATTTTTTAAATTTATTCTCACTCATTTAATTTATAAGATGAGTGAATCACCATATCCAGTCTTCTCAAAAAACTCCATTTGGAATCCTGATTAGCACTGTAGTAAACTAAAAAAAAAACAGACCTGAAAAGCATGAGGACTTTACTACCGTCTCCCCAGACAGGGAGCACCAAAACCCCTTGTCATTTACTTAAATATGTTGCAATCTTGGTAAGGCTTACAGTTTTCTTCACTGAAGCCTTGTAAGTTTAGGAGGGTGACATGTTGAGACATGTACTGTAGACAGATTGATCTGGCAATGGTACAAAAATGTGGATTTGAGAAGACAAGATTGGAAAGCTGCAATACAAACTGAGAGATAAGGCCACAGTCCCGGTGAGAGACACAGAAGCCTAGGACCAAGGCGGTGATATTTCGGATGGAGGCGAGAGAATGGACTCAGAAAACACAGGAGACAGAATTTAAAGGACTGGGTATGGAGAAAAAGCAGCAGCAGGGTGGTGTGAGGAGAGAGAGGAGGTGGGGAAAGTGGATAGGGGATGCCATTCACTGGGAGAGGGAACACAGGAAGAGATGCATTTTTCAGTGTGTGCATTTTTAGGTGGGGGTTGGGGAATAATGAGTTCGACTGTGAACACTAAATCACTGAACACATTCTGAGCGCCTACGACACGCCAGGTGCCTTGCCGAATGCTGGGGTCAGTGGTGAACCAGACTGAGGAGGTCACAGGACAGGTGGAGTGGGGGCAATAGAGTACGAAAACAAGGAAGCACAGAGGTGGGTACATCCCAGTGGAGATGGCCTGGAGGGAGGTCTGAAGTCCAAAGGCAGGCCAGACCCTATAAACTGCAAGCGTGAATGGAACGCCCTCAGAAAACACGTATAATAGAGCGAGCAATAACAGGGATCTCCCTGGTGGCCTAGTGATTAGGATTCTGGGCTTGCACTGCCATGACCCAGGTTCAATCCCTTGCTGGGGAACTGAGATCCCGTGAGCTGTGTGGTGGAAGGGAGGGAGGGAGGGAGGGAGAGAAGGGAAGGAGGGAAGAGAGGGAGGGAGAGAGGGAGGGAGTGAGGGAAGGAGGAAGAAAGGACAACAGAGCGAGAACAGAAGTGAATCCAGGTTGGTGCTCTGAGTAACACCAAGATTTTAAGTCAAGCAGAGGAAGCAGGAGACCAAGAAGGAAGAAACAGTCAGACACAGGAGGGGCCAAGAGAGCCCAGATCCCACAAGCCAAGAGGGGAGCAGAAGGAATAATAACCCATCTTGAGACCATCCTGCCCTTGGACTTCTCAGGAAGGATGACTTTTTTTTTTAATTCAAAGGTCATTCAGTCTATTTTAAACATTAAACAAAATCAGATAAAAAATCCATGACGAGGGTAAGAATTTACATCTCCTGGTCATCTCTCAGAGGTTTATCCACCAGCCATATGGAGTTGATGATTAATATTCAGCAGGAAGGGAATTTATAACCATGTGCCTGCCATTCAAATGTGAAATGTTTTCTGCTCAGTACACCCAATAATAAATACATTAATATATCTTCTGTTTAAAATACATTTATGAATAATTTTATACATTTTGTAAATTTCCTGGCAAGAATGATAATAGAACAATCTATTTTCACCGCTGTGTGAAAAAAGAGGAATGAAAGGTTCAGTTAATCATGGAATTTAATATGCTTTATAATAAATATCAAACAGTCATTACTTGGGCTATACAAAGGGTGGCTGAGGTCAAAAGATGATTATAACAGCAAGAGTTTGTGCCCATATTTATTCTCTGTCAGTCGCTTACATTTGCATAAGAAGTTTCCTCTACTCATCAATTTTTTACCACATTAGAATGCTAGAAATCAAATATGTTTTTTCTGATTTATATATGGGCAGTAATAATATGATTTTGTAATGATTAACACTAGGAACATTCAAATAAATGGAAAACACTAGCCCTTCCAAGGTACCAATCCAACGACAAACAGACAGATACGAAAATAAATTACATTCACTGCCTTAGGTAAAGGCTGGAAAGGCTTAGAAAGCCAGGAAGGCACCAGAATCTGAAATGATTACTGGGGCAGTATTCGATAAAGCCAGGAAAGGCCAAATACTGTGAATTCTTCATCTTTTGTCATCTTTGTCAACAGTATGTGTGCGTATGTATGTGTACACAGCATATGCACACTTGACTTGATGGCAGCCTAATCATAAAAAGAGAGGCAATAACTTCAAGGTTACAGTGGAAAGATGTGGGGCCGGAAGGAGATGCAGGATCTATCCATCCAGGAACTGATGGAGTCATAATTTCCCCTCTTGATAACCACCCGGAACTGGGAGTCACAACTAGTAGAGACCAAAACAATAAAATGAAAATGACTTGTACAAATGAACTGATTTACAAAACAGAAATAGAGTCACAGATGTAGAAAACAAACTTATGGTTACCAAGGGGGTAAGGGGAGGAGGGATAAACTGGGAGATTGGGATTGACATATACACACGACTGTATATAAAATAGATAGCTAGTAAGAACCTCCTATACAGCACAGGGAACCCTACTCAATACTCTGTAATGACCTATATGGGAACAGAATCTAAAAAAGAGTGGATATATGTATATGTATAACTGACTCACTGTGCTGTACAGCAGAAACTAACACAACATCATAAATCAACTACACTCCAATAAAAATTAATTTAAAAATAAATAAATAATTTAAAAAATAATTTAGGATGATCTTCCTAAATTGAGCAGAATCCTATGATTCCATGACGGTTCCCTGAGGAATAATGCCCATTACAACTTCTTGTGGCAACACTTCTTCTTTTACTGGAGGAAAGAATTCCAGGAAGAGGGAAAATACAGTAATGATGGCTAATCGTCTCTAAGTGTTCAAAGGTGACCAAGATTAAGGGCTTCCAATACATAAAACACTCAATAAATACCAGAGTAATAATATCAGGGAAGGAAGGTGAGAGGAAAGAAATAAACTAATAAATGATAGAAAAAAGATGCTATACCATTAAGAATACTCTAGTAAACAGGAATAAAGTTTCATTAAGTTTGATGATCTGGACAGGCAAAAACTATAGTAAGTTAATTTTTAGTGTCTACAATGTAAGAAATATTTACTTATGGCAAGTTTTAATTAAAAAGTAGCTTGTTCTAAACTATAAAATATGTAAGGGAGTTAAAAATTTGATGACTCAAATCTTGACAGGGTTATTTTAAAATATGACTATTTCATGGCATGACAATAAGATAAAAATATACACTAAAATCATAGAACCAGGAAACTTTATTTTTTATGCATTCAAATATACTGAGTTTATCTCTTTACAGAAGAACTTGGCCATAATGCAGTTTCTACTTCATTTTCAACTGATAACTGGGTCTCGTCTTTTATATTTATAATTTTGGGAAATATCCACAATGCATTTAATCATAAGTATAGCTAGTGAAAAAAAGTTAAATGTCACCATTTTATGTTCACTCAAAAGTGGGATAAACACTTGATTAGTCAAATTAAGAAACAAAACAAATTATTGAAACTAAACTGCACTTACATTATTTTCCCCAAAAAACTTAAAATGTGACAATAAAGTGTTGGTTCTTTAAGTAAAAGCAGTTATTAGCATTCTGATGCCTTCAATAAACTTGTCCAGTCCTGGGTAGCCCTGTCTTCTGGGAAAGAGGCTGCACCGTGGTCAAGGATGTGGACTCTGGAGCCAGGTGGCCTGGGTTCAATTCCCAGCTCAGCCACTTGCTAATTTTACGACCTTGACCAGTTACCTAGTCTTTCTGTGCCTCAGTTTCTTCACCTGTAGAAATGGAATCATAAGAGCACCTAACCAACCAAGGCTGCTGTGAGGAGTAAATGCATTAATGTAAAGAACTTAGAAGAGCACTTGGCACACAGTACATACTCAATAAAGACTGGCTTATTATTATATTTTATTATAATTATTGTCACCATCATTATAACTATTATCTATTTTGTGGGCTTTCCATGAAACAAAAATCAATTCAGGTCTAACTGCTCAGGCCTAACTAATAATCAGTTCTCATAGAATACCGTATTTTCAGCAAAGCGTAGTTAAAATCTAGGATCTGTGCATGCTTTTGGTGAACTCTAAGACCATTATTAGTCAAAGGCTAGTGAGGGGCAGATACAGGACTGGACCAGGTATTGACTCTTGTTGATGTTCCTCCTTCTCATGGTGACTTCTAATCTTGGTAGGCTTTCAGTAAACTACAGCAACAGGCACAAAAATAAAGCCATAAATAAATAAATAGCCCACCAAGTTATATATTTCCCCACAGATCACAGTAAAAGCAAAGAAGATATACTGAAAACATCCAATTGCACAGTTTAGTTCTGTGGCCTCAATTCTTTGGCCACAGGCGTTCCCCACATGAAAACATGACAGGAAAAGTACTCTTCACTGGGCCTCCCAGGCAATTACCAGCAACACCCCATCCTCTCTCTCCCCCTACTTCTTGGCCCACCTCCAGGAGGTTTGGACAACTGTGTTACAAATTTGGGTTTCCAGAATCTTGGAGGAAGCTTTCCCGGCTCTTCAAACTGTAACTCATAAGTCTTTCTCTACTGACTCCTTTCTGTACCAACCAGTATCCATCAACCCCCTCATGTATAAGATTGTTGAGTTTTACTGGAATAGTTACATGGAGAATTCTGAAGAGCTTTCGCAAATCTAAATTGTAAACCAAACATGACTAGCCTCATTATAGGAGTTATTAATATACAATTATGGAGTCAGCAAGCTGGGAGGAATTGGATATAATCTAGTCTAAATCCCTTATCTAACAGATAAGGAAACCATGACACTGCTCACCTATAACCAAAATAACAACTCATTCAAAGTAACCTAACATGTTCATATAACTTTTAAGGCACTCATTAAGGAACAACTTAATTACACATTTTCACATTTTAATGTTGTGAGAGATTAATCATCTAAATCCAGGTGGTTAATGATATTGTATACCTTCTAACTTCTAATCACATGCAAATTTAGAGTAATATTTAAACTTTCTAAATCCTGTGCTTCTTCCATGGACCCCATTTCACATTTTGCCATTACTAATGGCATCAACATGCTTCTCAAAAATTATTTTCAAAGAATGAATAACTTTATATGTTTAAGATTTCTGAATTCTATCTTCTCCTCTCTGCAGCTGGATCAGGGCAGGGGCTTGGAGGTAAATGAGATGCATGGTCTGGACCTCCGATTTCCACTGAGAAAACCCAGTGGGACAGAGCAGGGTGAGGACATCCTATAAGGCTACACTTCTTTTCCTAAGACATGCTCTGCCTTTAACAAGATGTACATGTCACCTTACATTTACTAAATGGAAATCGTTTATTATTACATGTTTGACAAGCTAAGTCAAAAGTAAATTCATAGACAAATAAACAAGACAGAAGTTTATTTTTCAATTCTGTATTTCTTATACATAGATTGAAGTTGGTACAATCAGACTATGAAACCATCCGGACACTTTTGAGGGGCCAAGGTAAGAAAGCTAACAGTTTAAAATATATAGCATGTCTACATATGCACGGGGAAATATCCAGAGGGATATAACCCCAAACCAATTTTAACCAGACAGTATATATTGTGTAAAGCCAGTCCATTCTGATTAGCTGGTGCCTGCGCCGTGTCGGCTGTTAAATATTTTTAATTTAATTTATATTTTATTAAACATAAATACTTAACTCCTGATATAAACAAAATGTTAACGGACATTTATAGGTGCTATCGTTTTGTTTCTTCCTCTGTATATTCTTACTTTCTTCCAGCGACAATGTAATATTTACATGATTAAACAAATGCGAGGGCTTCCCTGGTGGTGCAGTGGTTGAGAGTCCGCCTGCCAATGCAGGGGACGCAGGTTCGTGCCCCGGTCCGGGAAGATCCCACATGCCGCGGAGCGGCTGGGCCCGTGAGCCATGGCCGCTGAGCCTGCGCGTCCGGAGCCTGTGCTCCACAACGGGAGAGGCCGCAACAGTGAGAGGCCCGCATACCGCAAAAAAAAAAAAAAAAAAAAAAAAACCGAAAACAAATGCGACATTAAATAACCCAAACTATAGAATGTTCTCTACTCGCTGTAAGGGTCTTAACTTACGTTATGCTGGTCTATAGAACATCTCACTATCAATAAAGCAAAGAAATTTTTTTGACGGAACAAGGAAAGGGGGCCAGTTTTAAAAACAGACACAAAAAGCCTTTAATAAAAGGCTAATTAATAAAAGACACAATAAGTCTTTAATGAAAGGTTAATCAATAAAAGGCTAATAGTTTCCTTTGCTGTGCAAAAGCTTTTAAGTTTCATTAGGTCCCATTTGTTTATTTTTGTTTTTATTTCCATTTCTCTAGGAGGTGGGTCAAAAAGGATCTTGCTGTGATTTATGTCATAGAGTGTTCTGCCTATGTTTTCCTCTAAGAGTTTGATAGTTTCTGGCCTTATATTTAGGTCTTTAACACATTTTGAGCTTATTTTTGTGGATGGTGTTAGGGAGTGATCTAATCTCATACTTTTACATGTACCTGTCCAGTTTTCCCAGCACCACTTACTGAAGAGGCTGTCCTTTCTCCACTGTACATTCCTGCCTCCTTTATCAAAGATAAGGTGACCATATGTGTGTGGGTCTATCTCTGGGCTTTCTATCCTGTTCCATTTATCTATCTTTCTGTTTTTGTGCCAGTACCATACTGTCTTGATTACTGTAGCTTTGTAGTATAGTCTGAAGTCAGGGAGACTGATTCCTCCAGTTCCGTTTTTCGTTCTCAAGATTGCTTTGGCTATTCAGGATCTTTTATGTTTCCATACAAATTGTGATATTTTTTGTTCTAGTTCTGTGAAAAATGCCAGTGGTGGTTTGATAGGGATTGCATTGCATCTGTAGATTGCTTTGGGTAGTAAAGGAAACCATAAATAAGACCAAAAGACAACCCTCAGAATGGGAAAAAATATTTGCAAATGAAGCAACTGACAAAGGATTAATCTCCAAAATTTACAAGCAGCTCATGCAGCTCAATAACAAAAAAACAAACAACCCAATCCAAAAATGGGCAGAAGACTTAAATAGACATTTCTCCAAAGAAGATACACAGACTGCCAACAAACACATGAAAGAATGCTCAACATCATTAATCATTAGAGAAATGCAAATCAAAACTACAATGAGATAACATCTCACACCGGTCAGAATGGCCATCATCAAAAAATCTAGAAACAATAAATGCTGGAGAGGGTGTGGAGAAAAGGGAACACTCTTGCACTGCTGGTGGGAATGTGAATTGGTACAGCCACTATGGAGAACAGTATGGAGGTTCCTTAAAAAACTGCAAATAGAACTACCATATGACCCAGCAATCCCACTACTGGGCATATACCCTGAGAAAACCATAATTCAAAAAGAGACATGTACCAAAATGTTCATTGCAGCTCTATTCACAATAGCCCGGAGATGGAAACAACCTAAGTGTCCATCATCGGATGAATGGATAAAGAAGACGTGGCACATATATACAATGGAATATTACTCAGCCATAAAAAGAAACGAAACTGAGCTATTTGTAATGAGGTGGATAGACATAGAGTCTGTCATACAGAATGAAGTAAGTCAGAAAGAGAAAGACAAATACCATATGCTAACACGTATATATGGAATTTAAGAAAAAAAATGTCATGAAGAACCTAGGGGTAAAACAGGAATAAAGACACAGACCTACTTGAGTGTGGACTTGAGGATATGGGGAGGGGGAAGGGTAAGCTGTGACAAAGCGAGAGAGAGGCATGGACATATATACACTACCAAACGTGAGGTAGATAGCTAGTGGGAGGCAGCCGCATGGCACAAGAAGATCAGATCAGTGCTTTGTGACCACCTGGAGGGGTGGGTTGGGGAGGGTGGGAGGGAGGGAGGGAGACGCAGGAGGGAGGGGATGTGGGAACAGATATATATGAATGGCTGATTCACTTTGTTATAGAGCAGAAGCTAACACACCATTGTGAAGCAATTATACTCCAATAAAGTTGTAAAAAAAAATAAAAAATAAAAGGCTAATAAAAGTGTTGATTTAACAGCATCTGCAGAGAGTAAGCAAGCACAATACAGTGGTAGCCTTTTTCCTGAGCTAGTCTCAAGAGAAAGATAAACACCTGAATGAGTCAAGAATCACGACAATTCCCTGTTGTGTGAAGGTTTCCACAAATCCCCAAAGCTGACTTAGAGAAAGAGATTTATAAAGATCATGTCTTTACTGTAATTTGTCCCCTCAGAGTACAAATTTATATTTACATTTAGGTGTGTCAATGACCAAACCATCACCTATAAGATGCAATGAAATAACACAATGTAACTTCTATTAATAAAATAAAATAAAGGCTGATCCCCACCACCACCACCACTTCCTTAAAGTTCACTTTGAGCCTCGGTAAAATGTGGGAGTTGTATGGACCTGGGCAACAGAACACCCTCACAGCAGTGAAATGAGTATTTAATAAGAACACCGACTGTCAGCCCAATTTCAGCATGTGTCCCTATCTAAGAAGCAATGGAGAGATGTCATTCCTTATACACTATAGCTAATAAAAACAGTAGTTTAAGACATGACCAAAAATTAAAAATTAAAATTTAAAAATCACCTAGACTTTTAAAAAAAATGATTAAGCATCTTTGGAGACATAGATATGTTTGTGTTTAGAGATTTTTGACCACTTCCCTGTAATATCTGCTTAATAATTTCTTTAAACTTTACAACACCACCTGTTATATTCAGGATGAATACACGTCTCCAGGAGAGATGAGTTCAAAGTGTTACGCTTAACTTCAAGATTACGGAAACATGATGCATCAGATCAGGTGGTTTGATTGTTTAACGATAAAATACAGTTTTGCGGGCTTCCCTGGTGGCACAGTGGTTGAGAGTCCACCTGCCAATGCAGGGGACACGGGTTCATGCCCGGTCTGGGAGGATCCCACATGCTGTGGAGCGGCTGGGCCGTGAGCCATGGCCGCTGAGCCTGTGCATCCGGAGCCTGTGCTCCACAATGGGAGAGGCCACAACAGTGAGAGGCCCGTGTACCACAAAAAAAAATAAAATAAATAAAATAAAATACGGTTTTGCAACTGCTGAAACGATCTCTTTGTGACTGTCTGTGTGCTCAGCCAGGTGAAGCCGGCACTCCCACCAGCTTCTCTGCTTCAAGCAACCGCACATTAGAAATAAGAAGGTTGTATCATTAACTATCAGAGAAATGCAAATCAAAACTACAGTGAGGTATCACCTCAGACAAGTCAGATGGCCATCATTAAAAAGTCTACAAATACTAAATGCTGGAGAGGGTGTGGAGAAAAAGGAACCCTCTTACACTGTTGGTGGGAATGTAAATTAGTGTAGCCACTATGGAAAACAGTACGGAGGTTCCTCAAAAAACTAAAAATAGAGTTACCATATAATCTGGAAATCCCATTCCTGGGCATATATCCGAACAAAACTATAATTCCAAAAGATACATACAACCTTATGTTCACAGCAGCACTATTTACAATAGCCAAGACATGGAAACAACCTAAATGTTCATCAACAGACGAATGGATAAAGAAGATATGGTACATATATACAATAGAATATTACTCAGCCATAAAAAAGAATGAAATAATGCCATTTTCAGCTACATGGATGAATCTAGAGATTGTCATGCTAAGCGTACTAAGTTAGAAAGAGAAAGACAAATAGCATACGATATCACTTACATATGGAATCTAATGTAACACAAATGACCTTACCTACAAAATAGAAACAGACTCACAGACATAGAGAACAGGCCTGTAGTTGCCAAAGGGGAGGGGGTGGGGGAGGGAGGGATTGAGAGTTTGGGATTAGATAGATTGTTGGATAAACAACAAAGTCCTACCGTATAGCACAGGGAACTATATTCAATATCCTGTAATAAACCATAATGGAAAAGAATATGAAAAAGAATGTATATATGTATAACTGAATCACTTTGCTGTACAGCAGAAATTAACACAATATTGTAAATCAACTATACTTCAACAAAATAATTTTTTTTAAAAAAAGAAAAGAAATGAGAAGGTTGGGAAACACCCCATGTCAAGCCCTTGGAATATGCTCTCAAGCTCCACTTTCCAAGATCTTAGTATTCTTTATATTGTATAACAATAATAATAATAACAATAAAACTTAAGCAGTGGTTGAGGGACTTTGAGATGTAGGCTGAACAAATAAAAGTTTTTAAAAAATTAAATGAATAAGCAAACACTACGAGAGAATGGGCAAGAAAAAAGGAGTGGAGAACAGGGTGTTAATTTTGGTCATCTGCATTCTCTCCTAGGGCATAAGGATGAATTTTCTATCTTGCCAAGATTTCGAGAAGGCTAAATTTAAAACAGCAAGTTTTACCACAGTTGAACAAACTTTACCATCCACAGTGAATGGGACTATAGCAACTTTAAAATATGGCCATTAATTCTTTGAACCTCTTCTCATTAGATGGTGGAAGCTATGTCCCCTCCCCTTGAATCTGGGCAGGCTTGTGACTGCTTCCTCCAACAGAGTCTGATAGAAATGGTGTTTGTGACTTCAAAGGCCAGGCCGTGAGAGGCCATGCAGCTCCTGTCTTGTCCACAGGAACACTGGTCTCTGAGTCCTGAGTTGCCCTGTCATAAGTCCCACTACCCTGAAGCTGCCATGCTGATGGACAGCTCCAGCTGAGCCCAGCCTTCCAGACCCCCTGCCAAGGTCAGAGAAACATGAGTGAAGCTGTCTTGGACATGACCGTCTGCCAGCTGAGCACTACTCACTGAGCCGTGGCTGAATCTCTGTGTAAAATCACAAGATGTAGTAAACTGTCTGTTGCTCTAAGTCACTAAGCTTTAGGATAGTTTGTTATGTAGCAACTATGTAGAGCATCACAGAATTTGCAAGGGGCTTTGAAGATCTCCAGGTGAAACATTCTGTTGGCTTTTGAGGAAACAGATCCAGACTAGTTAAGTGTCCAAGGTCACTAGTTAGCGATTGGGTTAAAACTAGAAAGCAGGCCTTTGGACTCCCAGGTCTGTCCTTTCAAAGAACCCACCTTGGTTTCATCACATCCCATCTCCACTTTTTTATTCTGTTACTGTGGGAACTCAAAAAGTAGTACTTGGGCATATTCTCAGAATTTGTATCTTCTATTAAAAGTTAAGGACAATCTGACCTATTTTCTTTCTCACGCCTTTATCTTAAACATTCTCCTTGGGTGAAACTGGGAAGAATTACTACTTGGAGAGTATGGAATAAAACTTCTGACCAAAATTTGCTTCAGTAATATGGACAGTAGCATTAGCTTCGAAAAGTATGCCTGGGCTTCCCTGGTGGCGCAGTGGTTGAGAGTCCGCCTGCCGATGCAGGGGACACAGGTTCATGCCCCGGTCCGGGAAGATCCCACATGCCGCGGAGCGGCTGGGCCCGTGAGCCATGGCTGCTGAGCCTGCGCGTCCGGAGCCTGTGCTCCGCAACAGGAGAGGCCACAACAGTGAGAGGCCCGCATACCGCAAAAAAAAAAAAAAGAAAAGTATGCCTAAGTTTTCACCTCTTTATTCCCGTTTCACATGAAATATCTTCAAGGTAGACCTTGGTGTTACTTTTGATAAAAGAAATTTTCACATACTGAGGTACAGGGAAGGCATTCTGGCTTATTCATGAGCGAACTTGAATTTTATGCTAACTAGAACAGCCTGTTTGTGGCCTATCAAACACATTGTACATCTGCTCTAATTATTAAAGGAAAGGGTGCACTGACCAGAAGTAAAGAATGTCCACATTAAAAATAAAGATTAAATGCCCCTCTTCTTGGGACGCCAAAGCTGGTACCCCTTCGATGGTAGGACTTCCTTCCCAGGTGCCAAGGCCATAATGATGCACTGTGTACGTGCTGATCTGGTTTTTCTTTGAAACCTTGAAGGAAGGTATCCCTGACTTGTTTGACGTTCTTTGTTCTGACAAGATATAAAACGGTGCTGAAAACCATGCTACTTCAGAGCAGTTCCTCAGAGTTATCTGTGAAGCTGTCTTCCAGCCTCTAGTCCTCAGTTTGGCTCCAATAAAAATCTTTTCTAGGGCTTCCCTGGTGGCGCAGTGGTTGAGAGTCCGCCTGCCGATTCAGGGGACACGGGTTCGTCCCCGGTCCGGGAAGATCCCACATGCTGCGGAGCGGCTGGGCCCGTGAGCCATGGCCGCTGAGCCTGCGCGTCCGGAGCCTGTGCTCCGCAATGGGAGAGGCCACAACAGTGAGAGGCCCGCGTACCGCAAAAAAAAAAAAAAAAAAAAAAAACTTTTCTATCCTATTACAGACTGATTATTTTTGTCGAAACTTTCTTCTAGTATTCAATATTTATACAGTCAATGTTTTGCTCCAACTCAATGACCTTTGATTAGATCTAGTAACAGTTCTTGAGCTTTACTTCTTATTTCTTTTCAGTTAGCTGAACTATATGTTAAAAGGCAACACTGAGCTTCCCAAGGTTGGCCTTTTGTGTGAACACTTCACAGGAAGCATTTTCATGAGTTCTTCAGGCTCCATATGAACCTGAAAGTACAGATTAACGATCTGCTCAGTCAGAAGCTTTCTCATTAAGTACTTTAGTCTTTCGGATGCTGTGTTCATTAAACTGTTAATTAGTAAAGAAAAGAAGCCAATTCCAAAGATAAAGAAAAGTTCTGGCAACCATTTAAAAGGAAAAGTAGATAAGATACTGGCGTGTAGGTAACTGGCACATTGTAAGTATCGAAGAGTCAGATGGTCATAAATGGCTGAATGATTTGGAGAATCCTCAGTGTCTAACATTTTCCTTCAGAAGAAATTTACATGAAATATTATCCAGATTTTTGAAAATCAAGTTTATTATCTGATGGACAGCCAATTCTTCCCTTAACAAATCTATATCCTCCACATCCTATCCTCAACACAAAAAAAGAGATCACTAAAATGCCTTAAAATGGGAATGGCTCGACCTGACAATGAATTTGTCCTGAGGGAAAAAAACCCACAAATTTTCTGATTTTGCAAACCTTTATAAACTTGCAGAATATTTAATAAACCAAATTCAAAATGGCAGACTGTAATCCAAAGGAATAAACACCTTGGAAGAATTACTCAAGAGGAAATGCTGATCACAACTTAAAAAATAACTGTGAACATTTCATGAACATGATACAAATTAGATAAATTTCCTGTGTAATATACTCTTTCCTATTATCAGATAATAGTTTCTTAATCACGCATTTTGTGATTCTGCTTCTTGGATGTGGAAATCGCAGCTTCAGTTATTTACAAGGTGCTCTAGGTCCAGGATATTACAGCAGTTGGGATAATGCTCTCTATTAGCTTGAAATTCAAAATTGTTCAAAGCAGTTAACGTCTACTCTATCATTTCATTCCTACAAAAAGTCCTATGTGGTACCACCAATAAGTATTATTATAGTTTTAAGACAACCTGAAGACCAGTGAGGTTGAGCTACATCACTGGACTCACAATCTTGACCTCAGAGTACAGCTTCCATTTCCACAGCTGACTCATCCTCAAAAAAGGAAGTATTTAAATAGCAGGTGTTACTTTTGGCTAAGGCTGGCCCAATGAGCCCAGATCAGATATCCTTGAATTGGAGTAGTAGTTGTCAATGAAAGAATGTTGCCTGCCATATCAGTAAACAAAGGATGTTGCAGCCATTAAGCCATCACATTACAGCCGCACCAACGATGCACCCTGAGGAGACTCAGGATGAGCAAACACAGGGTACAGGCCCCAGATAGCTGAGGTGCATACCAAAGGAATGATTTCAGTGAGCCCAGACTCTTCCATGTTCCCACATAGAAAAGCGCTAAATTCCTTAACTTGAGATACCTGGTTTTCTTTAATTAACAGTAATCTTTTGACGTTCCAACTACCTGGTTTTTGTTGCAAAAACTCCTCTATACCCTGGCTTCCCCCTTACCTCTTCGGAGCAGTCCCTCAGAGCTATCTGAGAGGCTGCGTCCCAGGCTTAAGTAAAGTTTTGTCTGCCAAATAAAACATAATTCTCAACTTTTAGGCTGTGCATTTTTTTTCAGTCAACACATTCTAAGACTGACTCAGTGGGCACCCACACATACTAACTAGTTAGTGCCACAACCCTTTATTTAAATGCCTTTTGCCAGTGTCTTCCTCTATATTCCTTCAGGTCAATTGATTCCAAATTCTTTGGTTTGTTTTTTCTAAAAAGTTTACTTATCACGAAACACATTTTCTTTACTACCTCGCGTATATTCTCTATAAACACAGAAGAAAATGCAGCCATCCCACTTGGCAAAAGGTTTCTAAACTGAATGACAGAACAGTGTAGTGGCAAAAGTTCAGGGTGACATAGCAGGTCAGTTTCCTCATCTATAAAATGGATGTCCTGCCAACTCTACATGATTGTTGTAAGAATCAAGTGAGACTCAAGTGCTTTGTTAACTGTAAGTGCCACAGCTACACAAAATGAAGTTATTACCATTATATATGCTTGCCAGGAGAGGGAAAAAAAGTAACTTTACAGCAGTATTTATCAAACTCTTTCCTTCATTAACTCCAAGGATTCACTCTCATATCCAGATCAACCTTCCACCTAGGCAGAAATAAGCAGGGTTTTCGTGTAGATGAAACAAAATTAATGGCAATGAGATTCTTATGAAATAAGATCCATAATCCTGTAGTACATTAGCTAATCATATATTTATCTGTTCTTATTTTATTTTGCATTCTTGTATCCATAACTAGACTGTCCAGGAATCGGTATAATGATTGAGCCTAAATTCTAATCCTGCTTTTACTATTTACTTGCTGTGTGACCTTAGTGAATTACTTGACTTTCTTGACCCTCAATTTTATCATCCATAAAAAGAGTATTATAATAATAGCACCTACCTAATAGAGGAACCGAGCAGAACTCTGTGGGTTCCCCACCCCCAAGTACAAAGGCCCCTTCATGTCTCCTGCCTCGTTTGCAGAGAAGCTGAAGTCTCCCAGGCTTCCCTGAGTCACAAAGGAGCAGGCTCAAGCAGCTAATGATTAAGACAATAGAATAACACATTCAGTGTCTAATGCACATTGCTGAGCTGTTTTACAAGTACTGTAACTGTCACCAGAGGAAGAAGGCTGACTGCATGATGACCAGACTGCAGCCATGACAGAAGCTGCTCCACCTTGAGCAATATTGAGTCTATGACTAGCACAATTCCAAGAACTGGCCTTAAGAGAATGGGATTAACACTATTGCTCAAAATAATCTATATCTTTGTGGGCATCAAAATCATTGTAGCTTGTTCTACCTGTATATTTAAACGGGCAGGTACAACTGTCAGCAAAGAGATGCTACAGACCCATGTTGACATCTCCCACTCTAAGAATATGGCACCCTATGTCAGCAGGAAGAAGTTACAGAAGACACACCTTCACCCATTATCCCACAGAAATGGAATGATGTTCTGACAAGTGGGGATTTGTAAGCAACTTCTGGCTGGAAAGAGCTCTCTGCAGGAGGCCCCTCTGTCTTGTCACTAACCTTAAACCAGGCACCCCCATGCTCTATTCATCTCTGGCCCTAGCACACCTTTCAAATCTTTTGATAACACAATACTTTACCTAACTTGTTGGTTCTTTCCATAGATCAAAGAAGTAGAAATGAAGAATAAGTAATTAAGAGACGACCAAATCTCTTCCCTAGCTTCCCCTTCAGTAATCTCGAGAACAAACTGTATGAACAAGACAGCATCTAAAGAAAAATCACAAGGAGTCAACAAATTTGCACACAAGCCTGCACACAGTGGGGAATGGCGATGACTCTGCCCCCCATCTCAATGATTAACTGAGATTACTTCCCTTTTTCCCTTTAAATGCTTTCATGGCCAAGCTTCAGAGGTAGTTTTGGGGTGACAATGAGTCCACTGTCTCCCTGGATTGCCAGCATTCTGATTAAAAGCGACTTTCCTTTCTACCAACATTTGCCTCTCTTTCTCTTTCTCTCTCTCTCTCATATTGATTTTCAAGCAGCGAGCAGCCGGACCCGATTTGGTAACAATAGCATTATTATAACCATTAAATGTACTACATACAGAGTATTTACAATTATACATGGCACTTTGAACATATATACACTATCAAATGTAAAACAGATAGCTAGTGGGAAGCAGCCACATAGCACAGGGAGATCAGCTCAGTGCTTTATGTCCACCTAGAGGGATGGGATAGGGAGGGTGGGAGGGAGACACAAGAGGGAGGAGATATGGGGATATATGCTTAGGTACAGCTGATTCACTTTGTTATACAGCAGAAACTAACACACCATTGTAAAGCAATTATACTCTCAATAAAGATGTTTAAAACAAAAAGCACAATAAAAAACAAAACAAAAATTATACATGGCACTTCACATATGTTACTCTTTTTATGTACCTTCTTAGTTTTTAACACTGATAGGCATAGAGCAGACACTTAACAAATCTTGGGTTGATAGATTTCATTAGAAAATGGGATGGAACTAACCCATGTGAAGTCATCTGGTCTACCCTCATAGGCAGCAAGGCTATATCAAAACAATCAGACCAGTCCCTGCTTTGTCTACTTTTAAACAGTCTTAGGGAAAAGTCTATATTTGGACCATGTAAATGTTTAACAATCTATACCATTAGGTTAATTACAGGAATGAATTCCCTAAATCTGTTAGGATTCCCTCTATATCCATTTCCGCAGCTGGCCTCTCTACATTATTATAGGCTACTGGGCAGCTTACTTTTTCAAAGCCCAGCAACCTCAGCCCCATTACTCTTGCCTCAGGGTTAGCAATGTTTATTTTTATTTGAATTTCCAAGTGTAGAAATACTTCAGGCACTATACTGACCCAGGTTAAAAAAATCCTGAAGAACTCAAAGAGGATTACACTGGAAAGTGCAAGAAACCCAAAAGCCACAAAGTAAACTTTCAACAGGTTTCAGTCTTGTACTCATTGGCTGCAAAGAATGTCGCTGATTCAACAATTCTGATCGAAACTATTTATCATAGAAGGTAAATGAATATATTCATTTTTATTCATCCCTTTTATAATATTATGAAAAGTGATCCCCAGTATAAACTGAATAAAGTCACCTGAGGAATAAAATCAATTACAGATGTACTGTGTACTCACACTCAGACAGACTTGGAAATTCAGTGCTTTAAGCTAATTTCCCTCTTGATATTTTCAGACTTAATTCAGTAACACAAATAATGCTTATTAGTAATATTAATGTACCATATGCTATCTCTGTCAACTTAATAATCTTCTTGGGTGTTTTTGACTAAAATGTCAATCTAACTTCTGGAATCCTACCCAAGAGAATCTATGCAAATTACAATGAACATATTCTTTCTATAGACATACTAATTAGCCATGGGCCCATTCATGAATACCTATAATTAAGTTCTTGTACACACTATAATAATTTTACTTGGAATCATGAAATTGGCATAATTTGGCTAATATAAACAGCTACTAGTCCCAGGCACTGTACATAAACGCTACTAGTCCTAGGCACTGTACAAAGTCCTTTCAGTACATTTTCTCATTTTATCTTTACAAAGAGAGAAAACGGCTCAGGGATTCAACAACTTACTTAAGTTTGCACAACCAATAAGTATTATTAAAGATTTTAATTCAGTCATCCTAACATCAGAAAACCCTTCCCAACAAGCCTTTGCTACTGCTTTACACTGAAGAGATATTCGAAAAACATTTGTAGTAACACAGTGAAAAAGCAGATTAAGCCACGGAAATATCTTTTCAATAAAGAGCTGCTAACACCACCATCCCAAGGAGAGAGAGGAGGGCTCTAATGAGGGCCCCCCCAAAAAATCAGTTTTAATTTTTTGTTTGTTTTTAAGACAGATCAATAGAAAATATGACTCCAATTTTTATATTAAGAAAAGCAGGGGGCTTCCCTGGTGGTGCAGTGGTTGAGAGTCCGCCTGCCGATGCAGGGGACACGGGTTCGTGCCCTGGTCCGGGAAGATCCCACGTGCCGTGGAGTGGCTGGGCCTGTGAGCCATGGCCGCTGAGCCTGCGCGTCCGGAGCCTGTGCTCCGCAACAGGAGAGGCCACAACAGTGAGAGGCCCGTGTACCACAAAAAAAAAAAAAAAAAAACAGGACAAAAGACCCTTAGTCTAATCTTTCTTTATATACCACTCCTACAAGAAAATGAGTTTCCATTTAAGTTATTTAAGTATTTCTCTACACTGCACATTTCCAGGAGATTAAATGGGAGACAATCTGTACTACGTCTGAATCTCTCCCATTTAATCTGCAGTAATGAATTACACTAATATATGTATCTATAAACATCTCTAATAAGACCAAAAAGCGGGTAAATTCATTCACTGCTTTATATTTGAGGAGAGATACATTGAAAAATAAAATGCTTTATTCCAGATTGTCATGACTGGATTAATACTAAGAAAGTGGTGCTTTTAAAAGTTCAGAATGCATGGTCAAGGTGACTCCTATGTACAATAAATTCATTTACACTTCAGAAAGCTACAAAGCAATTTGTCACCATAATTATTTTATTATCCAAATAACCTCTTACTACTTGTGGACAAATAAAGTAACATAAATTAACACAGTATACAGAAGTCACAGATGATGGATTTTCTACATATGTTTGCAAAATATTGATTAATATATACATTTCTATTCTAGTTGCAGATTAAATGTCAGTAGTCACAATCAGCTTTTTCCAAAGGTTTGTGAAATACTGTAACCTTACTTATTGTATAAAATTTAAAATTCTGAAGAGAACCTTTCTCAATCTCCTTTCAGCTTCACATGTGAAAGCTCATACAGCTTAATAAAACAAATGGCAGGGACACACACTAGCTCTATTAGAAGTCTGGGGCTTCCCTGGTGGCGCAGTGGTTAAGAGTCCGCCTGCCGATGCATGGCACACGGGTTCGTGCCCCGGTCCGGGAAGATCCCACGTGCCGCGGAGCGGCTGGGCCCGTGAGCCATGGCCGCTGTGCCTGCGCGTCCGGAGCCTGTGCTCCGCAACGGGAGAGGCCACAACAGTGAGAGGCCCGCGTACCGAAAAGAACAAAAAAAAAAAAAAAAAAAAAGAAGTCTGACAATGAACCTTATGTAGTCTGCCTATTCACGCCATTTATCGCTTTTTTTTTTTTTTTTTTTTTTTTTGGCAGTACGCGGGCCTCTCACTGTTGTGGCCTCTCCCGTTGCGGAGCACAGGCTCCGGACGCGCAGGCTCAGCGGCCATGGCTCACGGGCCCAGCCGCTCCGAGGCACGTGGGATCCTCCCGGACCGGGGCACGAACCCACGTCCCCTGCATCGGCAGGCGGACTCTCAACCACTGCGCCACCAGGGAAGCCCCATTTATCGCTTTTTTGAAATAATTAAAACGTGAACCTGATGTCTTCTAGGTTCTGTCACAGCTGGGTTAGGCGTGTCTTGCCTGTGCGTCCACCTTAGCTAATTTCCCTCTCCTAAGGCAGGTGAGATCCCTCTCCCCATCATATACAGTCTCTGCCATTTCCAAAGACAGTCAGCCTGACCCAGGGGAGATCCAGGATGGGGCTGTAGAGGCGGCCTGGGAGGAAGGAGGCCTGGAAGCAAATGCCTGGACTAAGCCCAGTGCAGGAACCAAGAAGCAGGCCACCTGCCAGAGGATGTGGTAATCAAGGCATATGTGGAAGCAGACCAGCATGCTCGTTCAGAAACGCCACTGGCATCAGGAAGGGAAGGAAAAAGCTCAGAGTGGTTCTCTACTTTCTGGATTCTCAGCACATTTTCAAATACTGGAAATTTTGACCAGGGTACTTTTCTTAAAGCTGTATGTGCACAAGATTGGGAAAATATCTTTTTTCCGTATTGAAGAACGGGGAAGGAAGGTTTCCAGCCACAGCCATCAGCACTCCCAGCTGAGTACCAGCTTGGTTCAGTTACCCCGATGCTCAACTAGGTCCCTCCCCAGCACTGGGGAACTGCTTTTGAATAGAACTGTTTACTGCCAGGCACAGATTTCCTCCTTTGCCAGGAGGTGGTTTGCCCACATTCCAGTAAACACTTGATCTTTCTTAGGTGCCGGGCTGAAGTTAAGTCTCCTATCTCTTACTGCAGGAAACTGTATCCCACTCTTACTCACAGTCCCACTTATAGCAGCCAGCACGGCATGACTAATGAAATGGAGTGAAAAGAAATACAGCTTGATGGCAATTTAGGGTCCAAGATTTAAGGTACCACTGGTAAGCACAGCTAAAGAAAGGAACAGAGGTACAGCTCATGTTAGTAAATCTGGGGACACAGGCAGGCCATGATTAGGGTCTGCTCCTGGCAAGGGACAGGGGGAAACACATAGGGGGACGAAGGACTTCACTTCCCAGGCATGAGAGCTATTAGGAGACACTGATGAGACTAAGACAGGACCTGAAGAACTAGGGATACTGATGTTCTAGGCATGTTTCTGAGAAAAGAGTTCAGGCAACTGGGAATGAAAGGACAAGCCAACTTACCTGAACTGAAACACAAACACAAGGTTGTATCAGTTGCACTGATACTAAATGCTGAATTATAAAATCCTGTTTGCCTGGAGTCAGAATTGGTTCCAGAGACTGCTGAGTGGCTGAGCCAGGAGGTGGGAATCAAGGGGGTGGGGGCCAGGTGGGGGGACTGTGAAGGCTGGAATCCAGGCAGAGTCTAACAGCCTGCTTTAACCCAAGCAGTGGGGATGATTAATGGTGGAAACCAGACTCAAGAAATCATGAGTCACTCTTAACGGAAACCAACGTCAGTGTCAATAACTTCTCTGGGAGCTTGCAACACATGTGCTAGAACAAATATTTTGGAATCGAGTATCTTGCACCAACATTGAATCGCTCCTTCATTTTGGATAGGTCACTGTTACTGTTTTTGTTCTCAGAGCTCTTCAATGACCAAATGAGGCTAATAATATCTGTTTAGGATATTTTGACCAGTAAAAAAAAAACAAAAATCAGTAAGAACTGACCTTTTGGAAAAATGAATTATTATTACACTTGAACTCCTTACACTGGAGGAAAGAGCCCACAAACGGTCCGCTCTGGACGAGTATACGCATCAATAAAATCATCAGCAGACCAGTGCCCAGAACGAAAGCGCTGTTTGGTTTCACATCACAGCAGGGCAATTAAAATCTGAATTTCTATAAAATGAGATACGAGTTAATTTTCCTCATACATTCCCTTCCAACTTAAAGAAAACATTTGCCAATTTCCTATTACAGGCAAGGCACTGTATGAGCTTCTAAAAAGATTACAAAGCACGAAAATAACTAAGACCAAAAAGTACTTGACTTTAGAGTAAAAATAGAATTAAAAGGTTAAGTATTGTTAGTTTGCTCCTTATCCAAGATGTAATGTTAAGACATAATTCAAAGTATTTTTCCAGATATTCTTATAGTTAAAATATACTAGACTGCTATTGATACCCACAACATGGATGAATCTCCAAAAATATTATGCCAAGTGAAAGAAGCCAGCTACACAAAAGACTATACGCTCTATGATTCCATTTATATGAAGTTTAAGAACAGGTGAAACCAATTTATGGTAGTAGATGTCATTAAGTGTTTGCCTGGATTGGGGGGTGGTGACCGACTGAAATGAAAGGACTATGAAAATGTCCTCTGTCTTATTTTGGGTGGGCGGTTATAGAATTGTCAAAATTTACTAAACTGAACATTGAACTGTGCATTTTATAGTATGTAAAATATGCCTTTTACATGTTAAAAAAAATACCACTGGACTAAATAAACATTACTAGAATGGAGGGTTCAGATAAAAGCATGGCAAAGGGTTAATGATAGGCTCTCTTATACTTGATCTCAATGGCATTTATAAGGAAAACAGGCTCCATTTGAAAGGAATTGGTGTAATGGATATAACAATAAGTTTAACAATACAGTCATATTGCCTGCTAGATTTCAGTCGTGTATGAAAAGATCCTAACGCAGAAAAATTAACAGGATTTTTTAAGAGTAAATGGAAACAATTTGCATCTGCTTCTTTCTGCCCTATCAACTGAAAACAAAAGAAGTTTTAATTTGCATCTTCCATATTACTCTAATACCAGGGTACTGGCTATTCACAGTGAAGGAATTCTAGAGAGTGTTTCTCTATTTTTTAATTTATTTTCTTTTCAGTATTTTTTATTGAAATGTAGTCGATTTATCCTGTTGTATTAATTTCTGCTGTACAGCAAAGTGATTCAGTTACACATGTATATAGTCTTTTTTTATATTCCTTTCCATGGTTTATCATAGGATACTGAATACAGTTCTCTGTGCTATACAGTAGGACCTTATTGTTTAGAGAGTGTTTCTCTAGTATTAGGATTTCCCAAGGGGAGAAATTCCTGAGGGAGCACCTCAGAGTCTCTGTGGGGCTTTTCCACCATCACACAAATTCTGATTCATGCTTCAGGGGCTTGGTTATGACTCTCAGCCAAAGTCAGTCACTTCCAAACAGGAATGAGTCACACCCCACAGCGACCTGGGCAGGAAGACCAGAGAACCAGTTCCTGGCTGAGAATCTAGAAAAGGCATTCTTGTGAGTTCCCCGCCCCTTTCAAGTCAGGAGAGGAAAGGGTGGAGCACAGGAACAAGAGGTACCTACCCCATCTCCCCGTCCTCCTCCTCCGACAGCTCAGGGAAAACGCACAGAATCGCTTGCACCCAACCTCACCTTCTCCTTCAACTTCAGTTAGAAGATTATGCTACACTGAGCTACAAAGAAAGACAGAAAGGAACTGGGAGTGACCCACTAAGTTTTGCTGCTTTCCAATGCAGTGCTGACATTTTAGCCCATCTACCAAGGAATAAAGAGGGACAGAACCGACAGTAAAGCAATAATGCTACTTGCTCACCTTTGCAAGGTGCGTTAACAGCTACTGAACTCAATACAAACAAAGTTCCTGCAGGGAGGATTCCCCCAGTACAGCTGAAGTTGTGAGCCTGAAAACACGTGTGGTGTTTTACAGGTTAATCTAATGTACGTCTTGAGCCTTCTTGTAGACCTGCTTTTTAAAGATTACAGTCTAAGTCCATGCTATGTTTAGAATTATGAGAAAAACAGCTGTACTTGTCAGCCAGCCCCCAGGGAGGGCCCAGCCCCTGTACCGGCTTTGGATACACCCCACTCCTGTCCTCGGTTGTGTTATCCTGGTTCTGTCTCTTTTTTCGCAATCTTTAAATATAATTTGCTGGTGATCGGTTGGCATGTTTGTCTTCCCTGCCAGCATGGCTACTCATCGAGGGCAGAGGCCGTTTCTTCTGTCTTGTGTATTGAATTCCTAGTGCCCAGCACAATGCCTGGCACAGAGAAGGTGCTAAACAGACATTAGGTAAATGAATGGATTTCCACATGCATTTTGGGGTTTTATTTGATCACTTATTAGAATACAAGCTCCACCGAAGATGCGATCTTCTCTCCCTCGGTTCTGTATCCTCAGACCTTAAATAGCACGTGACCTATAGGAGGTCTTCAGAAAATATTTACTGAATTACTAAAGATTGTGAGATGAGACCAAGCCAGTGCTCTGAGCTAAATGAAATCTCTATGTACATGACTTTTTAAAAGAGCAATAGACCTGATTTATGAAGGCCACTGCTAGCAATTCCATGATCAGCTTGCAAAGGGATTTTTGTGTGTGTGCCAAATAAGTCAGGCAGTATGGTGACTGAACTCTTCAAAGTAAAACAAGCCACTAGCCACAGTTTAGGCAACTGTAACCCTCAGGAAAACCATGATTACCCCATTATTCAAAAGCCATTTGCTGTGTTGCTCACCCTTAGAGTGGATGGCAAGGCCTGTTAGAAATGTTCACGTCTCCTCTGTGATTTGTAAGCTGCAATATGCCTGTTATAGAAGCATGTACCCAGTGAGTACTAAATACTACCTAAATTTAAATGGAGGCAGGAGATACGAGACAATCTGGCACCTTGTGGATGGAGGATAGGCTGAAACCCAGTGGACAACAAGAACTGCAGCTCTAAGTGCAGTTAACTGAAGGATGTAACTCTGCCTTCTATTGAAAAGTCACTTCTAGGAAAGCCTTACTTATAAAGCAAATAACCTTAAACTCTACTGTATTTGGGGATTAAAAAGAGCCTTCTTCCTTTTCTTTTGCTCTCACCTACCCAAATGGAATGGAATGTCTAACTTTTCTTAGGTCTGAGGGGGCCTGGCAGTGTTTAATTTCTAACAAACGGATGTAGGCTGAATCATTCCCAAACTTCCAGCTTACAAAATGAGAAACATTATTTCATATACCTATTTTGCAAATTAGGTATGGATTATTTTTTTTATATCACTAAATTCAAAATAATTCAAACCATAAGGGTAGCAATTTCTCTGTGTTCATGTCTTCTGTTTTATCATTTTGATCCGTATCACATCCGTCTCTTTTAACAGGTTTTACTTGACTTCAAACTTTTCAATAAAACTCAATGAACAGACATTTTAGTCTTGTAGGCAAATTAAATATTTTAGAATTTTTCCATTTAAAAGAACTGACCATTCACATGATAAGCAAAATTTCGTATTTATATAAAACTACATATTTTATTAAAAGTTTATTTCATTAAAAGTTCACATGATCAATATCAACCTTACCCTTTAGACTTTGATAAAAGATACTTTGAAAATCTTAAATTTGCTAGATTAAGAAATGCTCCTATTTCTCACACATTTTCTTTAGTGTAAAGGCTATCAAAGTATCATTTAAATTTCATTATGAATCTTTATCCTATATTCTCTTACCTTTCTTACTAAAATTATATATATTCAAAGGGATGATACAATTCTATTGTGAAATCCATCTACTGGAAAATCCAACTTAGGTTTTGCCAGTCACTTACATTTCTCCATTTTTAGTTGCTTTATCGTGACTGTCACTATTATTTATTGGCCTATTATGTGCCTGGAACTGTCCCTCATCCTTTTTATATGTTAATTTTAAACTTTATAACAATTCCGTAAAGTATCATTACCCTTTCTGTATTATTATCTCTACTACACTTTTCTAATATGGAAACCAAGGCTCCAAAGTTTTATGAACCTGTCCAAGGGTTGATCTGTATCCAAAGGCCTACCTTTCCAATCATACCACATAGCTCTTCAATAGTCAATATCTTTCATTCATCTACTCATTCATTCAAAACTGTATTGATCACCTATGCTGTGCCAGGCATTAAGCTGCTCACTGAGATGATAGCCTCAAGATGCTCACTGTTTAATGAAAAGGACAAAAAATGACAGCTATATAAGTGGAAGAATGGTAAAATCGCTAATAAAAAGCAAAAGAGATACGTCTGAGTTAAAATATAGGTAAAAGCAGCTATCTATAATACTAACATTAGCTCATAATTATGGAGGGCTTTTAGTGTATCAGGCACCACAATCCTGCAAAGTATGCTTTTTAAAATCATCATTTTTAACACAATCACCCTTGAAGTAGGTTCTAATATTAGCTCCATTTTACAGAGGAGAAGAAAGTTATGTTAATCACTCAAGGTCACACAATTAGTGAATGTCTGGACTAGAATTTGAACTTATACCGGTCACACAATTAGTGAATGTCTGGACTAGAATTTGAACTTATACCTGTCTAAAACGTAAGTTTAAGTAGTGGTGCCCTCCACCTCTGCAGACCCAGGCTAAGTGTCTGACAAAAGTACTGAGACAGAGGCAAGATAAGAGACTCAACTGAGGAGAAGGAGCTGATGTGGATAAACAAAAAGGACCACAGGCCAGCAGGGTGGCCCCTTTCTCCCTCACCACAGATATTCGTAGTCCAACAGGACGCAGGTCCACAGCCAAGGTGAGGCTGTCTGTAACAGACGGTGGAAATGATCTTCCAACATAGGGAAGAGTCATCCTTTTCTTTTGCCTCCAGTATAAGTACCTCTAATGAAATTCAGGTTTTCATCTGCAAATCCAAACCTCAAGAAAAGATCATTTTCACCTGATCCCTAATACCTACACTTATCCAGGGCTTTGTTGTGGGGGGTGGGGATCCCCGGGGCCTCGCCTCTCCTTCTTCCCTCCAGATCCAAGCGGATGTCGATTCCCAAGGCATCCATCCCCCAGCCCTCTGAGAGCGGGGTCTGAGTATGCCGAGGCAACAAGGGGCTGAGAAGGTCCCCTCTGAGAGAGGCAGGATAATCTCCAATTCTAGAAGACATTAAGAGGATGAGCGGCCAAGACTGACAGTGCCTGCATATATACAATGATCAGAAATGGGGAAAGGGGTGGTGGGAAGGATGTCAAAGTCAAGTCAAAGGTTTTTAACATCAGGTCAACAATCTCCCTTCACTGCCTTGTGACTTCCCTCTCTCCACTGAATGGCGAACACAATGAATGATCCTCCATGTTTCCACAATTCAGTAGTGACAATGGAGAATCTCATCATCAGCCGTTCTCTCCCCAGTTCTCCTGTGATATTCTAAAGGCTCAATTTGTAATAAAAGCTATTCACTTCTTACTTAAAAAAAGTCTTCTTCCTCACTTCTTATGCATTCAATTACATGGTGACACATGGGGGCATACATACTTGGTAAGAACTGCCTGACAGCAATTGGGAGGATGGGATAAGCCACATGTGCTACCAATGGAAATACAATCCCTACATTTATGAGCCATTTATTGGGAGCCAAGTGTCAGCTGTTGGAACCTTTTGCTAAGATTCCCTGAAAGAGATTCCTCCTGAAATAGGTTTCCTGGAATCTGAATAACACTGTCATTCTGTCAGAAGATCAGTAAGAGTATAGGAAAGCACACTCAGTAATTATCTCTTTGCAGAAACCACATGCTATTCTTCAACTCTTTTATCTTTAAGTACATGTGTCTGCAGCACAGCCACGGTCATGATCACCCTTAACCTGACACTTAGTGGACAGTTCCTGCATGCATAATATGACACAGAGCAACACAAAACCAGGCAAGGACTTAGAGCTATCCGAGGTTAAGAGTAACAGTTCCATATGTATAGCTGATTCACTTTGTTATACAGCAGAAGCTAACACACTATTGTAAAGCAATTATACTCCAATAAAGATGTTAAAAAAAAAAAAAGAGTAGCAGTTCCCATGACTGCTTTTAAATAAAAAAATTCATTATGATGGTGATATTGTAACTGCCACTCAGGTAGTGTGAGTGAAAAGGCCCCACAGCCCCCATTGTACATGCCTCCTTGCATCCTCCTAGCAACCCCACAGGGCTGAAAAGACAGGCAGAGAAGCCAAGAAACTTGCCCCAGGTGATAGATTCTAGGTGCCAAAGCCAACCGCTAATTGAGGTCTTCTGATTGCAGGCCTGTCTCCTTCCCTCCTCACGGTTCTCCATCAGCACAGCCTTCACAGGCTCTTTCTTCCTTTTTTTTTTTTTTTTTTAATGTCCTCTTTAGGGATTAACTTTCCCCAAAGAAACCAAGAAGCTCAGTCTTTAAAATCTACTTTCCCTAAGTAGCATCTAAGATCAGTGAGCTTACACTGTTTCTTCACTATTTGTATTACTTAGAAACAAAGGTGGGTTTTATTTGTTGGTTTTTCTTTTGTTTGTTTAGAAAAAAGTATCTTATGTTTTACACAGATTGAGCATTCAGGAATTGTTTAATAAGTAACAGTAGAAGGAAATAAAATGATACAACAAATGAATGCTTGTTTAAAATCATAATATAAATTATAATAAAACACTGAAAATAATGTTAAGGGTCTGAGTTTTATAGGTGGGGAGGGTGTATTATTTTTGTTTAAAATTTAGTGGGGAATAATTTTTCTTAAAAACTTGGCAGAAATCAGAAAAAAAAATTTTAAATGCTTAAGTCTGTGTCTATGGGATGCCACAAGAAAAATCTAACCATCATCCTGTCTGTGCAAAGCCAAAGACTATTTTTCAAACGTCTAGATAGAATGTCTGAAGAATCATAAAAAAATCAATTATGTAAACAAACACAATCTTAGTTTATATAAAACAAGCTTTATAAACAAGCCTGTAATTTGCATAATTGTACTTTGTGAAAGAACATCTATTTACATGACTTTGACCTTTGGCTAAAGTTCTGCCAAAGTTAAAATAAAAATTATAGAAAAGAGAATTTTAATGACTAATATCCTTTCTTCCCCCAATTTCAAGTATTTGTATTTTTAAATAATGTAGGAAATAGTAGAGTTTCAATGTCTTAGATTGAAAGCATTAAATATAAAAGCAACATCTGGACTTCACAAAAGAATATATTTTCTTTCATTTGTATTTTTGGCTGCTGAATAACTTACTGCAGCAAGTTCTTTCAATTAGTATTCAGACATGTAGCCAGGGCAGTAATAATACCACGGCAGAGAAAGTTGCCTATTAACCCTTCAACTTGTCTTCTGTGCAAACGTTCTATCTGATTTGGGGCTGAATAGTATTTGGATTGCTCTTTGGTACATGTCCAAAATATTCTATTGTTGACATTTTCATCTAGTATTCTTTAAACTGGCTGCTCCTTGGGATGGCTGCTAAATAATCTTAGCTGCCTTTAAAAAAGCAAGACAAAACTAAAGGAAAAGCAATAATGGCATAAGACAATCACTTGACTGTATTAAATTCTCACCTCTACATTTACATATGAGTTACCAATCAGTCAAGAAGTACGTTTCCTTGGTTGAAGGTGATTGGAAATGATGTTTTTCTGTTCTAAAAATCATGATTTTTGCACAGACCCAGCCCTGAATGATTTGTATCAAAATGCATGAGGGAAGGGATGTGGGAACAGATGTATATGTATGACTGATTCACTTTGTTATAAAGCAGAAACTAATTAAAAAAAAAAATAAATAAACTTTAAAAAAAAAAAAAAAAGCAGATCAAGCAGCTTAAATCTTATAGCAAACAAAGCTTCCCGTTACAATCTAAAAAACAATCCCTTAACAAATGTTTGGGAATATGTGAAAAGCGTTACTATACATAGGCTGTAGCATACAAAGGGAAATAAGATAGCACTTCTCCCTCTAAGACTACATGTTTTGTTAAGATTTACTGAATTGACTGGAATACAAAACACAAACTGATATGTATGATAACATAAGAAAACCTAAAGTATTAGCTAGAGTGGAAACTTCTATAAAATACAATGATTTTAATCTAACTTGCTACAAATAACGCTTTGAGAGTTCAAGACCATCCTTTAACTTAAAGCCTGACTGTGGAATTCTTAACAGTATAATATAATCTTCCCCCAAGAATGTCAGAATTTAAATAATATCTCTGGGGGGAATCTTCACAGGAGCTTTCAGTCTAAATTTCTTGGTTTCTAAGAGGAAAAAAACCAAATATACAGCAATCAACATACGTGACTGTTACAAACCCTTGAGAAAAAAAAAGGGGTCGGGGGGCGTGTGTGTAGAACTCTTTTCCTCTTTTAGAGCTCTGTTTGTGTCAGATCCAAAGAACAATGAGACTTGTAAGACGAGACTGGGGAACCTTTTGGAAAGCAATTATTTGACTTGAGAGTTAGAACATGGAAGATAAATTGTGACTGTGGACTTGAAACTGAAAATAACAACAGGTTTATGCAACAGGGTAAGACTGACTATGTTCAAAGAGAATGACTTTAAGAATACTTTGCTTTGTTTTGCTTTTTAGCTGTCATACCCTGGTAAAGAATACATACATATACATACACACACACACACACACACACCATATACCTATGAGCCACTTGTCATAGCAAATAAGGCAAGGGCAGCATCAAGGGTGATTTGTTGAGAAATCAGGGAACATTTAGGAATGCTCAGGACACTCTACTGTTCTAGCTCCTTCCCTCACCTATCTGGTTATTCCTCCAGGGCTGGCATAAGCACCACCTCTGTAGAGCCATCCTGGATTCCCCTAAGCAAGGTTACGTTTTATCCTTGGTACCACCACTGACCCTGGTACACATCTTGAGTACAGCACAGCATTAATCACAGATGACTGCAATTATCTATTCATATATCTGCCTCCTTCCTAGATAGTGAGGTACCAGAGGTCAGGGACCACAGAACCTAGAAGAGTTCCTGGAAGAGTATGTACAATCAATGTTTTTATAGCAGATGACTGTGGGCATCTCCAGGTGCCAAAGAAGAGAACTCCATGAGGGCCATAAAAACCACTAAGCATTATGGTTATTATTCATTTAATTAATTAATTAAATTTACTTAATTAATTGATTGATTAATGTGTTTAATTATTCAAAATAATTCATTTATTCTTTCTTTCAACAATGATTTGCTTGGCTTCCACGGAATATCAAGCACCATTCCAAACACTAGGGACATAGCTTAGAACAGAAAGTACACAAAACAGCTGCCTTTGAGAAGCTTTCATTTTAGAGGGTGAGGAAGTGAGAATTTCTTAAATTATAGTAATGGAATGTCTACAACATTTGGGATATTTCGCAGGACCTAGTCTCAGTCCCCAAGAAATTTACATTCTAGTTGGGGGGATTAATTAATGCAAAGATAATGAATAGCAAAAATACAAGGTGAATGCTAACTGCGTGGAACAGAAAAATAAGGGGTGTGAGCATTCATTGGTGGGTGCTTTGGGCTAGAGGGAACAACAATAGCTTCCTGGGATTGTGACGGGTTTAGAAGGGGAGAGAGCTGCTGAGAAAGAGATGGAGAGTCTAGTATTACTGGGAAGGGGAATGGTCTGAGCTAAAGCGGAGAAGAATGTAAGGCTTGTTAGAACAATACAAAATTCTCCCTTGCTGCACATCTGTTCTCCTCCACCTGCTACTGCTCTCAAGTCCAAGAGTCATCTCAGGCTCCTCTCTGCTTGCTGGACACATTCGGTCTCCAAGACCTTAGAGATGCTGCCTCTTTCAAAAGCTCTCAGACCCACTCCTCTCTATTCTCATGGCCACTGCAGGCCATTTCTGAACCTGACTACCAGAAAGGCTTACTTCAAGCATCTCCCCTCTCCAACCCATTTCCCAATGCACTGCCAGGGAGACCTTTCCAAAAGCAAATTTGATTCTATCACTCCTCTCCTTATAACCTTTCTGGAGCTCCAAATCACCTACAGGGTAAAATCCCAAACCTTTAAAACGTTTGGAGGATTCTTCACGGTGCCATGCCCCACTGCCGTCCCAGACTCGTGACCGCTCCCTTCCACCACAGGCAATACTTGAAACTCCAGACTCTCCTCCTGCCCTTTATGCCTGCCTGCTTCTTCAGCACCTGGCCCAACAATCTCTTCTGTGCAGCGGTCTCCCATCCTCCTCCACGGCTGTGTATGTACCTAAATAATAGCACTCACTGCAAATGGCTGTTTCCATGGAACCCACCTCTCCACAGCCAAAGCATGTATCTTACTCAATTTTTGCCTCCCAACACCCTAATCCTACAACTAGCACAGGCCTGCTCAATTAATGGTGACAAAGCAAAACTGACGCTAGGATCAGATTTGCAAGTGATTAAACATACAGTTTGTAGTGAGGGGATAGAGATAGTGCAGGAAGATAAGTCTATATAAGAATGTGACAGTGAAAAGGGAGGCAACAAAGACACTTGGGAGGGAGAGCTGGATCATTATCCCTTAGAGATAATGGGCCTCTTCCCACCCATCCCCCACCCCAAGGACAGGACCATTAGCTGTGGGGATCATAGAGTAAACTCTACCATAAACAGACGGGGAATCCAAAGTGGTCAAAAAATGCCACCGGCCATTTCAGTAAATGAAGATGTTGCTGCCATAAACCCATCAACCGCTGCAGCTACCCCATGATGCCCCCTGAAGGGAATTCGCGATGGAGAAAAACAGGATACTGGCCCTAGATAGTTAAGATGAATATTAAAGGAATGATTTCAATAAGCCCAGACTCTTGCATTTTCCCATACATAGAAAAGCACTAAAATCTTTAACTTGAGATGTCTGGTTTTTTGATTAGCAGTAATCTTCTGATGTTCAACTACGTGTTTTTGGTTTTTGTTTGTTTGTTTTCCCCCAGCAAAAAACTCCTATATATCCTGGCCTCTCCCTTACCTCTTTGAGACAGTTCCTCAAAGCTACCTGAGAGGCTGTTATCCCAGGCTATCGGCCTCAGTAGGGTCCCCAAACTAAACATAATCCTCAACTCTTAGGTTGTACTTTTTTTTTTTCAGTTGACACAACCAACCATCTAAACAAAAAACCTTTTGCCTGAACTATCGGAAGTGTTCCTGATAAGTCCCTTCTTTTTTGAGAACACTTTTCTTCCCTCAGTGAAGTTTGAACAACGGAAATGCAAGAAACAAAACAGCATACTAAATATCTACATTCTGGCTATAAAAATTATTTCTACGTCAAGAAGAGATATTAAATTCAATTTACTGATTAATGGGGTGGCGGGGTGTGTGTGTGGGGGGAGGTGTTTCTGGAAGCAAGGCAGCTGAAGACACTCTTCTGCACACCAGGCACACAGAACCTGCCTCAACATGTGATCTCCACCAGCACCAGTGCAATAAAGGCCATGAGCCAAATACTTCCTGCCATCACTGCCTCAAGATAACACCTGTGGTTGGTTGCTGGAGCTGATTTAGAAAATAAGTGGCCTTTTGCGCAAATGCTTTCATGCTAATAGGCTGCCTCTTTCACAAACCTTTGGGCACAATTTCTAGTGGTCATGAGTAAAGCAAATATGGAAAGGACACCATAGTGAGATTTACCATCTTTGATTCTCTAGATTAGTTAATGCCAAACAAGGAAGCAATCCTCACACTTAAAGCACTAAACGTGCTTCAAAAGTAAGCAGAAACCCACAGGTTTAAAAAAAACAAACAAAAAGCAGCCCAAATCCCAGCCTACTAGAGAGCACACTTCCATTTATATATGTAAAATATTTCTATGATGTAACCAGGGACCACATCTAGCTTAAATAGTTTTTCTTTTTGCCTCTTGCAAATTAATTGATCATAAATGTCTTACCCAAGAACTTATGTCAAAATAACTCTCCTGCTCTGAATTATAAAGTTAATAACTATAGAGATATTTCATAGAAATCTTCAGTACCTGAGTGGGTTTTAAATTATTATACAACTATTAGTTGTGCCAATCAAGTACTAGTTGTATTATTATACAACTATTAGTTGTAACAATCAAGAACACAGCCCTGCATTACAAAACTAGAGGCAGAGGTTAAAATTATAATCTTCATTTCACCAGAGTCTCCCCTTCCATAGTTTTATAATTCTTTGATAAAAGTCTGTATACCATCAGCCTACTTCTGGTAGGCTTATTATTTTTCAATGACATAAACTTTCCATTGGCATGGTAAACATCTCTTGATATAAATCACTGCAACCCACATTAAATTTGTATAACAACCCCAAATTGCTGAGAACTGATGATATTTGTTGACATAAAGTATGCTGACTTGACCCCTATAAACACTAAAGTATTAACTTCAGTAGACTATGGAGGGTGGGATGCAAAAAGAGTAGAGATATTTAACTTTTTCTTAAATATATCTACACTGTTTGAATTGATACAACTATCAGGTCAATACAAACTAGCCCAAGTTAGTTTTCTTTCTAAATTGAGATCTACTGATGGCAGGTTGGAACAAAGCTCAGAGTCTCTTGCTTACTTCAACTTCCATTTGGGGTTTTACCCTTATTTATTTACAACTGTCAGTGTAAACAGTGACACCTCACCATAACAGATGAGTGTTTTCCTATAAAACAGACTGTGCTAATTTTATTATAACTTTTTAAAGTTTGTTCCTATGATTTATACTGTATGCAATCATGATTTACTACCACAGCCTGCTAAATAGTAGCATTATATATTATCTGACTGCTGGAGTGACCCGCTGAAAAGGGCATCAGTATGCACAGGTCTTGCAAGTCAGAAAACCTGGGTTTGAATCTTAATAAGCTGTGTGAGAAGCTAGGCAGATGAACCTGTGAGCTTCAGTTTTCTCTCCTATAAAAAAGAATACTACTATTTGCTCCCTCCATAAGAATGGACACCTAATAAACTGTTCTCAAGTGAATGAAAGGTAATGCTAAACCATGGAGTATAATCCCTTCTATTAAATTTGTTTTTGGATTTAAATGAGCAGTGCCTACAATAGCCAAGATATGGAAAGACGTTAATTGTCTGTCTACAGATGAATGGACAGAGGTGATGTGTCATATATATATATATATATATATATATATATATATATATATATATATAATATATGTATGTAATGGAATATTATTCAGCCATGAGAAAGAAGGAAATCCTGTCATTTGCAACAACACAAATGGAACTTGAGGGCATTATGTTAAGTGAAATAAGGCAGAGAAAGACAAATACTGTATAATATCACTTATATGTGAAATATAAAAAAGGTGAACTCACAGAAACAGTAGAACTGGGGGGGGAGGTGAGGAGATACTAGTCAAAGGGTACACTTCCAGTTAGAAGATGAATAAGTTCCAGGGATCTATTTACAACATAGTGATTAGAGTTCATAATACTGTAGCTTATACTTTGAGAGATCTTAAATGTTCTCGCCACAAAAAAACAAATGGTGATTAAGTGACGTTGCGGAGGTGTTGGCTAACTCTATGGTGGTAATCATTTTGCAACTTATAAATGTATCAAATCAAGACGTTGTACACCTTAAACTTACACATTGTTATATATCAATTATATCTCAATAGAGCTGGAAAAACCTGAAAAATACATAAATGAGCAGAACCTAAAACGTGAACGAAAGACCGCATCTATCTCCTAAAATTACTTCTAAAGTTATTAGAGAAGAATGTATTAGAGAAGCATATATTAGAGAAAAGTATTAGCACATGAGCAGGAACTGTTAAGTTTTTTAAACTGATTTGGCGTCCAGGAAACTGAGTCGGAGTCTGCCTGCTAATTTAACTGCCCGTCTTCCGGACGGACCCAATATGCCATCATTCCCTGGCAGTGTTCTCTTTAGGGACCAGATTTTCTCCCCACTGCTCCAATTGCTTTCGCCTTCCTCACCTCCTCCCACTCCGTTTGTTTAACTCTTAAACAGCTCTCCGTCTGTCCACTCTTTCTAAGCACTTTTAACCAGAAATGGGGCACCAGGGCCCTCTGGAAGGGTAGGAAATGCCTTGCGGTCCACCCAGCCTAAGGGTTTCCTCCTCCCATCCGTTCCCCCGCGGGCGCTGCGGAAGGAAAAAGGACCCCGGCCCGCGCCCGGCGGCCACAAATCAGTTCCCGGGCCGCCCCACCCAGGCCCAACCCTCCGTCCCAGAGCCATGCGTCTGCTTTCACCTTAAGGAGGATTCAGGCGGGGGTCACACCCCTGCTCTCCCAACCCCGGCCCGCTCCCCGAACCCCGCCCACGGGCTCGCCGCCCACGCCTGTTCGAGCCGGAGAAAATGACCCAAAAGTTGTTGTTCTGAGTCAAGACTTCCGCGCTCGGGGACGTCCCCGTATCTACCGTGACTATTCAGTAGCCGCGTCCCTCGCCCGTCCGGAAACTGACCTGAGGACCGGCGCGTACCCCGCGCCTCCCCGGCTTTCCCTAGGGCCGCCCGCTCGCCCGCCGGTCAGCGGCGCGAGGCAGCCGCACTGCGGCCCGCGGCAGGCGGCGCGGGCTTCCCCCCCACCCCCACGGTCCCCCGCACCCGAGCTCCTCCGAGCGGCCGAGGGTCCCCGCCAACTTCCATTCCCGAGGGCGCGGCGCCCACGCGCAGTCCCCGACTTCTCCCGCTTTGGCTCGGGCTTTCGGGAGCGGACGCGGGGCCCCGCGTCGGCCCACCCCCGGAACCCGCGGCTCACCGATATCCCCATCGTCGTCGTCGTCCTCCTCCAGCTCCATTTCTAGCAGAACGTTCCTGGTCATCATTTGCATGGCTACCCCCGGAGGCGGCTCGGAACTTGGCGCGAAGTTGGGGGCTTTCGGGGTCCGGAACGACGGCGCTCGGGCGGGGCCGGCGCCCGGACGGGGACGGCGCCCGGACGGGGACGGCGGGGCGCGTCTCGCTCCTGGCTCAGGGGCCGCTGTGCTCAGCCCGCGCTCGGGGAAGCCGAGCCCAAGCGGCTGCCGACCCGAGCCCTGCGCCCAAGGCAGCCTCTGGCCACCGGAGCCGGGCCCGGCCACTGAGCATGCCCAGTGAGCGCCGAGACTCGCTGAGGAATGATTGAACTTCCCCCGGTTTACGAGGCTCTCAGAAGGAAGTCGGGAGTAGAGAGGGAGTAGCCGGCGCCCGCGTTGTGCACGCGACTGAACGCGCCGAAGGGGGAGGCGAGAGCACGCGAGGGTGGGAGTGGACAGGGTTCCCCCGAACGTCGCCTCCAAACGAGGCAGCTTTCTGTTCCAAGGTCATATATGGGCACGCCCGGGGCCTCGCTCTCTTTGACATCTGTTACGAGAGGCGGGGGAAAGGCTGCTGGAGCTCCCAGGCAGGACCCTGAAGGAGAGCGCGTTTGCATGGTGTTTAAAGACGAAGTGGGGGCCCATGGAGGATGTTAAAGTATCAATTACTCTGACTCCAAGTGGGGGAACGTGTATTCTGTAGGGGAATGGGGAGGGGACAATTACAGAGGAGGTCAAACTCGTAGATGAGAAACAACAGAAAAAAGACCAAGAGAGCGAGATCTAAAGAAACACGTTCACAAAAGGCAGGAGGATTTCCGCCTCAAGTGAGGTTAGGAGGCTGGAGAAGCGCCACCTACCCCCGCCCGCAGGAGCGCGCACAGGGAGTGGTCGGAAGATGATCACCGAGCGTGCAGCGTATGGGGACCTTGAAAACTTCATCCTCGGTGTCACAAAGGCAAAAGAAGTGAAGACCTCCACTATGGGTTAGGTGTAAACTCTTATAAAGCACTGTGAAAAAAACATCAGAACCAGAGGAAACAAAGTACTGAAATAAAGTTGAGGCAGAGAGTATAAGAACGCAATGCTGGAGGCCAGAGGGAACAGTAAGACAAATACAAAGGGAGTTCTGCTTTTAAGATACATGGGGTAGTTTGAACTGCGGCTTCCTGGGATTGTGCATCCGCAGAACTTTTTTCAAAGAAGCTGGTGAATTCAGATGGGTCCATTTTGACTTCTCAAAAGGGCTAGAAGGTGTATTTGTAATCCTTGTTATATTCATTGTTCCCCTAACACTTACTGAAACTTTTTATATTTTTTCCACTTAATCCAGAATTGTTATGATAATTAGAATATTCAGATAACACTAAATCTACTGTGCATTTTATTCTATATGCTTACTTCTGATGTTTTCATATAAAAGAAATAAAACATTGAGATCAACTGTAAGTGGGAGTGGGAAAACAACTATGAATATGCATGATAAGACGTGAGGAAATTACTTTTAAGAAAATATTCTTGAAACATTATACTTACTTCTTAAGGAAACTTTTGGGAAAAAATTATTTCTAACATAAAGAGAAACCAATACAGTACTCTGAAGATAGGAGGGTAGGAAAAAAGGATGGGAGGATGAAGAAGAAAAAAAAATGAGAAGGAGAAAAAAGATTGTTTTCTTTCAGTGTACTCTTTCCCCAATGCTTATGGGACCTACTAAAATAGAAATTCCAGAGGTATTTTGGTTACATGATTAATATTCACAATTTTCATTTAACAAATGCATATGGTACTTTTTATGTGCTAGGCACAGTTCTAAATGTTTTACATTCAGTCATTTAATCCTCATAATGACCCTACGAGTTGTTACCACTCTTTCAGGTGCAGAGCAATTAAATAACTTGTCCAAAATCATACAGGGAGTAAGTGACTGAGCTGGGATTCAAACCCAAGCAGCTTATTCCAGAATTTGTGTTCTTAGCCACTTTATAAACCACTTCCAGAGATATTTCTCAATCCATTTTTTAAAAATCACTTTTTTTCTCCCCACCAATTCTAAGCTCTAAAATTCTTACCAACTCCCTGCCACAGTTCTTTCATCAAATAGTCTGGTTCTTAGGGCCTAAGCCTTTGCTCAAGGTTAATTAGTAGTTAGAAAACTCTTGTGATTGATTTTGCAACAGGTCTCAATGCTCATTTGAAATTCTTCACAGATTTTAGAGTTTACATTTTTCTTGCTTGATAAATGTTGCAGAGAAACATTGCTGGCCTTATATGTAAAGTGACTGTTGCTAGAAGGGAAATGAATTATTTACTTTGGTTAGCTGTAAGTCTATTATTAGTAAATTCCATTCTTTCATTTAATCTATTTTATTTCCTGCAGCTTCTTTCATGCATTATTTTTTTTTCAACTGAGTAACATATGCTTCAAAAATAATTGAGGTGGGCTTCCCTGGTGGCACAGTGGTTGAGAGTCTGCCTGCCGATGCAGGGGACACGGGTTCGTGCCCCGATCCAGGAAGATCCCGTGAGCCATGGCCACGGAGCCTGTGCGTCCGGAACCTGTGCTCCACAGCGGGAGAGGCCACAACAGTGAGAGGCCGGCGAACCGAAAAAAATAAGAATAATAATAATAATAATTGAGGTAATAGGCCTAGGTAAGAACCAACCCTTGCCTCTGAAAAATTATCAACTATATCATGAATAGTTTATGAAACAAAATGTGCCTAACAATCTATGGCCAGGTGATAGCTTGCAAGGCTTTACCAAGTCAGGGGTCAGAGACAAAGTATCTTCTCCTTCATTGGTCTTCTGATTAATTGCAACCCTTGTCTGGCCACAGGATGGCCCATCTTTATCTGCCCATCTCTTAAATGTTGGTGCTTCTCTGGCTTCCGTCCTCAGGCCTCTTTCCTTCTTTTCTTTCTTTTTTTTTTTTTTAGAGGAAGTCTTTTTTTTTTTTTAATTTATTTTTGGCTGTGTTGGGTCTTCGTTGCTGTGCGCAGGCTTTCTCTAGTTGCGGCGAGCGGGGGCTACTGTGCGTTGTGGTGCACAGGCTTCTCCTTGCAGTGGCTCTCTTGTTGCGGAGCACAGGCTGTAGGTGCCCGGGCTTCAGTAGTTGTGGCACACGGGCTTAGTTGCTCTGCAGAATGTGGGATCTTCCCGGCCCAGGGATCGAACCCATGTTCCCCTGAACTGGCAGGCGGATTCTTAATGACTGCGCCAACAGGGAAGTCCCCATAGGCCTCTTTTCTTCTCATCTTTCCCTACTTAACTCATTCATTCTTATAACTTTATTATCTTTTCCAAGCAGGGCTAGTTTCATGGGCATACTAACAGTTCATTCACACAGGGCCCTGCACTCAGAAGGGCTTAATGCTTGAGGTCTCAATGCTCTGTGGTTGCCAGATTGAAATTCTTAATAACATTACCTTTGGGTTTTTGTTTTGTAAGTGAAGTCTAATGAGAGAGTGGAGCATGTCTCCCACCACCTCTCTGCCTCCCTGGGATAAGTTCAGCTGCCAGCTCTGCCCATTTTGTGGCATCTCAGCCCCACCCACTCTCCTCCTCACCCCACCCAGGTCGAGGACCACAGGACCAGGAGGGCCTGGGCACAGGCACCAGGAAAGTCAGGGTCATGTGTGTGCACCCAGGGTGTCTTAGGGCAGGGCATGGCGGCAGCTGTCCTGGACTGTCAGTGCCACAGTCCACCTAGTGGGCGACTTGGTAGGGATGAGCCTCTTACCCATTCCCTGTGCAAGTGCATCCTAGCATGGAAATTGCAATCTCTTGGAGGTGTCCCTCGATGTGGTTTGGAGAATAGAGGCTGTGGGAAGGGGAGATACCTGGCTCAACTTCCCCACCCTCATCCACAGCATTTAGTCCTCCAAATTGTTGGGAGGAGGACAAAGCAGTTGATGGACCTCAAAGGCTATTTGAAGAAGGGACCCTGCATTGCATTTTACACTGGGCCCTGCAAATTGTAGAGTTGGCCCTGATTCCAAGGTCTTTATTTGCAGCCCAAATTTCTCTTCAGTGTTGCAAATGGTATATCTGCCTGCATGCTTGAACATCTTCACTTGTATATTTAAGACATTTCAGATTCAGCAGGTTTAAAATTAAATTTATAATCTCTGCCCCAAACCTGTTTCCCTAAACCAGGAATGACACCACTAATTACACAGGCCAATAATTTGAGCATCATTTTGTCTCCTTCTTCTCTCTCTTTTCCCTCCTATCCAGTCAGTTGCTAAATCCTGTGGCATCTACCTTCTGGATGTCTCAAACACAACCTGTGTTTGTTACCCATTGTTACATTGTTGCATAACTACATAGCATGATGTTTTAGCACAGACTTGAAGGAAGTAAGAGATTAAGACATGAAACTATCTGAGGGAATGGAGTTTTAGGCAGAAGGAAAAGCAAGTGTAAAAGTTCCAAGGAGAACCAGCAAAGAGGTCATGGCAACAGTGGCATAAAAGATTAACCCTCCCCCCCGAAAAAAGATTAACCCCAAATGTAGTGGCTTAGAGCAACAATAAACATATTATCTCACTCAGTTTCTGTGAGTCAGGAATTTGGAGCAGCAGAGTCAAGGGATTCTGGGCTGCATTCTCTCAAAGTTCTACGCAAGATGCTGGCCAGCGCTGCAGTCACCTAAAAGCTTGACTAGATCTTCTCCTAAGATAGCCCCACTCAAGATAGTTCACTCTCAAGTGGTGCTGCTTGTTAGCAGATCCCTTGGTTCCTTCCTATGCAGGCCTGTCTGCAGGCTTCTTGAGCATCCTCATAACACGACATTTGTCTTCCCGCAGGTGAGCAATTCAAGAGAGTGGGCAAGGTGGAAGCTACGACATCTTTTATGACCTTGGAAATCACATAATTTCAATTGTCAATCACACAACTGTCAATTCTGCTGTTGGTTACCCAGGTCAGTCAGCTCTACTCACTGAGGGAGGGGCTTATACAGAGCATGAAGACCATAGGCAGGGATCTTGGGGAGCCATCTTGGAGGCTGGCTGCCACCCATCTCACCGTCACTGTTCTGATACATACCACCACCATTCTTCCTTCTTAGTTCCTGAGAACTACCTATATGCTGGCCACTTTCCTGGGTGTTGTGGGTTCAATAGTAAAAACAAAGACAGACAACATCCCTGCCTTCATGACCTTCCATTCCAGTGGATAAAGACAAGTAAGACAAATGTTCTTATTTATTTGTGAATTCCAGTGGATAGAGACAAACAAAAAAGTACATTTGTCTTTTTTGTCTTGGCAAGAGCAATAGAGAATGATGCGGATTTACATGGAGTGGTTAGGGAAAGCCTCTGATAAAGTGACATTTTAGCAGAGATTTGAAGAAAGTGAGGGAATAGACATGTAAGTACCTGCGAGAACAGAGTTTTAAGGAGAGTTAAGTTTCAGGTGCAAAAGCCTTGAGGACAAGCATGCTTAGTGTCTTCAGAAAAAGCAGAGAGGCCGTGTGACTGTAGCATTAGTGATGCAGGAGGAGAGTGATAGGAGGTCAGGGTTGGTGAGGGAGGGGGAGTGCTGCAAATCACTTTTGCCATCAGAAGGTCTTGGGCTTTACTCTGGATAATTGTGGGAAAACTTTGGAAAGTTTTGAATAAGTGGATGGAGTAATTGAACTGATATTTAAAAGGATTTTTCTGACCGCTTTATGGGAAATAGACTAGATTATGCAAAAGGAAGTGTAAAAGAAGGGAGACAGTTAAGAGATGAGTTCTTTTTTGTGTGTGTGTGTGGTACACGGGCCTCTCACTGTTGTGGCCTCTCCCGTTGCGGAGCACAGGCTCTGGACGCGCAGGCTCAGCGGCCATGGCTCACGGGCCCAGCCGCTCCACGGCATGTGGGATCTTCCCGGACCGGGGCACGAACCCGTGTCCCCTGCATCGGCAGGCGGACTCTCAACCACTGCGCCACCAGGGAAGCCCAAGAGACAAATTCTTTAATTTCGACAAGGGGTGATGGTCTTGAACCAGAGTGGTAGTAGTAGATGTGGATTATAGATATGTTTTGAGGTAGGTCTGAAAAGAGTTTCTGATATAGTCGGTATGGATATGAGGGAAAAAAGAGAGAGTCAAGAATGACTCTAAGAGTTTGACCTGAGTAACTAGGAGAATGGAGTTGCTATTTTTGAGATGTAGAAGACTACAGGGCAGTAAGAGGTAAGGGACTTTGATTTTGTACCCATTAATTTGAATTCAATATTAGACATCCATGGGTGTCTGGAGTTTGGAGGAGAAAATGGGTCATGGGTAGTTATGGGTCATGAATCTGGAGTTTGGAGGAGAAATCTACACTGGAGATATAAATTTAGGACTGGATAAGACTGCTTGGAAAGTTAATCTATATGAAGAGATTAAGTCCAAGGACTCAGCTCTAGCACTCTCCACTCCAACACTTGCATTGGGAAAATGAAGAAAAACCAGCAAAGGAGACAGATGAAAGGAGTGTCCAGTGGGGAAATGAAGGACAGAAAAGGGTGAGGTTTAGTTAAACTTTTTTCAAAAAAAAGGAAAAAGAGAAAATGATCTCCTGTGTCAAATGAATCTGATAAGACAACTTTGTAAAGACTTCCAATTTTCCTATAGCTGGAATAGATTTCTTTGGGTGTGAAGAGAACTGGTCATTGGATTTAGCAATGGGTGGTCAACAGTGACCTCAGTTTCAGAGGAGTGGTAGGGGACAAAACTCTGGAATGGGTTCTCCAATACGTTTCTTCCAACACCACCAACCAATTCTCCAATTCGCAGTGGACACTTGACTGTGTGTCCTATAATTAACTCAATTCTGATGCTATCTACCTGGAGATAGCAACTGATCCCACAGGTTAAGCGCTCAGTCCCACAAAATTGCACCCCTTGCCCTACTTCAGATGCCAATCACAGGTCTAGGTTGTCACCTGTGCTTTTGACCAACGGGCTATGGATTGGAGGTTCCCACAACCCTCAGTTTGGGTTTGATTAATTTGTTAGAGCTGCCATAGAACCCAGAGAAACATTTACTTACATTTACTGGTTTATTAAAAGGATTTTATAGAGGATACAGATGAACAACCAGATGAAGATGTACACAGGGCGAGATCCAGAAGCATCGCAAGCACAGGTGCTTTTGTCCCCATGGAACCAGGGTGCACCATCCCCCCAGCCTGTGCATCTGTTCATCACCCCAGAAGCTCATCAAATCTTGTTTTCAAGAGTTTTTATAGAGCTTAATCTGCTGCACCCCCCTTCGCTTTCTCAGAGGTCGGTGGGTGGGGCTGAAAGTTCTAACTCTAATCACGTGGGTGACCAGCCCCATCCTAAGGCTACCTAGGGCCACCACCCTAAGTCACCTCATTAGCATAAGCTCAAAAGGGGTCGAAGGACAAAAGACACTCTTATCACTCTGAAAATTCCAAGAGTTTGTAGTTTGTGCCAGGAACAGGGGACAAAGACCAAGCGTATATCTTAACATACCACAAGTTCACAGGGGAAGGAGGGAAGAGGAAGTGATACAATGATTACAGACAACTTTTTTGAAGAGACTTGAAACTCTTTGAGACACCTGAACTCTAGACTTCTATATCCACCTCCACTTGGATTCTAACGGGCAGCTAAAATTTCATATCCAATGTCAAACCCCTGATCTTCCTCCAAACTCTGGTCTACCCATAATCTTCTCCATCTCAGATAATCAAAACGCTATTCCTCTGAATGCTTAGGCCCCAAAGCCGGGAGTCATCTTTGATTTCTCTCCTTCTTGTACACCCCATATCCTGCCAGCAGATCTTTTTAAGTCTATTAAAAAATATTCCTAGAATTGGACCACTACACACCACCTTCACCACAAACATCTCATCTGTGACATCATCCTCTCTTCCTTGGATTATTTTTCTACCTGGTTTCCCTGCTTCCGCCTTTGTCTCCCTACAGTCCATTCTCAACACAGTAGCCAAAGTGATGCTAAAAGCATCACCATGAGTCAGATCATATTACTCTCTGCTCGACAACAACTCCCTATTCTAACTATAGGAAAATCCAAAGTATTTACAAAGCCACCTTATTTAAATTGCAAAATTGCCAGAGTCACCCCATATAGTTGTGCAAGATATTTATTCTACACAGGTGTCTGGTCAAGGCGAATGAAGTGAGGCCTGAAATCTAGCTCAGGCTCTGCTTGCCAAGTCATATGCCTTGGTGCAAGACTCTATACAAGATTCCATACAGGTTTTCAGCAACCCTGGACACCTCTACACAGGTACTCCCCACCCCTCTTACTTTGCTTTATTTTTTCTTTATCTCCTAGCCCCCTCTTACGTACTACATCCTTTGTTTACTTATTCTGTTTATTATCTGTCTTCACCAACTAAAAGATGACTTCCATGAGAGCAGTGCTCTTGTCTTTTGTTCATTACAATATCCTCAGCACAGAGTAGGTACCTGATAAAGATTTATGAAATTGGATTGGGTTTTTCTGTAAAGGGTAGTGGAGAAATGCAGTAGTAGATAGAGGGTATGTGGGCCAAGAGAGGGAAAGGTTTATTTTTTTTTTATAAATTTATTTCTTTTTTATTTATTTATTTTTGGCTGCATTGGGTCTTTGTTGCTGCATGCCAGCTTTCTCTAGTTTTGGCAAGCAGGGGTACGCTTTGTTATGGTGTACAGGCTTCTCATTGCAATGGCTTCTCTTGTTGAGGTGTACAGGCTCTAGGCGTGCGGGCTTCAGTAGATGTGGCACACGGGGCTTAGTTGCTCCGCAGCATGTGGGATCTTCCCAGACCAGGGCTCGAACCCATGTCCCCTGCATTAGCAGGTGGATTCTTAACCACTGCTCCACCGGGGAAGTCCCGAGGGAAAGGTTTTAATGTGGGAGAGAGAAGGGAAAATTGCTGTCATAATGTCCCTGGGTAAGTGAAAGTGATGAGTTCCAGTACACCATGGAGATATTGGCTGTACAAAGCAAAATAAAACTTCCCTCACAAAAACCACAGGGAAGATATAGCATATGAATGCAGATGCAGGTGCATTGGTAAATGTATTGGTAGGAGCTGTAGAAGCTATCTTTTTTCCCCTCAAAGGTTTATTTTGAAAGCTTTCGGACACACAGAAAAGTTGAAAGAATAGTGTAACATATATCTATACATTCACCACCAAGCTTCAACAATTGTGAATATTCTGCGCTATTTGTTTTATCTGTTTGTCTCTCTGTGTATATTTCATTGAATCATATTAATGTTGCAGACCTCATGACATGCCATCCCTACACAAATAATATATTCACATAGAAGACACTTCCCTCATACCAACTAATACCCAATCCATATTCAAATCTCAGACTCTTTAATGACCAAGGCTTTTATACATTTTATACATTTCACACACTGCCACTGATTATATTCCTCAACGTTTTTTCCCACTGACTTTGACTTTTTCAAAAGAACAGAATAGCTGTGGATGACTTTTTTCCCCTAATGCTGTTGTTCAATGTCTAGCATTTCCTGTAAACTGCACCTTAAGTCAGACGCTTTTAGATTCAAGTTAAACATTTTGGCAAGAATCTGTCATAGAAGATGCTGTGTTTTTCATGTGGCATTACAGTAGGAGGTGTACACTGGCAGGTTCTACCATTATTGGTGCTAATTTAGAGCACTAGGCTACATAGCAAATGCCAGATATTTCCATTAGATCTAGGTTTGAACACAGGCAATGTAACTCCAGGGCCTGTGCCTCTAACTGTTTTGCTACAGTGCCTCTCTAGGCGAGAGCACAGGGCTCAAGAACCAACACACGTGAGCAAGCAGCAAGGCTAGGATTCAAAACCGAAGGCTCCGCTCACTATGTGAAAATGACCTGTCAGTTTATAATCTTAAAAAAGGGCCCTTGGAGCTTGTTATACCTCATGGTGAAAGCAAACTCCTTCGTGTGTTCTCTATTTATTGAGGAGAAGACTAATACATGTGTCAGCTTCCTAGATGTTACCAAGGACTGCGTTGATTTGCTCCAGGGAAGAGATAACTCAGATTGTAGCTAATTTTCTAGTTTCCATTTTGGTTCATTATCATTCCCCAAGATCCATCTTTCTTATGCACAGAAAAATAAGTGAGTGAAATAGGAAAGTGGTCTTTGATGTGGGCATTAATCTCTGATTCTCTGATACCCTGGGTTCTGAGGAAAGAGGGCTCTAATATTGGGAAGGCAGAAACTTGAGATTAAAATTGTTTTTTTTTTAAGGGCAATTTAGGCCAGATTACCTGTAGCTCTGCTTGAAAACAATGAATTCATTGAGAGAATTTTTTGGTTACTAGATTTTCAGGGTTAGATATTTTTGGTTTGTTTTTGCTAGGGAGGATTGACAAATGGGCTCCACTTGAAGAGTTTGGACTAAAGCGAATGAAGTACCTCGTCCTCTGGCAGTTTCCAAAGCCCCCATGCAGGGCTGCTTCACTTTCTTGCAGAGGCAGAAGGATCATGCAAAAATTAGCATTAGAACTACCCACACCGCTGGATGAGATTAGAATCACAGCGTCAGGACAGCTAGGTCAGTGGTGGGCAGGAGGGGTTCTTAAGAAAGAAACTTTCCTACTTGGCTTTTGTTCTGTTTTGCTGTTTTTGTTCTTTGCTTATGAAATTGAGTGGATGCCACAGCTTTGCCAATAGCTGGTCCTCAATTGCTGTAAAGGATGGAAAATATCAAATACCCCTACATGTTCACACATCCAGCTTAATACTACAGAATCCAAGTCATTGCTGGTGGAGAGATGGCAACATGGATTTCCACAACACAATCACAAAGTTATTTTGATTTAATCCCATTTTTAAAATATATAATACTTGGCTAAGCTAGGTGAGGTATCAGGAAAAAATGACACAAGGGTCTCACACTTACAGAGATTAGAAATAACTTCCTGTAACAACTAGAGTGATGGTTTAGTGAAATGGACAAACCACATCAAGGCATGATTCCCCATGGCACTTTGACTTGCCATATAGTCTTCATTTTCACTAGCATTTAATTCACAAATAATTTTGTGAGTGAAAGTGAAGTAAAATCCCCTCTTCTAGAACGTTGCTAGGTATTTTTATAATCAACAAGAAGGAGCATGTTTTATGACTGCAGTCAACTCACAGAATTATCTTAGCCTTCTTGGCACCATTTACTCAGCCAAATGGCCTGTGAACCTGAAAATATTCACTGACCCTTTATAGAAGGAGTTTGCCGAGCCCTGGTTTATACTGTCCCTTCCCTCGACCTAACTTTTGGAAGGTATATTATACTTCTGAGACAGAGCTGTTTCAGCAGATGAACAATCGGCACAAATGGGTATTTTTAAGGAACCACTTATTTATGTGTCTATTTTCATGCATTATTTTCAGCAATTACACATTTTCACCCTATAGATTATCACGGAAGAAATCACAAAAGATTTCATAGAATTAGCAGCCAATTCAAAGTGAGTGCTCTAGTGGGATGTTTTTGACAAGTGTTAAATGTCCTTTTGGTTGCCTAGGACAGGCAACAAATTGGTGCCCAAGAATGGAGTCCAGCTCAACATTACATGTTCCCTCCAAACTGGGCCCCTCAACACTAGGGAACAAAAAAGCCAAATACTTGGGTCTCAGCCTTTTCTTCCAGGCATTGGGGGAAGTCAGTTCTCACCCACTCTAAGCAGCATGCACATCCCTTTTCCTCTGCTTCCTGAGTTCCCTCGCATAGATTCTTGTTGGTGATGCTAAGGTGTGTCACTCTCTGTGCTGTCCCTGGACAGTCCTCCTTCATGTGCATTCCATTCTTAGTATCTTCCTCAAACTTCTTCAGGGGTCCCAACAGCTTCTCCTCAGTGATGGGCTCATAGGGTAATTTCCCCTTTGGTCTGGGCTGCAGTCTTTGAGAGCTCTGAGACTTCACCCTAGATACCTTCACCTTTCTTTCCGCCTCAGGGTTTTCTTAGGGCAGTAGCTCTGTACAGACACCTCTGTTTTGTTTTCATTGGCACCTCTTCTTGAATATGAACGTGCGTGGGACCGGACGGCTGGATGAGGAGGAAGTGGCAGGGACAGGAGACCTGGGGTGGGCACCACGCACCCAGCTGTGGGTGGACCAGGTTGCAGACTGAAAGCTACCTTTTTTTTAATTGTGGTAAAGAAGACATAACATAAAATTTACCATCTTAACCATTTCTAAGTGTATGTTCCGTAGTGTTACATATGTTTATGTTGTTGTGCAACAGATCTCTAGAACTTTTTCGTCTTGCAGAACTGAAACTCTATGCTCATTGAAAAACTCCCATTTCCCCTCCCCCCAGCCCCTGGCAACCACCATTCTCCTTTGTGTTTCTATGAGTTTGACTACTTTATATACCTCATATACTTGGACTTGTACATGAGGTATGTAAAGTAGTTAAACTGTATGTATTTGTCTTTTTGTGATTGACTTATTCCACTTAATATAATGTCCTCAAGGTCTGGAAACAATTATTTGATAATTTCTATTTACCTAGTAAAATAGAAAACACAGGTTATTAGCAAGGGATGAAAATGTGGAAGGAGGTTTAAGCAGAGAGAGAAGGTTTGGAATAGTATATAAGACAAATGGAAAGTAAATAGACTAGGGAAATAGCATAGGATCACATCAGAGACCCACATGAGGTCATGAATTTAAAGTGAAACCTGTTAGCATGGTCATATTTTTTTCCAGGCACATCTGATACTCAGGTCCATGTATCAAATAGGTGGACAGTTGGATATAACTAGAGGTAGGTTTTGCAAGGTAAGTTCAACAGAGGGAAAGAAGGGGTGGGAATTGATGGTATAAACAAGGAAGTGTTTTTAACGTTGTATTATAGGATCCAAAAGATAATACAGTGAGGACATGACTGAACAAAATTGGTAAGATCAGAAATCTGAATATTTTGGTGGTGTGGAATTATTTGAATTGCTGGAGCTATTTCTCACCTGGGTTACTGCTGAAACCTCCTGACTAGTTTTCTTATTCTTTCCAGTCCATTCTCCCTCTTGTGGTCAGAAATGATCCTCCTGATGCGAAAATCTGATGGAATCACTCCTTTCAAATTCCCCAAGGGATTCCTATAGCACCATGGATAGTGGCTAACTTTTTCATAACCTGAGGTCCTGTGTATATGCCAAGACTCATTCTCCACACTTCTTCAGCACCTTCAATATTTCCAGCATCTTCAGTTATTTGAAGATTTCATTCCCTATCATACCTCCAAGACTTTGAACATGCTGTTCCTCTTACTTGGACCACTCCCTCCACTGTGAACTGGCTTTCACTTATCTGTTAGATCTCAGCTTGAATTTCACTTCCTCCTGGAAGTCTTTTTTGATATTCCCCAGTCTATGTTGAATGCTTCTCACATGTTTTTGCAAAACATCCCGTATTTTCCCACGTTACCATTTAATACCCTTTATTGTCAATGCTTTTTTAATTGTTTAGTCATATTTTAGTTCTTCATATTTTCTGTTGAGGAGAAGGACCCTGTATGAATAGATCAGCCTATATATTAAGCATCCAAGATTTTTCAAAAAAATATTTAAATCCTATTTAGAAGGTGCTTCTTAAAAGTGATCCTACACCCTTTTTATTGAAACTCTTCTTCTCTAGGCTTTGAGGACATCTCACTCATCTGAGTCCCTCCATACTCAACAGCCACTCCTCCTCTACCAGACATCTAGCCCTCTGTTCTATCTCTCCACTTTCCTGAGGTTATTTACTCCAGTCTCATGATTTTAAAATGCCATCTACATCTTGATGACCCCTAAATCTTTATCTCTAACCTGGACACCTCTTGAGTGCTCCAGCTTCTTGTGTCTGTCTATTCTACATTACTGCTTGGTAAGAAGAGACTTATGAACACAACCAAAACACCATTACCCAAATTGTCTGCATTTAGTGAACAGCACCTATGGCAGATTGCATTTTATAAAGATAGCTGCACCAAAATACTCATCCCATTTCCCATGCTATTCTTAAAATGTGACTGACACTGTTCCACTGAAAGGTGGGTTCTGTGTTCTCTCTCCTTGGGTATGGGCATGGTGTGTGACTACCCTGGTCAATGGAGTACAGAGAAAGTGATGCTATGTGACTTCTGAGACTGGGCCTTAGAAAGGGTAGAGCTTCCTCTGCTTGGTGATCTCTCAAGATGCTCACTTTTTGAAGCCAAACACCATACTGTGAAAAAGCTCAGACCATATCTAGAGGCCATTGTACATACTCCAGCTGATAGTCACAGGTAAGGGCTAAACTGACAGCCATCATTAATCATTAGACATGTAAGTTGATCAGGTCTTCAGATGGTTCCAGCCTCCAGCCTTTGAGACTTCCAGGTGAAGTTCCATATATGGAACAGAAACAAGTCATCTATGCTGTGACATATCTGAATCTCTGATTCACAGAAGCCATAAGAGAAAATAAATGATTATGTTTGGGGGAAATTTGTTACACAGCACTAGATGATGAATACAGTGTAACAGCTAGTCACTAGCACAGGCCAAAAATTTAGGAGTCATTCTTCATTCCTCTTTTTCTCTGATATCCATATCCAATCTATTCAACAAGTCTGGTTCATTCTATCTCCAAAGTACATTAAGCAGCTGAGCCCTTTTTCTTATCTCCCATGATGAACTCTGATCCAAGTAACCATCATCTATGACTAAAGCAATCAGCAGAATCCTATCTGATCTTCCTGATTTCCCTCTTTGCTTCCCTACAGCCCATTCTCCATTCAGTGGCTAAAGAGATTCTTTGAAAATCTCTATATGAATATATTCCTTCTCTGCTTAAAACCCTCCACAACTGAGAAAATTTGAAAACTCCTTAGATGTTTGATGATATTAAGAAATAATAGTGAATTTTTAAAGTGTGATAGTAGTATTGTAGTTAAAAATTTTTTGAGACTTCCGGGTAAGATGGCGGAAGAGTAAGACGCGGAGATCACCTTCCTCCCCACGGATACACCAGAAATACAGCTACACGTGGAACAACTCCTACAGAACACCTACTGAATGCTGGCAGAAGACCCCAGACCTCCCAAAAGGCAAGAAACTCCCCACATACCTGGGTAGGGCAAAGCGGAGAGATTCCCGCACAGAGGATCGGTGCCGAGCGGCACTCACCAGCCCGAGAGGCTTGTCTGCTCGCCCACCAGGGCGGGCGGCGCTGGAAGCTGAGGCTCGGGCTACGGTCAGAGCGCAGGGAGAGGACTGGGGCTGGCGGCGAGAACTCAGCCTGAAGGGGGCTAATGTGCCACAGCTAGCCGGCAGGGAGTCCAGGAAAACTCTGGAGCTGCCGAAGAGTCAAGAGACTTTTTCTTCCCTCTTGGTTTCCTGGTGCGCGAGGAGAGGGGATTAAGAGCGCTGCTTAAAGGGGCTCCACAGACGGGCGCGAGTCATGACTGAAAGCGCGGAGCCCAGTGACGGGCGTGGGACGCTGGGGCTGCTGCTGCCGCCGCCAAGAAGCCTGTGTGCGAGCGCAGGTCACTGTCCACACCGCCCTTCCGGGAGCCTGTGCAGCCCGCCACTGCCGGGGTCCCGGGATCCAGGGGCGGCTTCCCTGGGAGAACGCACGGCGCGCCTCGGGCTGGTGCAACGTCACGCAGACCTCTGCTGCTGCAGGCTCGCCCCGCACTCCGTGCCCCTCCCTCCCGCCCGGCCTGACTGAGCCAGAGTCGCTGAAGAGGCTGCTCCTTTAACCCTGTCCTGTCTGAGCGAAGAACAGACGCCCTCCGGCGACCTACACGCAGAGGCGGGGCCAAATCCAAAGCTGAGACCCAGGAGCTGTGAGAACAAAGAAGAGAAAGGGAAACCTCTCCCAGCAGCCTCAGAAGCAGCAGATTAAAGCTCCACAATCAACTTGATGTACCCTGCATCTGTGGAATACATGAATAGACAACAAATCATCCCAAATTGAGGAGCCAGGAGTCAGTGCTGTGCCTCTGAGGTGGGAGAACCAACTTCAGGACACTGGTCCACAAGAGACCTCCCAGCTCCACATAATATCAAACGGCAAAAATCTTCCAGAGATCTCCATCTCAACAGCAGCACCCAGCTTCACTCAACGACCAGCAAGCTACAGTGCTGGACACCCTATGCCAAACAACTAGCAAGACAGGAACACAACGCCACCCATTAGCAGAGAGGCGGCCTAAAATCATAAAAAGTCCGCAGACACCCCAAAACACACCACCAGACGTGGACCTGCCCACCAGAAAGACAAGATCCAGCCTCATCCACCAGAACACAGGCACCAGTCCCCTCCACCAGGAAGCCTACGCAACCCACTAAACCAACCCTAGCCACTGGGGACAGACACCAAAAACAACGGGAACTACGAACCTGGAGCCTGCAAAAAGGAGACCCCAAACACAGTAACATAAGCAAAATGAGAAGACAGAAAAACACACAGCAGGAGAAGGAGCAAGATAAAAACCCACCAGATCTAACAAATGAAGAGGTAATAGGCAGTCTACCTGAAAAAGAATTCAGAATAATGATGGTAAAGATGATCCAAGATTCTATTTCCCAGATCCAAAATCTTGGAAATAGAATAGACAAAATGCAAGAAACAGTTAACAAGGACCTAGAAGAACTAAAGATGAATCAAGCATCGATTAAAAACACAATAAATGAAATGAAAAATACTCTAGATGGGATCAATAGCAGAATAACTGAGGCAGAAGAACGGATAAGTGAGGTGGAAGATAAAATAGTGGAAATAACTGCTGCAGAGCAAAATAAAGAAACAAGAATGAAAAGAACAGAGGACAGTCTCAGAGACCTCTGGGACAACATTAAACGCACCAACATTCGAATTATAGGGGTTCCAGAAGAAGAAGAGAAAAAGAAAGGGACTGAGAAAATATTTGAAGAGATTATAGTTGAAAACTTCCCCAATATGGGAAAGGAAATAGTTAATCAAGTCCAGGAGGCACAGAGAGTCCCATACAGAATAAATCCAAGGAGAAATACACCAAGACACATATTAATCAAACTGTCAAAAATTAAACACAAAGAAATCATATTAAAAGCAGCAAGGGAAAAACAACAAATAACACAAAAGGGAATCCCCATCAGGATAACAGCTGATCTCTCAGCAGAAACTCTACAAGCCAGAAGGGAGTGGCAGGACATAATTAAAGTGATGAAAGAGAAAAACCTGCAACCAAGATTACTCTACCCAGCAAGGATCTCATTCAGATTTGATGGAGAAATTAAAACCTTTACAGACAAGCAAAAGCTGAGAGAGTTCAGCACCACCAAACCAGCTTTACAACAAATGCTAAAGGAACTTCTCTAGGCAAGAAACACAACGAAGGAAAAGACCTACAATAATGAACCCAAAACAATTAAGAAAATGGGAATAGGAACATACATATTGATAATTACCTTAAATGTAAATGGACTGAATGCTCCCACCAAAAGACACAGATTGGCTGAATGGATACAAAAACAAGACCCATATATATGCTGTCTACAAGAGACCCACTTCAGACCTAGAGACACATACAGACTGAAAGTAAGGGGATGGAAAAAGATATTCCATGCAAATGGAAACCAAAAGAAAGCTGGAGTAGCAAATCTCATATCAGACAAAATAGACTTTAAAATAAAGACTACTAGAAGAGACAAAGAAGGACACTACATAATGATCAAGGGATCGATCCAAGAAGAAGATATAACAATTGTAAATATTTATGCACCCAACATAGGAGCACCTCAATACATAAGGCAAATACTAACAGCCATAAAAGGAGAAATCGACAGTAACACACTCATAGTAGGGGACTTTAACACCCCACTTTCACCAATGGACAGATCTTCCAAAATGAAAATAAATAAGGAAACACAAGCTTTAAATGATACATTAAACAAGATGGACTTAATTGATATTTATAGGACATTCCATCCAAAAACAACAGAATACACATTTTTCTCAAGTGCTCATGGAACATTCTCCAGGATAGATCATATCTTGGGTCACAAATCAAGCCTTGGTAAATTTAAGAAAATTGAAATTGTATCAAGTATCTTTTCTGACCACAATGCTATGAGACTAGATATCAATTACAGGAAAAGAGCTGTAAAAAATACAAACACATGGAGGCTAAACAATACACTACTTAATAACGAAGTGATCACTGAAGAAATCAAAGAGGAAATCAAAAAATACCTAGAAACAAATGACAATGGAGACACGACGACCCAAAACCTATGGGATGCAGCAAAAGCAGTTCTAAGAGGGAAGTTTATAGCAATACAATCCCACCTTAAGAAACAGGAAACATCTCGAGTAAACAACCTAACCTTGCACCTAAAGCAATTAGAGAAAGAAGAACAAAAACATCCCAAAGTTAGCAGAAGGAAAGAAATCATAAAAATCAGATCAGAAATAAATGAAAAAGAAATGAAGGAAACGATAGCAAAGATCAATAAAACTAAAAGCTGGTTCTTTGAGAAGATAAACAAAATTGATAAACCATTAGCCAGACTCATCAAGAAAAGAAGGGAGAAGACTCAAATCAATAGAATTAGAAATGAAAAAGGAGAAGTAACAACTGACACTGCAGAAATACAAAAGATCATGAGAGATTACTATAAGCAACTCTATGCCCATAAAATGGACAACCTGGAAGAGATGGACAAATTCTTAGAAATGCACAACCTGCCAAGACTGACTCAGGAAGAAATAGAAAATATGAATAGACCAATCACAAGCACTGAAATTGAAACTGTGATTAAAAATCTTCCATCAAACAAAAGCCCAGGACCAGATGGCTTCACAGGCGAATTCTATCAAACATTTAGAGAAGAGCTAACACCCATCCTTCTCAAACTCTTCCAAACAATATCAGAGGAAAGAACACTCCCAAACTCATTCTACGAGGCCACCATCACCTTGATACCAAAACCAGGCAAGGATGTCACAAAGAAAGAAAACTACAGGCCAATATCACTGATGAACATAGATGCAAAAATCCTCAACAAAATACTAGCAAACAGAATCCAACAGCACATTAAAAGGATCATACACCATGATCAAGTGGGGTTTATTCCAGGAATGCAAGGATTCTTCAATATACGCAAATCAATCAATGTGATACGCCATATTAACAAGTTGAAGGAGAAAAAACTTATGATCATCTCAATAGATGCAGAGAAAGCTTTCGACAAAATTCAACACCCATTTATGATAAAAACCCTGCAGAAAGTAGGCATAGAGGGAACTTTCCTCAACATAATAAAGGCCATATATGACAAACCCACAGCCAACATTGTCCTCAATGGTGAAAAACTGAAACCATTTCCACTAAGATCAGGAACAAGACAAGGCTGCCCACTCTCACCACTCTTATTCAACATAGTTTTGGAAGTTTGAGCTACAGCAATCAGAGAAGAAAAGGAAATAAAAGGAATCCAAATTGGAAAAGAAGAAGTAAAGCTGTCACTGTTTGCAGATGACATGATACTATACATAGAGAATCCTAAAGATGCTACCGAAAAACTACTAGAGCTAATCAATGAATTTGGTAAAGTAGCAGGATACAAAATGAATGTACAGAAATCTCTGGCATTCCTGTACACTAATGATGAAAAATCTGAAAATGAAATCAAGAAAACACTCCCATTTACCATTGCAACAAAAAGAATAAAATATCTAGGAATAAACCTACCTAAGGAGACAAAAGACCTGTATGCAGAAAATTATAAGACACTGATGAAAGAAATTAAAGATGATACAAATAGATGGAGAGATATACCATGCTCCTGGATTGGAAGAATCAATATTGTGAAAATGACTCTACTACCCAAAGCAATCTACAGATTCAATGCAATCCCTATCAAACTACCACTGGCATTTTTCACAGAACTAGAACAAAAAATTTCAAAATTTGTTTGGAAAAACAAAAGACCCCGAATAGCCAAAGCAATCTTGAGAACGAAAAACGGAGCTGGAGGAATCAGGCTCCCTGACTTCAGACTATACTACAAAGCTACAGTCATCAAGACAGTGTGGTGCTGGCATAAAAACAGAAAGATAGATCAGTGGATCAGGATAGAAAGCCCAGAGATAAACCCACGCACATATGGCCAACTTATCTTTGATAAAGGAGGCAGGAATGTACAGTGGAGAAAGGACAGCCTCTTCAATAAGTGGTGCTGGGAAAACTGGACAGGGACATGTAAAAGTTTGAGATTAGATCATTCCCTAACACCATAAACAAAAATAAGCTCAAAATGGATTAAAGACTTAAATGTAAGGCCAGAAACTATCAAACTCTTAGAGGAAAACATAGGTAGAACACTCTATGACATAAATCACAGCAAGATCCTTTTGGACCCACCTCCTAGAGAAATGGAAATAAAAACAAAGATAAACAAATGGGACCTAATGAAACTTCAAAGCTTTTGCACAGCAAAGGAAACCATAAACAAGACCAAAAGACAACCCTCAGAATGGGAGAAAATATTTGCAAATGAAGCAACTGACAAAGGATTAATCTCCAAAATTTATAAACAGCTCATGCAGCTCAATAGCAAAAAAACAAACAACCCAATCCAAAAATGGGCAGAAGACTTAAATAGGCATTTCTCCAAAGAAGATATACAGACTGCCAACAAACACATGAAAGAATGCTCAACATCATTAATCATTAGAGAAATGCAAATCAAAACTACCATGAGATATCATCTCACACCAGTCAGAATGGCCAGCATCAAGAAATCTAGAAACAATAAATGCTGGAGAGGGTGTGGAGAAAAGGGAACACTCTTGCACTGCTGGTGGGAATGTGAATTGGTACAGCCACTATGGAGAACAGTATGGAGGCTCCTTAAAAAACTAAAAATAGAACTACCATATGACCCAGCAATCCCACTACTAGGCATATACCCTGAGAAAACCAGAATTCAAAAAGAGACATGTACCAAAATGTTCATTGCAGCTCTATTCACAATAGCCCGAAGCTGGAAACAACCTAAGTGTCCATCACCGGATGAATGGATAAAGAAGATGTGGCACATATATACAATGGAATATTACTCAGCCATAAAAAGAAACGAAACTGAGCTATTTGTAATGAGGTGGATAGACCTAGAGTCTGTCATACAGAGTGAAGTAAGTCAGAAAGAGAAAGACAAATACCGTATGCTAACACATATATACGGAATTAAAAAAAAAAATGTCATGAAGAACCTAGGGGTAAAACGGGAATAAAGACACAGACCTACTTGAGAATGGACTTGAGGATATGGGGAGGGGGAAGGGTAAGCTGTGACAAAGCGAAAGAGAGGCATGGACATATATACACTACCAAACGTAAGGTAGATAGATAGTGGGAAGCAGCCGCAGAGCACAGGGAGATCAGCTCGGTGCTTTGTGACCGCCTGGAGGGGTGGGATGGGGAGGGTGGGAGGGAGGGAGATGCATGAGGGAAGGGATGTGGGAACAGATGTATATGTATGACTGATTCACTTTGTTATAAAGCAGAAACTAATAAAAAAAATAAAAAATAAATAAATAAAAATTTTTTTGATATGCATACAGAAAACTTTATAGATAAAACGATATGAATTTTGAGATTGTTTCAGAATACTCCAGAGAGAACGGGAGAACATAGGAGTATTGATCAAATAAAACTGGTCAGGAGCTGAGAATTGTCAATGTGAGATGATGGGGAGGGGTCAGTATACTATTCTCCCTATTTTTTGTTTGTTTTAAATTTTACTTTTTTTAAAAGGGGGAAATCCTTCCATGTCTTTCTTTTTCATCCTCTTTTGTTCTCTTCTTTTCCCTTATTTTTTTTCTTTCAACCAGGTCACTGGTTTTCTTCCTTTTCCTTCCCTTGAGTTAGCCATGGCAGACTTGACCCTAGTGTGGAGCTGCATCAGAGCAAGAGGGGCTGGAGAAGTGCCCTGGTACAGGCCAGGACATGTGCTGGGTTGGCACAGGGAACCAGCCAGAGCTCCAGGGAGTTTCAGTCTGCTTCTCAGCCATTCTCTCAGGACTGAGCAACCATCAGAGTGTGTGCATTCTTCATGAGTGGACTCTTGGTTTATTACAGCCCTCCTCTAAGTCCCACTGGTTTTCAAACCAGCTAAGGTGACTTGTCTTCCTGGTGTTGGACCCCAGAGCTGAGGTGCCCAATATGTGGCTTGAACACCCCACTCCTCAGGGAGGATCTCAGAGCCCATGATATCTTCCTTCTCTTCTGTGTCCCCTGCTTGGAGCACAGGTACCCACCTGATTGCTACTCCTCCCTTCATACCTGACTCCGTGTGGATCTTTCTTTTGCAGCCTTGGTTGTAAAAGAGCTTTCTGCCAGTCTCCAGTTTGTTTTCAGTGAGAGCTGCTCCACATGTAGATGTATTTTTATGTGTTCATGGGGGGGAGGTGAGCTCAACCTCCTCCTATACGCCATCTTGATCACTTCCCAGAATGCAACTAATAGATGTTGAAGGAATGGTGAAATTAGGAAACCACCACTTGACAACCCCAATGACAATGGTTTAATGGATCCTAAAACCAGGCAGTAAAAGTTTATTGAAGAATGGGATAACTACATAGTCTGAAAGCTTTTCTTCCATGAGATAACTTATAGCAGAGATTAAAAAATAATAAGTTTAGAGTGGAGAAATCTGAATAGACCCTCCTTAATCAAAATTAACATTACTAGAAATGGGACAAACTAACATCATGTACTCTCTTACATGTTATGCTGAGAAGAAAACAGCATAATTTGTGTGAAGTTTCTATCAAAAGGCATAACCTCAATCTAATTTTAAGGAAACCTCGGAGAAACTCTAACTGTGGGGCATTCTACGGAATAATTGGCCTGCAATCTTTCAAAACATCTAGGTCTCAGAAGACAAGGAAAGACAGAAGAACTATTCCAGGTGGAAGCAGATTAAAGAGATATGACAATTAAATGCAACCTGTGATTTTAGATTGCATCTTGTTCCAAAAGGAAAAAACTTTCTATAAAGGATACTATTAGGAATATTATAGAAATTAAATGCGATCTCTTAGCTGATAGGTTTATATCAATATTAATTTCTTAATTTCGATGGTTGTAATGTGAGTTTGTAGGGGAACTTGGGTGGAAGGTATATGGCCATTCTTTGTATATTCTTGTATCTTCTCTGTATTTGAAGGTGGTTCAAAATAAAAAGTAAAGAAGTGAAAACAAATAAACAAACCCCAAACAGGAGGCTCCAGTGGCTTACTGCCGAATCTAGCTGGACAAGCCTGTTCCCTCACTTGGCCCTGCTGGTCACCACCTTCATCTCCCTTCACTCTCCCCTTGCTGGATCCACTCCAGTCACCTAATCTTCTTTCAGTTCTATGAGCAACAGCCAAATGGGTTTCCATGTCAAAGTCTTTACGTTCAATGCTCTTCTTTCCTCAAAATACATCTTCCTGTCTTCACAAGGCTCTGTCTTCCTTTTCATTCAGCTCTCAGTTCAAATGGGTCACATTAAGCTTTTTCATTTTCTGCACTACAATGTGAAACTTTCTTGTTTACCCACTTGTTACCTATTTTTTTCAGTAAATGTAAGCTCTCTGAGAGCAAGGACATTGTCTTTTTCACCCCCATATACCCAACAGCCAGGATACTGCCTGGTGCATCATAGGTGCTTATTAAGTATTGCTGTCTAACTGGTTCTGAAAGATCTGTTGAATTATTGACGTACTGAGCCTCTAAAGCAGCTTTTCAGTTTAGTATTCCAGTCCTTTGACATGTCCTGGTTAAAAGAAAAAAAATTAAAAACTAAAAAGAAGAAAATAGAGTTTGGTGGCCAAATACATTAGGGATATATCCCACACTGTGCCCCCCTTAGAAACTCACAAAGCCTCACAGAAGGCCTCCTGAAATGAATTCTGCTTCTCTTTACTTAACAAACCATGTCTTACGTGTATTTGAGCATGGGGTCTTCTTTTCAATTTGGTGTGAGAATATATAACACTGTGCTGGGATCTTTCTGTACTCCATATAACATGCTCCAATAATATAAGCAAAACACATCTACGGTGTGTGTATATATATATATGAAAAAAATTTTAACCTCTAAACATATCAGAAGGTGTCTCCTGTTTGACTTAACAGTGAAGCAATGGATGCCACGCTGTGTTTACTGCAAAGTGGGGCTGCCTGGTCCCTGATAATCAGATGAGCCATGTCCCTCCATCCTCCAACAGCCTGCCCCAGTGAAGCTGTCACTGGTTGCTGTGCCAAAGGGGCATGAGAGCAGCCTGGGGATTCCAACCCTACCGCTGACACCAGGGGAAGAACTGTGCAGGCAATAAGGAACTGCTGTTTATCTCTTGGATTCCAGAAATGAGAGCTCACCTAAACAACATAATTAAAATGAATTTTTTAACCAATAATAAGGCTTTTGTCTAGTAATTTAGGAAAGGTATAGTGTTCCTAAACAGTCATAAATGTATTACATATTTTATACTTTTGAATGAATTTTGAGAAAATTCATTCTTTTTCTACGTGCAGATTGCAAATGTGAATTACTAAGGAAGTTTATTTTATACCCAATTAGTACCACATTTGGCATGGTTTGGTTTTACCAGCTGTTTGGTGCTATCATATCTCCTCCAAGTTGAAAACTGACTACATTTTATAAATGAGGTGTGAAAGGAAGAAGTTACATAGCTTCTCCTTCACGAGGAATTTCTCTGACCTAAATCTGCTTCCCTTTACTCTTCTGCCCTTGGGCTGCACCCAACCTGCCCTCTCCTGCTGCCCCACTCCTGTCTCCCATAACCCAGTAGTAAGAAAACAGAAAAGAGGCTTAGTATTTGTTACCAAATTCTTGCAAGTTCCAAAATATCACTGGCTTCATACTATTTTTTTCTCCCTTTTCCACTAAGTCAACAATTTAAAGCCCGGCCACCCCCAAGGTCTCCCCCTCCCCAAATGCATTTCTATTCCCTTATTATCTTTCCAAATATGTTCTAATTTGAGAAAAAAAATTTTTTCTGTCACGATCTAATCCAAACCTCAAAAGACACAAAGTTCAGGTGAGGGACAGTGGTGTGGGGCAAGATCTTCCTTGTCCATAATTTCATCACCACTGGGGTAAGCGGTTGGGGTGGCCTTGATTTCTGCATGGGTGCAAAGCATCCATGTATAGACACAATCATAGCCCCAGAGAACCAAGTGAGATTGAAGGCAGATTCTACCACTGTCCTTTGTGGCTGCAGCTTCTCACAAGAGTGTTCACAAGACTCATGATGGCAAAACCTAAGAGCATCTTCCTTCCCCACATCCAGGGGCAGAATTGGAAGGGTCCTGATATGGTTTCCAAATACTCACCCTGTCCAGAGTCCACCTTTGTGATTCAGGTGAGAGAAAAAGAGGAGCAAGTGGTAAGAGAAGGAAGGGGTTAAAATGGAAGAAAGAAGACAGAAAGAAAAAAGTATTAATTAAATCCTTATCATCATGGATATCTCAGACCCAATATGATATTTACAGATAATACTTGCAGAAACTTTGTAAACCTGGGAACATACATGCACAATATTTAATACGAATAAATATTAATTTATTTTATTTGAGTTGAGTGGATCCTAAGAAGAAATACGGAAGGATGGTCAGTTACAGGTTTATATTTTCAAGTCAGCCAGTAGTCTAGAGATAGCATGGAGGAAGCACTCCTGAATCTAAACAGAGAAAAATTTTTCATCTGGAATTTTTCACCCTCACCTGCTTTTTTAATATGCAAATATCCCTGCAAAAGCATCCAACTAAAATCTACTCAGCCAATATCTTTCTTATCAGACAGCTGCAAAAAACATTACGCCTCTAAAAACAGTAATGGCTCATAAAGTAGATAAGTTGGGAGGGAAGGTATATTTGGAAGAAAAACCTTGCTCCCTTCAGAATTTTGAGCCTTGAGTCAGTCCTAACCAAGCTATTTACAATCAACTCCTGAGCTGCCATCAGCACAGGAAAACTAGTTCCACTTATCCCTTTGCTGAAGAGCAGTGACTTATCTTGTTGAGGATCAGTGACTCATCTGTTGTTCTGATATTTATGATGAAAGTGTAAAGTACAGTGCAAGTCAGCTTCAGTTAGAACAATGATAGCCCTGCTAGTGGCTTAACTCTTCCCCCGCCCCCCCTAGTGTAAATACAACCCAGGGCTGAAGGCTGAAGATCTGTTAGTCTGGCTATTTAACAAAAAGAGCTTTTTAAAGAATATTCTTTCCCACAGGGATTCCAGAAGTTCTAGTTATACCATCGATCATTGGAATAAAAAGGGAGGGGTGTTTTGAAACAGTTTATATCCTCTAAGAAGCAAGGAGTAGGAAAAATGACCACTGCTGTAGGGTTGTATAGTACCTAGACAAATTTGTAAAATATACAAAAATATTTGAACTTCTTTCTCCTTTAAGTTGTTTTTCTTCTTCTATTGGTGCTCAAATATCTTTCTTGTCTCAAAGTCTGCTCTCAAGAAAGAGTATTTATCCAGGTTGAAGGTGGAAAGACCTCAAAATGTGGGCCCAGTAAGGCCCAGGTTTGGGGCAAATCTTGACTCTGCTACTTATAAATTGAGTCAGCTTGGGAAAGTTGCTTCACTTTGCATGTCAGCTTCCTCCTTTCTTGGGTTGAGGGGAGAGAAGGGAAGTGATGGAGATAAAAATAGCTAACATTTTATATCAATGTTCTCTGCACTGAACAAATATTTAGTCTTACTGTGTGCTATGCACTTGGGATAAAGTAGAAAACAAGACACAGAACTGGCCCTCAAGAAGCATATGATCTTGTTCCTCAACAACCAAAGTCTGATTTCTGGACTTGAGCAAGAACAACAGCAGGCTCAGTGGCATACTGCTCTTGCCATTAAGACATTAAAAAGTGGACGTGGAAAGCCAAGATCATTCTGGAGAAGAAGCACAGCAATGGTGTGGATATGATGCAAAGGTTGGAGGGCCTGGTGGTGAAAAATGAAACCCTGAAGATAGTTATGGACTGGAATATCAAGAGCTGTGATGAGGCAGCATGGATGAATTGATTTGGTGACCCCCTGGATCATTTATTCCCTAATGAAAAATTGGGAAACAGTTGCCTCTTCTGTGGCCCTTTCTGAGTCTAGAATGGCCCAGTTAGTTCTGGAAACTGGTGTGGGGCATGACCTCCAAACCTTGGAGATATTGAGGGTCATGTGTCAGACATAGTCACTGAATTGGGGGCACCACAGTAAGGAGAGTGCCAGCTCACTTCTACTCCCAGCTTCTAGATGTCTTTGAATATGTCTTGTTAATGTTGTCTCTGGGAAGTATCTGACTCACCTACTGGGGTATTGGGAAAATTTAAATTAAAATGTGCAAGAATGCAAAAAAGAAAAAAAAAGGAAGCTTACGGTCTGATGAAAGCTTTGGAGCGCCTATTATATGTATGTCATGCATTTGCTAGGAACTTTCACATATGCAACATCCAGGGATCCTCACAACTGGAGTGTTGTCACTCGAAATTCTTGAGGACTTAAAACGTCCACCCTGAATGGTCTGTGGCTGAGTAGTTGTTCTTTTAATAAATATTTATTGAGGGCCTACCAGGGGCCAGCCATTGTGCTAGGCACTGGAGATTTAATAGGGAACCTTGTTGCTGGACCAACGGGACTTCATCTGATTAACCCAATTATTTCCTGAGTTTATTCAAACAACACTTAGAGTGTCTTAGAATGGAGTGTCTTTTGTACAGTGCAAACCTTATTATTCAGCTGTTTTACAGTCAGTCTCTACTCTCTAGATTCATTGAAAAAGTACATGAAACACATGTTCCTAAGTGGTTGAAGGGAAGACAACAAATATTTATCATGCACCTTTCACCTGCCAGGCTCTGGTCCTCATGTATATATTCTCACTTAGTCTTCATAGCAAGGATGTGATGTAGGCATTATCCTGTTTACACAAGAAGAAACTGATATTCAGAGGGGTTAAACACCAAGGACTCTTAACAAGTGTATTTTTGAGGTTACAGTCTGAACTGCTGTAATGAAGAGGCCAGAAAATATAATAGCTTAATTAATTAAATTAATGTTTATTTCTTAATAGCCCAATGTGAGCACTCCAAGTTGTTGGAGCAGCTCTACTCTGTAGGGCCATTCTGGGACTCAGGTTCCCTTTATATTGCTCCTGCCATCTCCTGCATGGCCAAAGCTCAGTCACCACCATATACATGTTACAGCCTACAGGAAGGGGAAAGAAAATATACAGGGCAAGTAGCTTTGTCCTGAAGGAGATGACCCAGAAATTGCGAAAAGACTTTCTGCTCACATCCCACTGATCTGAACTTAGATGCATGGCCACATCTAGCTGCAAGTGACACTGGGAAATGTAGCCTATGGCTGGGCAGCTATGTGCTCTGCTAAAACATAGGGTATTCTATTAAAACATAAGTTGACAATGAGCACTTAGAGAAGTTAGTAGCCTCTGGCATAGCTAGTAGGTGATGAAGCAGGAATTCAAACTTAGATTTACTAAGATCCAATACCATGCCACTCCCTCTTAGACACAAGACCTAAAGAACTCTGCCTCTCCATCCATTTATCTTCAGTGCAGAATAATAATAATAATAATAATAATAATAATAATAATAATAATAAATATTTTATTATTATAGTTTAGGATCAAGCAATTGGAATTGTGTGTCAACTTCTCAGAAACATAGGGGCATTGTTTTATAAACTTTTCCTCCTATAGATGTCAATACCACCCCGCACCGACCCAGTTTTCTTGGAAATATCGCAAACTTCCGGCAGGCTGGCCTTTGACTCATGTTAATTACTTGTGAACTAAGTTACAGAAGAAAGAAAGAAAAATATAGTCACTTCAAAAAAGTGCCATGTCTTTGTCAAATCTGTAAGAGGAGATATTTTAAAGATATTACAGTGTAGCAAGCTATAGATCTAGTTAAAATTGGATAATGCAGGAAGAGTCAATCAGGAAGACTGAGTGAAATGCCTTTTTTTTTTTTTTTAAGGTTTCTTTGCCCCCATCACTCCTACAAACAGAGATCCTTGAAGCTACTTCCGAGGATGAAAAAGGAATAAATTATGTTTTCATATTCTTGGCAAAGAAAGAAATAGTGATTATTTTCAAAAGGGGGGAAAACTGTCTTTCTAGTTCGGCACAGAAGAAATGCCATGTCCATTTTAAACTATTGTTTCTATAATGTGGCAAACTTTGTTTGTTTTTACTTATTTTTTTCAGCTTTATAAGTAAATTCAATTCTTATATAGAATGTACAGGGCCAACAGATACCTCAACACCCTAGGTTTCTTTAAAGCTGGCCCTCTCATTATAAAACATGTACTTTTTCTTTTTTTCCCTCTGCACCTGATGGGTAATCACTAAATATAAGGTAGTTGCCTGGACCACCGTCATCACAAACCCCTTTTCCTTCTTTCACTTTTTCTTAGTCCCTGAAATCTTGTCTCCCATCTTTGAGCATCATTCCAAAATGTTTTCTAAAAGCTTGCCAAATATCTCCTAATGGGCAAACACAAAGTTCATATAATCCTGCTACACTTTGTAGCCTTTGATTCTACCAACAACCCTCTTTCTTTTTGAAACTCATTTTTTTCAGATCTGAATTTCTAAAAAATTTTGCCCTGGACCCTCAGTTCTCTCTCTCTCTCTCTCCAACATCCCCATCTGATCTCTTCTCTCCCATTGCTTCAACCTGCACCTATACACTAAGGTTTAGGATTTAGCATCTAATTCTTGGACCATGGGAAGAATAAATTTGTTAACGTGTCTCCTGTCTCAAATCTCTTTCCCTCTCTTGCACTCTGCTTCTACCTGAATCCATTCTGCACTGTATTCCCACATGAATCTTAAAGTACTACTTTCATTCTATCAATTCCCCACACAAGAAATCTTCAATAACTCCCTGATGACTAAAGCCCTAATACCTTACTCTACTTTTAATTTCAACATATGCCAGACATGCTTTTAACCATTGTGTGAACATACCTTTCTCATCCCGCACCCAAGCTCACGTCCTTCTTTTTACATTCACAGCTACCACCATAGTTCAGGCAAGCACCAACACTTACCAGGATATTATCAGTAACTCCTGCTTCTATTCTTGTCTTACTACACTGCATTCTCCACAGCCAGAGTAGTCTCTTAAAAAGTGAATGGCTTCTGCGATAGCTGGCCTATGTGTTGGGAGTTTTTTTAATTACTGATTCAATTTCCTTACTGGTAATTGGTCTGTTCATGTTTTCTATTTCTTTCTGTTTCAGTCTTGGAGACTGTACATTTCTTGGAATTTGCCCATTTCTTCCACATTGTCCATTTTTTTGGGCATATAATTGTTCCTATTAATCTATTATGATCGTTCCTATTTCTGTGGTATTGGTTGTAACTTCTTTTGCATTTCTGATTTTATTGATTTGGGCCCTCTCTGTTTTTTTCTTGAAGAGTGTGGCTAAAGATTTATCAATTTTGCTTATCTTTTCAGAGAAGCAGCTCTTCATTTTAATGATCTTTTCTTTTTTTTGTTGTTTTTTTTTTGTTTTTTAGTCTTTATTTCATTTATTTCTGCTCTGATCTTTATGAATTCTCTCCTGCTACTAACTTTGGGTTTTATTTGTTCTTCTTTTTCTGGTTCCTTTAGGTATAAGGTTAGGTTGTTTGAGATTTTTTTTGTTTCCTAAGGTAGGCCTGTATCACTATAAACTTCCGTCTTAGAACTGCTTTTGCTGAGTCCCATAGATTTTAGATCACTGTGTTTTCATTTTCATTTGCCTCCAGTTATTTTTTAAATTTCTTCTTTGATTTCTTCAGTGATTCATTTATTGTCTGGTAGCATATTGTTTAGCCTCCACGTGTTTTTGTTTTTTGCAGTTTTTTTTCCTGTAGTTGGTTTCTAGTCTCACAGTGTTGGTTGGAAAAAATGCTTGATATGATTTCAATTTTCTTAAATTTGTTGAGCCTTCTTTTGTGGCCTAGCATGTGATCAATCCTGGAGAATGCTCCCTGTGCAGGTGAAAAGAATATATTCGCTACTTTTGTATGGAATGTTCTATATATACCTATCAAGTACATCTGATATAATGCGTCATTTAAGGTCAGTGCTTTCTTATTGATTCTCTGGATGATGGGTCCATTGATGTAAGTGGGGGGTGCTAAAGTCCCCTACTATTATTGTGTTATTGTCAGTTTCTTTTTGTCTGTTAATATTTGCTTTATCTATTTAGGTGCTCCTAAGTTGGTGCATATATATGTACAATTGTTATATCTTCGTATACTGACCATTTAGACATTATGTAATGTCCTTTTCTCTATTGTTACAGTCTTTGTTTTAGTCTATTTTGTCTGATATAAGTATGGCTACCCCAGGTGTCTTTTCATTTCCATTTGCATAGAATACCTTTTTTCATCCCCTCACTTTCAGTCTCTGTGTGCCTTTAGATCTGGAGTTGATGTGTAAGCCTGCTGGTGGGCAGGGGTGGGACTGGGACTCAGGGATTCTTGGGGCTGATGCCTGTCCACTGGTGGTGAGACTGGTCTCAGGGCTAGTGCTGTCCCACTAGTGGGTGGAGCCTAGTCCCAGTGTCTCTGGCTGCAGGGCCCTATGGGTCCCGGAGTTGGCTGTCAACCCCTGGTAAGCAGGGCCATGTTTTGGGTCCTCTGGTGAGTATGGCTGTGTCCTGGGTAGCTGTGGCCTCAGGGAGTCTTAAGGCAGCTGGCCGGCTGGTGGATGGGGTTGTGTCCCTGTCTGGCTAGCTCTTTGACCTGAAGCGTCCCAGGACTGGTGCTGACAGACTGGTGGGCCGGGCAGAGTCCTGGAGCTAATAGCTAGAGGGAGCATTCCAAATTGGCACTTACCAGTACCAGTGTCCTCATGGTGGAACGAGCTCCTCAAATTGGCTGCCACCCATGTCTATGTCTCAGGGTGAGCTCCAGTTGCCTCCTGTCTCTCCAGGAGCCTCTCCAAGATCAAGAGGTGGGTATGACTCAGGCTCCTTTCAAATTATTGCTTCTGAGTCCCCAAGGATGTGAGATTTTGTGTGCACCTTTTAAGAATGGAGTCTCTATTTCTCACAGCCCTCTGGGTCTCCTGAAAATAATCTCTGCTGAACTTCAAGCCAAATGTTCTAGGGGCTTGTCTTCCCAGTGCAGGATCCCTAGTCTTGGGAGCTCAAAGTGGGCCTTGGATCCCTAGCTCCTTGGGGAGAACCTCTGCAATTGTAATTATTGTATTTATGGCTCACCCAACTGAGGGCACTCGTCTTGACTATAATGTCTTTGCCCTCCTACCCATCTTGTTATGGTCTCTCCTTTATATCTTTAGCTCTAGAAGATATTTTCTGCTAATCTTCTAGTCTTTCTCATCAATAATTGCTCTGTAGTAGTTGTAATTTTGTTATGCATCTTGGCCACTCTCTGCCTATATTTAATTTTGTATTTGTAACTTTGTACTCTTTTTCTTTAAAAAAGCCCTTCAAATTGTTTGAACTTCAGGCACCACACAATCTGGCTCCATCTTTGTTAATTACTGTATTCCTGGGGTCTGGAATGGCTCCTAGCACATAATAAACACTCGGTAAATGTTTGCTAATGATTGAATGATGCCTGGCATTTTATAGGAATAACTAATGTGTCTTCCCATTCCAGGTAGGGAATTTCCATTCCTTTCACATCCATTCTGTACTTTGCTTCCACATTAAACTTCTTAAAATACCACCTTTGTCCTTTCACTTCCCTATTCTAGAAATCTTCAACAACTCCCACATGAATGGAGAACAAAGTTCAAATCTCTTCGCCTGTCATTCAAGGCCAGCGACCACCTGATTTTTCATCCTTATCTCCTTGAAGGCACTTCTTGCCTTCATGAATACCTCATTACAGGCAGACAGATATATTTATCACCTCATGAATATCTTTACTCCTTCCATCCCCAAGCCTTCATATTAGCCATTTACATTATCTAGAGATCAACTTTCCTCTAGTCTTGGTCATCTGGGAATCTTATTCTTACACTAGACCCTTCTCCAGGAAGTCTACCCAGATGCCAGCAGATCCAGTGTTCTCTCCCTTTTCTAAACTCTGGCCAGGCATGCCATTCTATTATTCAGAATTGCCTTTTATTACTAGTTATCTTCTCTTGTCTCTGGTGCTATCTATACATCTGGATTATTCAAGCACTTTGCCCAGGGGCCATATTCTCTTTGGAGCTATTCCCAGTTTAGAAGCCCCAGTGGAGACTGAAGAGTTCCTAGGGAGGCTTATTGGCTTGTATATTTGGAGGCAAGTAAGAAGAAATAACAGAATTTCACAGATTCCCTGGAACCAAATAAAATCATCAAAAATGTGAACAGAAAATAAAGTCATGTATGAATGGTAATATAATACTTTAATGTAAGTTCTTAAATCATAAACTCTTCATGGACAGCTCTAAATCTGTAACAGTTCCTGAAAAGTACGTGGAGTTGGCTGCAAGATTGCATCTCCAAAGATATTACAGTGTAGCAGTTGGTAATGTTGTAATCATGGTGGTGGTGATAGTGGTGGTGATGTGAAGAAAGTTCTTATTCTTTAAGGTGGATGAGTTATTGGTATTGTTTAATGGGGTCCTGCATGAGCAGAATTTACTCTTTTACTGCTTTCTCTGTTAGACACCAAAGGAGATAAAGTTTTTACAAAGGAAAGTATAATTTATATTTCATTTTTTAAAAAATGTCTACATTTTCTCCAAGGCATAATGGAAGAGTCTTCTCCAAACAATACACTTCTAGAAAAGAAAGTACTTTTAGGAAATGAGGAAGAGCTTTTGTTTCCTGCTAACATCAGGCTTCTTTGTCTGCTTTTATGTGTGTTTCAATGATAGGCAAAACAACAGTCCTTTAGTAGAAGTTAAAATTATAGTCTTAAAAAATGTACTCAAATACTGTACTTTATTTCAGTTTAGACTCGTTTCCAATTGTGCTCAATCTTTTCCAGGCTTGTTATTGCTTTCTCTTAGAATTTCCACTGTGAACTGACATTTTTAGTCTCTTTTGCCCTCTATTGAATTGCCCTGGTAATAACAGTATCTAACAAAATGCTGGTTCTCTAGCATGTGGGGGAAGACATAAATATTTGATCTCAGATCAGTTGTGTGGGTAATTGTTGCTATAGAGAAAATCTTTGATTGCTGCCCAAAACTGGAGGCCTATTAAAATTTGATTTCTAGGTCTTCTTCATATATATAAAGCACAGAACATTTCATAGCATATAAGTTAACCCTTTCCTGGTCCTATGACAAATTATTTTCTATCTCTACGGGGATGGAACAGGGAGAATTGAAACTCACACACAAGAATAGTATTTAGATATTAGAGAGTAATTCCTTCAATGAAACCTAAAAATTCAAGAAAGAAATATTAAGGGAAACTGTGGATTGTCTTCTCTAAATATAATTATAGGCTCTCATTTGTCTGCATTTCTTTCTGTTATTAATATTGCTAATTTCTACAAAATCATATTGAATAGAAAAGCAAGATAATAGGAAAAAATAGATATGGAAGCAATTATATATTAGCTTGCCTTTACAAACACTTTAAAAAATTGAGTCAATACTAAGAAACTGGAAAACTATGGTTTCATAGCAATTAAACCATCATTCATAAATTGTATTTACAGAATTTCATTCTTAAAAAGAAAACATGTTCTTAGGGCAAAAATGGCAGAAGTGTAATATATGAAGTTTTTCCTCATAATGCTTACATCACAATTGTAAGTGGGATTTGGCTACTGTCTGACTCATCTCATTATATCCAGACGAGTGAAGGACTAAAGAAGTTGATAATCCTGAAGCTTAATTTTGTACATTAGTTTCTAAGTCTCTCAGCTGTACCCAAAACTGTTACAGCAACATGATTAACTGATCTATCTTCTACCTCTTCTAGGTTCCCGCCTTCCCCTCTGATAGGTAGGGATGTAAATCCTAAAGGAATAAAAAGTTTAGCAGAGCATAAAAGTAGGTGAGCTAGGAGGGCTAGCTATACATACATATCTGCCGCAAATAAGTCAAGATTGACCAAAGGGGAAATTTAAGAAGAAATCTAATGAGATTTTTAGAAATCTGAGCTTCTCTTGTTGGCATGTGTCATGCAACTAATTTCCCTACTGAGATTTAAGATAAGAAAACCCTGAACTACTAGTTTAAGAAACTAGGCTCTGGAATCAATCCAAAATTCCAATACTGGTTATGCCACTTAATTGCTGTATGATTGTAAGCAAGTTTTTGTTTTTTTTTTTAATCCTCTGGGCCTCAGTTTTCTCATCTGTATCATAAGAAAGATGACTTCACAGAGTTGTTCTGAAAATTAAATGTAACAATATCTGTAAAACACTAGGGAAAGACTTGACCAGAAGAGACTTTTGATTAGTATTAGTCACTACTAGCCTCATCACAATGATTGTAATTCTCAACGTAGTCTTTATTATTTTTAGCATTAATAATAAAGATAATAGTGAGAGCCTTAACAGGGAAAATTTCCCTAGGCATTTTCTGGGAAAGAAAGCTAAGAGGAAGTCTGACTTCTCTGCAAGCTTCTTCCCAACTCAATATTGTGTTTGAGGCTGTGACCCAGAACAGGGCCCACAGGATTCCTTGGCATCACCCAGGGGACACCATCTGGTCCTAAGCCTCCTATACATTTTCTAAGTGGGGTTAAGAGCTGTTCAGGTAATTGATCAGTCAGGAGCCATGGAGGTCTTGAGCTGTCAGTTAAGCAGTTCTTTGTTTCAGATATGCATAGTCCTGGTTTGGGCCAAGAAATAGAATAAGGGAATTATTTGACTTATATAATCCAACAGCTAAATAAAGTATAATTAAAACAATTATTTCACAGCATCAATCATGCTTTTTATATCCCAAATTTCAAGAATTCATCCTATAATATTTTTACTGTTTCATATCCTGAAATTACCCAAGGCATGGATCTAAACCTAAATGTGTGATTATAAATTTCTTGAAAAGTCATGAAGTCCTTCACAAATTATTCATTTACTCAAGATTAAGTGTTACACTAGCAATTATATTCTCTAATAAATCCTCATATCGATTATTTGTACAAATGATTTACACACTTCACTACATCTTAGCTTGCTGCTTATTAAGTCTTAAACCCTTAAAAGATGAGATTAAAAAATTGCTTGGGATAATATATTTTATATGAATTAAATGATTCAAAAACTACTGTGAAAGAAGCAAACCCAGTTGCATATACTTAGAATGGTTAAATGAGTTCCATGTTTGTGGTTTAAATTGTTCCCTATTTTTATTTCACAGCTTTTACCCAGTACTTAGGAATTATTTGTTTTCCTTAATTACTCTGACCCTACAGCGGGAATAGGAATGAGATAGTACATACACACCCTGACACACTTCTGCAGAAAGCTCACCTTGGACTTTGCTAATGCATGCAAAACAGGCCTCAAGGCTTTCTTTTTCTGGTGTCTTTGTCTTGAAGTGATCAATAGATTGTCTCCCTTTGAAGGCCATGGATCTAGTTGAAAAAGACTTCAATCAGGAGTAGCTATCTATTTTCTTTGTGCCTAAGGAATACATGCTCATTAATTTAAAAAGTTTTACTTTAGCAACGTAATTCATTACAATGATAATAGTAATAGTAATACCACAGTTAAAAAATTAGCTATGTCAACCAAGTAATCAGCCTGTATATATTAAATACTTCTACTAAAAAATTGGCTATGTTAACTAACTAATCAGCATGTATATATTAAATACTTGACTGTATTATAACACACCTTGTTATGAAACACAGCAAATCATTACTTTATATTAGACTCATTAAGGCCACAAAAAAATTACAAAGAAAACAGGTAAGTACAATCTCAAAAGAGTTAAAATTGAGGGACTCACTATGTGGCAGGCACCATGTCAAATGCTTTATGTGTTAACTCATTTAATCTTGATGACAATTTTGGAACACAGATACTATTCTCCCCAGTTTAGGGATGAAGAAGGTGGAGTCACAGAGAGATTAAGTAATTTTCCCAGCTGGCATAGCAAGCCACAACATCAAGATCAGACCCCAGGCAGTCTGGCCAGAACTCCTTTATCATTCAGCTGTGCTACTGCTTGGTGGTACCACAAAATCACGAATACTAACTCAGAATGGAAATCAGGGATCACGTTTTTGGATTCTTTTTAGAAACGTAACCACTGTTTTCCCAGGCCTGTGGGAAAAACTAATGTCAAAAAAAAGCATTTGTGGGCAGCATTTGCGTATGGCATACCAAGAGCAGAGAGGGGGTTTTAGCTATCAGACTTCATATGTTCTGGTCCCATCAAGTCTGTTTGTGGGCGACAGATACATCATACCCGGATACTATTCAACAGATGTTACCCTGCAACCTTCTGGTTGCTGCTTGCTTTTTGTGTCAGCCTGCCCAAAGAGAGAGAATGTTTTGATCACAGAGATATGAGGGTTCTGATCCCTGAGATGTTCATGTCTTCTTACAAATTAACAGACTGATATTTATCTGCCCTGCAGATAAAATTGACCACATCATATCCCACATTAGATGTAAGGGGAAGTAGCACAACATTCCTGTACTCAAAGTCCCTCACTTTGCCTACCCTCCTATTGCGCTTGGACCCGGACCTTGAGCCTTGGAATGGAGCAGCCCCAGGAGACTCCATGTTTCTTCAAATAGACCCTTGCTGGCCCACCTTTGGGTTCCCAGCCCATGTCCCCCAGCACTTCAAGCTCTCCAAGTGGGTTGTTGTCTCAACAAAATCCTAAAACAACAATAGATAAATCAAAATCCTGGCATGGCTCTGATGAGGAAACCGAAGGTCCAAGTTTAGATGACGATCAAGGAGCAGTGATGAGTTAGTGATGAGTAGACCGAACTCAAGGCTCCGGATTCCCAGTTCTGTGCCTCCTCCTAGTGGTCTACCCTCAATAGCCCTACTTCCAAAGGCAGAGGACAGAAATGTTCTTCCCTTCCTCCCTTCCTTTCCCTCAGAAGAAGAAATAGAATAAACGGACTGATTCACAGAACAGCTCAGGAGCTGAATCAGAAAGAAATCGCCTTGTACATATTTTACACTAGTTTTCAAACTAGGTCTTCTAAATATTTTTAGGAATGATGACCCTATCAAAAATTCTGAGTTAACTAAAATGGCATGATTGTTTTACAAATAAATTTAAAAGGCCCATTTGAGGATTACTTGGTGTTTTAAAAGGTGAGAAAAGAAGGGTAAGCTGAGATGAAGTGAGAGAGTGACACTGACAAATATACACTACCAAATGTAAAATAGATAGCTAGTGGGAAGCAGCCGCATAGCACAGGGAGGTCAGCTCAGTGCTTTGTGACCACCTAGAGGGGTGGGATAAGGAGAGTGGAGGGAGATGTAAGAGGGAGGAGATATGGGGATATATGTATATGTATAGCTGATTCACTTTGTTATACAGCAGCAACTAACGCAACAATGTAAAGCTGTTATACTCCAATAAAGATGTTTAAAAAAAAGTTAGGTATATATTCTCACATCACTCTATTAAAAAATGTACAGGAAGTCCTAGCCAGTGTCATATTCAAAGTAAGAAATAAAGACTAAAAAAAAAAAAGGTGAGAAAAATTAGAATAGTAGCTTTTGAAATATGTTGTAGTATGTGCCACCAGCAAATTATTTTCAAGTGACACCCTAGAATCTTAGAATTCTGCCTTTCTAGACTGTATTGTTTGTAAATTTTATTGACCTTCAAGCTAGTGAGAAGGATGCAAATATGGGGAATATAAAACTGCCATATAAAAACATTGTTTCTCTTTAAAGTATTTCAAAGGAATGGACTGCACTTGGTATATGTTCTTGTCATTCTCTCCTGACATGTTCCTAATAATATATGTGCTTGCAAATATCATGTGACAATATGTCCAGTGGAATTGCCACTTTCAATCTGAGTCTTCAGTGATGTGTCCAAAATTTCACACATATATAGCCATATATATACACATATACTCACACATATATACATATGCATGTATATATAATTATATATTAATTACTGTATTCTACAAAATATTACCAAGGTATGTGAAAGAAAAGACATTCTGCTCAAAAGCAAACCCACATATTGTGATTCGAGTTAAAAACCCGAGTGTAACCTTTCCAAATTCACAAGCCAAGAACAAAACGTCAATGTCCTATTTCTTCAGTTTATGCTAAGAGATGGAGGTTCTGAGGACATAAAACTTGGCAAAATCTAAGTTTAAATCAAGTTTCACAGAGCACTTGCTACAGCAATGAACTTGAACCCAAGAGGAAATAGCAACCCTGTTAATGCCAACTCTTGATTTCAATCTACAATATGGTCTGGGGATCAACTGTTCTTCACAACAGGTGCAACAGATGGTATCACTCTCCAGCACCCCCCCAGATGCCTTTGTTCTGCCCTTTTATCAGTGGGCAAAAAAGCCGTCACTTAGTTTGGTGAATTGTGTTCATCTCGGAGGGCAGAGGGCTTTAGCTCTGGCTCCGTTTTCAATGGCTTGGTGGTCCACAGTGGAGTGACCAGGAAGTGTTTAGGTCATGCCACTGTCTCTAGGCTAGGAGAAAAAAGAACAGATCAACCTCTGCAGTGTCGATCTGTGATCTGTTGAGATGTGCTACGGTTTGTGGTTTTCTTTTCGTAAACTCATCAAAATATAATTTCCTCTGCTTTGGAAATAATGATGTCTATCTTATGGGAGAAGAGACATTCTGCCTATTCAGTTACGGTGATGTTTGCAGAACGCTCTGAACAAAATCTGCTAAAGGGAGGAATGCTGAAAATATATGATGAAGGGACTCCAATTTAGTGTGATAAAAAATCCAGTCACTTGTCTAAATAGTCAAAATAATCTTGAAGAGAAAAGTGAGTGAGTGGAGGCTTAGATAAAGGATTTACTAAAAAAATGAAAATTTAGAATCCCTGATGTGAAGTCTGAATGGTGACTTAAATTACTTCAAATACATGAATTGTGTTAATAATGTCAGAGATGTAGGCAATCACCTATTTTACACATCCATGACTTATAAATTATAGCAGGGAGGCTTCAAGATGTAAACTACGCAAAGAAAATCTTTCTTACCGTAAGCAGTATTATACTTCATTGATTTACTAAAGGAACAGGCAGTGCAGGGACACAGCACAGAATTTTTGCACAGTTAAAACTCCCAATGAATTCACAGGAATCCCTTATACAACTTGCCTCATGGATGTCAAATACCTTTTTCCTAAATGCTTTCAGTAATAATTAAATCACCATCTCAAAGGGCAAGTCATTCTGCTTTCAAATAACTTGAATCATTAGGCTGTTCTTTCTCATTTTAAGGTGAAATCTATCCCCTGGAACTTCCATGCCTTGGTCCACTCTCTGGAGCTATAAAAGTAAGATTTGTTTCCCTTCTGTATAATAGCCCACTAGATACTTAAAGTTCACTATTATATTCTGCCTAAGTCTCTCCCCTTTCCTGGATAAATACCTTATTTCCTCAAAGCATTCATAACACAATCAATAATCTTTTTTTCCTCATCCATCCTTTCCTGATGTGCTCAAATCTGATGTTTTGAAATCTCTAACACATTTCTATCTCTTGAAACTCTCTCTTCGTCTGTTATGAGTATTTTTTTTAAAAAACAAGCAAGCGCACAACCACTCTCCTTATCTCCTGGTTTTCGTTGTACTTCTCTTCTTTGTTTCAAATTCAAAGTTTTTGAAAAAGTATTTTGCACCCACTTTTCCTACTTCCTCCCTTCCAAAGGCACTGCAGTCTGGCTTCTGTCTTGATAACCTGCTGAAATTGTTTATGATTATATCACTGATGACCCTTGAAGGTGAGTTGGTAAAGTGGCCCAAGAATGGGCCGTGACGTCAGACAGACGTGGTTTCTTGGGTCCACCACTTGCTGGTTGTGTGACCTTGGCCAAATATTTAACTTCTCTCAGTCTTAGTTTCCTTATTGATCAAATAGATTGTTGTGATGAAAAAATAAGATGATGTAAGTAAGTGTCAGAAGTCCTGGCCCACAGCTGGTGATCAGTGTCTGTGGTTTTCATCATGACTATTACTATTATTGCTCTCACCTGTGGCTGTCAGACTTTTATCAGAGTCACATGAGAGCTTTCTTTTGATTTCCATTTGCATGGAATACCTTTTTCCATCCCCTCACTTTCAGTCTGTATGGGTCCCTACGTCTGAAGTTGGTCTCTTGTAGACAATATATATGGGTCTTTTTTTGATATCCATTCAGCTAGCCTATGTCTTTTGGTTGGAGCATTGAATCCATTTACATTTAAGAAGATTATTGACATGTATGTTCCTATTGTCATTTTCTTAATTGTTTTGGGTTTGTTTTTGTAGGTCTTTTTTCTTTCCTTCCTCTTCTCTTCTCTTCTCTTGTGGTTTGATGACCATCTTTAGTGTTGTGTTTGGGTTGCTTTTTCTTTTGTGTGTGTGTGTGTATCTATTGTAGTTTTTTGGATTGCGTTTCTCAGGATGCTTATATGTGGAATCTAAAAAAATGGGACAAATGAACTTATTTACAAAACAGAAATAGAGCCACAGATGTAAAAAGCTAACTTTTGGTTACCAGGGGGGAAGGGAGGAGCGAGGGATAAATTGGGAGATTGGGACTGACATTTACAACACTACTATATATAATACAGATAACTAATAAGGACCTACTATATAGCACAGGGAACTCTTCTCAATACTCTGTAATGACCTATATGGAAAAAGAATCTCAAAAAGAGTGGATATATGTTTATGTATAATTGATTCACTTTGCTGTACAGCAGAAATTAATGCAACGTTTTAAATCAACTATATATTCCAATTAAACAAAAAAAAAAGATTCACATGAGAGGTTTGTTAAAACAGATGTCTGCACCCCACCTTTAAGGTTTCTGATCCAGGAGGTTTGGGGTGGGGCTAAAAAATGTGCTTTTTAAACAAGTTCCCTGGTGATGCTGATGCTGCTCATTCAGGAACCACACTATGAGAAGCACTCTGGCTTAAATCTTTGCCTTCCAAGTGTACCAGCAGCGTTGACATTACCTGGGAGCTTGTTTGAACTGCCCTGCCCCAGACCACCTGAATCATATTCTGCATGTTAACAAGAAAGCAAATAATTCCTTCACACATTAAAGCTGGAGAAGCACAGACCTACCACGTGATATTTCTTGGTTCTTACAGCAGTTGATCCAGTGATATCTAATGCATTGTTTATCCCTACTTTTAGATATTCCTTTGCTTTTCAGATACAATTTTCTCCTGGTTTTCCTCCTATCTCTGTGATTATTCCTTCTCCATCTGATTTTCCCACCCTTGCAGCTAAAATCCTCCCTTGGGTTCTGTTTTTCTTCTATTTTCACTCCGCACGCTTCTATTGGTTAAGATTAGATTCAACAGCAAGTAAAAATAAACCCTCCCCTCATCCTCCACCAAAGACAATGGTTTAGACAAGATAAAGGACCACTACTTTCTCATGTTTAAGTCCAAATGTGGGCAGTCCACTGCTGTATGGTGACTTTGCTCCACAAAGCTTTTAATTACTCCCTCCTTTTACACTGTTCTTCAGCCCTCATGGCTGCCACTCCTGATGTCACGATGTCACTCTTGATTTAAATACAGTCATCACATCTGCATTTCAGTCACCAGACAGGAAGAAAGGATGCAGAAAAAAGGGCAAAGGACAGCTGTCAGCTATCTATTAAGGAAGACTGCTGGGAAATGTACATAGTTTGGCTCAGCTAAAAAGTGGGGATATGCTTACTATGGAAGTAGGTCAACTAGCAGTCTGCCACAGGTGCCACAATTCACCTATGTATTCTCCATCTTACTGCATATAGAATACACTCAACTCCTCCCCAGGGGGAGATGTACCAGTTTGAAAGGGCTGCCATAACAAAGTACCACAGGCTGGGTGGCTTAAAGAGAAATGTATTGTCTAGCAATTCTGGATGCTGGAAGTCTAACCTCAAGGTGTTGGTAGTGTTGGTTCCTTCTGAGGGCTATGAGGGAAAGAGCTGTTCCAGTCCTCTCTGCTTGGTTTTAGGTGATTGTCTTCATGTTCACATGGTGTTCTCCCTTAATGCATATCTGTGTCCAAATTTGCCCCTTTTGTAAGGACACCAGTCATATTGAATTAGGGGTCCAACCTACTCCAGTAGGATCTCATCTTAACTCATTACATCTTCAATGACCCTATTTTTAAATAAGGTCATATTCTGAGGTATTAGGGGTTAAGACCTCAACATATAAATTTGGAGGAGAACACAGTTCAACCCGTAACAAGATATAGTCCTTATTTTCTATGCAGTTATTGAAACCAATCCCAAATCTAGGATACCTTGAGTCAAGTGTCCATACCTGGTCCACATGGTTGTGGCTGGCATGGTGGAAGAGGAGGGAAAGAGATATTACCATCATGACCGCCTGTATCTTCCAGATGGCCCTGTGGTTGTGCCCATCTACACCACTGATGTGACTGCTAAAGCAACCGACTATGCCACCTGCCTAACATCCCCCTTTCTTTCACACAAACATATTTACGGCACTTGTTGCTTTCTCTTCTTTTTTTTTCATTATTGAGTCACTTGTTTTATTTATTTATTTTTATTGAGCCATAGTTGATTTACAATATTATATCAGTTTTGGACGTACAACATAGTGATTCAATATTTTTATAGATTATACTCCATTTAAGGTTATAAAATATTGGCTATATTCCTTGTCCTGTACAATATATCCTGTACCTTATTTATTTTATACATAGTAGTTTTTTTTAATTGAAGTATAGTTGATTTACAGTGTTGTGTTAGTTTCTGGTGTACAGCAAAGTGATTCAGTTATATATATATATACACACACACACACATATATATTCTTTTCCATTATGGTTTATTACAGGATATTGAATATAGTTCCCTGTGCTATACACTAGGACCTTGTTGTTTATCTATTTTATATATAATAGTTTGCATCTGCTAAACCCAAACTCCAAATTTCTCTCTCTTCCATCCCTTTTCCCCTTTGGTAAACATAAGTTTGTTTTCTATGTCTATGAGTCTGTTTCTGCTTCATAAATAAGTTCATTTGTGTCATATTTTAGATTCCACATATAAGGGATATCATATGGTATTTGTCTTTTTGTTTCTGACTTACTTCACTTGGTATAATAATCTCTAGGTCCATCCATGTTGCTGCAAACAGCATTATTTCATTTTTTATGGCTGAGTAATATTCCATTGTGTGTGTGTGTGTGTGTGTGTGTGTGTGTGTGTGTGTATATATATATATATATATACCACATCTTCTTTATCCATTCATCTGTTGATGGACATTTAGGTTGTTTCCATGTCTTAGCTATTGTAAATAGTGCTGCTATGAACATAGGCGTGCATATGTCTTTTCGAATTAGAGTTTTCTCTGAATATATGCCCAAGAGTGGGATTCCTAGATCATATGGTAGCTTTATTTTTGCTTTTTTGAGGAACCTCCATACTGTTTTCCATAGTGGCTTCACCAATTTACATTCCCACCAACAGTGTGGGAGAGTTCCCTTTTCTCCATACCCTCTCCAACATTTGTTATTTGTAGACTTTTTAATGATGACTATCCTGACCAGTGTGAGGTGGTACCTTATTGTAGTTTTGATTTGCACTTTGCTAATAATTAGCAATGTTGATCATCTTTCATGTGCCTATTGGCCATCTGTATACAGAGTAGTTTGTACCTCTCAAACCCCTTCCCCTATCTTGCCCCTCCCCCTTCCCTCTCCCCACTGGTAACCACAGGTTTGTTCTCTATATCTGTGACTCTGTTTCTGTTTTGTTATATTCATCTGTTTTGTTGTTTTTTAGATTCCACATAAAAGTGATAACATGAAGTATTTGTCTTTCTCTGCCTGACTTATTTCACTAAGTATAATACCTTTTTCTTGATACATCTTCACAGAGAAGCCTTCTTGGACCACCCTGTCTACAATAGCTCTCTGCCATTCCCCATCACTTTCTAGCCACTTACTGTGTTTCATTTTTCTTTCAAAACATTTATCACTGCCTGACATTGCATTAAATTTACGTGTGTTTATTTTCTATTTTCTCACTAGATGGTAAACTCCATGAGGACAGGAACTTTGTATATTTTATTCAACTCTATAGCACCAACACTTAGAATAGAGTGCTCAGTAAATCACTGAAGGAATGAATAAATCCTTCACGCTTTTCTTTCCCTTACCTAACACAGATTTTGTAATTTGTAGATTAAATATGTTTGACAGTGGGAGAATGAACCTTCTAAATTTTGCTTCTGGGCTAATATTTCTATAAGTTTATGATTCTGTGACCTATAACTTAAGTAGGCATATAGACATGATGGCCATTTGAGGCTTCACCTCGTTTGCAAATTCCACTCAGCTTTCTTACCTTCTCTGATAAATATGCACCAAGCCATAGGCTCTCATTAGAACAATGTTTTCAAACTATGGGTCATAACTCATTAGGGCTCATGAAATTGATTTAATGGATCACAACCATTATTATTAAAAATTTAAAAAATAGACTAGAATAGATGTCAGAGCTTGTCACATGTTTTAAGAAAAAATATGTTTTGTGAAATTTCTGTTTTGGTTTTATGTATCTATGTACATGTGTTACTGTGTTACAAAATAAAATGTATTTCTTACTTTGGATTATGGTCAAAAAACAGTCAGTCACTGCTTTTGTCCTTGGGGGACAGAAACACAGCAGCTTATCTCAATGTAATTTTAGTGATTGAATTTTAACTCATTTTTTCAGTTTAGTTCTTCTGAGTGGAGAACAATGAATTTGGTTAATACTTACTGTTTTTCAAAACAATCTTTGCCCTTGAAAAGCTTGTATTGTAGCAGGGAAAGTAGAAATATTATACAATATGGTAGATTCAACATGAAGCAAAATCTTATAGGAGTCCAGAGCAAAGAGCAATGAGTTTTGCTAGGAGAGTTTCCTAAGAAATGTGTTCACAGTTAGATTTGGGAGATGCACATATCTAGTGCTCATGACAAAAGCACTGAAAGAAAGTTTTGCCTCTTTCACGCTTTTGATTAGCCCCAGCCTGGGTAGAGGAACAGTCTTGGACTCCTAGCTACTGGCTATTTTGCTTAGAGCTTGAGAGCATTTGGATGCATTTTAATATCACAAATATATTCTCTCTTCATAGTTTTGTATATGAAATTCTCCACAGGAATAATCAGATAACATATATTTGTTCTGGTACCCATAGGAGTATGATAACAATCTTAATGTAGATTTTAGGCACTGTAGTTTAACTCATTTTTTTCAATTCAGAATTGTTTTCGTTTATGGAGGAGTAGTCCAGTTCTGTGTCTTTCCATATGATGTCTATTGCTTTCAGCACCCCAGATCATGGCACCCATACTTCTTGGCTATTTCAGGGTATTCCCACCACCATACAATTTTATTCTTTTTAAAAAAGATGACACATTAAATATTTGACAAATATGACTGAGCATTTACACATTTGTAAGAATTTGATATAGAAAAATCACAAATATGAGAAATCCGTTTTCAGACTAAGCATCTTGATTTGGGGTCTCTCAAATATAGTCAATACACTCAACAGTACTATTCATCTTGTATTGAATTGTTACTTGATGTCAGTGTATATGAGTCAGAGCTTTGGGTTGCAGTTGACAGAAGCCGGGACCACAGCTAGTTTTTCCGGTAACAGTAACATGGACTTGGCAGCCACTAGGTTGGTCTATCTTCTCTCTGCTCTTCTCTGCATGTTGCTGGCTTTCACGACACAGCAGGAAACAGATGCCAGTAGCTTTTCTCCTCATTCCTCCCCCAATGAACCACTGAGGAGGGGCCAAAAATCTCTCTAGTCCTAAGTTAATAAACACAAAAACTATAGCCTAAGGAAAAGTTTGAATGACCTCAACAGATGTCAGGTACCCTGTCCCAGACCAATAAATTGGGTCCAGGGTGTGGGATACTCTTATTAATCCACTTGGCCCACTGATAAGCATCCCTGGGCCAATGAATGGTGGTGGCCAGCTGGAATTTGTAAGAAAATGGCAATTTTTCTTTTAATCATGTGCCTAAGGAGAGGCAATAATACATTCCAGGAACAGGTATTATTTTAGGTGGATCAGAACATCATTCACTACATGGGTGTAATGTTAAGTATCTCATACATATTACTTAAGAGAATCCAGCCATGTATGCAAACAACCCTTAGGATTCAGCTCAGTTTATTATCAAATTGTTTTGTCTTCAGGTATAGAAACACAGATACTTTGGGGCCCCTCTATGTGGGTCCCATAGAAGAGAAGCCTGATAAAATCTAATCTTCCTGATCTTGTTGGCTAATGATTTATAGTGATGAAAGAACAGATGTTAGATACCATAGCAGGTACTACCAAAAAACTCTGCAAGAAGGTTTACTTTGAAATTTTCTGTGTAAAAATGCTGATTTGACCTATTCTCCTCGTATGGGCTGACCCTCACTCTCTGCTGCTCCTAACAGCTGCTCTGAAGGTTACAGAGTCTATTGCTTACACAGCTGCTTTAGCAGAGAGTGGTCCAGGCTGAGCTCCAGGCTTCAGACTGTTTGTTAACCCATTAACAGCTATTTTAGAAGCCTGATGAGGGTTACTTATTTTATAGACAGGAGCTTCTGTTCCACTGTTTCAACCAGAGGGGCTGATGATACGGAAAACTCTTTCTTCCTTCCTTTCTTCTTCCCCTTCTTTCCCTTCACCCACTCCCCATCCCTCCCCCCTCTTTTCTTGCAATTACAATTTCTGGTACATATGGGATAACAGGTTGATTTTTAAAAAATGGTCACTGGTATGCCCCTTCCTCCTGTATCACAATTCTGGACTCAAGATGTTTTCACTTTACTTTTCTCCTTTAGCAACATTTTAATTAAAAAATCTCCTTAGCATTAAAAAAATAAGCTCTGGCATATTATAATTTAATATATTTCTTTACATATGGGGAATCATAATTCAACTTGTCAAATGTTATTGCTACAGATCTAACAAGGAAAAGTCTGTCATTTCAGACTCGTGACATATTTAGATGTATTATAGTGACAAGAATAAGAGAAATAAACTGGATTCTAGAAAGACATGAAAATTGTCTGCTCAAGCAAAACAACCTGCAATTGAAGGGCTCTAAACTATGATAGTTTTGTTGACTTTATTTGATATAAGATGAATAGTGTGTAAATACTATTTTAGTCTTCTCTAATCAAAGAAATATGAGGGGCTCAAGTTGTCTATTCAAGTACTTACCATGTTTGGCATGTACTGGTCATGAAGGAACAGAAGTAAATGAGACTGACATTGTCCTTGACGTGATGGAGCTATTTAGTGTAAGAGACATTAAATAAGTATTCCCCAAAGTAATAAATTCCAATTCTTATGAGTGTTATGAAAGAAATGTACAATGTGAGGTGAAAATATGTAATATGGGGATGAATCTTAGTCTGGTATTTGGATGAGTAAGAGTTAGGGCTGGTTTCCCTGAGGTGGGGACATATAAGGATAGATTGCAGGTGAGTAGAGGTTGGCTAGACCAAGAAAGAGAACTAACATCCCAGGCAAGAGAACAACATGTGTAGAGATTCCAGGGTGGGAAAGGGCTTTGGTGGACTTGAAGAACTGAAAGAGGGATTAGAGTACAGTAAGGGAAGGAAGAAGAGGGAGCATGGTACAAGGCAAGGCTGAAGAGACCCGTAATAGGCCTTTCAGGTCATATTAAGAATTTTAAAGTTGATTTTACATGAAGTTGTATCAGTTAGCTATTGCTGCATAACAAATAACCACCAAATCTCAGGAGCATGAGGTAGTAAGCATTTATTTCTTGTTTACACATATCAGTTGGGTTGGCTTGGCTTGAGGCTGCAGGTCTGAAGTTTAGCTAAAGAGGTTCTGCTCCACATGGATCATTCTGGGGCATAGGTCTAAGGGCAAGTAGCTACCTGAGGAAGCTGTTTTCATAGTGATAGCAGAAGCACAAAAGAGCAAGCCTGGCAGCAAACAACAAGCAGAGTTTCTGCTGTCACATGACTAACATCTCATTGGCCAAAGTAAGTCACATGGCCATGCCCAACATCAAGGGGGCATGGAATATAATCTTCTAAAGGAGACAGGTGGGAGAGGGAGTGAGGATTTTTTTTTCTAGAATAATCTAATCAACCACAGAGGACACTGAGTGATTATAACCTAGAATAAATAAATAGATTTGGGGGTAAATAGATTTGGTTTTTAAATGGGCATATCGGGGGGTGTGGAGAATGGGTTAGAGGGTTCAAGAATAAGTGTAGGAAAACAAATTAGATTATTGTGTTATTATAAGAGAGAGACAATGGTGGCTTGAACTAGGTGATGCTGATGGAGATGGATTTGAAGTATTCAAATACATAGATCGTAGTAATAACAAGATGTGCTGAGAGTAAAGGAAATGTCAATACCAATATTCTGGTCTTTGCCATGAGCTCCTGGGTGGATGGATGTACTTCTCACTGTGATAGAAAAAGAAAAGCTGTATGGGGCAAGATGAATAGTTTTGTACATATTCAATTTCAGTAGGACAGTTTGATATCTAAGTGGAGCATTACCTGTGTCATCATCATGAATCACATCTTACACACCCTGTATTTATTTTCATAATTTCTCCATAATTGTACATGTTGTACTTATGTTTGCTAGTAACTAGAAGAGATTGCAAGTGGATATTTCAACAAATACCTTTAACAAATAAATAATTTTATGGTTTGGAGGTAATTTAATCTAACTCCTTCATTTGACAAATAAATCAAAAAAGACCCAGAGCAGTATTTTATTCCCTCTTATATAGATGCTTTATTTACAAAAGCATAGCCTACATAGATCAATCAATAAATAAAGAATATTATTGGACTTTTATGGTGTGTTCCATATTTTATTCATTGATTTATGGTATGACATATAATTATTAATAATAATTAGGGGCTGCCCTGGTGGTCCAGTGGCTAAGACTTTGTGCTCCCAATGTAGGGGGCCTAGGTTCGATTCCTGGTCAGGGAACTAGATCCCACATGCCGCAACTAATACCCAGTGCAGCCAAATAAATAAATAAATATTAAAAAAATTATGACAGTAACAAAACAAAATAGTTCTTGAGTGCTATGTGCAAAGCATTTACAAAGTGTTTTTCACGCATTATCTCATTTATTCTTTAGAAAAGAATGAGTTTATAAAGAAACTGAGACTAAAAATGGTCAGCCAGTTGTCCAATGCCCATGTGCCTAACTATTATATTATTTTGGTCCCTGACTTGGAGCAACCAAAAATATGATGGAAGGGACAAGTATTACACAAACACTTAGAAAACTGTACAGGAAATGTAATTAAATACTAAGTTTGGGGGTTACCAACTAGTAACTGCTATAAAATTGTATAGATTGGGGAGTTCAAGTTAGAGGAACAATAATGTAGGCTTTATGTGAAGTTCATTCACCTTGGAATCAGAATGAATATGATAGAATTCATTGATGAATATGATAGAACTTTGATCTTTTTGTATAACTTGTTTGGGGACACAACTTTGTGTACCTTCTCAGAGTCCCTTGATGACTTCCTTTATTTTCTTGTTCAGTGCTCCACATGCACTGGGATTCCCTCCACCCCTGGACTTAGATGAAAACCCTCATTGTAGACTCTCTCGACCTGAGCAGTTGCCCAGAGAATGGAAGCATGGGGGAGTGAGATTCTTTTGAGATAAACCTTCGAGATAAGAGGCAGATCAATTCTCCCTCTTTTCTCTCTCCCATGAATTATGGTTTCTCCTTGTTACTCTTCCAGAGAGTTTGCATGTGCTGGGTGGATCCATCCAATAAGTCTCTTTCAGAATTATCATCCTGATCTTGAGATAAGAAACCTGCTTTAAGAGCAATGTTTTGTGCCTTGCTTGACTTCCCTTTTTCTGTTACCCTTGTTGCTCATGGCTTATTCCTCTCATATAAAATGTTAGCATCTTAATCTTTGCTTCAGATTCTTGTTTTTTAGGAGACATGGGTGAAGAAAGTGTTTAAGGTTTCAACTCTTTGAAAGTGACATAAAGTTTTCATCACATGCAGTAATTTCTAATTCTGTTAAGGCAAGACGTTGAAGCATATGCTTACCAAAGTTGGTGGATAGATCAAGTCACTTAGCTAGTGAGTGAGCTCTAAAAAGTGCCAAAAATCCATATCACAGTGGAGCTTGATTAGTTTATATTTATTACTTACCACATTTTTGGGTTATAAATCACATACTATAGTGTTCGCAAAAAGTATCAGGGGGACTTCCCTGTAGGCGCAGTGGTTAAGAATCCACTTGCCAATGCAGGGGACACGAGTTCGATCCCTGGTCCAGGAAGATCCCACATGCCGCGGAGCAACTAAGCCTGTGTGCCACAACTACTGAGCCTGAGTTCTAGAGCCTGAAAGCCACAACCACTGAGCCCACAAGCCATAACTACTGAAGCCCTCGCACCTAGAGCCCATGCTCCACAGCCAGGGAAGCCACCGCAGTGAGAAGCCTGCGCACCACAAAAAAGAGTAGCCTCGCTCACCGCAACTAGAGAAAGCCCGCGCACAGCAACGAAGATCCAAAACAGCCAAAAACAAAAAAACACAAAAACCCCCCCAGAGCATTAAAAAAACCCCCACAAGTACGAGGATACGTCATGCCCACGATAATGCAAATGTGTATGTAACTTCATGTGTATATAACTTGGGGACCCCAGAACTCCTAGCTCTGTAGGATGCCTCGTCAATTTTAGGATGACAACATTCTGTATTTTATATGATACAATTTTGTGGGTCCCACTTAGAGCACTGCGGCTGGGTTTCAACGTATTTCATTCCATTGTGACATATGAAATAAATGGGCATATTATGAAGTGGAATGCAAAAAATGTATGTGAGTTTTAGAAGATAAAATACAAAACTCCAAAGAAATAATATGCTTGCCATGGGCTACTTTGAGATAACATGCTCAGTTCCTCCTGGAATTCTCACTTGTTAGGAATAATAGTTTGGAAAATTTGAGAAACACTGTGTGGGTGTATGTATAATTTTTCTCCCCATCAAATATATTTGTACATCTATAAAGTGAATAAAAATGTTATTTCAAAAACTGCCCCCATATCTGGGGATGTAGCAGAATTGTCTTTCAAAGGAAGGTTAATTTCTAACTTGGAAGAAATCATTTTAGTGGGCCTTTTGGTTTGCCAAGCTAAGTAAATCCCAGAGGCTAGTCAGGAAGGGAAAGGCTGAAACACAGAGGGGTGAAACTCCTTCTTCTAGTAGTGTAAATAGGTATTGTCGTTCTGCGTGGGTCTGTGTTTGGGGACAATGTGCACCTGCAGACTGTTGGGGAAGCATACAAGAGTGATGATGAGGCTGCCAGAAATGATTAAGGAAATTAGGGGAGCAGCAGTTTTGCATAAGAGAACAACCACAGAGGAATGTGAGCATTTTCTGGGTCTTCTCAGAATTGTGCAGAGGAGTTTAAATTTGCTTGTTTGGATATAATAGTTATTGAGTCATCACAGAAGAGGGGGTAATCTTGGGATATAAATTACACATGTATGGTATGATAAATCAAGACATGGTATGCTTATCATGAAAGGTACATGGAGGAAAAAACATGGATGAGTGAAGATCTGTCTGGGGGGAAAGCTGGGTTCACAGGAGGCAAATGGGATTTTGACGAACACTACAGAGCAGGCAGAAAGGAGGATAAGGAGTGTAGAGCAATAGAAAGATTATGAGAATGAATATCCTTAACATCATCTGAAAGGAGTTCTCTCTATACCTAGAGAGATCATTTAAAAATACAAATCTGGGGCTTCCCGGGTGGCGCAGTGGTTGAGAGTCCGCCTGCCGACGCAGGGAACACGTGTTCGTGCCCCGGTCTGGGAAGATCCCACATGCCACGGAGTGGCTGGGCCCGTGAGCCATGGCCGCTGAGCCTGCACGTCCGGAGCCTGTGCTCCGCAACGGGAGAGGCCACAGCAGTGAGAGGCCCGCGTACCCCCCAAAAACAAACAAACAAACAAACAAAAAACAAATCTGATCACATCACCCATCTACTTGAGACATATCAATGGTTTTCCATTGCCTATAAGATAAAGTACAGAATTCTTTTTTTGTTTAAAATTGAAGTATAGTTTATTTACAATGTTGTGTTAGTTTCTAGTGTACAGCAAAGTGATTCAGTTATACATATATATTTATATTCATTTTCATATTCTTTTCCATTATGGTTTATTACAGAATATTGAATATCATTCCCTGTGCTATACAGTAGGACCTTGTTATTTATCTATTTTATGTATAATAGTTCATATATACTAATCTCAAACTTGTAATTTATTCTTTCCCCAGCCCCTTTCCCCTTTGGTAACCACAGGTTTGCTCTTAATGTCCATGAGTCTGTTTCTGTTTTGTAAATAAGTTCATTTATACCATACTTTAGATTCCACCTATAAGTGATATCATATGATATTTGTCTTTGTCTGACTTACTTCACTTAGTATGATCATCTCTAGGTCCATCCATGTTCCTGCAAATGGCATTATTTCATTCTTTTTAGTGGCTGAGTAATATTCCATTGCATATATGTACCACATCTTCTTTATCCATTCATCTGTTGACGGACATTTAGGTTGCTTCCATGTCTTGGCTGTTGTAAATAGTGCTGCTATGAACATTGGGGTTCATGTACCTGATAAAGTACAAAATTCTTAATTTGTTTGTTGAGATTGTCTGAGCTAGCACTTATATCAAACTTTTCATCTCGTCACTCTGCTCTGTGCTCTTTCCATGTCAGCCATTCTGGGTGACTATTCATTTATTTATTTATTCACTTTTAAAACTTCTGTTCTTTTACATCTGGGTCTTTGAGCAAAGTTTTTCTTCCACCTATGTCACTCTTCCCTCTCCTCTTCAATTTATCATTTAAATATCAGATGAAATGCCATTTCTTTAGGATGACCCTCCTCAGCTCCCCAAACTAGATGAGGTCCCCTGGCATATGCTCCAATAGTGCTCTGTGCTTCCTCTTTTATGCTATTCATCCAGCAATATTTATTGAGCCTGGCATTATTATATTCATGGGAGATAACAGCCATGAAGGAAACAGACAAAAATCCTTGCCTTCAGCACATTTAGAATTATTTGTTTACTGTTTGTGTTCTCTGTTAGATGCAGCTCATGGCAGAGGATATATCTGTCTTGTTTACCATTTTATATCCCACACATAGTATTGAGCATGGAACACTGTAGGTGCTTAGCATATTTGTCAAATGAATGAAAGGTATAGACGTTGGAGATTCACTGGGGCTGATCATATCTGTAACTTGGAGGTCTTAAAACTTTGATGGAAAGTTTTAGCACAGTCAATGGCATGAAATAATTTATCAAACTTGGAAAGCTACAAAACTTGCTAGGAATTATGATTGATATAAAAAGGTAGCTTGACCTGTTAGGGGAAAACATTTCAGGCCGTCTAAGACAAATATTGATTTTAAATGTTTTGAGAGGATTTGATGTTGAAGGGAGTAGGATGGCTCAAGAGCAAAAGCACATGGCCCCAGTAGCTTGTGAGAGCCTTGGCTGGCCTCTGTAATTCTTATTGTAGGAAGTATTTCAAAAACAATCTTATGTTTGTTTGAGGGCAAGCTACAGTTGTAGAATGTTTAGAATTTTTGTTTCTCTTATCTCAGTATCTGTCGGCATGAGAGAACAGAACTAAGTGGGAAAACTGATTTTGCTTTCAAAAATGGATTAACATACACACACAACTGTATATAAAATAGATAACTAACAAGGACCTACTGCATAGCACAGGGAACTCTACTCAATATTCTGTGATACCCTATATGAGAAAAGAATCTGAAAAACATATATATGTATATGTATAACTGAATCACTTTGCTGTACACCTGAAAATAACACATTATAAATCAACTATACTCCAATAAAATAAAAAAAAATTAAAAAGTATTCTTTTGCAAATTAGTTTTTAACTACAAATAAATACTGGTTCTGGATGAGAAGTTTGAAGGAATAAAATAACTTTGATTCAAGACAGTAAATTGCTTGAGGACAGGGTCTATACCACACTCATCTTTAAGCCCTCAGTACTGAGCATTAGACCCTGGCAATAATAAATTACCCAGAAGTATTGTTTTCTCTTTTCATGAATGAAGAAACACAGTCTCTTGAGTGGAAAAGAAAAATCAGTCAAATTGTTTATTTAATAGGTTAGCATAGAGACCAAAATTTTTCCTAATTTATAGATCATTTTGATGTTGTAGATATAGCCAGGAAAAGTTAACCAAAATCAAAATAAAATATTTTAATTAGATTGCATTGTAATATTTATTTCCAGCCTAACTATCTCCATAAGAAAATCATAAATACAATGAAATAAAACATATCAAACAAAAGCCAAACACAGAGAACCTGAAGAAGAAAATTATATTAATAAAATGTTTTTGAAAAAAGTCATAGCAATTTAGCAAGATACCTAGCTCTGAGTTTCCTGTCAGCCAAATGCCAAGAGGAAAACATGAAAGAATACATACTTCTCCTTGTCTAGTAGAAGGAAACAACTTAGTTCATCAGGAGAGAGAAACATTTTCCTGGTCCTGAGATAATTTATAATATGGGTCTTTGTAAAGAATACATTGAGAAAAATAGGGAGAAGATGCTTTGTAAAAAAAAATTATTTATTTATTTATTTTTGGCTGCATTGGATCTTTGTTGCTGCGCGTGGCTTTCTCTAGTTGCAGCAAGCGGGGGCTACTCTTCGTTGCAGTGCACGGGCTTCTCATTGCAGCGGCTTCTCTTGTTGTGGAGCACAGGCTCTAGGCGCATGGGCTTCAGTAGTTGTAGCATGCGGACTCAGTAGCTGTGGCTCGCGGGCTTAGTTGCTCCGAGGCATGTGGGGTCCTCCCAGACCAGGGCTCGAACCTGCATCCTCTGCATTGGCAGGTGGATTCTTAAGTACTACGCCACGAGGGAAGCCCCTGGAGTATAGTTGATTTAAAATGTTGCGTTAGTTTCTGCTGTACAGCAAAGTGAATCAGTTACACATATACGTATATCCACTCCTTTTTAGATTCTTTTCCCACATAGGTCATTACAGAGTATTGAGAAGAGTTTCCTGTGCTATGCTGTAGGTCTTCATTAGTTACCTATTTTATATACAGTAGTGTGTACAAGTCAATCCCAATCTCCCAATTTATCCCTCCGCCCCTCCTTTCCCCACTGGTAACCATAAGTTTGTTTTCTACATCTGTAACTCTATTTCCGTTTTGTAAATAAGTTCTTTTGTACCATTTTTTAGATTCCACATACAAGCGGTATCATATATTTGTCTTTCTCTGTCTGACTTACTTCACTCAGTATGACAATCTCTAGGTCCATCCATATTGATGCAAATGGCATTATTTCATTATTTTTAATGGCTGAGTAATATTCCATTGTATATATGTATCACATCTTCTTTATCCATTCCTCTGTCAATGGACACTTAGATTGCTTCCATGGTTTGGCTATTGTAAATATTGCTGCAGTGAATATTGGAATGCATATATCTAGGGCTGGGATTTTTATCCCTGGTAGCCAGAACAGTGCCTGATTCATGGTTGGTGCTGAGTAAAGATTTCTTGAATGAAGGGATATCATTTGTTTTTAAAGTGAGTTTAAAAACAACTATAATAATCCAGCAGTTATTAGGCTATTTATACTATATCACCATGGGAGACACTTTTTAAGTGAATTCTCTTTGTCGCCCTGATTTACATGAGTAATAAATGCATGATACTCAATAAATGATATATATGTGTACATATAACTTATGTGAATGGAGCCCCCAAATGGTATATTTAAAAGTATTCTATTATTAACACCTTTGAAATGGTTTTCAACTACTAGATTTTGAATAATCATACTGAGAAAAAGAACTTTCTACATTAGCATTTTCTGTATATTAACATAATTTAAATCATTAAGTCATCTTTATTTCATATGTGTCTGATGTTGCCGAGGATAGCTGTATCTTCTTAAGCCCTATACATTTTAATGCAGAAATAATCATCATAAAACGTCAAGCTCAACAACGTTTATACTACTAAACTGGAAAAGATTTATTATGGAGACAACTGTTTTGAACACCCTTCTGCTAGGGCAAAAAAAAGAAAGGTCAGTGATTTATTTGAATGGACAGATGGGTCATAATGTATTCCTTCAAAGTAATCTAATTTGGTCTCTGACAGGCCGTAAAAACAAGTGACTCAGAGTGGAGCGTCCTTCACTGACACATGTGGCCTCCAGTGGAGGAGTTTCTCTAGCCACCCTGCCCCAGTGGGCTGGGCAGGTGTTGAAGTCCGACTCTTTAGGTACTGGATTGTACAGTCTAGGAATTACAAAGACCAGGAGCAACACCTTGACTCACCTGAGGGAGTCTCTAAGAAATGAGTGCCACCTGTCAATGTCAGAGAAGCTGAACTCAGTGTGGCGAGCACGGCTGAGAAAATGAGCAGGTCTCTGCTGTCCTGGCAGAATCTTGTGATGTCTTGAGACTTGGGGTCCATAGATGGCGCTCCTTCCAAGGCAACTTGGTGATGTCATGACAGGTCTCCATCAAAGTGAGGGTGGCAGATTGTATTAACACTCAAAATGTTTGCTGCCCCTCTATGGGGTGCTGTTCCCTGAAGGAGGATTTCACATTCCCTCTCTGTTGGTATCAGGAGTGGCCACACTACTTGCTGGGTTGATGAAGTGGGGACAGAAGCTTTAAGAACGAGATTGTGTTTTGTCATGGTTCACTTGCCTCTGCCCCAGCTTAATGTTCCCCAGAGAGTTTGTTCCATTAGCCTGAGTCCTGGAGTAAAGAAGCCATGGTACAGAGCTGAGGCCAACCCACAGTGAACATATAATATGAATGAGAAGTAGACCTTTGTTGTAAGCAGCTGAGATTTGGGGGTCATTTGTTACCACAGCATAACCAAGCAAACTTGACTGATACAAGGAAATCACATCTCTCACTGTCCATATTCGCCTAGCCTGTGGCAGGAAATGGCTGTTATCGTGGGCAAATAGTCAGCTTGTAGGGCTCATCAGGCTGACAAAGGTAAAGCAAGAACTGTTGGGTAAATGGAGAGTAAGTAACACATAGTGCTTCGTTTCCTGAGAAACAATTTGAACTTGGAAGTTGCCCAAGCAGGGGTGTCCTGGTTGTTCCAGAGGATGACTGGCTCATGCTGGTCACTTTGGGCTTCCTGGACAATGCATTGGAAGGGGGCCAACCAGGGAACTGTTCCAACAAGACTATGCCCAAGACACAGAAACCACTGGCATGTTTGGGCTGTAAGTGCTGCCACGATGTAACAGCAACATCTGGAATTGGCACTCCAGAAGAACAAGTATTGGAGGCAGCAAGAGGCGGGAGCATTAATAACTGTCAAGAGCAGGGCAGACGGGCTAACTTAATGGGTGAGCTCAGTCCACTCGGGTCCTGACGTGCCCTATCACTCTCCCTTCCACAGTCACTCCCCGAGGAGACATATAAATCACCCGATGACCTAATAAAATAATAAGGTTTGTCTGAGTTTTAACAACAGAAAATAATAGAGGACCTCCGATTCATAGGGAAAGTTGCAGGAGGCATTTTAAAATTGCTTTCTCACCGGAATAGTGGAAGTCTAGAGATGAACAAAAAGTTATGCTCTGTTCACAAAATTGTCAGTTTTCTGAAAATGCCCACAAATCTATGACATTTTATAGAGGTACCGAAAAAAGTGAGGTTAAGTGGCATTGTTTTTCTGCTGGATATTGTCTCTGTTACGTACTTGAAGGGTCTCTTTCTGGCATGAAATTAATTTACTGGAGATTAAATTTTTTTTTGCATTGTTGCATTGTTACATGTACAAAGAACGGGCTTTTAAGTGAGGCAGGGCTGAGTTTGAATTCCAGCTCTGCTTTCTCGACCCATGATTTTGGCAAAGTACTTAATTTCTCTAAGTCACTTTCTTCAATCATGCGTGTGTTCAGTCATGCGGGGAACTAAATGAAACTGCCACAGAGTCTGACACTTAAGGGCTCCATCCTTGTTAGTTTCCTTCCTTACTCTTTTAGAAATGTTTAAAGGTGGGAAGGCATTTGTGCTGCTGGTACAGGTTAGTCCTGGTATGTTGGCTATGGGGAAGCATTTGGTAAACATTATATTTAAAAGAAGAGGCGACTACTGAGTATCCCATTTGCCCTATTAGGTGAACTCCATGGCCTATCCAGCCCAGTGTTCTGCTCTAAATATCTATATTAAATTTCCCTGTGGCTGATTGCTGGATATCATGGTTCAATGACACCTTTTCTTATTCACTAGGAGCTGGTAGTCTGTGTCACTAGTTAACAGCTATTGAATTCAATAAGTATGTGAGTCCCTCAGGAAACTTGCTTTGTCAATGATTTCTTCCCGTGTTTACTGTCATTCACCTCTTTTATGCGGCCTCTTGCCCCTCTGCTAGGGCAGAAAGGGGAAGAATAAACACCACCCAAACTACTTACAGGAGCACCCTCACACGAGTCAGGCTGCTTCCTCAGGAAGCCTCAGACAAGCTCCAGCTCAGACCCAACCACTACAAAGAGCATGAAGGGGGAGGGTGTTTGCAGCAATGATCAGGATAATTAATTATAGCTGATGGAGCTGGATCTCTTTTCTCTCCCCCATACTGAGCAGTAGGTAGCAAGCAAGCTGGTTGTCTTCCAGATTAAAGTTCTAACAATTTCTTCTCAAATAAAGTGAATGTAATTCTTGGTACTGGTCTAGCATGAGCTGTGGGTCCAGAGAAAGAGTTGAAGTCATCTGGAACGTGATGATTAGGGGCAGGAAAGAGGAAAGGGAAGAAGAGACTTCAGTATGTTCTCCTAGCATAAAATCACAATAGAGTTCAGTAGGCATTCTGACAGGAGGGACACACAGCCAGATGTTAACACAAAAGAAGGGCAGGGAACTCTCCCTTCCAGTGGACTAGCCACCAGTACACCCTGCCATATTGGAAGCTGGACCCCTCTTCCTCTCAGATGAGGTGAAAAGTTGTAGCATTTGGATGTATGTTTTTAAACAGACCAATATTGTCAATCTCTTTTTGGACAAGGGGAGAAAATGCTCAAGTAATGGGAAAGGGTCCAATGCTCTACCATTTTGTGCTATTTGCTTTATCGTATTAAAAATTCTGGTATCTTATTTTCTACGTATTTCAGTCCTAGAGTGTCAGGTTCAGGCTATTCAAGATACATACCTATACTGCACGTCATTCAAAATCATAAAAAATATTTTGAAAGTCATAAAATAAATCCCATTCTTTACTGAGATAGTTTGGGCTCCTCTAGATTCTCAGTATTTCCATATGCATCTTTGAATCAGCTTCTCATTCCTACTCTTACCCCTCTTACCATTTAATATAATACTCTTGACTCACTGATCCATTTTGCTGAACTTGAGCTCTAACATAAAAAGTAAAATGCATACATACCAAATGTAAACAACATGCAAATAATGCAAGTATGTGAATGTCGTGCAAATAATGCAGAAAAATGCTAACTTCCATACATAGAGTGCACAGAGAGAAGATGGGTAGATGATGTCACGACTTTAATCTGGAGGCAAATGGGCTTTCTACCAGCTGCTGAGTAGGGGGAGAGGAAAGGGGTCTAACTTGTCCAGCTCCTTTGGATTAGGTCCTTTAATGAATGAAAATGTGCAAATATGCAAATAATGTGAAAATGAGTTAACTGAGAAGAATTTCAAGCTGTTAATATTAGCTGAGATGAACTGACATGACCTTTAAAAAACACAACAGTTGGGCTTCCCTGGTGGCGCAGTGGTTGAGAGTCTGCCTGCCAATGCAGGGGACACGGGTTCGTGTCCCGGTCCGGGAAGATCCCACATGCCACAGAGCGGCTGGGCCCGTGAGCCATGGCCGCTGAGCCTGCGCGTCCAGAGCCTGTGCTCCGCAACGGGAGAGGCCACAATGGTGAGAGGCCCGCGTACAGCAAAAAACAAAAAACAAACAAACAAAAACAACCCACAACAGTTACTAGATAGTGATGGAATTTCTGTGAAAATCGTTATTAATCTAATATTTCAAAGTGGGGAAATGTATGTGAACAAAATGGTTTCATCACCTTTTCCTCTAAAACTGTCAAACTCCCGGCATACCATTTAATAGACTCCTGGAGACCACCAGTTATCAATAAACCACACTGTAAGAAATATTAAAAGTCAACATGACAGTGGAATTCCAGACAAGGTGGAATTTAAGGTTGAGAAATGCTGTACTGGAAGAATAAAGACACAATTTTCAAACAATTAGAGGAAATAAAATGATTAAAGAAAACATTATTTTAGGGACTTCCCTGGTGGTCCAGTGGTTAAGAATTCGCCTTCCAATGCACAGGATGCTGGTTTGATCCTTGGTCTGCAAACTCAGGTCCCACATGCTGCAGGACAACTAAGCCCATGCACCACAACTACAGAGAAGCCCACACACCGCAATGAAAGATCCTGTGTGCTGCAATTAAGACCTGATGCAGCCAAAAATAAATAAACAAACAAACAAATAAATAAATAATTTAAAAAAACAAAGCAAAATGGAGAAAACATTATTTTGTAAGCATTTTCTCATTTCATAAAACTTTCTTAGACCCTGCCCTTTAATTGGCTGTTTAATTTTCTATCGTGTCGTTGGACCAGCAAACTGAATTCAACAGTATAGAAAAAGATTTCCCCACCACAACAATGCAACAATGATTAATCATTAGAATTTTTATTAACACTATAAATCAAACCAATAGGCTCAGAGAAAAATAACATCAATGGATAGTGAAATGGCACTTGATAAAATTTAACACCAATTTCATGTTTTACTATGTTCTTTAATAGTTTTCTATGCACAAGAGACATATTTCCTTGAAAAGTTTGAAAGAACTGACTGAAAAAGTCCTTCTGAAAGCTCTTTATTTTTTAAAATAATGATTTGATAACCTTCCATTTCTTGGTTATGAATGATTATTGCTCTATTCAGAGTTTGTTGATTTTATTAAGTCAATTTTATTAAATTTATATTTTCACAGAAAATTATTTTTTAAGACTAAATTTTAAAGGCAGGGAATTATAAATAGACATCTACCATCATTATTTACTCTTTTTTCTAGCTGTTATAATAGAGTTTTTTTGTCCCGAGTTTTTTTTTTCATTTTGATTTTCTACTTTTCTTGATTAGATTTACTAGAAGTGTGTCTATTATATCTTTTGGCCAAGAAGTTCTTCATTTAATTATACAACCTACTTTTCAAAATTCATTAATTTCTGCTTATCTTTATTATTTTTCTCTGCTTTACTTAGATATTTTATTTATTAGATAATTGACTGTAATTTATCTCTTTCAACTTGAGTTGGATTATTTATTTTCATTTATGGTTTTAATAATAATTAAGATTAAGCATTTCCCTTCAGAGGGATTAATTCATTCAACAATTTTTTTGAATGTCTGCTGTGAGCCAGGTGATATTTCAAGTGCTGTGAATACAACACTGAATAAAACAGACAAAAATTCCTGGCTTCATGAAGCCTACATTTTAGTAGGAGAAGGTGGAAATTAAGTAAAAGATATAAATTAAAAGTAAATTATGTAGGGCTTCCCTGGTGGCGCAGTGGTTGAGAGTCTGCCTGCCGATGCAGGGGACACGGGTTCATGTCCTGATCCAGGAAGATCCCACATGCCGCAGAGCGGCTGGGCCCATGAGCCATGGCCGCTGAGCCTGCGCGTCCGGAGCCTGTGCTCTGCAGCGGGAGAGGCCACAACAGTGAGAGGCCGCATACCGCAAAAAAAAAAAAAAAAAAAAAAAAAGTAAATTATGTAGTATACAAGAAAGAGATAAATTTTAGGGAAAAAATAAAGCAGAAAGGGTGGAAAAGGAATTCTAGGGAGTAGAATTGGTAATTTCTTATATCTTGAGAATTCTCAATTTAATACCTTAATTTTATTTTAGTCCAAATATATATTTGCATTCTTATTTCCTCCTTTGCCAGTCATTAATGAGAAGAATGCTTTAAATTCTATAATTGATTTAAAAGTTCTTCTTACTTATTTCTAGTTTTCTTGAATTTTAGTAAGAGGTTGTGTACAGAAAGTTTTTGTGTTGGTGTATTTGTTAATGTTTCCTTTGTAGCTGTGTAGGTTAGCATCATATTTAGCAGTGAGTGCCAGAAAACCCAATCAATGGGCTTGAATGTGCAAGGGGCTGACTTGTGTCCTGGAACGAGTCCACAGTAGGAAGTCCAGGACAACCGTGAAGGAACAAGGCCCTTTCTCTTTTCCTGCTCTGCTGATATGTAGAGATGGTGCAGCATCTTGGGCATTCTGTGTATGGTCTCGGCAGGAAAGAAGAGGGAAGCAACAAGGCAGCACTAGGAGATTCATGCTGTGTCTTTGGCCAGAACTGAAACACAAGGGCACCCCCAGCCACAAGAGAGCCTACAGATAGGCTCCTTTCCAGTTTTCTGGTCTCTACTATGATAGGGAATAAAGTTCAGAATGATTGTCGGGTAGGCCAACCTAGTGAATATAGTACACTATCAATTTTTATAAATGTATCAAAAACCCAAGGAACTATATATTTTTTCCAGCTAAATCTTTTTTTAATTGAAGTATAGTTAATTTACAATGTTGTGCTAGTCTCAGTTGTACAGGAAAGTGATTCAGTTATATATATATGATATCACTTACATGTGGAATCTAAAAAAATGGTACAAATGAACCTATCTGTGACAAAACAGAAATAGAGTCACAGATGTAGAAAACAAACTTCAGTTACCAAGGAGGAAAAGGGAGGGGAGAGATAAATTGGGAGATTGGGATTGACATATACACACTCCTATATATAAAATAGATAACTAATAAGAGCCTACTGTATAGCACAGGGAACCCTACTCAGTACTCTGTAATGACCTATATGGGAATAGAATCTAAAAAAGAGTGGATATATGTATATGTATAACTGATTCACTTTGTTGTACAGCAGCAACTAACACAACATTGAAAATCAACTATATTCCAATAAAAATTGATTTAAAAATATTTCTTTTTCAGGGTTTCCCTGGTGGTGCAGTGGCTAAGAATCTGCCTGCCAATGCAGGGGACATGGGTTCGAGCCCTGGTCTGGGAAGATCCCACATGCCACAGAGCAACTAAACCCGTGTGCTGCAACTACTGAGCCTGCGCTCTAGAGCCCATGAGCCGCAACTACTGAGCCCACATGCCACAACTACTGAAGCCTGTGCGCCTAGAGCCCGTGCTCCTCAGCAAGAGAAGCCACCGCAATGAGAAGCCCGTGTACCTCAATGAAGAGTAGACCCCGTTCGCTGCAACTAGAGAAAGCTCGTGCACATCAAAAAAGACCCAATGCAGCCAAAAATAAATAAATAAAATAAATAAATTTATTTAAAAAAATATATATTCTTTTTCAGATTCTTTTCCATTATAGATTATTAGAAGATACTGAGTATAGTTCCCTGAGCTATACAGCAGTCTTTGTTATTTACCTATTTTATATATAGTAGTGCTAATCCTACTAAACTCCTAATTTATCCCTCCCCCTTTCCCCTTTGGTAACCATAAATTTGTTTTGCATGTCTGTGAGTCTATTTCTGTTTTGTAAATAAGTTCATTTGGATCATTTTTTTAGATTCCACTCATAAGTGATATCATATGTTATTTGCTTTTCTCTGCCTGGTTTACTTCACTTAGTATGCTAATCTCTAGGTCCATCTATATTGCTGCAAATGACAACAAGGAACTATGTATTTTTTATAGGGTTCCTTTATTTCCTGTATTTCAAGTGCTTTATGTCATGGTTTATTTTTGCATACTTATCTGTCAAAGGCTAAAAATGGTCTTCTAGAATAGCATGTTTTTTGTTTCTGCTTTTATTTTTAATAATAGTTACTTTCTTTCTTTTTTTTTTTCTTTGGCTGCACCTCGCGGCTTGTGAGATCTTAGTTCCCCGACCAGGGATTGAAACGGGGCCCTCCACAGTGAAAGCACTGAGTCCTAACCACTGGACCGCCAGGGAATTCCCCTCATTACTTTCTATATTTGAAAGCTATTTTATTTAGTGCTTGCAGTTTAACGATACGTTTTTTATTATGGACTGATGCCTTTTATACTATTTATTTCTTTTTTAATTGGAATCTATACAGTTTATCTTGCTTCCTCTGCTTTGTTTTAATTTTCCCTTGGCTGGAAAATCTTGGCCCATCCTTGTATTTTAACCTTGGTCATTTTGTTTTAGGGTATTTCTTATTTCCATCATATACTTCCTCATTTATCACAAATAAATGGTGTTCCTATGGTGTGCCAGGCAGTTCTTGATACTGGAGAGATAACAGGAAACAAAACAAAGGGTGTAATTGTGGGACCATTACATACATTGAACAACTATGACCCATGGAATGTAATCACTGAGCAACTTTATTTTTATTTATTGGCATCCCTTCAAATTTATTCATGGAGTTAGTTCTTTCTTGTGCTGATTTCTTTTTCTCCTCTAAGTTCCAACAAAATTGAGTTTAAAAAACTATATTAGAAGATGGGGAGGAGCAATAGCAGTGCCCAAACAAACTTTTCTCACAGAGGGTTAATTTGTAAAAGGCCTGAGTTGGGAAAGGGGGTTATCTTTAAATAGCATTTAAATTTTGATTATTATTTGACATATTAATTACCACCTTAAGGTAATGAGAAAAATCAGGCAAATTGCCTTAAATTTCATGTCAGAAAGGGGGAAGAACCAGTCCCATATGCACAGATTTCTCTCTCCCTTCCACATCTACCTATGTTGTTGCTATAATCTGGGGTCCAGATTACATTTATTAAATTGTGATTTTTACAAACCTTCTCTTTTGAATTATTTTTAGTATATGCATTTGATTTTGCAACTATATTTTCAATTATTATTTAGAATGAATACCATTTAAAATTTATTTTAAAATTATAACCACATTTTAAAATATCACATAGTTCCTCTTCTAAATTTTGATTATTTTCTCTGTGTATAAGTTCTTACGTATCTGAGAGAACATATCTGTGGCCTAACTAAATGATCAGCAGTTAATCAGGTTATTACATTCTTGAGTCTCACATTCTCACCTATGTAACTTGTGATCTTTGATTCATTGTCTTCTGGCATTAGTGGTACCCAAGAAAAGTTTGAAGTGGAACTCTGAAGTGAAACTTTGAAGTGAAGGCTTTGTTCCTCAGTAGGAAACTAAATTTTTTGTCTGAAAGGCTATAGAAATTTTTCATTATCCTGGATGTTCAGGAATTTGCCAGAATAGTTGATGATTAATTTCATTTATTCTGTCTGGGATATAGTGTGCCTTTTAAATCTGCATACTTAGCACTTTTAATAAAATTTTCCTTTATTTTGATACCTCAAATCCTTAGTTTATTGCCCTTGTAGACTGGCAAGTAAATTAGAAGAGTCTCCATCAAATTCAAATTCAAACATATAATGCACAATTCTTCCACATTCATTAATTTTGATACCGAAATATTTGAATAAGTGATTTAATAATTTAGTTAAGTATTTTTTACATACAAAACCAGATTTTTAAAAAGTGTCTGACAACCCTTAATGAAGTCAAAAATTCTAGGTGATATTATCATGAAAATTCAGGATGTGGTAGGGGAGATCAAAGGAAAGTTAGAGTAGGTTACAGAACTTGTCTTATTCAGGGAAAAATAGATCATTCATAAGTTTAAGAAATTTAAGGAAAAATAAATATAAGAATGAGTACTAACAAGAAGAATAAGAATAGAATGTACAATTTTCACATCAGACAAAATTTTACCTACCGAGTGGAAGATATAATATCAAAAATAAAATACAGTAAATAAAAAGTATAAAATAAGATAACATAAGTTCTAACACAGCACAAATTAAAATAAATATAAATGGGTTGAACTGATGATAGTTCAGATACTCTCAGATTGAAAAAACAACAACAACCAAGATCTGGCAACATTTGCTCCATATGTTACTGGGGACTGTAAAGGTAAGCCAAAAAAAGACATCTACCAGAGCTTTATAATTATAATTATATTATAATTTATAATTTACGGAAGGTGGTTTATATGGGGACGTAAGGGAAGATGAGACAGTTGAGCAATTAGAATGTGGGCTAAGCTGCTTGTCTGGGGACTCCATCTGTGATGTCCCTCAAATCATGTCAGGACAGAGGCAGAGTTGTAGTGTAGTGGACCCTCCCAAAGACCCTACCTCATAATACCTTCACATTGGGGGGTAGGAATTCAACATATGAATTTGGGGGAACACAAACATCCAGCACACAATACTGTCTCCTCTACATCCCACTATAGGTCAATAACACCATTACTTTTACATCATCAAGATTTATAGCACTTATGTTCTATGCTATAACTGGATATACCACCTGTGCTTTGTCTATAGGTTGATTTGAATATTGCAACCAATCAACATCATTTACAATATTACAATGGTATAAGTATATTTCATGGCAGATTGGGGGGGGTGCATCTGGTAAGCTTAGCTGTGAATGGAGATTTGCCCTCTATGGGGTAGGCCTACAATTTTCTAGCATCTATGGAATATGGGTGTAATTCTGTCTAATCCTGGATTTCAGTATTGGAAAGCCCATTTTCTCATGTCCCCATGCTGTATTTACAGCAGTGCTATCAGTAATAAGCAGACCAGAACTCACGCTCTCAGCAGGTAGGCAGATGCCACAAGAGAAAGGAAGAGAAAAGGGCTAGTTTGTTTGTCTTGTGTCTTATTCCAAACTCACTAATCAGATACATCCTCTAGTAATCTGGTGGAGGAGTTAAGTGAGAGGGCAAAGAGAGGCCAGGAGTGTTACTTTAGAAAAACTCCCTCCACAGGACAGGAAACATTGGGAGTAAGAAGTGCTTTTCCTTATATCGTTTTCCTTTTTGAGGCTGTTTCCCACGCCTTCCTTCTTCTCTCTCCAATCTTCTGGCTTGCTCTAGTATGCTGTCTTCCATTTGGGGGACACCAACCAGGGTCTTCTAATTTTCCTATCATTCGCATGTGGCTCTCATCTCATATCTGGTCGGGTCTCTAGAGAACTCATAATTCGTAATCCTGTGTATTTATCCTCCTCTTCTTGGACTTGAGGACTTGTGTGGTACATACAAGGGAAGTTAGAGGAGAGAGTATCTGCAGTGTAAATAATGGCCACAAGTAAACACTTGAAAAATCTCTTCACTACACTGTGTATTCCTTCCAGCAGACTTGTGACGTTATTAGCACCCCTATTTTATAGAGGCAAAAACTGAATTTTAGAAAAGTTAAATAACTTGTCCTCAACCCCATAACTCCAAAGTGGAAGAACCAGAACTCTAAGCTAAGTTTTCTTACTTTTGGTCCTTTGCTCTGTCTGCTATAATACAGTGGCTCATTTTAAAAAAGTGTTTCTTTTTCTTTTTCAGTGCTTCTTGATTTGCTAACCTCTTTCTCTTTAGCCTGCAGATAAGAGAAGAGAATGCCAGAGTAATTCTAGAGGATAGAAATACATGAGAATGGCTTTTCTTACATGTTTGAGACAATGTGTATAAAAGTACTTTAACAATTAAGTGTGTACGTATTCCTTGTTTAGTCAGTGCTATTATCTTCCCAATGCACAGTCCCTGATAATCCACATTTGACTGATTATCTCTTTAACTCCCACGTGTCACATTTGGACAAGTGGGTTGGAGCAAGTAGCACAGTCCATTTCCTAAAGATTCTTTTTTTAACTGGTAAATCTCTCTGGGAAGACAGACATGATTTCCATCATGCGTTGGGTAGAATAAATTGGTAAATAGCGCTCTTCTCAGGGTCTTAGCACTAACTTCTGCTTCATTTCCTCATCATCTACCCCCTCAACTGGACCCACCTCCCGTAACTTCAGGCTGCATCTTGCCCAGTCCCAGAATTATCTTTTCAAACCATCAATTGATCTTTTAAGAAAAAGGTATCATAAAATATTTCAAACACACACAAAGATGGAATAGTAAAATAAATCCCTATATAACCATCATTCAGAATCAACAAGTATTGAAATTATACAACACTGCTATATATATTGCTTTTTCTTTGCTGAAATATGTTAAACTCCAGGCTTCATGTCATTTCACCCTTACATACTTCAGTATGGATTGAAGTCAAGTTGTTAAATGTCATCAACACTCCTCTAGGAAGTATGGGTCTTATTCTCTAGGTTCATGATTCACCAAATTATTTCATAAACATTCCACACATTTGGTGTTCAGATTTCTAACTCAACTATATAAAATAATTTAAATGAATCAATAGGTTGTGTTCACCTCAATATCTGTAAGGAAAAAAGTCCACATAATTTTAAAAAATGGATCAGTGGGTCAACGGATCCATTGAGAGTAACGGCTCCTTTAGATGGAGAAGCAGGGAAATTTGCTGGAATTGCTACTTCCCAACTGACTGCTGCAGAGCAGGAGGCCTTGACCTCCCTTCCCAAGCCACGCCACCAGAACGACTGTCCGCGAGAGCTCTGCTCCCTCCTGCACTGTCTACTCAGCTGTGCAGCAACAGGCTGCCTGCCACAATGAAGCCATTCTTTAAGACCAGCTAGAGTCCAACCTGCTTGCTCGAGACTTTCATAGTTATGGCTTCCAGTTGGTGCTCTCTTCAACACACAATCCAGCCATTACTGTTTCACGCATACATCTTGTCTTCTCAGGTTGACTGCAATGCCATCAAGGGTAAAAACCATGTTTCTTCTTCTACCGCATGACTTCTGGTGCTCAATAATGATAGCAGAGCAGGTACTCAATAAATATTTATTAAGGAGCAAGTGAAACTCAACTTCAGCTTTCATTTGGGCTGAAGATGTTAGTATCAATTTTTCTGTTCAGCATCAAGTCATAAGAAGAGAGAGGGAGAGAGAAGAAGAAACCTGCAGAGGCCTTTCTGTCTGAGAACATAGATAAAAGGCAGGTTGGGTTGGCTTTCATCCATCCACTCGTTCAACTTGCCCTACAAGTCCTCTTAAATCCTGCCCATTCTCTTTGCTTGAACAACCTACAAATGCTCTTTTCTTTTTCTTCCCTTGCACAAATACTAGGGCAATTGTCTGCTGTTGGCACACATTGTGGTATGACCACATGTTTAAGAATCATGAAACCCTACATAAGAAATCAGACCCTAAATGAACCTTTACCCAAATCAACAGGCTCATTCCTGCAGCAGCACGACTGTGCCACCAAGTGGACAGTTTTTGAACAATTCAACTCATCTTGAATTGGCAAATCAATTTGGAGCTGGAGCATGTGTGGCCAGCTCCTTTACAGAATTGCAGATCTTATACTCCATTCCTATACCTTGGATGTTTGAGGAATTCTAATAATTGCTTCACTCAACTTCTTGATATTTTATTCTCTTTAACTCCTACTTGATTTCTTTAAGAAAATTCCTAATGAAAACATTGTGACATACAATATCTTGGGTACTTATCTTTTATTTTACTATATTTTGGGAGAAAAACCATTCTTCATTATCTTTGGGTGAACTTTTAAAAGGTTAATTCTATTTCCTAAAGAGGTGTACTTAAAGGGTATGACCACATGTTTAAGAATCATGAAACCCTACATAAGAAATCAGTCCCTAACTGATACACGTTGCCTATGTGTAGTTTCGACATTTGAGATTTTCTGGAGTTAACCTATCTTATTGTTCAGAACATCAAATAAGTGGTGCTGGAACAACTGGACATCTGTATACAAAAAAATGAAACTCAACTCTTACCCTGCCACATATACAAAAATTAACTTGAAAGGGATGTGATTATCACAGATACCTCAAGCCTCAACTGGCTGCCCAATTTGAGAAAATCCTTGAAGAAACAAGACAACTCTAATACACCTTACTCTCTCCTACTCACCTGAGGCTAAAGATCTCTCACCTGTATTTTCTTCAGCAGAGCCCCAGATAATGAATTTTCTTTCTTTAAAAAAGAATTTGCCATATTTAATATTTAATTTTTCTAAAAGTTTATCTTGGCTCTATATAACTTAGAGCATATTTTGTTCTGTATGAGAGGATTGGAAAAATTTTGAAATTTTGTATCATAAATTACTCATAAAATGTAGGCAAGTGCATTGGACCAACAGCCAGGAGATCCGAGGAGTGATCCCAGGTCTGTTACTAACAAGCAGTGTGGCCACATACAAGACACAATCGTTCTTAGTTTCCACATTTGCTAGGTGGTTTCCTTTTAAAACTTTGTGTGTTTCTAAATTTTCTTCATTGAGCTTGCATTATACTGTTAATAGGGAAGCTGAGTAGGATCACTTAGCTTCCTTCTCTGTCTCTTATTTGATGTTTTTCATGATTGTATATATTTGCAAGTTAGTATCCCCACAATTTGAACTTCTCACTTAAAAGCTATTATTCTTGAGCTCTCAGATTAATTTTGATGAATATTTCTAGAAAATTCTCAGAACTATATATTTCTTTCAAATTTGCTAAATGCATATTACAACAAATGTATTTCTATATTTTTGCCAAATTTCAAGTTTAAGTAAGAGTTTAAGCATTATATGCCTTAAATGTGTCATCTAAGAACATCTCTACCGTTTTCCATAAAAAAAGGCAGATTAATCTCAGTGTGCTGTGCCTTGGGCCACCATGCCAGGGGATTACACAGGATCTGTAGTTATAAAGTTACTGTAAAGAGGCATCAAAATGTAGTGGGGAAGCGTTGGAAAAGCAACCAGAAGACTTGGATTTCATCCCTCTAAGCACCTGATTATGGGGAAAATCACTTAATGTGTCAGAGCCTCTGTTTCCTTATCTGCAAAATAGTGATAATAAATCTGGCTGAACACATCTGGTTGTTTTAAGGTTCAAGTGAACTAAGGTTTGGGGTAGGATGGTGAAAACTTGGAAGGGCAGCTCTGATGGGAATCTGTCATGTTGTAGGAAGAAACTAAGGAGGTTAGGAAGGTTGGGAATACAATAGAAGAATCAGGGATAATTTAGAACAAGCAGCAGAAACTGATGCTATCTTCTTTTGGGACTGTCAGAACCATCAGCTTTTCCTGGTCCCTCTCTCCTCCTTGTGGGAATGATGGGAACATACATGATCTTGTGCTCACGATCCATCTAGTGCAGATAACAGGAAGGGAGAGTAAGTTGGATGTCACAGTCTAAGGATCAACAGCAGAATGAGGAAAAGAAATAGAACAGGAAAGGAGGAGAATGGAATTAACACTACATTATCAGTTGTGGCAAGTCATGATGTGTATGCTATCTTTTTACACACAGGGATGGCTTCTGGGTTCCCAGTGGTAGGAAAAGAAACTTCAATTGATGAGTATAAATTAATCATTAAAAAAGTAAAGCGGGGCTTCCCTGGTGGCGCAGTGGTTGAGGGTCCGCCTGCCGATGCAGGGGACGCGGGTTCGTGCCCCAGTCCGGGAGGATCCCACATGCCGCAGAGCGGCTGGGCCCGTGAGCCATGGCCGCTGAGCCTGCGCGTCCGGAGCCTGTGCTCCACAACAGGAGAGGCCACAACAGTGAGAGGACCACGTACCGCAAAAAAAAAAAAAAAAACAAAAAAAAAAAAAACCCAACACATTGACTAGAATTGCTTTTCTAGGACCTTTGATGGTTTTCATGAAAATTCTGAGAAACTTCTTTAACATCAAACTAATATTCATTGAAAGTAAAATAAATAAATACCATATTCGGGCTTCCCTGGTGGCGCAGTGGTTGAGAGTCCGCCTGCCGATGCAGGGGACACGGGTTCGTGCCCCGGTCTGGGAAGATTCCACATGCCGCGGAGCAGCTAGGCCCGTGAGCCATGGCTGCTGGGCCTGCGCGTCCGGAGCCTGTGCTCTGCAGGGGGAGAGGCCACAACAGTGAGAGGCCCGCCTACCGCAAAAAAAAAAAAAAAAAAAAAAAAAAAAAAAAAATACCATATTCATTGGTGATGAATGTAGCTTCAGATGTGTTTAATACAGTTTACGAAAAAGCAGTGGAAATTGAGTGGGTGTAACTGAGTGAGGAATTTGGTCTTTTGTAATTTTGAGCTATTTGAAATGACAAGGGTTGAATAGTTTAAAAAATGGATTGGAGGAGCTGGGGATTTAAGTGTGCCCCACAATTTTCTTCTCATGGCTGTGACTACAGAAAGAACATTTTCTAATTTTCTCTAATGCTCACAGAGATGATTATAGATCAAGGACTGTGAGAGCCTTTGAATGTAAGAGCTGGAAAAGACTTTTATGGATACATACCCCCCACCCCTTCATTGCGTCCAAATTGTTTTCTCTTTTTTAAAAAAATTTAATATCTATTTATTTACTTTGTTTGTTTGTTTGGTTTTGGCCGCGCTGGGTCTTCGTTGCTGTGTGCGGGCTTTCTCTAGTGGCGGCAAGCGGAGGCTACTCTTCATTACAGTGTGTGGGCTTCTCATTGCGGTGGCTTCTCTTGCTGCAGAGCATGGGCTCTTGGCGCGCGGTCTCAGTAGTTGTGGCACGCGGGCTTAGTTGCTCCGCAGAATGTGGGATCGTCACGGACCAGGGATCAAACCCGTGTCCCCTGCATTGGCAGGCAGATTCTTAACCACTGTGCCACCAGGTAAGTCCTGTGTCCAAATTTTAATACACAAATTATAATCTATACATATAGCACTATGTAATTATAATTTATAATTATATAAACTTTTTAGTTTTAAGAAAAATCACATTATATACTTTTAAAATATTAGTATTTCATTTTTCCTGGTCATTTTGAGTGATAATTTTGTAACAGGAAACCTTCATTTTTGCAATACAAGCAAAACTTTGCAGCAAGTGGAGTGTAAATTACACATCTGTACTCTTATACAACAGTATAAAATTATATTATGCCAACCCAATTCTTTACTAAATGCATGCTAGTATTTTCTTTGGCTTTTTTCTTTGTATTTCAGTCATGTAGATAAGGAAGAATATTTTCATGGAGATGCCTTACTAAATATTTAATAGAGACTAATCACTACCAGTGATGCCCATACTGCACCTTACACCCAGAGCACATGCTTTTATGTCTATTATTCCAGGATGCCTCTTCTTTTTTTTTTTTTTTTGGCTGTTATAGATGCAGTTTTGTTTAGTTTTAAATTTAAGTTTCATTCATCTAAGGAGCTCTTTTCCATTTTTTTCTTGTTGCCCATATTATGCCTTAGTTTATTTAATAAGAATTCTATGTAGAGAAAATGGAGAATTATGGTTTAAGTGGAGATACTGGGATTTGCATTTTCCTGGTGGTGGCAGCACTGCCTTTGCTTTCTGTATCCAGTACAAGGAGGGCCTGAATTGAAAGCAATCACACTAAATTGAGCATTTAAGGGAACTTTGAGTACAGAATGTTTTGAATGAATCAGATGAACAGAAATGAAACTATCATATATGTACAGTAAAGCAACTTCATTTGAAGAAAACCAAATAAATTAAATTCACAAAAAAATTGATTTAGGGATGATATATATACATTACAAAAAACCTGCAAAATTCTTCAAATAATGAACTTTTCTATTAAATTTACATTTTGATATAGGCATTTAAAATTTTTACTTACGCACACCACAGGAAAGTACTGTATGATAATAGAATATTTTGTATGACAATTATTTTGTATGATAATAGAATATTTTGCATTTGGTAGGCTTTTGCAGTTCTCAAAGCCTAAGACTAGGCCTCATCTCATTTACTTCTTCTACCGACTATGTGTAATATTCTACAGCACAGGAAACACAGCCTAGTATAGAACCTGTAGCTTCTAATTCAGCACCCCTTTCACAAAACTCCATTCCTACAAAGGTGTTATTTTGGTTTTTTTGTCTCTTAATTTTTTTAGTGGAGGCATATGTCGATTGAAAATAACATAAAACTGTTTTGACCACCTGGCTGCATTAAAATATTGTGCATTTAGAGCAAATATTGAGATATGTATTTGAACTCTTAAATAATGGACATTTTGTAGCACATTTTAAAGTTATTTCTCTTTTACTTGAAAATGTTTTAAGCAAATCTATTATATCCACATATGGTAAATTTAGGATAGATGCCAATCTTCTTAAAAAGTTAATGAATATTTTACTGATATTTTATCCTACATTCTGGAGTAATAATTTGACATTATTTCTCTGTGTAACGAAAATTATTCACTCATCAGTTTATGCCATGCTCATTGATTTCTTTTGAGGAAATAGTATAAGCGTGACTTTGATCCAATAGTTTAAAGAAATAAGCATAACACACAAGCAGAATGAGCAGAAAATTTGTGCTCAACGTCACCACTTTGATTTTATACGAGGGGCAGCGGCTAATCTTATTCTGTCAAGAAGAAAAGGGGGTGGAGACATGCAAAAGCACTGCACACTCAGGTGATGTGTCTCCAATATCAGTTGTTAAAAACTGAGTGCTTTTAAAAAATTCTATGTAACCAGTGCTTTGCCCATAGCTGGAGCTCAACAGTACTGACTGGTCAGTTAGCTGACTTTGATAGGTTATTGATTTGGCTGGTTTAGTCATTATCTGTTTTCCTATTTGCTGCCTGGTTGGTCCATCTCTTATCAACTAGCTTCAGGCTAGGCTTTCCCCTTGAAACAAACCTTTTTAGTTTCAGTTTTTTAAAATGTCCTTAAAAAGAGCTTTATTTTTGAGCAGCAGAGATGGTAACTGTGACCAGATTTCCTGTTAAGAAAAATAGTAGCTGCTCTGGGACTAGGAGGTATATCAGCGGCATCACTGTAGGAAGGCAGAGTACACCAAGGCCAGCCTGCCGGTTTCTCCCAGGTGATTTGCTTCTTTTGTCACCTGGTGTCTGGGTAGAAGTTATTAACCCAAAAGAAAGTGTGACTGATGTGGTCCCTCGCCTCTTGCTCTGCCCTGTCTCCCAGTTCTTGAGCCATCTGTTTGTCCATCTGTCCACCTTTCCAGGCTTCTCCTGGCCTCTTGCATTCTACTTAACCTTGGCTACTCTGAAGTGGTGTCCCATTTTCCAAAACCATTCCCATCTCCATGTCCCACCACCCAAGATCAAAATTTTATTTCAACAGAGACTTTGTTAGCTGGTTGTTAAAAGAGTAGCAATTAAACAAATTCATATCAATATGTACAGTAATCTTTATAAGGGTATTAACATTTTAGAAGAATAAGTTTTTTTAATAAATTTATTTATTTATTATTTAATTTTGGCTGCATTGGGTCTTCGTTGCTGTGCCTGGGCTTTCTCTAGTTGCGTCGAGCGGAGGCCACTCTTTGTTGCGGTGCGCGGGCTTCTCATAGCAGTGGCTTCTCTTGTTGCAGAGCATGGGCTCTAGGCATGCGGGCTTCAGTAGTTGTGGCACGTGGGCTCAGTAGTTGTGGCTCGCGGGCTCTAGAGCCCAGACTCAGTAGCTGTGGCACACGGGCTTAGTTGCTCCGCAGCATGTGGGATCTTCCTGGACCAGGGCTTGAACCCGTGTCCCCTGAATTGGCAGGTGGATTCTTAACCACTGTGCCACCAGGGAAGCCCAGAATAAGTTTTTAAACCAAAAAAATAAAGCTATAATGACAGAATTTCATATCAGTAAAGACATGTTTAAGCCAGGAATCGTCCAGGTACTTATTAAGTGGAAGTTTATTCTCATTCTTATTCTATCCAGATGTTTTAAAGAATGAGAAACAGTTTATTGGGATAAAAGCTAATGAGTTGCTTATAAACCAGTGCCATGCTTGGTCAACTTCTGCTTGGGCCTGACAGCCTTGTAAATGGTTAAGCTGCCTTGTAGTTTAGTCAAGAGAATATCAGTAATTTAATTTATCACCTTCTTTCTCTGATATGAACAAAGGAGGTGATTAACATTCTGGAATTTGCACCAGAGAGATGTTAGAGGCAGTTTCTGTCTTTTGCCAATTGCATGGCCTTGGGCAAGCTACAGAACCTTGCTAACCCGCAGCTTTCATATTAAATACATGTAGTCAATGTGTGTGATTCCTGAATAGGGGAAATTGTTAATATTCCCAAATATGTGTATAAATTTCAAGCAATTTGGGTCAGAGTGCCATTGTTGTTATTGTTGTTGTTTTTAACTAATCAAAATAGTTCTAAAGTTAATATGAAAGAAAAAATGTACAAATATTGATAAAAAACAAATAGTGAAGGGGAAGTTGCCATACCAGATAGCAAAACTTCTTATATAGCTACTACAATCAGAATAATATGAATATTGGCTCAGGAATGAACAATGATCAATGAAACAGAAAAGCGAGCACAGAAACTGATTCAAGTATTCTTTAAAATAAGAACTTAGTATATGGTGATCCTTACATTTCAATTTAGTGAGAAAAGGAAGAATTACCTTATAAATAGTGTTAAAGTAATGGAATATTCACCTGGAAGGAAAAGGAAATAGTAGATTTGTATCTTACAACAAATATAGAGAGAATATAATATAATGAAGGTGATTATGAATCTTTGGGGTACGGTTGAAGCATTTATGGACAAGACAGAAAAATTCACAAATCATAAAAAAAAATGGACAGACTTGACTCTATAAAAGCCTAAAATTTCTGAATGGCAAAAGGCACTATTACAAAATTGAAAGACAAATGATAGACTGGGAAAGAATATTTACAGTATATATGACAAGGTGTTAATTTCCCTTATATACAAGGACTCCTGCGAATGGGTAAAAGACAAGAAATATAATTGAAAAGTAGGTAAAAGACCATCTAGCAATTCTCAGAAGAAGGATACAAATAGCCAAAAAAACATTTGAAAAGATGCTGTACCTCAGTGGTAGTGAATGATATGCATATTAAAGAAATAAGAGGTACATCACTTTTCATGTATCAGAGAGGCAGAAATTTAAAACAACACTGATCAAATCTACTTTGGCAAAAGTGTGGGGAAAATTGATACCTCTTAGGCACTCTTGGTGAATGTGTGAATTGTTGAAACATTTTTGAGAGTCATCTGGTAAAATTAAATTTAAATGTGCATATCTCTGACCTAGAAATACATTTCTAGGAATCTAACTTACATAAATCAAAATCAAAGCATAAATCAAAGCTGAGTGAAACTGCATATAGCTGTATTTAAAAAATGGATATCTCCAAACCCTGGAAATACCCTGAATATCCACCAATAGGACAAGTATTGAATAGATTATTATTTATACATACTACAGAATATTATACAAATACTTACATAGGTTTATGATTTAGGAAAATGTCCATTATATGAAAAAAGCAAGGGGCTAAATAATGTGTAGTATGATTGAATTTTTATAACAGAAAAAGACTCACGTGTGTGTCTAAATATAAGACTAATATGTGGTGTGGGTAAGTGTGTGTGTGTGTGTGTGTGTGTGTGTGTGCAGGCATCAAAAGACTTATGGAAGGAAACATTACAAAATGTTAAAAGCAGAGGAATGGAATTGTATTATGGGAGGAGAACCTTAAAGTTTTATATTTTTTATGTTGCTTGAATAATTACACAAGACTTCGTGACTCTTATGGGTTGAATTGTGTCCCCACTCCAAATGTATAAGTTGAAGTCATAACCTCCAGTACCTCAGAGTGTGACCTGATTTGGAATTAGTTACAGATGTAATTAGTTAAGCTAAGATGAGATCATATTGGAGTAGGTGTCCTTATCACTGCTGTCCTTATAAAAAGGGGAAATTTAGATACAGAGTCAACCACATAAAAGAGAAAAGACAGCACAAAGAGATACAGGGAGAAGATGGTCATGTTCAAGCCGAGGAGTGAGGCTTGAAAGCCATCTTTCCCTCACAGCCTCAGAAAGAGCCAACTATTGCTGCCGACACCTTGATCTCGAACTTGTAGCATCCAGACTTATGAGACAACAAATTTCTGTTGTTTAAGATGCCTGGTTTGTGGTATATTGTTATGGCAGCCCTAGAAAATGAATATAATTACTGTGGAAATTAAAAACCAATACGGGGGCTTCCCTGGTGGCGCAGTGGTTGAGAGTCCGCCTGCCGATGCAGGGGACACGGATTCGTGCCCCGGTTCGGGAAGATCCCACATGCCACGGAGCGGCTGGGCCCGTGAGCCATGGCCGCTGAGCCTGAGCGTCCGGAGCCTGTGCTCCGCATCAGGAGAGGCCACAACAGTGAGAGGCCCACGTACCGCAAAAAGCCAAAACAAAACAAACAAAAAACCAATACAGTATTTTCGAAAAGGCAAGGAATAAAAAGTTTATTCATTCAAGAGACATTTATTAAATACCTATAATGTGCTAGGTATTCCATATTAATTCTTTCACTTAATCTTCCAGAAGTGATAGAGGCGAAGAATTAGTGTCCACATTTTACAGAGGCTCCATAACTTTTCCAGTGTCACACAGTGAATAAATTGTGGGTAGGAGGGCTTCCCTGATGGCGCAGTGGTTGAGAGTCCGCCTGCCGATGCAGGGGACACGGGTTCGTGCCCCGGTCCGGGAAGATCCCACATGTCGCGGAGCGGCGAGGCCCGTGAGCCATGGCCGCTGAGCCTGCGCGTCCGGAGTCTGCTCTGCAATGGGAGAGGCCACAACAGTGAGAGGCCCGCGTACCGCAAAAAAAAAAAAAAAAAAAAAAAAAATTGTGGGTAGGAGTCTGGCTGAATTCAGTGCCTGGGGAGCAGCTGCTTTTCTGTGCTCAATCCCACTGCTGAGGGCTTGATTTCTTCCTTGTCCATTTCAAATCTTTAGTGAGCATTCAGGAAAAAGTTAGTTCTCCCCTTCACATCTCTATAATGTCAACATGAAGCACAGAATAAAAATGCCAGATTGACATTGCCCATAATAAATGATACCAAAGTGGAATGATTTTATGGCATCTCCTTTTATTGTATTGTCTTGAAGGGAAAGACAATGAACAATGGTTATAGCCTTTTCTCGGTTGTTCTCAACATTTCATGTTCATTTTTATCTTGCCAGTTGTCTAAGCTATAGAGCTGAAATAAAGGAAGATGGAAGAAAGGAATATTTCAGAAATCATAAGACCACAATAGATATGTGGTTTGGCTCAATGACATTATTTCAGAGTTTAATTAAGGATAAGTCAAGGAGAAAACAACTGTGACCTTGTGATACAAATGTTATACTTTCCAAATCTTTTAGTGTAGGGTTTCTTTGTTACTCTAACTGCTTGGAAAAGGCACTTTGATTACCTTGTCTGTCAATTCTAGTGATAGCAATTACGCATATTTGGATGATTATTATTTTATTGTATCATTTACAGAGAAACTCTTAATTCACCCTTAACATCCAGCTCAATTATCACTTGGGTCATACTCTCTCAGGTCAATTTGCTGTACCCTCCTCTTTGCACTAGTAACACATTTTAGGTACAGAATATATAATGTGTTCTTAACAACATGTATTCTCTTGTGCTATTTATGTATCCGAATCTCTTGCTAAATTACACATTCGTTAGGGTTTGAGGCCACTCAATCTCTGTGTTTATTAGCATCTCAAAAACTGTCACGAGAGCAGAGGGAATTAAAGATACAGGGTGGGTTAACAATGGGATCGCCGAGAAGTGCCTTCACCATCTGGGCCTGAGACCACGTCATGGTTCATTTTTCACATGTACTTCACCTCCAGTTGGCATGGTCACAGCTCCACAGCTTGGTGGTTTGCATTCCCTCCTCAGAATGTATTCTCTTCTTCCCATCCTTCTTTTTTCTCTTCTCTCCTTGGCAAAATCAGTTGGTAGTAGTAATATCGGTATCATTACTAGTACTGGTAATAGCTAACACTTAAACAGCTTTCATTGTGTCTGGTACTGTCCTAAGTGCTTTACCTGTGCTAAATGACTTAACCCTTAGAACAAATCTCTTAGATAGGTACTATTATTAGCCTCATTTAAAATAGATGATAAAACCAAAGGACAACGAGATTAATTTGCCTGAGGTCACATAACTCATAAGTGACAGAGCCATAATTCAACCCAGGCAATCTGGTTCCAGAGTCTGTGCTCTAAACCACTATGTCTTTACCAAGAGTATCATACCTATAATTGCTAATGTGGTAGAAAAAGGGAATTAATAACAGATTTGTCCCATCTATTTCTATCTATCTACCTATCAGTTTAAAATTAAAACATATGACTGTTTCTTTTAATTGTCAAACTTTAGTATAGGGCCAAGACTTTTTCTGTGAGAATGAGATTGCTGATTGAAGTTTCTTATGGTTCACCTTGCATTATCTTTGTCCTTTTTGCATTGTTCTATAATTTCTAGTTTTGATTTCTTTAAAGAGGAAGAGAAATTTAAGTGCGCTTGCAAAGTAATCTGGGTTCAAAATCCATGTGGATGTTTACAGTGTTCTTCTAGTGATTTATAGGTGTCTTACTTACACCTAATGCAACAATTTCACTTTTTTATAGTGACTAATTTATGAAGCCTTTCCAAAGCATTCATTTTTATAGACCAACCATTCTCTTCCTTTTCATGAAGAAATAGAATTTGTTTACATAATATTTAATTCGATTGAGTAATTACAATAATAAGTACAATTGGCATAAACACTGGGGAATAAACGCCCCTGACTCTTTTTTTTTTTTTTTTTTGCGGTACATGCGCCTCTCACTGTTGTGGCCTCTCCCGTTGCGGAGCACAGGCTCTGGACGCGCAGGCTCAGTGGCCATGGCTCACGGGCCCAGCCGCTCCGCGGCATGTGGGATCTTCCCGGACCGGGGCATGAACCCGTGTCCCCTGCATCGGCAGGCGGACTCTCCACCACTGCTCCACCAGGGAAGCACCCTCCACCGACTCTTGATAAGCACACAAGTCATCAGGTGAGAGGGGAAGGCACTCCAGAGAGTGGTTACTACAACCAGCAACCAGTAGCCATGACCATCAGGCAGTATGTTTATAGAGGGGATGCGAGGGAGTGTCAGTGAAGTGGAGTTGGTTGACCACATGTTAACGTGTTCTGTGTCTGCTGAGGTCTCACTTAACTATTCCCTCCACTGCAAGCCTTCTCTGGGCACCTCCCCACCAGACACAGAAGTGATCACTTCTTCTTCTGTGACTACAGTACATTGTTTATGTTTCCATTATATGCTCATAGTTTTTAAATGTATTTTTTTCAACCGTTTATTGTTATAAAATACATGTAGCATAAACTTACCATTTTAACCATTTTTAAGTTCAATGGCATTAAGTATGTTCATTTTGTTATGCAGCCATCACCACTATCCATCTCCAGAACTCTTTTCATCTTGCAAAACTGAAACTCTGTACCCATTCAGCGAAAACTCCCCATTTCTTCTTTCCCTAGACCATGGCAACCACCATTCTACTTTCTGTCTCTAGGATTTTGAGTACTCTAGATACCTCATATAAGTGGAATCATGCACTATTAGTTTTTTGTGTGATTGGCTTATTTCACTTAGCATAATGTATTTAAGTTTCATCCATGTTGTAGCATGTGTCAGAATTTCCTTCTTTTTTGAGGCTGAATAATATTCCATTGTATGTATATACCACATTTTGCTTATCCATTCATCTGTCCGTGGACATTTGAGTTGCTTCCATTTTTTAGGTATTGTGAACATTGCTGCTATGGATACGGATGTGCAACCATCTCTTTGAGATTCTGCTTTTAATTCTTCTGGGCATAAAATATATACATATATATATATATTTTTGTAAATAAATGACCCATTTTATTGTAGGTAATGCATGACACTGGCCTGTCTTTGCACTGCAAGCCCTCGGTCAAGATGTAGTCAAAGTAACTATGGTTGCAAAATACATATTTTTTAAAGGTAGCTCTTCCCCACTAGAATGTGAACTAAATTTTGCATCTTCAGTGGATAGCATATTTCCTGATACATAGTACTTCAATAAAGGCTTATTAAACAAAGCATACCCCACAGATAACTGGAGGTTGTATCTAAGAAAGATCTAGAGCTATGATTACTAACTGTATGCAATTTGTAATCTGAGAACTATTCAAACTTGAAGTTGCTTTGTGAACTTTACATAATTTGTGTCCTAAATTCTGATTTCCTTTCCTTCTTTCTCCTTTTCTCCATAGGTAATTGTACACAGAATTGTACATGTTTTTTCCCTAAAACTATCAGGCCTATTTCATTTTTGTAACTGTAGTCTCCCATATTTAAATTCAAGGTGACAGAATATTCCCAGGAAACCACAAATCACTATTAATTCTTGATGTCTGTTTACAGAGGATTCTATGCCTTTAGAATAAAACTTGCAATCTCATATTTGTACTTAACGTTTGATGCAGACATTTTTCGTAACTACTGAATATTTACGTCAGTTAACTGATCATCATTACTGCCATTCAAAGATTTAATTTCCAACTGCTTAAAAGATTGTATGAAATTTCTGTAGGGAGAGCATACATTTTAAAGTTTAAAAAAAAGAGAAAAGAAATGCTTTGAAGCCATTGGCATGGGACACACAATTTAGTGAAGAAACATTTCAATAGAGAAAAGGAGCCAAACTTTGATGAGGTTGATCACTGTCGGGCTGTTTCAGCTGAACTGCTGACCTAGTGAGGTCGATGGTATTAGTGAAGTGTAATTAATCACCCTTTTAGTGGGATGAGTCCTACACTTCTCCTCCTTCACTGCTATTACAAAGAAACTAGAGATTTTTGGCTTCAGTCATGATATAGTAACTTTATTTTTACAATGACTTCCTTTATGTACTTTTTTTTACTGGTATAATCTACAAGTGATGGTTTGAGAGAAAGATACCAACGGAATGGAAAAGGAAGAGAGCAAGAAAAAAGAAAAGCCCAGGAAACACAATAGCCTTATATTTATGAGAATTCTTCATCAAGAAAACCATTTTTTTGGGGGGGGTTGCATTTAGACTGTAGCTCTCTTGCCAATTGTTTTTCCATTTTAGTCTCATTGGGCTAGGACAATAAGCTTACCTTTAAAATTTTACATTTTATTATTTAGCAAATGATATTATCATGTAAACATATTTGTAAGGGTAAGGACCTGATTTTGGTAATGTGTATGTGATCTCATTCAAGAAAACAAGCTGAGGTGAAGCACAGAGGCTGAGAAAGGCCTTCACAGGATTCTATCATGTTCTCATTACAGAAAACTGAAGGTGACCTTCGGCAAATAGTCAATTTCTCTGCTCCCAAACTAAAAGCCAATCAGAAGATTCTCTTCATTTTAAATGTATACATATGAATCTGGAAAACACTTGAATTTTGTGGTATTTGTCAGACAGACCCCTGGGTAACAGCAAATTGGGTAATTTTCCTGCATTCTTTGTAGTTCTTTCTTTCTAGCTTAGGTTCCCCTTCCCTCTCCAACACACACATCACACATTTCCCAGCACTGACCTAGAGAGGAAAGGGGAAAGGAGTATTTATTTACAGAGCTTGCATTCTTGTTGGGGAGATAGGCAATAAAAAATTAGTACCTAACATATGTTAGGTAGGAATAAGTCCTCTGAAGACAATTAAATCTGGAAGAGGGACTAGAGAATCATGAGAGCACATGCAAGTATGTATGGGCAGGTATGTGTGCATGCATGTATATGTGTGTACACATGTGTATTTGTGTGTGTGCGTGTTGGCAGTATCTAATAAGGTGACATTTGAATCAAAACCTGAAAGAATTAAAGGAGGGCGGTCTGTAATACCACCCTGAAACTCCGGCAAGACAGCAGCTTCCCTGGGCTCTGCTCATTAGAGGGAGCCACATATCCCCCCATACAAAACAAATCCATTAAAGAACACATGGATGCTTCTCTTACACAGGGTCTGGCACTCAGTGCTGGCCCAGCACAGCTAGTGACCCTAACCATCTCTTCTCTTGAATTAAACTGCTCAGGCCCCAGGGAAACTCTTGTCAAAAATCTCTTGTGCTGTGACCTCAACACAAAAGGCCACTGCGTCCATCCTAACGCTGTCAGGATGGGTGATCTGGGCTGCTTTTCATGTAAGATATGAGTAACAGAGGTGCTGAAATAAAGGAAATATTAAATGAATCATAAAATTCTTCTCAGAAAGGAAGAAATTCTTGCGTAACAAAAAATTATTTCCTTTTAGTGCTAAATGTCCATCTAGTTTTTTCTCCTCATGTTGTGATTTTTGGTTTTTGAATATATGAATTTATTCAATTTTTTACATTGAAAAATCAGATGAGAAATGAACCCTAGAATTGTGGCTCATTCTATATGTATAAAAATTTTCAGTATAATTTAAGTAAATTTTCCAAAAAGAAATAAAATTTCCTCTTCATTTAAATACTTTTATTATAATTTTGATAGTCTTTAGTTATATTTACATTTGGGCCTTTAGTTTTAATACACAATTTTGAAATATTTATAATAACTTCTTTGAAAACCTGAAAAATAATTTTAATTATTTTACATATAATTTAACTTTTTCATTAAAGTATGTTCAAATTTTGTGCATTTTGAATACAGCTCATTTTATTTTTAATCTTTAGGTCAATATTGTCAACACAACACACATAAAAATCTTGATTATAAAAATAGCGATTTTAATTAAGTTTAATAGATTAAAACATGTAACAATTTATGGATTATGTAAATATTTTATTACTCATCTAAACATTGCTGCTCCATCAACAGAACACCTAAATATTTTTAAGTTTAATAATCTTTGTTATTTTGCCTACTATATCATATAATGCCTTCTAAAAAAAATTGTGACCAGGAAAGTCTATTTGTCAAGGCAAGAGGATAGAATAAATTTTATTTGACAGTTTGTTGTCTTATCATTTTAAAAATAAGATATAGAGCCTCTATTTTCACTTTTGCCCTAGGCCCTTGAAATGTGAGGGGCAGGTTTAGAACCCTGTGAAGACCTAAGGAAAGAATGTTCTAGGCTGAGGCAAGAGCAAGTGCAAAGGCCTTAATGTGAAAACAACCACGTATCTCTGAGGATCAGCCAAAAGGCCAGTTTTAGTTAGAGTGAGGTGAGCAAAAGGTAGAGCAGCAGGAAACAAACAAGAGAGGTAGGCAGGGGACATATAATGCCAATGTGAGAAATTTGGATTTTAGTCTAGGGCTAATAGGAGCCTTTGGAGAATTGAGAGCAGGAAACTGACAAAGTATGTTTTTTTTAAAAAACTATGCAAGCTGCTGTGGAGAGGCAATACTGGAAATAGGAGGGGAGCCAGTGATTTATTAAAATAGTTCAGAAAAGAGATGATGCTGGCTTGAACTAGGGAGATAGAGAGAAAGGTGGTTAGAGGTCATTGGCATTGGGATTTATTTTGAAATTAGAATCAAAGGGACTTACTGATGAGTTGACTGTGGAATGTAAGAGAAAGATGGAAGTCATGGGTGACTCCAAGGTTTTTGGATGAAGGACCCAAGTTACTAAGATGGGAAGACTGGGTTTGGAGAAGGAAATCAAGAACATTCTCATATTAAATTTGAAATACTTCTTAGACATCCAAATGTAGATATCTAGTAGACAGCTGGATATCCGAGTTTAGAGTTCAAAAGAAGTCAAGGATGCTGGAGAATCAATGTTGGAGGATACTGGAGAATCAATGTTGGGACTCAGGAGCTGAAGATGTTATTTAAAGTCTCAGAATGGATGCAATTGTCTAGGGACTGGATGTAGGTAGAGGTGAAGACTGGAGTCCTTCAATATTTAAAAGCTAGGAAGAGGGGGAGGAGTCTCACCTTACTTGCTACCCTCTGCAGGAAGGTTTCCCTGACCCTTCAAGCTAAGTTTTGTCCTTCTCAGCTGATCCCAAATCACCCTGGGTTATTTACACCCTGTATTATTTGCCTGCGTCCATCGAAAGTGCATTGATTGAAACCCCCTGTTTCTCATCCCCCTCCAGACTGTGAGCTTCTAGAGGAGAGAAACCTTGTCTTGCCTGCTGTTGTATCACCAGCACCTTGTGTAGTATTTGGCACATACTAGTGTTTAATAAATATTTATTGAATAAATAAATTGTTTTAGCATTTGTAAAAAATTGAGTATACCTATTGTTTTGGGATTTGTAAGAAAATTTTGAAATATTTAATAATTTTTATAATTAAGGGCATCAAAAATTTTTCTTTTTAAAAAACCCACTGATTTTATTATTATTTTCTAATAGTGATATCAGTAACTTTCCCAACTAAAGTATGTCTTATTTATCTTTAGATAAATATACATGCAAAACATTAAAAATTCCATCATCTCAGCCATGTTCACAGATAGGAAGATTCAATACTGTCACAACATCAGTTTTTCCCAACTTGATCTATAGATTCAATGTAATCCCAATCAAAATCCCAACAAGTTATTTTGTGGATAATGACAAACTGATTCTAAAGTTTATATGGTGAAGCAAAAAATCCCAACTAGACAACACAATATTGAGGGAGAAGAACAAAGATGGAGGACCGATGCTACCTGACTTCGAGACTTACTATAAAGCTACAGTAATCAAGACAGGGTGGTAGTGACAAAAGATAAATCAATGTAACAGAACAGATAGCCCAGAAATAGCCCCACAGACATTTAGTCAACTGATATTTGACAAAGGACCAAAGGCAATACAATGGAGAGAAGATAGCTTTTCAAGAAATGGTGCTAAAACAACTGGACATCCATGTGCAAAAAAATGAATCTAGACACAGACCTTACATCCTTCACAGAAATTAACTCAAAATGGATTGTAGAATTAAATGCAAAGCGCAAAACTATAAAACTCCTGGAAGATAACATAGGAAAAAATCTCAATGGCCTTGGGCAAGGTGATAACTCGATCTATGAAGTAATAGTTGACAAGCTGGATTTCACTAAAATTAAAAACATCTGCTTTGTGAAAAACAATGTTAAGAGAATGAGAAGTCAAGCCAAAGACTGGGAGAAAATATTGGCAAAAGCCATATTAGGTAAAGGATTGTTACCCAAAATATACAAAGAACTCAACAGGAAGAAAACAAACAACCTGATTAAAAAGTGGGCAGGGCCTCCCTGGTGGCGCAGTGGTTGGGAGTCCGCCTGCCGATGCAGGGGATACGGGTTCGTGCCCCGGTCTGGGAGGATCCCATATGCCGCGGAGCGGCTGGGCCCGTGAGCCATGGCCGCTGGGCCTGCGCGTCCGGAGCCTGTGCTCCGCAACGGGAGAGGCCACAACAGTGAGAGGCCCGCATACCGCAAAAAGAAAAAAAAGAAAAAAAAGAAAAAAAAAAAAAAAAAAAAAAAAGTGGGCAGAAGTGTCCATCGACAGACGAACGGATGAAGAAGGTGTGGCACATATATACAATGGAATATTACTCAGCCATAAAAAGAAATGAAATTGAGTTATTTGTAGTGAGGTTGATGGACCTAGAGTCTGTCATACAGAGTGAAGTAAATCAGAAAGAGAAAAACAAATACTGTATGCTAACACATACATGGAATGAAAAAAAAAGTTCTGAAGAACCTAGGGGCAGGACAGGAATAAAGACATAGACATAGAGAATGGACTTGAGGACATGGGGAGGGGCAAGGGTAAGCTGGGACGGAGTGAAAGAGTGGCATGGACATGTATACACTAGCAAATGTAAAACATATAGCTAGTGGGAAGCAGCCGCATAGCACAGGGAGATCAGCTCGGTGCTTTGTGACCACCTAGAGGCGTGGGATAGGGAGGGTGGGAGGGAGATGCAAGAGGGAGGGGATATGGGGATATAGGTATATGTATAGCTGATTCACTTTGTTATAAAGCAGAAACTAACACACCATTGTAAAGCAATTATACTCCAATAAAGATGTTAAAAAAAAAAGTAGGCAGAAGACCTAAACAGACACTTCACCAAAGAAGATATATAGATAGCAAATAAGCATATGAAAAGATGCTCAACATCGTATGTCATTAGGGAAATGCATAATTAAAATAACAACGAGGTACCACTACACACCTATTAGAATGGTGCAAATCCAAAACACTGACAACACCAAATGCTGGTGAGGATGTAGAGCAACAGGAACTCTCATTGATGGTTGGTAGAAATACAAAATGTGACAGCCACTTTACAAGACAGTGTGGCAACTTCTCACAAAACTAAACATACTGTCACCATACGATCCAGCAATTATGTTCTTTGGTATTTATCCAAATGAATTGAAAACTTATGTTCACACAAAGACCTACACGTGGATGTTCATGGCAGCTTTATTAATAATTGCCAAAACTTGGAAGTAACTAAGAGGTCCCTCTGTAGGTGAATGGATAAACAAATTGTGGTACATGGTGACAACAGAATATAATTCAGTGCTAAGCAGGAATGAGCTATCAAGCCATGAAGACATGGAGGCATCTTAAGTGAATATCATTAAGTAACACAAGCCAATCTGAAAAGGCGACATACTCTAGGATTCCAACTGTATGACATTGTGGAAAAAGCAAACTGTGGAGACAGTGAAAAATCAGTGGTTTTCAGGGGTTAACAGGAAGGGAGAGAGGAAGAGGCAGAGCACAGAGGATCTTAATGGCAGTGAAACTACTTTGTATGATACTATTATGGTGGATACATGTCATCATACACTGTTTAAAACCCACAGAATATACAACACCAAGAGTGAACCCTAATGTAAGCAATGGACTTTGGGTGATAATGATGCATCAAAGTAGGCTCATCAGTTATAACAGTCATACCACTCTGGGGTGGGATGTTCATAGCAGGGGAGGCTGTGTGTCTGGAAGGAGACAACGGTATTTGGGACCTTTGTACTTTCCCCTCAGTTTTGCTGTGGACCTAAAACTGCTCTAAAAATAAAGTCTATTTTAAAAAATCATAATTTGGGGTATCACTGTCCTTGACTCCCTGATGTTCAGTGTCTAGAAAATCATTGTTTCAATCATATATATTTATGATGGGAGGGTAAATCTGGCCCCTGTTATTTCCTGTTAGCTGGAAGTGGAAGTATCTCTTTTCCAGCATCTGTGTTGGTCTCACTTCTAAAATTAGATCAGAAGAAACAAATTACACTTACTTTTGGTGTAAAAATTACACCTTTGTATGTTTAAGCCAGGGAGTATAAATGTAAATTGGTTTAAGAGCTGCTAATTTTAGAGAAACTTTTAGAAACAGTTCACTAATAGACATAACTAGGTTTTATGCCTAGTTTCATAAAAGGCAGTCTTAATATCCCTCCACCCCGGGGTGACTTCTTACTATTCTGGAGATGCAGGGGGTGCCTTAGAACCCCAGAATTCCTTTCACATCCTACTTTATTCGAGTTTGCACTCTCTTTCAGTTCAGACAATCTGCTCTGGACTATGTCCTGGTTTTGGCTAATATATACCAGAGAGAGAATGGATATTATTGGGTAAATATACTGTGTCTGCATTTTAATGGGCCTTCTGTGAGTGATGTTTTATGCACAGCAATGAATCCAATGATAGAAATTCTAGATATTCTGGCAGGCTAGAATTTGGAAGTGGTATTTTTAGTTAGGTCAGAGTTTTGATGTTCCTGGATCACACACATTCAGCTGGCTTGTAATATCCCTTCTTTAGGGTCAAACCCATCAACAGATAAATGTTTCTGGCTTTTTCTTTATTAATAAAAATTAACTGGCTTCCACTTCTACATTTCTCTGCATTTCCTTTAAAAATAGCAACATCAAAGTAAAATGATTATGTAATTCTTTCCCTTCCTATTAGTCAAAGAGATATGACAGCAGTTAATTGTGGAACTTAAAGAGTCCAGGAGCATTTCTGGTTTGTAAGTGTCCCTGCTTTTTGGCCTTGAACTTTGAAACTACTTGTCTGAAACCTATGAGGTTTTTCATTTATTTGAACCTGGTCTAACTTTACAAATATGAAAATGACATTCAAGGAACCTCTGAAAACTAGTGGATAGGGGAGATGACTGAAAATCAAATCAATAGTGTAAAGTGAAATGGAGAATCAGCAATTAATAATCTGCTGAAAGTTCATGATGGCATATGTTAGCTAGCTAATTTGACAATATACTGCCTGAATTTCCTGAATAAATATAATTTTCCACTTTTTTTTTTTTTTTTTTTTTTTTTTTTCGGTATGCGGGCCTCTCACTGTTGTGGCTTCTCCCGTTGCGGAGCACAGGCTCCAGACGCGCAGGCTCAGCGGCCATGGCTCACGGGCCCAGCTCCGCGGCATGTGGGATCCTCCCAGACCGGGGCACGAACCCGTATCCCCTGCATCGGCAGGCGGACTCTCAACCACTGCGCCACCAGGGAAGCCCAATTTTCCACTTTTGTGATGATCAAGTCATGGAAAAAAGAGGAGTTGGTAAGTAATGAACAACAGTTCTTGTCTGTATCTATCAGGTGTAGGATATGTGGACAATATCGTGGCTTTATCTTTGGTGTTGGGAATAGAAACATAAAACAACAGAAGTAGAGATAGAGTCCTTGTCCTCAAATAATTTTCAGCCTGCTTGAGTCAATGCCAAAGAAAACTATTTAACCCAGCAGAAAATGAAAACATGGAAGGTGCATAACCACATAAATATTTTTACTGGCTCCTACCCTCAGATCTTCCCATTCTTACCCATGGGAGAGAGCGATGGAGCTTTTAATGTTAACTTACGAACAAAACCATGGAGTACAGTGCTTTCAGATCCCAGGTCTGTAGCTTACATTGCATCATTTGAACGGAAATTCACTGTAATAACAGACCAGGCTTGTGATGAGCCAGCAACGACATGGACTAACAAATCTGGTTAGAGAGTCCTCTATTTACACAAGTGGCTCTGCTTCATGACATCATACTCAGTGTTGTTATGTTTTACTCATTTCGAACCAAGGGATATCTGTCCTATCTTAAAGAAACCAGACTACTGGAGGAGAAAAATCTTTCTGTTTCATTTAGGGAAAGTGTACATTTAACTGTATCAACTATATAAGCAACATGAAGAGTACACTGTATTTCTGTTCTATGAATATTAGATACTGAGAGTATCCTGATTATTTCTATGGGCAAGAAATTGTCAATATCTAAAAGTAATTATAGGTAGTTGCTGCAGTTGCATAATTTTCTATTCTAATGTATTATTTGCTGCTGGAAAGCAAATTCATGTGTTGTACCCAACCTAAAGATGTGTTGCAGGGTTATTTCATACATGGCAGATTTTCAAAGTCCTGCAATGATGACATTGATATAGTGCTGCTACTCTGTTATAACCTTTGTATATTCTTTAAGTGTAACAAATACTTCATTCATTGCTTGCCCTAAACTTTGCATTTGGTGACATTCTTGCTGCTGTGTTAATATCAGGTCTATTAAGCTGGACCTCATGGTCCATTACCCTTTCTTTAGATTTGACCCCATGAAGTTTAGGGGTCTTGAGCACAGTGTGAAAAAGCAAAGGGTTTCACTCTCACCCAAGGAGCTCATTAGGACTTTATAGAAACACAATAAATACTCACACAGTACTAACATTTGCACTGAGGGATGCTCACCAGACACACAGCCTGGTGTCAGAAGGTGTCCATTGTTCCCTTTATCCAGGCCTGCACACTAATTTAGCCTGCTAACTAAAGAGAGCACTCATTCGTAATCTGGCATTTTTTTCTTTGTAGGAAAGATTCACTTACTGGTATCCTAGCTTTGTGGGATTTTTTGGGAATCTTTCTCTGTCTTGATCCATTTCTTAATGCTTCCACTTACATTTTGGATTGCAAAATGGACCCCACAGTTCATGAAAGAATTCCAATGTGAACTGCTGACAGCAATATGTGGACTGGAGGCCTTCATTCTCTCATAAACTATATTTTAATTCATTAGTACCATTTGCCTTATTAAACACAGTTTTATAATGCAGGAAAATATTATTAGATTGGTTTAGGGGAGACCTGCCATCCACGGTGCAGGTCTTTAGCTTTAATTTTACAGTCTAGTTGCATTAACTCTCTGATATGCCTTCTAATATTTTTAATTTTACAGTGAAGAGTTATGTCATTACAGATGTCAACATTTGAGTATATCATATTATTATGCCAAGCCACTACCATAAGCAGGTCTCCCTCTTTAAAATATATTTCACTCTGAAACTGTCATGAAATGTCTTCCACAGGGTTGTAGGCAGAATGAAATGGGATTTCTATCCAGAAGTAGAAGCGGCTTGTTACTGCGAAGTCCATTCTCTAGGGATGGCTTTTATGAGGTATGGTTGGAGACTCCAAATCCACTATTCAAATTAATCAGATTTTCTTAGGCAGAATGCCTTTGGAACCCCCTACAAAGACTCTTTTCCTCCCCCCGCTACATTGCAAATTACTTAATGAAAACACTGGATTATAGGAAACAAAAGGGTTTTTTCCACTGATGTCAATCAAGCATTGATGGTTTTGTTTTTGTTTCTAAAACAAGGAAAAGAAGGGACAATTTTGTTTTACAAAGTCTGGATGAATCACCTCACTGCATAACTTCCCAAGAAAATTTCACTAGAGACTTGGAAAAAATATTGGCAACTCAACAATTTCCAATTTAAGACCATGTGCTAAGACTCAAATATAAACCAAACGAATCATCTTCTTTTACCAACCAGCTACTCTTTAAAGAGGAAATTGACTCAGAAGATGGGGTATGCTTTGCTTTGGCATATGCCTAGAACATTCACTAATCCTTTACTATGTGTTAGAAACTCAGCTATTCATATTATAGGTACAAAAATGAATAAGACTACTCTAGGTTTCAACAGCCTGGTGGGATAGACTCAACTAACCATCACACAACACAGCAACATGCACCAATGATGGAGGCTTGGCTGGGGAGGGGAGAGGTAAGGACAGAAGGAGAAGGGGAGAACTAAGTTTTGAAACAGGCAGTTCATGGGGGGAAAGGCATTATAAGCATATTGCACAGCATGAGGAAAAACACACAGGTATGAAAGTTCATGGTGTATTTAGGGAGTAGCTTATACTCAATGCCTGAAGCAAAAAGCTGGGAATTGGGGAAGTGATGAGAAATGTCCTTGGAAAAGTAATTTGGGGCTAGAGTATGAAAGGCTATTTCTGCTGATGACATTGAAGGATTTTAAGGATCCATTGATGGAGATGAGGGAAACCACTCATATGGTCAGATCCATGCTTTAGGAAGATAATTGATGGCAAGGAGGAAAATGATTTGGAGAAGAGAGTAATTCATTCATGGCTACATGTTATTGCAAGAATCCAGTAGGCAATCCCTGATGGTCTAACCTAGGAAGGTGGAAAAGGATAAGAAATCACATATTTAAGAGACATTTATGAAGTAGAATTAACGTAACTTAATGATCAACCTCATATGGAAATGAGCAGTGAGAAATAAGAAAAAGAGATAAGCCTAAAATCTCTAGGCTGGATGATTTCCAAGTAATTTCCAAGAGCAGGTTTTATGGAGAATATAAGTTTGGTTTTGAAGAAGCTGAGTTTGAAACACTAAGTGAAGAAGGACTTTAGGTTATTGGAAACATGAAACTCGACTCAGGAAAAATGTCAGGTAGTGTTTGGGACCCATCTTCATAGGTGTGAAAGTGGAAGTCATAGGAGCAGATGAAGTAATTCAGGAGAGAGGTGAAAAGGAAGTAGATTTCCTATTGCATATCATCGAAATGACAGAGCTTTCTGAGGTGCTGTGTTGAGAAACAATTTAAGGTCACCTTCAGATATGGTGGGAAAGAGTGCCATGAACGAGGACTAGGATCGTCATTGGTTCCAGAGATGGCAGTGATGGCACCTGTGCCAGATGTTAGCCATCCCCAGTGACTGAAGGAGGAGATTCAAGAACAACATCCCGAAGGACACCAGTCCTTCAGGGATGGTGGGAAACTTGTGCTGGCAAAAGAGAAAAAGCACTGTCAAGAGTTAGGAGAAAAATGACCCAGAACATAGTACTGTACTTAGTTCAGTGTCTCAGACATCATACTCAATAAATACTTGTTGAAGGAACGGATGGATTAATAAAGTGAAGTGTTGACAACTCTTTTGCAATTGGAGCAACATAAAAAATCAGCAGCATGGTCCATAACAATAATAGCAACATAGCCAGGTACCATTGGTTAAAGAAATTAATGCTTTGGTTAATTTCTTCATAAGAGCATGCTATTTTTCCACTTTTCACATAAAGATGGAAATTATTCTAGTGCATGACCATTTGGAATATTTGGAATAATTATCATCAAAATAGTAACAGCGAAAAGCTTGTATGATTTGATGTAGAAAATTAAATTGAGAAATTAAGTGTAGAAAATAATGGTTAAGGAAAAAATGGAAATGAAGGAAGGGTACTCTTTAGGAGGTATCCAGGGAACAGTGAGTTAAATCTTCTCTTTTATACCCTAAAAGACAAATTCTTTTAAGAATAAAAGGAAGATGCTCCACCTACCTAGATAATACAGAGATTCAACCAAATACCTGTAGCTTGCAGTGGGTAGGTAAATATCACTACTCTGCTCTTCAGGTTTTTTTGTGTGTGTGTTGTACACGGGCCTCTCACTGTTGTGGCCTCTCCCGTTGTGGAGCACAGGCTCCGGATGCGCAGGCTCAGCGGCCATGGCTCACGGGGCCAGCCGCTCCGCGGCATGTGGGATCTTCCTGGACCGGGGCATGAACCCGTGCCCCCTGTATCGGCAGGCGGACTCTCAACCACTGCACCACCAGGGAAGCCCCAGGTATTTTTTATTTGAAGAGACTTTGCCCTTGAAATTAGAGCCTAAAAATAATTAACCATTCATCCATTCATACTTTTTCCAAAGTATCAAACCTGTGTATGACACTGGTCAACCTGTTATGGGTGTGTGGCGGGGTAAACAAAAGGATGGCGGGGTTTAGAAACAAGTGGACTGTAGTTGCTACCATGAGGAGACAACCTTTTGGGACTGTATGACGTCTGCTGGATGGTGGTATATGTACGGAAGCAAGTGCCAACACAAAAACACAAATAACTAGAATATTCAGCAATTGTAATCCATAGGGCGAGGTAAAGTCCAAGGAAGGAAGAAATCACATCAATTTTATTGCAGGAAGGAAGACGATCTGAAAAGCTTCTTTGGAGAAGGTAGGATTTGCAGTGAGTCTTAAAGGAAAAACACATTTTAGTCCATGGGCGGTAGAAGATAAGGCAAGGCAGGTCATTTGAGTGAGGGCAAAGGAAGAGAAGTCTGGCAAGTTCTGGAAGAGGGAATGAACCCACTGAGCCAGAGAAGACACTTGAGGAATTCTGAATCTCTGACTCCTCTTTACCTCCCCATCTTACTCAGATCACCCCTCTGTGTCTCCTTTGGCTTTGGGTCAGGCATTGGCTGCCTCGGTTCCTGTCAAAGGAGAGAAAAATGGGAAGGTGCCCCCATGTCTGTTTCCATCTCTCACGTTTCATGATGCTTTGCTGATGCCGGCACAAGGTTTTGTAAGCCAGCTTCCCCCAGCTGTTGGAAGGAAGAATTTACTGATGTAAGTCTGAAAACCTCAAAGGACCTAAAACAAAAGACCACTCACTAAAAATGGGAAGACAGGAATTAGTTATCTTACATGTGCTGTGAGGAGGTGCTGGAGGAGAGACTCCAATATTTCTGAACTTATGTGGCTTTAATGGTTGGAAAATGTGATTTGTCTTTGGATAAAGGTCTCAGTTTCTTTTTCCTGGGAAGCACATTTTTTTTTGTTTTCTTCTTTTTTTGGTAAGCTTTTTAATCAGGCAGATGTGATGTACTCTACTTATTGTTCTAGGAGCAGCCCTGAATTGGTAATCTAAACTCAGCTATTTCTGACTGAGAGGCAGTGCAGCCTTGCTTAGATTAAATGCTGGACTTTTGACTTTCGTTTCCCAGAATTTGGTATAAGCTTCCTGATGACAAAATCTTTATTTTATGCTTCTTTATATCTGCCACATTTTATTTTACTTTGCTTAATACATGATTCTGTGTTGTTTGAATATGGCCTGACCCTCTACTTTACTCAGTTACCTAAACATATAACACTGACATAGAGGAAGCTCTGAGACAGATTTTCATTATCGCTTAATGGTTTTTATAGTTTAGATAAAACTTATTTTTTTAAAGTATAAAATTAATGCATACATTACAATTGCCAGAAGGTGGAAACAACCCATCTGTCCATTAACAGATTAATGGATAAACAAAATGTGGTATGCACATATAATGGAATATTATGCAGCCATAAAAAGAATGACAGGCACTTCCCTGGTAGTCCAGTGGTAAAGAATCCGCCTTACAATGCAGGGGACGCAGGTTCCATCTCTGGTCAGGGAACTAAGATCCCACATGCCACGGGGCAACTAAGCCTGCACACCACAACTACTGAGAGCCTGCCTGCTGCAAACTACAGAGCCCCCGCACTCTGGAACCCACACGCCACAACTACAGAGCCCACGTGCCCTGGGGCCTGCATGCCACAACTAGAGAAGAGAAAATCCGCCGCCACAACTAGAGAGAAGCCCACGCACTGCAATAAAAGATCCCGAATGCCTCAAAGAAGATCCCGTGTGCTGCAACTAAGACCTGACACAGCCAAAAATAAATAAAATAAATAAATAAATCTTTTTTAAAAAAGGGGAATGACATATTGATACATGCTCCGACATGGATAAACCTTGAAAACATCATGCTAACTAAAAGACATCAGACAAAGGCCACATCTTGTGTGATTCCATTTATATGAAATGTCCAGAACTGGCAAGTCCATAGGGACAGAAGGCAGATTAGTGGTTTTCAGACACTATGGAGAGTGGGGTGTGGGGAGTGAATGCTTAATATGTACAGAATTTTCCCTTTGAGGCAATGAGGAAGTTCTGGAACTGGGTAGCAGTGATGGTTGTGAAACATTGTGAATGAACTTGCTACCACTGAATTGTACACTTTAAAATGGTTAAAAAGTTACTTTTATGTTATGTCTATTTTCCCACAAAAAATAACTTAAAAAAATTAATTCATGCTCTTTATAGGAAATTTATCCCCAGCTAAATTAAATTCCTTGAGAGTTAAAGTTGCCAGATGAAATACTATATTTATACTAAAAAATTATTCTTTGTTTAGCTGAAGTTCAATTTTAATTGGATGTCTTGTATTTTTTATTTGTTAAATTTGGCAACCCTGCTGAGAGTGGAAAATTTGTTTTTGTCATTGCTTTATCCCAAGCACTTAGGACAGTATGTGGAACATGGTCCTTAATAAATATTTGTTACATGAATATAAATTTGAAAAGACATATAAATATAGAAACTAAATGATAGAAAGAAATTAAAATCATTCATAGATCCACTGACCAAGAAAAATAACTCATAGAGTTTTTGTCCATTTCTACCTAGAGCCTTTGGTTGTTGTCGTTACTTAGGACAACTGCATATCCTACTGTTTCATTGATGAGTTTAACATAAGCATCCAGCATACCCCAAACTCCCCTAATAAACAAAAATTTTAAAGCTGAACAATGATGTATCATGCAGATGTATCATAATTGGCTTATCTACTTTCATATTGTCTAATAATCTGCTGTTTTAAAATTTTCCAATGCTTTATATAATATATCAGTAAACATGCTGGTCTCTATATCTTCATTTTTGATTACCCTAAGATAAATGAATAGAAAAGGAGTTACTAGGTCAAAGGAAATAGATATCTTATGGCTTTTGCTCTGTTTTGAAAAACTGGTTTCCAAAGGGTAAGGTTAATATGTACTTCTACCTGTGATGAATTCAAGTGCTCATTTCACCACTTTGGCCAGTACCTTTATGACAGTTTAAAATCTTTGCTAATCTAGTAAATAAAATTTTGTTTAAATACTTAAAAAAATAAGTATTTAACAAATACTTATTTAACAAATAAGATGACTTTTTAGAAAATAAAAATTCAACATTTCCCCACATATTTGCCAATCTATCATTTATTCTTTTGTGACTAGCCTTTGATGATTTATTTAGTGGAAGGTCTTACTATTCTCATTAATTTATATGCATTTATTATAGATCAGAGATATGAATCCTTTACCTGCCATTATTTTAATAAATATTATTTTCAGTTTATTGTTAAATTTTGGTTGTTCTTTTTTGTGAGAGAGGTTTTACTCAAGAATAAGATTGCTCGTTTATTATATGTTACTATATCTTATGATTTCTTTTGGTCCGAAACATTCTGGCAGGGTCAACATCACCTCAGGGTCTCAGTATTTGCAGAGAAGACAAAAGGAATGAATGCAGAGAAAAAGCAAGAGAATTTGATCATTGGAGAGCAGCATTATCCAACTGGCTTCCCTTCTTCCCTGCTAGGGTTTTGCGTGTTTCAGTCAATCGTAGACTGAAGCCCTGTTCTAACTGCTTCAGTGTGTGTAGCCTTACTGTCAAGCCCAGCTGGGCCAGCACGTCTTTTCCAAATTTTTCATTTTGTAGAAAATTCGCTTTGCTTGTTTGATTCTGCTCACTTTTATACTCATTCTGTGTTTTTTGGCACTACAGGTAATTTTTCGTGGCACTTACACAATGGAAAGTTGAGCCTTGGAGAATTCATTTTAAGATATGATTATCAAGCACACCTCATAGCTAAGTTCAGGACTGCCCTTTAGGACACCCAAACTGATGCACTAAGAACAACTCAGCTCAGACTAACTGACGGTCCTGTGACAGCAGACCAGTGCACAAGGTGATCACCGGTGTATGGGAAGGAAATATAACTTCCACTTACATTTAGTATTGATCGCATTTTAAAGGTTTCATTATTTATTATTATATAATATTATGTATATAATATTTTAGTAAATAAATAAACTTCAATTGGAAGAATGGACTAATTGTTTTAATGATAAGGGAGAACAAAAATGCCTTGGAAATGACTGTAAGAGGTGACTGGGAAGTATGACCGTTGCGTTAAAGGGGAATCAAAGAAAAGAGTAAAAATGAAGGTAGCACTGAGTAGGGCTTCATTCCTATCTGTTAGTCCTCACAAAGCTGAATGACATTCAAAGGTTACTTTCTGTCAGATTATTTTTCCTTTCTTTTGAGAGTATATGAATGAAATCTGGTTGCACTGAGGAAACTTACTCAGGCAGGAGGTCTGAACTCTGCCAATGGTGAATCATTAATAATTTTAGAGCAAAAAACCTTTATGAGCCCAAACAGAATGATGTTATTTTAAACCAATTCAACTAAGTTTTATTTCTAAGAGATGTCCTGCTTAGCAATTAAAGAAGACAAATAAATGAACAGTTAGGCTTATGGGATAGGAGTTTCTGATATTTACTAAGTACGTGGCATTTTGTGAATTACAATTTTTTATCACTCTGAATTTCTTTTATCACAAGTCTGACATCAGCATATAACCAGATATCCAACATTTCTGCCATTCCTTCTTCCAAGTTTGTCACAGGAAACTAGGGAAAATGGTAGCTGTGTCTGCCTTGAGTCTGTCCCTTTTGTAGTGTCTGTCCAGCTTACAATGACTGCTTTACTTCCCTCCCATTCCACTGAGGCTGGGCCCCTGGTAGCCATGTTGAGAACTATGACCCTATCCTTCAAGAAAAGCTTTTATTTTCTTTATGGTGCTGACCACAACATGGTGGGAAGCCATATTCTTCCGTGAAGATTAAGAGGAATCTAATGACAAAAGAGAAAAATGAATGAAACAACACACAGAGAGAAGGAGAGCTGAGATTCTCGAATTCTTGAGATTCCTATTTTCAGTACCCATTAGCCCCGTCTTCCCTTGAATTCTGATAATTCCCTTGAATTCTCCTGAATTCCCTTGAATCATTACGTCTCTGTAATACATTCCTCTTTATTTTTGTTTTTAAAAGCTAGCTAGCTACGGGGGCTTCCCTGGTGGCGCAGTGGTTGAGAGTCTGCCTGCCGATGCAGGGGACACGGGTTCGTGCCCCAGTCCAGCCTGCGCGTCTGGAGCCTGTGCTCCGCAACGAGAGAGGCCACAACAGTGCGAGGCCCGCATACCGCAAAAAAAAAAAAAAAAAAAAAAAGCTAGCTACGATTGGTTTCAGATACCAGCAAGCAGAGTCCTGAGGAGTACACTACGTATATCTTGGCCTTCACAGCTTTAAAGTGTGGAAAAATATGCTGACAGGTAGAAGGCTGTTCACTCTTCCAACAGAAGTCACGCTGAAAATCCGAGTGTGGCCTTTGTTCCGCTTAATTCAGCAGTCACAATTTCCCTACAGGGTCCTTCACATATCTTTTAATAGTTTGTGTGATTGACTAGATTGCAGTTGCTAAAGCGGCCAAAGTCACTGGCTTTTATCCTGATGACAGTTACTTTTCAGTGTATTGCACGGCCAGAAACTTATTCTCTGCAATTAAACCATTTGTATTACTTTAAATGTGTCTGGGGTTCTGCAGGAGTGTTTTTCCAGTGAAGCCGTGGGCTCCTGGGAGCTTTCTTCTGCAGAAATAGAGAAACAGAGATTGGACAGTGGCCAGGCTTGAAGATCATAAGGGTTTCTTCTCTAATGTCCTATAGGATGGTGATGACAGCACACTTCTGAGGAGCAATAAGTTCCTTATGGGCAACTGGGAGCTCAACTTAGGTGTGATGTGGATAAATAGGAAATTACTTTGTATTCGGAATGGTGAGGTCTGAACATACTAGTTACACTTCGGCAAATAAGAAATTCTGCTTAACTCATCAGCAGACAGCTGCTCACATAATTTGATTTGAAGGATGCTGCAAGGTTTCTCTCTCCAAAAAATAACTTCCTCACAGAGGACATCGCCCACCCCTACAGGAAATTCCAACCCTCTTTGATCAGAGAATTTAAGGAGAGCCAGAAATTGTCCCCAGACGGTTAGTGTTAAACTGCAGATGTTATCTGGGAGCAAAGGAGAATCCTGAGGGTTTTATTGATCTCATTGTACAAGGCAAGCATTGGTTTATTATTAGACTAACGAACTGTTGCCTAGGAAACTAGAAAAGAGAAGAGGTGGGGTGAAAAGTGTGGGAGAGGGATAAGGTGAGAGGATGTTATCAAATAACTTGAGGTAAACATGGCCCCTCAGGGTCGAGCATGAAAGGTTGGCACAAGCAGTACCCATACAATGACCCCATTGTGGTTGGGATGCTACAGAGACAATGAAAGAGACCGAGGGCAGCATGAAGAAATGTCCTGGGTGAGGATAAAAAAGCAGAATGTCTCAAATACCTCAAAGGTTTACCTTGGCTATCTTGTTGATCAGAACAACTAGCTATTTGAAGAATTTATATTAATACATGAAATTATTCTCCTGGGTTCCTCAAATAGCCACTATCATTGTGAGACTATAAGGATCAAATCATAAATGACTACCTTTGTTCTTCTGCTCTTTTTTCTCCCAAAACATTACCTTCCCCTTACATGAAGGGTATTCATGGTGGCTATATACATATTGCTACAGTAGAATTGGATACAAACAGATTTATGCCCACACTAATTCACTATTGCCCAGAAGTTAACCCTGACAGTGGTGAAACTGGCATGTCTTTGGATTGGGGATGCCAGATGTAGCAAATAAAAATATAGGACCTTCAGTTAAATGTGAATTGTAAAGTCAAATTCAAATTTAACTGAGTGTTCTCATTTTACCTGGCAACTCTACTTTGGAACTAATGGGGAGTGTCTTTTTCTCATAAACTTGTCATATTTATATAGAAAGCAACTAAAACTGGTAATTAAAGATCCAATTCAATTCACGAAACAATTACTGAGCAGGCACTTCCTTTTTATGAAGTATTTATTGTGCAAGGTAGGCTTTGGGGAAATCAAACATGAGTAAAATATGATGACCGTTTCTCATATGCTTATAGTCTAAGGGGGAAAGCAGGGGTGTGAATAACCATCAATATTACAAGGCAGAAGGAAATGTGCCAAACAGAGTGTATTAAGACTTCAGAGGAAGGTATGATTAACTGTGATAGAAAGAATCTGTATAGGATTTTGTGAACAGAGAAGGGAGGAAGGGTATTCCAGGCTCAGGGAAGAGTAAATATGAGCAAACACTTGAAGGAATGAATAGTCATAGTGCATGTTTGAGAAGTGGCGAACACACCAGTGTCTATAGCGCAGAATGTACAGAGAAATGAGAAGGAGTTGATGCTGAAAAATGTAGGGTAGGGCTGAATGAAGAAGGCTCTCAAACTTATGCTAACAGTTAAGATTTTTCTTTCATGGCAAAAGTGTGGAGGTGTAGGAGGCCTAAGTATTTACTCTAAATTGAGAAGAGCATAATCCATCCTGTGTTTCCGGATGAGAAATCTATAGCAATGTAATGATGGTTTGGTGAGGCAAGAGCTTAGAGGCAGGGAGTTAGCTTAGCAGGATGATTGCAATTATCGTCGAATGAGGAATTATGATTTTAGTAAAAAGTACCCAGTCTCTCTTTAATGTACTGAAAAGCCTACTTTCTGGTTTTGAAGTGGGGTAAGAGCCCCTTCAATGCCCCTTCTGTTGTTGATCCTGGCCTCTGAGGTCACACTTGGCCCAGACCAGCATTTCTCTCCCTGTAGCTGGCAGCTCTGTGGATCACAGGCTACAATGTTCCCCTACACATCTAAGTGGTCCACAGACCAGTTCCTGGGATCACAAATATTCCTGGACCTCTCTGGACTCACTGCTCTGTTCCCAAGTAAAGGGAAGTGCTTGTGATAGTTACAGGGAATGGGAGAGGCATGGATAGATTACTTTCCAAGAATATCTTCCCTCCATAAATTTGTGACTTCAGGTTCTTTATAGAAGCATTAATTTTATTTTACAATTAAGCATGTATCCTCAGAGCAACGGTAATGCTACCTTAATTTGAGTTTTTGTACTAACCACCTTTATATCTGTAACAAGAGATAAAACAAATCAATACCCATAATTATAGCTAAAACTCATTAACAATTACTGGACACAAGATTTTTTAGCACTGTATTAAGATGCCATTAAAAGATGCCATTTTCACTTATTAATTTGGTAAAGATTAAGAAGAAATAACACTAAATGGTTTTGATATAGTCTTATGTACTACTGGTAGGATGAAAATTGGTAAGACTTTTCTGGAAGGCCATTTTTCAGTAAGTGAAATTTTTGTGCTCCACAATTTCTAAATTGTATGTGAGGGAATTTGTGCCAAAGAAATAATTAGAAATGTATACAAAGATTATTGTATAAGGATGTTCATTACAATGTTAGTACTGGAAAATGAAAAAGACCGGATTGCTTAACAATATGAGATTTGAGAATTGTTTTTTTAATTGTGCTACAAGGATATTGGAGACTGGAAGGTGATGACTTTTTTGTTCTTTCTTTATATTTCTTTGGAAAAGGTATTAAAATGTTTAAAAATGCTCTTCATGTTAACTAAGACACTACAGATCATAATACAAATATTATTAAATTTGTATTATAATTTAAAGAAATTATTTAAATTTCCTGAACTTATTATTCTTTATTCTCTACTATATCCATACAGTGGAAGAATAAATATGGCTTAAAAGTTTAGCAGTTAATTTTTTTGTCTCTTCAATTAGCAATGAATATTCTTCAAATCATAAATTTTAGGAATTATTATTATGTAATAAGTATTTGTACTTATGTAATTCAGCCCATCAGATAAGTCTTGTCATATTATTAATGATTTTTTCTCTTTGAGTCTTTTTCCATATGCTCGATTCAGGCTGTAGTGAGACAGTTAAAAAATTTTTTTTTTCTCTAAAATTTGTCTTATTTTTGAATGAGAAAATAGAAGAGATTTGAGCACCTAGCCAACTCATCAAATTCTTTTTTCCTTGGTTAAAAGAAATACCAAAAAAATTATCTTGAGTTCTATTGCTGATTTAATTTGCTCCTGTTGAGTCTTTAGTTTTTATTTCTCCCTCAACACAAAAACTTGGTTTCACTTAGTCTTTTCGAGTCTAGTGGGCTCTCTGTCTAAATTTTTCTATCTACCTGACAGTCAAAAGAACTCCTGGTTTCTATAAGGATTAAGTCAGGAAGCAGTTTTTAACTACAACAAATTGAAATGTTTGCACAAGGAAGTGTTGCTTTTATAAGTGATGGGAAACTTCAAATTTGATTACAAGCAACCTTTGGCTTCCTATCTGTTCAACAATAGGCCATGTTGTTAAGGGCAATTTCCATGCACAGCATGTGGGTCCCATTTTTTCATCCTTAGACATGGTTGTTTACTGTTCAGCGCTGTTTATGCATTTTAATCAGGCTTTTTCAGTCTCCCTTAATAAATCACTACAAAGCGAATGTACCAAAACAAGAACTATTATGCAGTATTGGTTGCCCTTACACATTATTTGTTGCCCTGGAGTTTCGCTCAGTACCCAAATTTAAAAAATAATGATGACAAGAACAAAATCCATAGCCAAGAGAATTATATTTAGAATTGCAACATTTCTGGCTAAATACCCTCTTTGAGCTCCATTCTTTAACAGTAGGAGCCTGACTTTAAAATTCAGTTCAAGCAAGAATGACTTAACAATTGGAACCTGCCATCAGTTCTGGGGACTGAAAGTCTTTTTGATGGGATGAAGCTGACAGCCTAGTTCCTGCCTGGCAGGCTTTCACATGAAATGAGCCTGTATTAGTATAGATAAATGTTTAGACATTCAGGTGTCTTGCTGTCTGAGAAGAGTATTACCGGTTAAGGCAATGGTAAGCAGAAGAAAAAGGAGTTTTCAGGCATTTATGCCTGAGTGAGAAAAGACAATGACGTGTTAGCATCATCTGGCAAGCAGGCAAAAGGAACAGTTTGACCTATCTCTCTTCCCTCCTTAAAGCTAAACTTTCATTTGCTTCTAAACAAACTAAGACAGAAGTACAAATTTTCCTCCAAGAATTTTTTGTTGTTGTTGAGTTAAATGGTTTTTCTTAACTTTGGTTTCCAGCATCAAAGACAGATTATAATAAGCTATAATATTTTAAAGCCCAGGCCAGAGGTAAGATGCCTTGAAGGAAAAAGAAGGCAAGGGGCATTGTACAATGTAGATTTGTATTTTAAAACATGACAGCACTTAGAATTTAGATCCAATGATCAACACTGATGTATTTTAGAATAGTCACTGGAAAATTAACAGAATAAATATGTATTAAAATTGGATGCTCAGGAGGAGAGCTTACCAAAAATAGGAATTCCCAGAAAATACTTTAAGTGAATAGATGGTCCCCAAACCAAGTAGTTATTTGGAAATATTGATGCTAACCTACTTTGAAAAATAACTTGTATTTTCCTTTGACATCACTGGGTAAAATCTGCTGGAGTCCCATGTAATTCAGCAGAGGCAGATGCTGTGCATAATTCCTCACAAACCCAGCCAGCCAAGGTGCTGTTTTGGACATGGCCTGGAGAAAATACTTCATGAGTGAGAAATCAAATTGTCGTGTTTTAATTAAGAGGTAGAATAAAGTGTTTAAGGACCTTTTCTGAAAGTATTAATCATGAAAGTGACAGACACACTTTTAGGGGTGTTCTGATTTAAATTCCTGCACATCCAATGGTATGGTACAAAAATATTCCACCTTGACATTTAATTTACAAGTTTTCTAAATGATATCAAAATGCCCAGAACTTCACTCTTTACCTCTTTCTTTTTGCCTATAAATTTTTAGTCTTTTTTTTCAAATAATTTTTTTCTCTAACCCAAGTCCTCAATAGTTGATTCCTTTCCTCATGATGCCCCCACCCAGCTCTTGGTTGCACTAGGGATTAAAGTAACCTGGAAAATATTATCTTTTCACAACAAGTTAATTTAGTCTCTCAGGAAATTCATCACAATTCTCTTTCTTAGTCCATTTTGAGGCACAGACTGTTAACTCCTAATGTTGATTCACCCCTTTCTCTTCAGTGAATGAACACACTTATGCATAGGTAAAGAACTACATTTCCCAGTCTTCTGTGTCTAGGTGTGATGATGTGACTATGTTCCAGCCAATAAAAGGTAAATAGAAGTATCGTGTGGATCCTCCAAGAAGTCCTTCTAAGAGAAAGGAGTTCTCTTCCTCTAGCCCCTGTGCTCACCCCTAAATCCAACTGCCTGGAATATACATGTGATGTTGGAGCTCTAGCAGCCATATGGACCTTGAGGATTAGAATCACATCCTAAGATGGCAGAATGGTAAACTGGAAGGATCCTGAGCCTTGGATAAATTTATGGAGCTATGCTTCCAGTCCTGAGCAGTATTAGGTTTCTCTGTTACACACAACTGAAATAATCCTAATGGATACACCTGACTGAAGTACAGGAAAATTTTTTTTTAAATGGAGATTTTGATATGATTAGCAGAAACTTACTAAACTATTTTAAAAAAAAGGTCACAAAGGAAAAGAGACAGCTTAACCCAGATGGAATTTTTATGCTCAGCAATTTTCCTTTTGGGTATGTGTTTTTGATCATTAAGTATCATTTGAACCTGTGAGTGTTTATGATTTGGATAAATTCTCCGTCTGGTCTATGGTAAAATCATTGATTGGCAAACTATATAGAATTATTGGCATAAGACTTTGAATTGAATGCTGCCAGACATCTGGGGAGCATGTTGGGGACTTGGGTTTTTATCTGGTTTGGTCAGTACAAAGCATTTCTTTAAAGTTCTGTTTGCCTTAGTAGTTTGGTTTTGGACTGCTCACAGCTAAAAAGAAACACATTTCCTAAATATATTAATCAGGATAATATTATGCTTATTTTATTAGTAGTAGTATTGCTAGCATTTACTGAGTTCTTATTACATGTAAGTGCTTTGCTAAGCACTTTACCTATATAACTTTATTTAATTCTTTCATTTATAAGATAGAGATATAATTGTTTTCCTCATTTTATAACTGAGGAGATCAAAGCCCAGAAAGCATATCAGTGGCTTTAGGAAATGGAAGATAAGGCAATTTAGACTTATCTCAGACAACTAGAAAAGGTGGGGGGAACCCCAAAAACATTTGCTTGAACATACCAGATTGCTGATGAGGTAGTGAATAATTATAGCCCCCAATCCAGAAGAACACAGAAATAGAGAAATATGAGTTTAGTATCTGAGGAAAGAGTGTACAGGAAGAGGGGAACATTTCCCTGTTGGAACTTGAAAGTTTGCAAAAGATGGCTGAGAGGAGTGCTTTTGATTGGTTCACAGGGCTAGAGCAACAAAAGTTGGAGTCAAGGACCTGTTAAGGTTGAGGGTTTAGGTGAACACTTTGGCTTGGGACCCTGAAGGGATACACTTTACTAACAAAGTTGAACCATAAGCAATCTAGTCCTCACATCTATCTGTCCTAGAAAATCTCAATTCTTGAAGTTGATTAAAGGTAATTCTGGATTGCTAAAATCCTTAGGTGCCTGGCAAAAACAAATGGAAAGTCCTCTCTGGAGAAAGGTAACTTTATCCTAGGTCTCAAATCATTTCACAAACAAATTTTTATATACAATGTGTGGTACACAATGAAAGATAACATGACACATAAGGAGACTAGTTAGCATAAAGAGAATCAGCAGAAACAACATATAAAAAACCCAGAACCCCAGAAGCTTCAGATATTAAATTAGTAAGGCACTGGTTTTAAAATAACTTGGTTGCCAAGTTCAAGGAGATAAAAAATAAAATTAAAAAAATTCAGTTGAGAGCTAGAAACTACCAAAAAAAAAATGACATGGCACATTTGACACCTACAAAATATTCTTACCCAAATATAAATTTTATAAGCAAAAAATACAGCAATCAAAGTTAAGAAATTAATGGATTGATTAAAAAGTGTATTAGACACAAATGAAGAGAGAATTGGTGAAAAAAGAGTTCAGAAGAAAATATCCAAACTTCAGATGGAGAAATAAGGCAAAATATGAGGCAAAAGAGAAAGGAGAAAAGAAACATAAGGAAAGAATGTAAGAATTCTAATAGATTATTACATAAGAATATCTAATCTATATTTAGCTGCAGTATCAGAAAAGATAACAAAGAAAATGGATAGAAGCAATATTTGAAGAGATAATGGCTGACTTTTTCCAAAAATTGCTGAAAGACAACAAATCACAAGTTTAAGAAACTGTATAGGGACTTCCCTGGTGGTCCAGTAGTTAAGACTCTGTGCACCCAATGCAGGGGGCCTGGGTTCAATCCCTGGTCAGGGAACTAGATCTCACGTGCTGCAACTAAGAGCCTGCATGTGGCAACGAAGATCTCGCATGTTGCAACTAAGACCTGGAGCAGCCAAATAAATAAGTAAATAAAGAACTATTTTTTTTGTTTTAAAAGAAACTATATAACTGCATTCAGGATAAATAAAATGAGATCCACAACTGGATACATCATAGTAAATTTGAAAAAAATAAACAATTAAAAAGAAGAAAAACACCCAGGGAAAAAAGAGATTACCATTAAAGTAATAACAGTCTGAGAGTTGATCTCTCAATTGTAGCAGTGAAAGTCAGAAGGCAATTGTATGAAACCTCTGATATGCCAATCTAGAATTATGTACCCAATTAAAATATCCTTCCAGAGTAAAGACAAAATTTAAAAAATGGAGAAAACTCATTACCAGCAGATCCATAGTATATGAAACCTGAAACTTTCTTCAGGAAGAAGGAAATGATGGTAAATAGAAAGAGATTAAGGAAGGGAAAAAGAATAATAGAAACGGTGAAAATTTGGGTAAATGTAAATAAATACCAACTGTATAAAACAATAGTTATCATGACTTATGTAGTTTAAATACATATATAGAATTGATAGCATATAAATTGGGAACAGAGTTAATGGTGTTAAAGTATTCCAAGATCATTTCATTGTCTCAGAAGGGAGTAAAAGCATCAACTAAGATTAGACTTTGATAAGTTAAGTATGCATATTGAAATCTCTGAATAATCACTAAAGAATGATAAAAGATAGTACAACAAATTTCCAAGCTAACTGAGGAAAACTATGAAATAATAAAAAAACAATTGATCCAAAATAATGGAAGAAAGGAGAGAAGAAGGAACATATAAGAGATAAATTTTAAAAACTTAGTAAAATGGCATATTTTTATTCAAGTAAACCAATGTTTACATTAAATAGTAATGGATTAAATACCCCAATTAAAAGACAAAGATTGGGGCTTCCCTGGTGGCACAGTGGTTGAGAGTCCGCCTGCCGATGCAGGGGACACGGGTTCGTGTCCCGGTCCAGGAAGATCCCACATGCCGCGGAGCGGCTGAGCCCGTGAGCCATGGCTGCTGAGCCTGTGCGTCCTGAGCCTGTGCTCCACAATAGGAGAGGCCACAACAGTGAGAGGCCCACGTACCGCAAAAAAAAAAAAAAAAAAAAAAGACAAAGATTGTCAGACCAGATCAAAATATACAACCATGTATCTTTATAAGAGATTCATCTAAAGCACGTATGCCAGGTAAAAGGGTAGAAAAGGCTCATTTTTATAGGAAGATAAGACAACTGTAAAAGTGTATGAAATTAATAATGTGACCTCAAAATATACAAAGAAAAAAATTGACAAAACAACAAGGAAGAAAGGACAAAGCCACAATTACAATGAGTGTTATAAAAAAGCAAACCAAACATAAAACTAAACAAAGCAAGGATATGGAAGAATCGATCAACACAATTAACAATCTAGACATAATGGAAATAGATGTACCACTCTGCCCAACAACTGCAGAATGTACATTATTTTTAATTGTGTACAGAATATTTACAAAGATTGAACATATACTGGGCCATAAACAAAGTGTCAACCCATTTCAAATGATGTTTTCACACAAAAATACAAGCTAAAAAAATGATAAAAAGATAACTTGAAAATCTCAACATATTAGGCAACTAAAAATACACTTGTAAATAATCCATATGTCAAAGAAGAAATTACACTGGAAATTAGAAAATATTTTTAACTAATTGAGAATGAAAATAATACAAATTTAAAACGTGTAGTAAAAGCAGTGCTTAGAAAATACACAGCCTTAAAGGCAAATACTTGAAAAAAGTCTGAAATTAACGATCTAAGTATATATCTCAAGGAGTTAGAAAAAGAATAGCAAAATAAACTCAAAGAAAGCAAATAGCAGGAAATAATGAATATAAAAGCAGAAACTAATGAAATAGAAAGCAAAAAGACTAATTAAGAAAAAAATGTAGAAGACATGAATAATATGTTACAAATAAAAAGGGAACATTTTTACAAATCATGCACATATTAAAAAGATAGTAAAAGGATGTTAAAAATAATTTTATACCAGTATAGTAGTAAATAAGGTGAAATAGATACATTCTTGAAAAATATATTTGGTCCAATACTAACCCAAAAAGAAACAGAAAATCTGGATATTCTTACAGTTATTAAAAAAAATTAATTTGAAATTAAAATTTTTCCTACAAAGAAAGCTCCAAGCCCACATAGTATAACTGGCAATTTCTAAAATACATTTAAGAAAGAAATATTTCCACTCTTGCAAACTCTTCCAGCAAATTTGAAAAAGACTTATGAACTTGTTTTAACAAGCTAGCATATCTTCAATCCAAAAATCTGACAAGGACATTATGAGAAAGGAAAATTAAAGGTCAATCTTATTTATAAACATGGATGAACATAGCAAATCAAATTCAACAATAATATCCAAAGTAGATAATAGTTTAATTATATCATAAACAAGTTGGGTTTCCAAAAATTCTAGGTTAGATACAATCTGTAAATGAATTAGTATGATTTGTCACATTAACAAAGTAAAGGAGAAACATATGATCATTTCAAAAGATGCAGAAAATTTAACCTCCATTTATAATTTAAAAAATGCTTTTAGAAAACTAGGAATGGTTTACTGATAAAGGGTTTCTAAAAACCCCTATAGATATCATCAAACTTGATAATGGTGAAATGTTGAAAGCCTTCCCTTGAAATAAAAAACAAGACAAGGGTATCTGCTACCATTGTATCTATCTAGTATTGAACTGGAGAGTATACTAAGATATTCTTATATGCATGTAACAGAATGGCCTAATGCCCTACAAAATATGGATTAAATAATGAGAAAATTTTAAAATCTAACATAACAGGAACTCTGATAAAAAGCTCCTGGACTTGCCCAGTGGCTCAGTGATGCTGTCAAGGACCCAGGCTATTTCTCCTTTGTTCCCCTCAGGTTGGCTCTTTGGCGTATCCTTTCATAGTTCACAAGATGGCTGCCACAGCTTCAGGCATCAGAGACAGAACAATATTTGGCCAAAGAAGAACTGCATTGCATTGCCTCCTATTCTCCATTTAACAGGGAGGGAAACCTGTCCTAGGATATCTCTGGCAGGCTTTCTTTACATCCCATTGGATAGGATTGGATCTCAGGCCAGTACTTAACTTCAAGGGAAGCCACAAGAAGCATTGGTATTTTTGGCCTCTACAGGGGTGTGAAGGCTCTGTCAGCCAGAAAAAAGGCAGAGGAGAATAGGTAGAGAATGTATTTTGTATAATGAACAATAATGTCTGCCACAGACAGCTGAAGTAACTCACCGAAGGTCACATTTCTAGTAAGTGGTAGAGCTGGGATTTGAACTGTGGCAGCCCAACTCCAGAGAGGTGACACTATGAAAGCTTATACATTCTTAGCCTAGTATATGACTTTTAAAGCAATGTATTTTAACTATAATTTAATTCTCCACCCAGAACCCATAAAATTATCTGAATACATTGACTCTCAGTGCCACCCTCAAAGTCTTTGTAGTACTCTATTACAGTATTCACGGCAATTAATTGACAATCGTTGAAAAGCTTAAATAAGCTAAAATTCATCTGTTTTCCACAGAAAAATTTTAATTTCACAGAGAACTTTTTTGGAAATAATTATTTATAACATTTGGGAATTTAAAAATCAATCTATTATGTGTGTTTGAAAGAAAGTGAGAACAGCTCATCAACTTTGAAAAGCAGTAATATGCATACAAATCACATAAAAGGTTTATAATAAGATGATTAAATATCACTAAGCAGAAAAAGAAACACAAAATACAAGGACACTTTTAAAAATAAAATGGGTACATCTTAAAATAAATCTTTTCAGCAAAGTTAAAATAGAATATGCTTATGCAGGAAAAAAGTTTTAAAATTGTGAAATCATATTCTCATTTACAATACACATAAATTATATGAATACTATTAAATTGCGTTATAACAGAACATTTATACCTATTGATCACCTGTTGTAATAATAACAGATACAGTTAATTGATTTAAAATGTTCTTAAGTCATTTTAATTACATAAAAAATTAGTTTTTATAAGCATACGTGTGTGTGCATGTGTATATTTAAAATTGGTAAACAAAATAACTTTGTGAAATTAAGTTACTCTTGGCCCTAATCATTACTATGAGACCAGAGTCTTATAGCTTCCATACTCCATAGTTGTATTTTTATATTGAAACAAGACCACGTAAATGCTAAGTTTTTCCAATTTCCAGCCCAACTTGGGCAGTATTTTATTTTTGCATCTCATGTGGGTATTTCCATGGTTTACAAATCAAAAATGACTCTTCACTGCTCTATGCTGTCTAACCCCAAAAGGCACTGGCCAGACTTGTTTGGGATTGAGGAGAATGAGGTAGAGGCAGCAGGACTAGCTCTACCTGGGTCTTCCATAGGTTATTTACCACCATCATAGATATAGTGCTGAAGTCTGGAGGCCTCAGGGTGAATAAAGGGGAGAATTTAATTACGTTTCTATTGACCTTTGACAACAGTTCTGGGTACTATGGAGAATAGGAGCCACCCTATATTTGCAGTTCGGGAGCTCATAATCTATTGTGCGAGAAATATTATACATAAATGAATAGGTAAGTGGCAGATTACGTTAGACAATTATAGAGGTATGTGAAGGGATGAATCCTGACTTGGTAAGAATATGGGGAAATTTTCTAGAGGAAGCAGGAGAGAATAGTGATAAAGCCATATTGTGTAGAAGGATCAGGTTGGAGCAATAGGTATATCAGTGTGTGGAAGATTTTAAATTGAATAGGTAGAGGATTTCAGGGAAGTATGCTTGAGATCAGACTGGAAAAGTAGGAACCAAATTCCCTACCAAATCCCTTTTATGCCATACTTCCCCCACTGAAATCATCACAAGAAGTCTAAGCCCTTAAAATCTTCCTGCATTGCCTAGACCCTTGCTGTCACTGTACATCCAATAATCGAACCCAAATTCCACCCCTCCTTAACCCTCAAATCCTTCCACTATGCCCTTTGGAACTTTTCATTGTCATCAGCAAAGTCCCCTCCATCCTCAAATTCCTTCTCTGAAGGCTCCAGCCACCTTGCTCTAACCAAAATCTTGTACTTCCCTAAGAACAGAGCATCACACAAGCCTTCTCAAAGTGATGGCTGCTTCCACCTCCATCTTGAAAACCACTGGACCTGAAAGTGGGATAGTTGCCCTTTTACTCCTTTCTGTTGTTTCCTAACAATCGTACTTACCTCCTTGCCTAAAAAAATTCTCTTCTTTTGAAGAATTATATTGGTTTATCAACCTTCTTTTGAAGAACTATATTGGTTTATCAACCTTCACTCCACACTGCAGGCATCCACGGTCCTTCTGGTCACTTTTCCTTATTCACTGAAGATTTTAACACATCCCTTACTTCTTTTCAGATGACTGCACGTGACTCAATGAACTGTCATCATTCTTGGCCATTTCTGTTTCCACCTGACTGTTTCATCCCAAACCCTGAAATTTCAGTTCCTTCCTGACCTCCTTCCCCCCTGTGATCTTGTCTTTACTCCACCCTGGCAACCTACTTCCACAGAACTTCTCATTGCCAAACAACGAAAACAACCACCACCATCACCCATTCCCTGTTTTAATCAGGTCAGGCTTCTATAACAGAATACCATAGACTGGGTGGCTTAAACAAAAAACATTTATTTCTCATAGTCTGGAGGCTGGGAAGTCCAAGATCAAGGCACCAGTAGATCCGGTGTTTGGTGAAGGCACTCCTTCTGGTTTGCAGACAGTCATCTTTCTCTTGTATCCTCACATGGCTGAGAGAAAAATTATCTCTCTGGAGTCTCTTCTTATAAGAACACTCATCGCATGCCTGAGGGCTCCATGACCTAATTCCTTCCCAAAGTCTCCACCTCCTAATATAATCACATTGGGAGTTACGATTTCAGCATATGAATTTTGAGGGGAAACAAATATTCAGTCTGTAGCACTCCTAATAGCAAGCATCCTACTCTCTAGAAAGGACCACTTACTATCCTTTTAGCTTAGTGCTTCAAACACTAAGATTTTAACAATTCTTTGAGCCCAGAGGGACTCTTGATTCATTGACCTCACCAACTTTTTCAGTTCATCACCCACTCTATATACTCATACCTCTTTTTACCTAGCTTAGGTTCCATTGTTAATAATCATAATCACTCCTTTCCCTCTAATCTCTGCTTCTTGCCCTTCTGTCCCCCTGTTATACTCAGTGGTGAAACGCAAACCATGTTTAAGTCCAATTCTCCGTCTGCTCTGCTCCTGCTCTGGTGCAGCTAAACTCACAATCATACAGAATGCTCTCACTTTAAATTTATGACCACAGATCTCAAGTGGGATATCCAACATTTGTCTAGCCACTTCACTTTCTTATTCTCTGAGACTACTTTATGAAAAACACTGTCTCCTTTGTCCTCAAATATAATATTAAACTCCTACTCCACTCATTCATTGTTGATACCTTTATTTATTTCACTAAATAGAAAAGTAATTAGCTAAGAACTTATTTTCCCACCAACAAATCTACTAATCAATTTATGTCTGTATTCACAGTTTCTGCCTTTCCACCTGCTGAAACAGATGAATTGTCCGGACTCCTATGTAAGGCCAAGTAACCTGGTCGTACATGGACCCAGTAGTCCAGTTGTGCAGGTGAGGATCTTCTCACCTTCTCGTCCTTGGACTTAGCTCTTGTAATTATCCCTTCTTTTTCCTGAAATAGCACGTTTTCCTTAACACTGGGTTATTCTTGTTAGTCCCTTAGAAAATGCAGCAAAACAGAAAACCTCACTCATTTCCATTCAGGTACTGCTCCATCACTCCGCTCCCCTTTAAAATAAAACTCTTCAGGAGATTTCCTTAAATGCATTGCCACTCCTTCTTCATCTCCTATATTCTTTTTTTATTGAAGTACAATGTTGATTTACAATGTTGTGTTAGGTTCAGGTGTTCAGCAAAGTGATTTGTTTCTTTATATTCTTTTTCAGATTCTTTTCCATTATAGGTTATTACAAGATATTGAATATAGTTCCCTGTGCTATACAGTAGGGCCTTGTTGGTTACCTATTTTATATATGGTAGTATGTATCTGTTAATCCCACACTCCTAATTTATCTCTCTCCCTTTCTCCTTTGTTAACCATAAGTTTGTTTTCTATCTGTGAGTTTATTTCTGTTTTGCAAATAAGTTCACTTGTATCGTTTTTTTTAGATTTCACATATAAATGATACCATACGGTATTTGTCTTTCTCTGTCTGACTTACTTCACTTTGTATGATAATCTCTAGGTCCATCCAATGAAAAATGGCATTATCTCATTCTTCTTTATGGCTGAGTAATATTCCATTGTACATATATACCACATCGTCTTTATACATTCATCTGTCGATGGACATTTAGGTTGCTTCCATGTCTTGGCTACTATAAATAGTGCTCCTATACACTTTTGAACCCATTACAATCAGGCTTTAGTCTTCCTGACTGGACTAAAATAATAATTGTTAAGGTCCCTAAAAATCTCAATTTTGCCAGATCTAAGAGTCAGTTCTTTTAAAAATGTATTTCCAATTTAAAAAGTAAAGAAAAAAGAACTTGGCAGGAGAGTTTGGTCTAGAAGAGTCTTGCTACTCAGCACAATCCATGAATAAGCAGCATCTACATTACCTGGGATCTTATTAGAAATGTAGACTCTCAGGTCCCATCCCAGACCTTGGGCAACCTCTCTGAGCATCAGTTATCTCTAAAACGGGTAATAGTCAATTCTTGATCCCCATGTTACTCAGTCTTATTGCAGCAGCTGACTAGTTGATTCTCCTTCCTTCTTGAACTGCTTTCTTTACTTGGCTTCTGGGATGACACATGGTCCTGGTTTCCCTTTTACCTTACCTGCAACTCCTAGTCAGTCTCTTTTGCTAAAAACTCTTCTACTTCTTTACCTGTAATTGTTGGAGTGCCCATGGCATGCTTTTTCACTCTTGTCCTAACCATTGTGAACACACTAATTGTAAATATTCCCAAGATGTGATTCCTGGAGGCTATGGGTCATCACCTCTGGCTTCAGGCAGTTTTGTCTATTTGCCTCTTCGAGTGTACAAATAGTATGATTTTCAATGTGGGCTACAACATGAAAATGACTGGAAAGCACTGTTCTATATGATCTCACCCAATTGCTTAGTTTTAAATATCATTTCTATATTGGTGATTTCCAAATTTATATCTCCAGCCCCAACTTTCCCCTGAACTCCAAACTCCTGCATCCAATTCCCTAAGCAACATCTCCACCTGTATGTCTAACATACAGGCATCCCAAACTAAAAATACCAAAAATTGATCTCATAGCACCTCACGGCATTCAGGTAAAATGAACAAAGGAGGAGTCCTTGATTCCCCAGAACATCAGCAAATCTGGGAGCTAAATTCAAAATAGTCCCCAAATATGACCATTTCTCATTGCTTCCATTACCTCACCCTAGTCCACACCAGCATTATCCTCACTTGGACCCCTGCAATTCCCTTCCAGTTTCCCTACTTAGGGGCTTGAGTGACTATTGTACAATGTAAACCAAAACCTAACTGCCCTGCTCTTGACCTTCCATTGGTTGCCCATCATACTTAGAATAAAATTGAAAGTACTTGGATGGCTTATTAAGCTATACACGATCTAGTTCCAGGCTGTTGCTCCAACATCAATTCCTCTCTCTCCCCAGCTAACCATGCCTCATTCACACTGGCCTCTCCTTACTGTCCTTCAAAACCACCAAGTGTGCAGTCACTCAGGCCTTGTACTTGCTGTTGCTCAGCTGCTAATCCTCTGTCCTAGGTATTTTCATGACTTGTGTCCATTCAGAATTTTGCCTGATTATTATTACCTCCTTAGACTGGCCTTTTCAAAAATCCCAACCAAAATAACTTTACTTGACACTCTATCCCCTCATTTTGCTTTATTTTCATTTTCTTTCTTTCTTTCTTGGGCCTCACTGTGAGTCATGAGGGATTTTATTTCTCCAACCAGGGATCGAATCCCTGGTTGGATCCCGTGCCCCCTGCACTGGGAGTGCGGAGCCTTAACCACTGGGCCCCCAGGGAAGTCCCTGCTTTATTTTCTTAGTAGCAGTTAATTTTACCTGCCAACACAATTTATATTTATTCTTTGTTTGTTGTCTGTCTTCCCTTGAGAAAGTAAGTTCTATGAGACGTGGGGAGCACTTGTTTTGTTCACTTCTAAGTCCTTAGTGCATAGAACAATACCAGGCTACAGATGCTCAGTAAATGTTTGTTTAGTTAATTTGGAATGAAGAAATGTTATATGATACATTGGCATAGTGATGTGGTTGGAGAAAATAAGGTTAAGAAGTGAAGAATGTAGCTGGGATGCTTTTTGCAATAATTCGGGTCAGGGATAAGAATCATTGCTAAAACAGTGCCTTGGAAATAGTTTTTAAAAGGAAGCAGGAAAAAGGATATAAGCTTGAAAACCCAAGAAGAGTCATTTTGATACCCTCTTGGGAGTAACAAGCTGAATGAGGTTCAATCAATCATGATGAAATGACATTCAAGTTGTTAACCATTTTATTCAACATATATTTATCACCCTCTATAATGTGGCACATGTGGAGACAATAATATAAGTTCCCTCTTTGAGAAAGAAAAAATAGGAAACCAGAAATCAGAGTCTCCCTTTAAGAAGCAAATCAGCTTTAATTAAAAGGAGGTGATGAAAAGAATTACTTGAATCATAGAGTACTTTGTTTATTCAGATACTTTCTTATAAAATGTCTATATATTAAGGAGGCTAAATTTGGTTAGCTAACTAGTCACATTTTAAGATTAAATTTGAATGCTCTGTGTTTTATCATAAGTGACATATTTCTTTGTTGAATTTCCTGCCATTCAATGTAAAGAAAAAGGAACTTTTTTTATTAGATGTTATCATCATTATAACACAGTTTGTCTTTTATAAACTGTTGTTCTTAGTTTTTTAATAGATGCCAAGACTTGAGAAACATAAATAGTGAAAAAGTAATAACAATGGTTACTATAAGCAATAGTAATAATCTATAAATTAAACTTACTAATGAATGGTTACTTCAGAAACAATGGAATTTAACATAAATTACTTTATAAAAATTACTTTCCTGCCTAGAATTAAGCTCTTCAGTCTCCAACACTCTAAAAACTTCCATGCAATTCCTTTTATCTGAAACAGGAGTTTGATTTCCTGATACAGCTTTTCGCAGCAAGTTTATATTAAATAAAACGTGTATGTCTGTTTCAAAATAAAAAACACAATGGTAAGCTTTGTTTGTTTATTCTTCAACATAGGCAACGTACTAACTACTAGGAATGAACAGAACTGATGACCCAGCTGTGTTCACCTGGAGCTTATTCAGGTACAGAGGACAGCCATTAAATGAAAAAGAAATGATTTGATTATACATAACACAATCCTTGGGGTACTTTGAAAGTGAATAACATGGGAGTCTAACCTCAGCTGGCTGTAAGATTAGGGGACTCAGGGAAGGTTTCCTGAGGAAGCAACACTCAAGCTGAGAACAAAAAAGGCAAGTGGGCATTTTCCAGGTGAAGCTGAGAATGAGGCTTTCCTGGCAGCAGGAATAGAATGTGCAAAGTCTTGGGGATGGGGAGTAACATAACACCCTCAAAGGAAGCTAACAAAGAGCAGTAACCTAGGGGAAATGGATTGAGATGCCAGGATTGAGATGCCAGGAGGCAGATCATTCAGGGCTTTGAAGAACATGTTAGTGATTTTAGACTCTATACCATTCTAAAAAGACAAAAGAAAACCATTGAAGATTTTTAAACAAGTGAGTTATATAACTAGATTTATACTTTATAAAAAGATTAATCTGGCTCCTGTTGAAAAATAAAGTATTTCCATTTTTGGCAATATGGGGACTTAAAATCCCTACTGCTATAAACAATTAAAAATTACAGGGTAAAATATGACTTATTCATGTGAAATATATAGCTTGGGTTTCAGTTTCAATTGCTCAATTTGCATCTTCTCAAGACCTCATTTTAGCAAGGCTGGAAAGATTAGAAGACGTAGCCACAAAATATCTCTGGAGTGATACACATTAAAGTCAGATCATAGTGGGTTTCTCTAAGATACAACACCATTAAAAATGACCTCACAGAGCTTCCCTGGTGGCACAGTGGTTGAGAGTCCGCCTGCTGATGCAGGGGACACGGGTTCGTGCCCCGGTCTGGGAAGATCCCACATGCCCCGGAGCGTCTGGGCCCGTGAGCCATGGCCGCTGCGCCTGCGCGTCTGGAGCCTGTGCTCCGCAACGGGAGAGGCCACAACAGTGAGAGGCCTGCGTACCGCAAAAAAAAAAAAAAATGATCTCACAAAGGGAACCCTCTTGCACTGTTGGTGGGAATGTAAATTGACATAGCCACTATGGAGACCAGCATGGAGGTTCCTTAAAAAACTAAAACTAGAATTACCATATGATCCAGTAATCCCACCACTGGGCATATACCCAGAGAAAACCATAATTCAAAAAGACACATGCACCCCAATGTTCATTGCAGCACTATTTACAACAGCCAGGACATGGAAGCAACCTAAATACCCATCAACAGATGAATGGATAAAGAAGATGTGGCACATATATACAATGGAATATTACTCAGCCATAAAAAGGAACAAAATTGAGCTATTTGTAGTGAGATGGATGGACCCAGAGTCTGTCATACAGAGTGAAGTAAGTCAGAAAGAGAAAAACAAATGCCGTATGCTAACACATATATATGGAATCTAAAAAAAAAAGAAAAGGTTCTAATGAACCTAGGGGAAGGACAGGAATAAAGACGCAGATGTAGAGAATGGACTGAGGACATGGGGAGGGGGAAGGGTAAGCTGAGACGAAGTGAGAGAGTAGCACTGACATATATACACTACCAAAAGTAAAACAGATAGCTAGTCGGAAGCAGCTGCATAGCACAGGGAGACCAGCTCGGTGCTTTGTGACCACCTAGAGGGGTGGGATACAGAGGGTGGGAGGGAGACGCAAGAAGGAGGGGATATGGGGATATATGTATACATATAGCTGATTCACTTTGTTATACAGCAGAAACAAATACAACATTTTAAAGCAATTATACTCCAATAAAGATGTTTTTTAAAAAAAGATCTCACAATCAAAAATTGCAATACATAAGGAAGCAATCTACCAGAAGCAAATTTCATGTGACACATTAAAAACAGGTATAGAACCATAGGACCTTCAGATAACAGAATTATTAGTAGAACCCATAAAATAAGTATCCTTAAATTGTTTAAAAACGTTTAAAAAGGAATGAAAATATAAGAAAAGATCAATAAAGTATTAAAAATGGCCACAAAGATTTGAAAATAGAACTTTTAAAATTAAAATTGAAAATGTAATCATTTAAGTAAAAATTCCACTAAATCAAATTAAATAGCAGATTGAACAGCTGAGGATAGAAATAATGTCTGGAATATAGATATAAGGAAATTACCTGGAAGACTGAAGAGATGAAAAGATGAAAATATAGATAAGAGATATGGAAAATCAAGCAAAAAATGTCTGGAACTGGTCTAATAGGATTTTAGAAGAGAGAGATTAAAGAATAGTTGGAAGAGAAGTAATATTTAGTGAGATAATAGCTGAGAATTTTTTTTTTTTTTTTTTGCAGTACGCAGGCCTCTCACTGTTGTGGCCTCTCCCGTTGTGGAGCACAGGCTCCAGACGCGCAGGCTCAGCAGCCATGGCTCACGGGCCCAGCCGCTCCGTGGCATATGGGATCTTCCCAGACCAGGGCACAAACCCAAGTCCCCTGCATCGGCAGGCAGACTCTCAACCACTGCACCACCAGGGAAGCCCTGAGAATTTTTTAGAATTGATCAAATATATGAATCATCATATCCAGGAAGCACTACAAGTTCTGAGTAGTATTTCTCAAAAAGGGAAAAGAGTAATCATTGTATATATTATAGTGAAACCTTACAAGCAAGTAAGAAAGAAAAGACAGATTATAGGCATACATTGAAGATACTGGAGGTTCAGTTCCAGACCACTGCAATAATGCAAGTATTACAATAAAGTGAGTTGCATGAATTTTTTGGTTTCCCAGTTCATATAAATGTTAGTTTTACACTACACACTGTAGTCTATTAAGTATAGAGTTACAAATTGAAGGTTTGTGGCAACCTTGCATGTCTACTGGCACCATTTTAAATATAACATTTGCTCAGTTTTTGTCTGTGTCACATTTTGGTAAATTTTGCAGTATTTTAGACAATGCTATTGCACACTTAATAGACTACAGTGTAGTGTAAATATAACTTTTATATGCACTGGGAAGCCAAAAAATTTGTGTGACTTATTTTATTGCCTATTTGCTTTATTGTCACCACAATGGAACTGAATCCACAATATCTCCAAGGTGTGCCTGTAACCCTTTTAGTCTGGTAAAACAATCTATTTCTTAACTAAAATAAAAGGTAGCCTGGTTATTTAAGATGGACATAGGAAATTGTTGGGCATTACTTCCTTTATTAGGCCTAGTTTTGGAGAATATTCTAGTCCCTTCTTAAATACTTTTACATATATTTATTTGTCTCATAGTTGTTTGATATCTTTGTCCAGAGTCTTAAATACTTCTGCATGTCTAGGTTGTCCAATTTGTTGGTGTATAACTGTTCATAGTATTCTCTTACGTGTTTTGTATTTTGCTGATGTTGGTTGTAATTTCTCCTCTTTCATTTCTCATTTTGTTTATTTGGGTCCTCTCTTTTTTTTTATGAGCCTGACTATAGGCATATTAATTTTTCTTATCTTTTAAAAAAACCAATTCTTGGTTTAATTGATCTTTTCTATTGTTTTCCAGTCTCTTTTATTTATTTCCTCTCTGACCTTTATTATTTCCTTCCTTCTGCTGACTTTGGGCTTTGTTTGTTCATCTTTTTCTGATTCCTTTAAAAAGTAGGTTAGGTTGTTTACTTGTAATTTTTCTTGTGTCTTGAGATAGGGCTGTATTGCTATAAAATTCCCTCTTAGAACTGCTTTTGCTGCATCCCATAGATTTTGGAAAGTTGTGTTTTCATTTTAATTTGTCTCAGGTAGTTTCTGACTTCCTCTTAGATTTTTTCATTGACCCACTAGTTTTTTAGTGACATGTTGTTTAGCCTCCACATTTGTGTTTTTCCCATTTTTCTTTCTGTAACTGATTTCTGGTTTCACATCATTGTGGTCGGAAAAATGCTTGATATTATTTCTATCCTCTTAAATTTGTTGAAACTTGTTTTGTGACATAGCAAGTGATCTATCCTGGAGAACATTCCATGTGCATTTGAAAACAATGTGTATTCTGCTATTTTTGGATAGAATGTGCTGTAGATATCTATTAAGTTTAATTGGTCTTATGTGTCATTTAAGACTACTGTTTCCATATTGATTTTCTCCCTGGAGGATCTGTCCATTGATATAAGTAGAGTATTAAAGTCCCCTACTATTATTGTATTATTGTCAGTTTCTCCCTTTATGTCTATTAATATTTGCTTTATATATTTAGGTGCTCCTTTAATAGGTGAATATATATTTACCAATGTTATATCCTCTTCTTGTATTGTTTCCTTTGTAATTATATACTGCTCTTCTTTGTCTTTTGTCATAGAATTTTTTTTTGTGTGTGTGTGTGGTATGCGGGCCTCTCGCTGTTGTGGCCTCTCCCGTTGTGGAGCACAGGCTCCAGATGAGCAGGCTCAGCAGCCATGGCTCACAGGCCCAGACGGTCTGCAGCATGTGGGATCTTCCCGGACCGGGGCACGAACCCGTGTCCCCTGCGTCGGCAGGGGGACTCTCAACCACTGCGCCACCAGAGAAGCCCTAGACTTTGTTTTAAAGTCTACTTTGTCTGAAGATGTGGCACGTATATACAATGGAATATTTATTACTCAGCCATAAAAAGAAACAAAATTGAGTTATTTGTAGTGAGGTGGATGGGCCTAGAGTCTGTCATACAGAGTGAAGTAAATCAGAAGGAGAAAAACAAATACTGTATGCTAACACATATATATGGAATCCAAAAATAAAAAAAGTTCTGAAGAACCTAGGGGAAGGACAGGAATAAAGACGCAGATGTAGAGAATGGACCTGAGGACACGGGGAGGGGGAAGGGTAAGCTGGGACGAAGTGAGAGACTGGCATGGACATATATACACTACCAAATGTAAAATAGATAGCTAGTGGGAAGCAGCCACATAGCACACGGAGATCAGCTCAGTGCTTTGTGACCACCTAGAGGGGTGGGATAGGGAGGGTGGGAGGGAGATGCAAGAGAGAGGGGATATGGGGATATATGTATATGTATAGTTGATTCACTTTGCTATAAAGCAGAAACTAACACACAATTTTAAAGCAATTATACTCCAATAAAGATATTTTAAAAATAAATAAAGTCTACTTTGTCTGATCTGAGTATTGCTAGCATCTCAGCTTTCTTTTTGTTTCCATTTGCATGAAATATTTTTTTCTATCCTCTCACTTTCAGCCTAAATTTGTCTTTAACTCTAAAGAGTCTCTTGTAAGCAGCACATAGATAGGTCTTGGTTTTTTATATCCAATCAGCCACCATATGACTTTTGAATGGAGCATTATTCCATTGATATTTAAAGTATAGGTATGTACTTAGTGTCATTTTGTTACTTGTTTTCTGGTTGTTTTTGTAGTTCTTTCTGTTCTTTTCTTCTTTTAGTTTCTTCCCTTATGGTCTGATGATTTTCTTTAGTGGTATGCTTGTGTTTCTTTCTCTCTATTTTTGTGTCTATGGTAGGTTTTTGATTTGTGGTTACCATGGGGTTCATATATGCTGACCTATAACAATATTTACTTGTTTTAAACTGATATTCATTTAAGTTCCAACACATTCTAAAAGATCTACCTTTTTTACATTCCTCCCCCTCATTCTGTGTTTTGGTAATATTATACATCTTCATATTTATCCCTTAACTATTTATTGCAGTTATAGTTGATTTTACAACTTTTATTTTTCGATCTTTGTACTAGCTTTTTAAAGTGGTTGATCCATAGCCTTTACTGTATGTTTACCTTTACTAGCGGAATTTTTTCTTTCTTATAAATTCTTACTACTTTTTAAAAAAATTTGTTTAGTTTAATGTTATTTATTTCTTTATACAGCAGGTTCTTATTAGTCATCCATTTTATACACATCAGTGTATACATGTCAATCCTAATCTCCCAATTCATCACACCACCAGCCCCACCTCCCACTGCTTTCCCCGCTTAGTGTCCATGTTTGTTCTCTACATCTGTCTCAATTTCTGTCCTGCAAACCAGTTCATCTGTACCATTTTTCTACGTTCCACATATATGCATTAATATACAATATTTGTTTTTCTCTGATTACTTCACTCTGTATGACAGTCTCTAGATTCATCCACGTCTCCACAAATGACCCAATTTTGTTCCTTTTTATGGCCGAGTAATATTCCATTGTATATATGTACCACATCTTCTTTATCCATTCATCTGTTGATGGGCATTTAGGTTGCTTCCATGTCCTGGCTGTTGTAAATAGTGCTGCAATGAACATTGGGGTGCATGTGTCTTTTTGAATTATGGTTTTCTCTGGGTATATGCCCAGTGGTGGGATTACTGGATCATATGGTAATTCTAGTTTTAGTTTTTTAAGGAACCTCCATACTGGTCTCCATAGTGGCTGTATCAATTTACATTCCCACCAACAGTGCAAGAAGGTTCCGTTTTCTCCACACACTCTCCAGCATTTGTTGTTTGTAGATTTTCTGATGATGCCCATTCTAGCTGGTGTGAGGTGATACCTCATTGTAGTTTTGATTTGCATTTCTCTAATAGTTAGTGATGCTGAGCAGTTTTTCGTGTGCTTCTTGGACATCTGTATGTCTTCTTTGTAGTAATGTCTATTTAGGTCTTCTGTCCATTTTTGGATTGGGTTGTTTGTTTCTTTAATATTGAGCTGCATGAGCTGCTTATGTATTTGGGAGATTAATCCTTTGTCTCTTGATTAGTTTGAAAATATTTTCTCCCATTTTTAGGGTTGTCTTTTCATCTTGTTTATGGTTTCCTTTGCTGTGCAAAAGCTTTGAAGTTTCATTAGATCCCATTTGTTTATTTTTATTTCCATTACTCTAGGAGGTGGATGAAAAAGGTATTGCTGTGATTTATGTCAAACAGTGTTCTTCCTATGTTTTCCTCTAAGAGTTTTATAGTGTCTGGTCTTACTTTTAGGTCTCAAATCCATTTTGAGTTTATTTTGGTGTATGGTGTTAGGGAGTGTTCTACTTTCATTCTTTTACATGTAGTTGTCCAGTATTCCTAGCACCGCTATTGAAGAGACTGTCTTTTCTCTATTGTATATCCTTGCCTCCTTTGTCACATAGATGCGTTGGTTTATCTCTGGGCTTTCTATCTTGTTCCATTGATCTATGTTTCTGTTTTTGTGCCAGTACCATATTGTCTTGATTACTGTAGCTTTAAAGTACAGTCTGTCAAGAAGTCTGATTTCTCTAGCTCCGTTTTTTTCCCTCAAGATTGCTTTGGCTATTCGGGGTCTTTTGTGTTTCCATAAAATTTTAAGAGTTTTTGTTCTAGTTCCATAAAAAATGCCATTGGTAATTTGATAGGGATTGCATTGAATCTGTAGATTGCTCTGGACAGTATAGTCATTTTCACAATATCGATTCTTCCAATCCAAGAACATGGTATATCTCTCCATCTGTTTGTATCATCATTAATTTCTTTCATCATTGTCTTATAGTTTTCTGCATACAGGTCTTTTGTCTCCCTAGGTAGGTTTATTCCTAGATATTTTATTCTTTTTGTTGCAATGGTAAATGGGAGTGTTTCCTTAATTTCTCTTTCAGGTTGTTCATCCATGTACACTTGAGAAGAAAGCGTAATCTGCTGTTTTTGAACGGAATGCCCTATACATATCAATTAAATTGATCTGGTTTATTGTGTCATTTAAAGCTTGTGTTTCCTTATTAATTTTCTGTTTGGATGATCTGTCCATTGGTGTAAGTGAGGTGTTAAAGTCCCCCACTATTATTGTGTCACTGTCGATTTCCTCTTTTATAGCTGTTAGCAGTTGCCTTATGTATAGAGGTGCTCCTATGTTGGGTCCATATATATTTATAATTGTTATATCTTTTTCTTGGATTGATTCCTTGATCATTATGTAGTGTCCTTCCTTGTGTCTTGTAACATTCTTTATTTTAAAGTCTATTTTATCTGATATGAGTACTGCTACTCCAGCTTTCTTTTGATTTCCATTTCCATGGAATATCTTCTTGCATCCCCTCACTTTCAGTCTGTATGTGTCCCTAGGTCTGAAGTGGGTCTCTTGTAGACAGCATATAGATGGGTCTTGTTTTTGTTTCCATTCAGCAAGCCTGTGTCTTTTGGTTGGAGCCTTTAATCCATTCACGTTTAAGGTAATTATTGATATGTATGTTACTATTACTATTTTCTTAATTGTTTTGGGTTTGTTTTTGTAGGTCCTTTTCTTATCTTGTGTTTCCCACCTAGAGAAGTTCCTTTAGCATTTGTTGTAGAGCTGGTTTGGTGATGCTGAATTCTCTTAGCTTTTGCTTGTCTGTAAAGCTTTTGAGTTCTCCATCGAATCTGAATGAGATCCTTGCCGGGTAGAGTAATCTTGGTTGTGGGTTCTTCCCTTTCATCACTTTAAGTATATCATGCCACTCCCTTCTGGCCTGTAGAGCTTGTGCTGAGAAATCAGCTGTTAACCTTATGGGAGTTCCCTTGTCTGTTATTTGTCGTTTTCCCTTGCTGTTTTCAATAATTTTTCTTTGTCTTTAATTTTTGCCAATTTGATTACTATGTGTCTTGGCATGTTTCTCCTTGGGTTTATCCTGTATGGGACTCTCTGTACTTCCTGGACTTGGGTGGCTATTTCCTTTCTCATGGTAGGGAAGTTTTCGAGTATAAACTCTTCAAATATTTTCTTGGGTCTTTTCTCTCTCTCTTCTCCTTTTGGGACTCCTATAATGCGAATGTTGTTGCGTTTAATGTTGTCCCAGAGGTCTCTTAGGCTGTCTTCATTTCTTTTCATTCTTTTTTCTTTATTCTGTTCCACAGCAGTGAATTCCACCATTCCACCACATCCGTTCCTCTGCCTCAGTTATTCTATTGATTCCTTCTAGTGTAGTTTTCATTTCAGTTATTGTATTGTTCATCTCTCTTTGTTCTTTAATTCTTCTAGGTCTTTGTTAAACATTTCTTGCATCTTCTCGATCTTTGCCTCCATTCTTTTTCCGAGGTCCTGGATCATCTTCATTATCATTATTCTGAATTATTTTTCTGGAACGTTTTCTATCTCCACTTCATTTAGTTGTTTATCTGGGGTTTTATCTTGTTCCTTCATCTGGTACATAGCCCTCTGCCTTTTCATCTTGTCTATCTTTCTGTGAATGTGGTTTTTGTTCCACAGGCTGCAGGATTGTAGTTCTTGCTTCTGCTGTCTGCCCTCTGGTGGATGAGGTTATCTAAGAGGCTTGTGCAAGTTTGCTGATGGGAGGGACTGGTGGTGGGTAAAGCTGGCTGTTGCTCTGGTGGGCAGAGCTCAGTAAAACTTTAATCCACTTGCCTGCTGATGTGTGGGGCTGGGTCCCCTCCCTGTTGGTTGTTTGGCCTGAGGTGACCCAACACTGCAGCCTACCTGGGGTCTTTGGTGGGGCTAATGGCGGACTCTGGGAGGGCTCATGCCAAGGAGTACTTCCCAGAACTTCTGCTGCCAGTGTCCTTGTCCTCACAGTGAGACAGAGCCACACCCTGCCTCTGCAGGAGACCCCCCAACACTAGCAGGTAGGTCTGGTTCAGTCTCTATGGGGTCATTGCTCCTTCCCCTGGGTCCTGATGCACACACTACTTTTTGTGTGCCCTCCAAGAGTGGAGTCTCTGTTTCCCCCATCCTGTCGAAGGCCTGCAGTCAAATCCTGCTAGCCTTCAATGTGTGATTCTCTAGGAATTCCTCCTCCCATCGCTGGACCCCCAGGTTCGGAAGCCTGATGTGGATCTCAGAACCTTCACTCCAGTGGGTTGACTTCTGTGGCATAAGTGTTCTCCAGTTTGTGGGTCACCCACCCAGAAGTTATGGGATTTGATTTTATTGTGATTGCGCCCCTCCTACCATCTCATTGTGGCTTCTCCTTTGTCTTGGGATGTGGGGTATCTTTTTTGGTGAGTTCCAGTGTCTTCCTGTCGATGATTGTTCAGCAGTTAGTTGTGACCAAATTCTTACTTCTTATTGCAGCCTTTTCTTTTCCACTTGGAGAAGATCCTTTAACACTTCTTCTTGCATTGGTTTAGTATTGATGAACTCTTGGTTTTTGCTTGTCTGAGATGTTCTTTATCTCTCCTTCAATTCTGAACGATAACCTTGCTGGGTGGACTATCCTAGTTTGTTGGGTTTTATCTTTCAGCACTTTAAATGTATCAAGTCACTCCCTTTTTTTAAAAAAAATTATTTATTTATTTAGTTTTGGCTGTGTTGGGTCTTCATTGCTGCGCGTGGGGCTTTCTCTAGTTGCGGCGAGCGGGGGTTACTCTTCATTGTGGTATGCAGGCTTCTCACTGCAGTGGCTTCTCTTGTTGTGGAGCATGGGCTCTAGGCATGTGGGCTTCAGTAGTTGTGGCACGCAGGCTGAACTTCTCTGTGGCATGTGGGATCCTCTTGGACCAGGGCTCGAACCTGTGTCCCTTGCCTTGGCAAGTGGATTCTTAACCACTGTGCCACCAGGGAAGCCCTCGAGTCACTCCCTTTTATCTTGCAAAGTTGTTGCAGAAAAAATCAGCTGGTAGCCTTAGTGGGGTTCCCTTGTATGTGGCTTCTTTTTTTTGCCTTTAGAATTCTCTAACTCTTGGCATTTTAATTATGATATATCTTGGTGTGGGTCTCCTTGGGTTCATCTTGTTTGGGACTCTCTGTGTTTCCTATACCTGGATATCTGTTTCCTTCTTCAGGTTCGGGATATTTTCAGCCATAATTTCATTTGAATACATTCTTGATCCTTTTCTCTCTTTCTCTCTCTTCTCCTTCTGGGACCCCTAAAATGCAAATGTTGGTATGCTTGATGCTGTCCAAGAGGTCCCTTAAACTTTCCTCATTTTGTAAAAGTTGTTTTTCTTTTTGCTGTTCTGATTGGGTGATTTCCATTATTCTATCTTCCAGATCATTTATTCATTCTTCTGTATCACCTAGCCTGATGTTAATTCTTCTAGTTTATTTCTCATTACAGCTATTATACTCTTCAACTCTGGTTCTTTTTTTTACATTTTCTAGTTCTTTATTAAAATTCTCACTGTGTTCATATATTCTTTTCTGAAGTTCAGTTAGCATTCTTGTTATGATTTGAACTCTTTATCTGGTAACTTATTTATCTTTATTTCATTAGGGTTTTTTTTTTTTTTTTTTTTGTGGTACACGGGCCTCTCACTGTTGTGGCCTCTCCCGTTGCGGAGCATAGGCTCCGGACACGCAAGGCTCAGCGGCCATGGCTCATGGACCCAGCCACTCCGCGGCATGTGGGATCTTCCCAGACCGGGACACGAACCTGTGTCCCCTGCTCGGCAGGCGGACTCTCAACCACTGCGCCACCAGGGAAGCCCTCATTAGGGTTTTTTTCAGGTTTTTTTCTTTTTCTTTCATTTGCAACATACTCTCCTGTCTTCTCATTTTGTTTAAATTTCTGTCTCTATGAAATTACATGAAACAGTTACCTATCCTAGTCTTGAAGGGGTGTCCCTGTGTGGGAGCTTTCTATGCAGTCTGTGTGTGCCCACTGGCTTTGGTGGGAAAGCTGGGTCTGAAGTGAGCATGGTCACATCTTCCCCCAGGGTGTGCTGTCAGCTATCACCTTGGTGGGAGACAGGGCTGAAGGTGGAGGGGTTAGAGCTATAGCCAGGTGCAATCCAGGGCTTCTCTGATGCTCGTGGCAGTCCCTACCCTATCAGGTATGAGTGCAGGGCTCAAGGTGCTGAAGCAGAACCCCTGAAGGAATTGGGTTTCTCTTGTGTGGGTGATGGCTGTCTCTACCTTGGTTGGTTTAGTGACAGGGGCCTATGGGTTGGGGGCTTCACTTTTGTGTTGGTTTTTACTTTTTCCCTGTGTGTGCCTTGGTTAGAGGCTGGGTCAAGGACAGAGGGGTGGTTTCACACTACTGAGATGGCTTTGCTCCTGCTGGCAATGTGGGTCTCTGTCCTGGAGCTAGTTTCACTCCTCCTAAATGTAGGTAGGCATGTGTGTCCTGGCAATGGCTACCTTCACTCTGATCAGAGATAGGGTCATGTCCAAGCTGGCTCCATTCCCTCTAAGTGTGTGCATTGTCATTGGCAATGGCAGGCCCTGCTCTAGTGGAGAGCAGCACTGGAGCAATACAGGCTGGAGTGGGTGCCTGGTGCAGGCTTGGGGGTATACTGGGGCAGTCCTGGCAAGCCAGCTAGAGCCCCAGGCAGTTTTCAGTTTGCTGCCTTTGTGCTGTGACTGGGAGTAAGCAAGCATGTGCATGCTTTCCAAGAGCAGAGTCTCTGTTTCTTTTAGCCTTCTGGTAAGCCCCACTAGTTTTCAATCCAGCCAAGGGGATTGGCATTCCTGGTGTTAGATCCCAGTGCTGGGGTGCCTGATATGTGGCTTGAACCTCTTGCTCCCCAGGGAATATCCCTTAGCCTGTGACATCCCCCTCCTCTCCTGGGTCCTCCATCCAGGGTGCAGATCCCAATCAGATTGCTTCTCCTCCTTTCCTACCAAACTCCATATGGATCTTTCTATTTTTAAAAAATTAATTAATCAATTAAGTTTTGGCTGCATTGGGTCTTCGTTGCTCAGCGCAGTCTTTCTCTAGTTGCAGTGAGCAGGGGCTACTCTTCGTTGCAGTGCATGAGCCTTTCATTGAGGTGGCTTCTCTTGTTGCAGAGCATGGGCTCTAGGCGTGCAGGCTCAGTAGTTGTGGCTCATGGGGTCTAGAGTGCGGGTTCAGTAGTTGTGGTGCATGGGCCTAGTTGTTCCGCAGCATGTGGGATCTTCCCGGACCAGGGCTCAAACCCGTGTCCGCTGAATTGGCAGGTGGATTCTTAACCACTGCACCACCAGGGAAGTCCCTTTGTGGATCTTTCTTTACAGTCTGGTTGTAGAAGAACCTTTCTGCCAGTCTCAGGTTGTTCCAGCAAGAGTTGCTCCACATGTAGTCATATTTTTGATGATGTGTTCATGGAGGGAGATGAGCTCAGTGTCCTCCTAACTCTGCCATCTGGATCTCTACCTGCTCTGACATTAAGCTTAAAGTATTTCATTATTAAGAAGAAAAAGAAACATCTTGGAGGGCCAAAAGTAAATAGGAGAAGGCTAGTTAGAATTGTTCTCATTCATTCATTCAACAAGGATTTATTGAGTACTTTTAAGTACACGGTACTTTTCTTGTCTCTGAGGATATAACAATGAACAAGAAACAAACACTCTGCTCTCAGGAAACATAAATTATAGTGGTTACTGTAGTAGAATGAGCAAAAATAACCAAGGCTTGGATTAGAGTATTGTCAGATGGTGATAAGATGAAATCAACAGATCAGGGAAATAGTTAAAAGATGAAAATCAACAAAATTTAGTGAGTGAATGGATATGCGTATGAAGGAGTGGGAAAAATATCAAGTATGACTTGAAGATTGTACCCTGAATGTGGGCGGATGGTGGTGCCATTTCCTGAAATGTGAAACATTGTTTGCCAATATTAATGGGATTTATAAACTGTACTTAAGTTTAGTCTTGAATGCTTATATTAGAAAGAAAGAATAAACGTTAATTGGTTAAGCACTTTACCCTCAGATTAGGAAAAGTACATCATAATAAACCCAAAGAAAATAAAAATTAGAAAAGGATAAAAATACAACTAGCAGAAAATAGGAAACACATAAAATAGGATCAAAAATACCAATTTGATATTTTGTGAAAATTAATAAAATTGACTAAGGAAACTTTAGCAAGACTAATCAAGAGAAAAAAGAAAAAGAACAAATAATTTTATGAATAAAAAATAGATATAATTAGAAATTCCACAGAGCATAAACAGAAAAAGTATATTATCTTTTTTTGCCTATAAATTTGAAGTTAATACATTTCTAGGAAATACAACTTACCAGAGGTGACTCAAGAAAAATATAGAAAACCAGTGTAATCTTTTTTTTTTAATGGAAAGGCATTTTATTTTAAATATAGCCATGTGTACATGTCAATCCCAAACTCCCAGTCTATTCCTCTCTCCTACCGTTCCCCCACCCCAGTAACCATAAATTTGTCCTCTAACTCTGTGAGTCTGTTTGTGTTTTGTAGATACGTTCATTTGTATCAGTTTTTTTGGATGTCTCATATAAGCGATATAGGATATTTGTCTTGCTCTGACTTACTTCACTTAGTAAGATAATATCTAGGTCCATCCATGTTGCTGCAAATGGCTGAGTAATATTCCACTGTACATATGTACCACATCTTCTTTATCCATTCATCTGTCGATGGACATTTAGATTGCTTCCATTGTTCCAAGATTGCTTGGCTATTGTAAACAGTGCTGCAATGGACATTGGGGTACATGTATCCTTTTGAACCATGTTTTTCTCCAGATATATGCCCAAGAGTGGGACTGCTGGATCATATGGTAACTCTGTACCAATTTACATTCCCACCAACAGTGTAGGAGGGTTCCCTTTTCTCCACACCCTCTCCAGCATTTATTGTTTGCAGATTTTTTGATGATGGCCATTCTGACTGAAAATCAGTGTAATCTTTAATCTTTAAAGAAATTGAATCAGTGGCTAAAATCTCCCTCCCCCCCAAAACACCTGATCTATTAAGTTATACAGAAAAGTCTTCACCAAACTTTCCTGAAACATAATTTCAATTTATATAATCTCCAGAAAAATAGAAAAAAGAAAAGAGAACCTAAAAAGGACAGTATAGGAATGCAAAATCATAGGCCAATCTGACTCATGAATATAGATGCAAAAATTCTAAACAAAATATTTGCAAACTAAATCTAGCCATGTATATGACAGAGTTGAGTTTATCTCAGGAATTAAATGTAGTTTTGGTCTCATGGATCTCTTTATCAGTCTATCATAGATAAAGCCTATGGACCCCTTCTCAGAAAAATGTTTTAAAATCATAAAATAAAATATAGAGAGTAAAAAAGGAAAATAACTATATTGAAAAGCAGTATCAAAATACAGAAAAGGAAATCTGTGATTTAGTAATATTTGAATTTTCCTATTAGTATGTTAAATAATAAGAGGATCCAGTGGTAGGTCTAATAACTACCAAAATTTTGAGGTGGCAATAAGTGTAAGTCATATTTCAAGATATCTGCAACAACTGCATTTTGATATAAAAGTATTTGTGGCTTCTATTGGTACAGGTACTAATTGTTCCATTGTGGTTTGTTGCCTACATTCATAATTGAAGGAAATGCTAAATTTCAGTTAAAGAATAATGAGAAGAAAGATACAATTTTTTCCCACCTAAGCTGTTCTGAATTCTGCACAGACCCCCAATGGGTCTGTGAACCCCAGGTTAAGAATTCTAGTTCAGACAGAAATCTTGGCTAGAGATGTTTGAGGATTCTCATCATGGAGGTAGTGGTCGAAGCCACAGAGATGGATATTTAGAGCAACCAATGAGAGTTTGTAAAATATTAGAAAAGAAGTTCCTATGGAACACTAAAATTTAAGAGACAGGCAGAGGAAGGGACACTGATATATAGAAAGAGATGTTCAAAAAGTAGGAGGAAAATTAGAACAGACTAGAGCCAATGTTAAAGAAGGAACTGTTTCAAGGAAGAGGAAATGGTTATAGGCATCATCGGCTTAAGAGAAATCAAGATTTCAAGAAGGACCAACTGTGACCACTGGGTTTGGCAAAAAAAAAAAAAAAAATCACGGATGACTCAGGCATGAGCAGGTCTCTGTAGGATGAGAGAGGAAGTCATGTTATAGTAGTTTGAGGAGTGAATGGGGAGGAGAGACAGAAAGTAGACAACCCTTTCTAGAAGGTAAACTTGAAGGTAAAAAAAAGAGAGAGAAATGCTAGAGAAGAATCTCTGGAGTTAAGAATGAGTTTTGCTTTGCCAGCTGGGAGAAACTTGAGCATGTTTAAATACAGATAGGGAAGACCCAAAGAGAGGGACATATTAATTGGATATCCAAGATGTCTCATTCACATGTTTTTTGCCTTTATGTGTCTTAGTGTCTGTCTATCTCTGATACTCCCTCTGTCAGCCCCTCTCTCTTTAAGTGGCACCTCATTTTCCAGAGCCTCTTCATGTGGTTTGGGCTTGTCTCAGCATGATGGTCTTTGGATAGACGCACTTCTATGGTGACTTGCCTCCAAGAAGCAGGAAGGAGAAGTTTCCAGCCAGTTAAAGGCTACACTCAGCCCCACTGTCCATCAGCAACATCTGAGGTGATTGTTAAGGTTCTGATGCTAATTCTGAATCAGAAAGTGTTGAGTGGTGCCTGCCATCTGATTTTCAGCAAGCTCTACACAGGTGATGCTTTTGCATATCCAGGCTTCGAAATTATAGGGTTAGGAAGCTACAGGAGAAACACTGATTGCTTCAGCTGGTTCATCAGCATCAACCCTCTCCTACTCTTCCTGGTCAAACCTCCCTTTCCTTTTAAAGATCACTCTCCTTCATTTTAGTGCCATATTTCTTAAAGGAGAAAACCCCCTTTCCATCTGAGTGATTTAAAATCACCAAATCAAACTAATTCAAAGTTGAACGTGGATTTCACCTGTCAAATATCCTCTTATTAAGGAGACTTTATTTATGACAAGCATTTTTAAGTGGTCAACTTCTCCTCTGAATCTCAATTTTCTGTAAAGAAGCATCCCCTCCCCTCTATTCTATTATTTCACCACTCTCTCATTATCAGACTGGCCTGGTTTCACTTCTCTATGGACTCACCTTGATTCTATGGTTTATTTACTCCTTTTAAATATAATCATTGCCTCTACTCCTCCTCCTCATTGTACATGTCAGCAAAACCTCAAACTATCCATTTTCTCCTATGCAAACTTGAGCAGCTGAAAGGTACTATAGAAAATCAAACCAGCAGGATGACTAATTGACATTAAAAACATGAACACAAAGCTCAATTATGCCAGGCAATCTAAAATGTGTTCCCAGTAAGTTTATTTCCCTATTTGTCAAAAAATAGTGTCCTATTTCATATCTACACCTCCATCCTCAAATCTCCTATACCTGTTTGCACCATCTCACACTCTTCTGAATATATGAAGGCCATCCAGGAACTCCTTTATCTTTCCACCACCAAATCAACAAACTGCTCGCATTGATATCTCTTCCCATGTTCTTCTATGCAGCTACAACAGAGGATGCACTCCTCCTCCCATCAGAGAACCATCCTTCCACGAGTAATCTGGATTCCATCACTTCTGTTCTTAAGGACAGTCCTTCAGTTTTTCTTCTCCCTTGCATCAAGAATTTCTCTTTTTCTACTGAACTATTCCTATCGGTATACAAGCATGCTCAAGAATAGCATGCCTTCTTTTCTTTTCTTAGCCCCTCCTTACTTTATGTACCTTTCTAGCAACTACTTCATTTTTAGACTCCTTCTAGCAAAAATTCTTGAAAGTGGCCTTTATAAAGTCTCCACTTAACTCTCCTGCAATTCATTCTTCGTATCATCTCCTTATACTTAATAAATACTTTTCCATTCTTATCTTTCTAACCCTTTAAGCAACATTGACTACAGTTGATCACTTCTGCATTCTGGAACCACTCTCCTTTCTCAGCCTCTGTGTGTAACACCACATTCTCCCAGCAGGGGGCAGCTTCTAAGATGACTCCCAATGATCCCCGCTCCTGGTAGTAATGCTCTTGTGTGATCCCCTCACCTTGAGTATGGGGTAAACCTAGCAACCTGCTTCTAAATGAATAGAATATGGCAAAAGTGATGGGTGATACTTCTGAGATTGGATTACAAAAGACTCTGGCTTCCATCTTGCCCACTCCCCCTTGCTTGCTCTTTTTTATTTCGATGGAAGCCAGCTACCATGTTGTGAACTTTCCTATGGAAAGGCCCACATGGTACAAAAACTAAAAGAGGTCTCTGGACAACAGGCAGGGGAAAACTGAATCCTGCCAGCTACCACCAGGTGAGCCTGGAAGCAGATCCTCCCCAGTGGAGCCTTGTGGTGACTTAGCCCCAGCCAACACCTCAATGGCAGCCTGTGAATGACCCTGGGCCAAGGATTCAGTTAAACTGAGCCCAGATTCCTGATCCACTGAACCTATGAGAAAATAAATATTTGTTGTTTTAAGCTGCTAAATTTTAGGGTAACTTGTTACACAGTCATAGATAACTAATACATGGGAGTTTCCCTCAGAGGTCAGCAAACTACAGCAATGGGCCAAATCTAGCCCACTGCTTGCTTTTGTCCTGCCTGTGAGCTAAGGATTGTTCTCACCTTTTTAAATGGTTGAAAATGAATAAAAAGGATAATAATATTTCATTAATGTAAAAGTTATATGAAATTCAAATGTGTCATAAATAAAGGTTTATTGGAACATAGCCACATACATTCCTTTCTCTATTGTCTATGGCTGCTTTTGTACTGCAACTGCAGAGTTAAGTAGTTGTGGCAGAGGCCTCATGACTTGCAAAGCCTAAACGATTTACTATCTGGCCCTTTACAGAAGAAATTTTGCATTCTTTTTCCATCTTCTTCGCTGGCTCTGCCTCCTCTGTTCTATCTCTAAATGATGTAGTCTGTCTCCGTCTCTCTTTCTATACACATATATATATATATATAAAATGTTATGCACATTCTAACATATAATACCATTATGTACAATATTACACATATCAGATGTTATATAGGTTTCTTTCCATTTGATCTTTGTGCTTCCATATCTTTTTTTTTTTTTTTTTTTTGTGGTACGCGGGCCTCTCACTGCTGTGGCCTCTCCCGTTGTGGAGCACAGGCTCCGGACGCGTAGGCCCAGCGGCCATGGCTCACGGGCCCAGCCGCTCTGCGGCATGTGGGATCTTCCCGGACCGGGGCATGAACCCGTGTCCCCTGCATCGGCAGACGGACTCTCAACCACTGCGCCACCAGGGAAGCCCTGTACTTCCATATCTAATAAGCCTCTCAAACTTAACGTGCCAAACACAGAAGCCCTCTGCTGCCAGCTACCTCCAAAACCTGATTTTCCTCTATTCTTCCCCATCTCAGTTGATGATACTATCATCTACCCAGGTGATCTACCCAGACATTGAGTGAGCCTGGATTTCTCCCTATTGCTCATCCTGTACAAACAATCCATCAATAAGATCTATATATTCTATTTCAAAAATATAATATTTTGGAATATATTCAGTCCATCTCAATTCGTTCCCTAAACACAGCATCCATTTCATTTTTTCTTATCATTTATCAACAGCATATAATTATTTTACTTGTTTAATAATGTATTTTCTATCTCTTTAACTAGAGTTTAAACGCCCTGAGGAGAGACCATCTCTGTCTTACTTACTACAGTATCCCCAGTACCTTGCCCACTGTAAGTACTAGAGCAGTTGATAAGTATTTTTGAATAAATAAACTGGGAGATGCTTGGTAGCAGCTATAGCTCAAAAGGGCATTAATTCACCTTTAAAAAGCTGTATTTGGGCTTCCCTGGTGGCGCAGTGGTTGGGAGTCCACCTGACGATGCGGGGGACACGGGTTCGTGCCCTGGTCCAGGAGGATCTCACATGCCACGGAGCAGCTGGGCCCGTGGGCCATGGCCACTGGGCCTGTGCGTCTGGAGCCTGTGCTCCACGGTGGGAGGGGCCGCAGCGGTGAGAGGCCCGCGTACTGCAAAAAAAAAAAAAAAAAAGCTGTATTTATCTTTTGGTTAACTGTAACTACATTTAATAGAAGCAAGGAAATATCTTCAACTCAAAAAAAAAAAAAGGGTGATGAGGGGAGAAGTTTGTTCCCCTATTTTTAACTGGAGTAGTTTGTGAAACAACATATTTTTAGAGAATAAATAGTTATGTTATTTTAATGACTGAAGAAGACTATGGTTTATATAGAAACATCTAAGCTACAGTTGAAAATGTCTAAAACTCTGATATCAGTGATCTGTACTATACAAAAATATCACTAGAAATTATTCAATGCTATCTCAATTTCATAGCTATATTAGGCAAAGTAAGAAAAATCCAGATAATTAATGGAAATAAATGAAGAAAAAAATTGCATAGGTATCTAACTAAATAATTTAATTGCATTACTATGAGGCTTTGTTAGTACTCAGGCAAACCAAAGATAATTCCTTATATGATGAAGCGAGTTTATTGTTTTCTATCATCATATTTTCCTTTGATTTTATAACCCAGTAGTATTATATGTATGTTTTGATTTCTAATTAATGCAGAATATTAGATGATTAGGATACTGTAGTGCACTTTATAACTGTTCACACATGTACAGTGTCCCTCCTTATGGGAAGATTTTATTCCTCACCCTATTGAACTCAAGCATGGCCACGTGACTTGCTTTGGCCAGCGAAATGTGAGCAGAAGTGACATGTGCCCTCTTTGGGCAGAAATTTTAAGAGTTAGTATGTACTTTGATATAGTTTCTTTTCCTTCTACCAAAAGGCCAGAAATACTTCAGATAGAGTTTACTCCATCAGCTTGAAGCCAGGAATAAATTCTATGTGGAGGAGAGTTATGGCCCACAGAGATGGACATAAACCTTTATTGCTTTAAGCCATTACAATTTTGGAGTCATGTGTTACCAGAGCATAACTAACCTATCCCTATCTTTGAACATTACATACATTTGGAACAAGTAGAATAAAACCTTACATTGAGAGAGTGTTGCCTAGGAGAAGGCCATTTGAATTAGTAAGAAGTCAGAGTTGTAGAATATTTTAAAGAAATCAACACTTATTATTTCCAAATCTAACAAGAACCTAATTAGAGGACTAATTAGTAGTTATGCTCTATGAAAAAGGTGAGACTTTGGCAGAATCTATCTAATTAAACAATGCAATCTGTAATGCAATATTTCTTTTTTTTTTTTGCGGTACGCGGGCCTCTCACTGTTGTGGCCTCTCCCGTTGCGGAGCACAGGCTCCAGACGCACAGGCTCAGCAGCCAAGGCTCACGGGCCTAGCTGCTCCGCGGCACGTGGGATCCTCCCACACCGGGGCACGAACCCATGTCCCCTGCATCAGCAGGCGGACTCTCAACCACTGCGCCACCAGGGAAGCCCCTAATGCAATATTTCAATGGAAGAAGAAATGAAAGATGTTGGTGTGTCATTCAGTTAAGTGGTGTGCCATTTCACAAGTTCATTGCTGAATGACTGGTCAAAGTGTGTAGGCTAAATGAAGAACGTGTAGCTAGAGCAAAAGTGTTGGATTGGGGCTTGGGGTGATTACTAGATGGAATGATGGAGACAGTGAAATATATGTAGTAACTTGAAAAACAGGGAGGGTATCGGAGTAACATAAGGAATGCCACTGCAGAATTACACCCCACAATTTAAATGGTTGACTTTCAAGCAATGCTTGAAAGTCAAAGCTGTGAAACTCAATAGAGGACTGGGGGACTAGAAAAAACTCTAGGGATTAATTTTTGTTTATTGGCCTAAAATACTTGTTGTATTTTACATGAAACAAAGTCTCACCAGAGAAAGGACACTCTGAAGCAAGGCGATGAACACAACTAAATTTGGTTCAGAGAGCCTGGATTCATAGCCTTAGAGTGGAGCTTCACAAGGGATTAACTTCTCTGTGTGTACTTCATAATTTTGGTAGTAAATGCAAACAACTTAATGTTCATCTGAAGGGACTACTTTGGTGTAAACATTGGGGAACATGACAAAATTCACGATGCAATGTGTATCCTTCCTTTTGTCCAAAGCAGTAATTCAGGGCCAACCAGAAAGCTTTGCAGGATTTCAATATGAATGAGAGGCACCTGTGACTCTGAGGACATTGAGCTAATGAGAAACGGTTGAAAAGGCTGCTGCTCAGCAGCACCCAGGGTAATTTCCTCAAAATCTTTCAGTGGTTCTCACATTTCACTTGGGGCCAAGCAGTACAAGGGGGGACGTGGTTAGAAATGACCAATGAGCAAGGAATGCCAGAGAAACTGAATGGCCTGGAAAGAAACTGGGAAGTCTCCCAGTTACAGAAGAAAGTCAGTAAAATAGAGCTTGAAGGTTGAATGCAGGGCACGGAGATGAACAATGCCTGAGGCATGGCAAAATAATACACCAATGCCAACAGAGCCAGCCAGGAAAGACATGTGCAGGAAAAGCAGGACAATCAGAGCATGAGTCCTGCCAGATCAACACTGAAAACATATTTCAGAGGTGAGCCAGATTTTTATAATTTATTTCAAAGACCCGAGAGTATATGGGATGAGATGGGGTAGACGGAGTGGGAGAATGTTTAGGAAAGAATAGAACTGTATAGAAATCAATTGAGTAATGATTATTGAAGTGGTTGAATATGCCTAACTCTTAACATATCCCTGTGTTTTTCTTTAAAATATATTTTTCCTCTAATTCAAGGATTAGGATGTAATCTGCCTAAGGCTCTGAGTCGTGAGTGTGTGTTGGGCTATGGAGAGAAACTACACAGTTAGCAGTTATTGGGAAATATTTGTTTCTCCCTGAGTAACCCTGCACCAGCCAGACTTAAAGGTTACTAAAAGGGATACAAAGGGTTCCTGAATCTTCTCCTTTAAGTTGAGAACAGAGCCTAGCTCCTCACAATTTCATCTCCTTTTAAAAGAGGTCTGATTGTTGGAGCAGGTGCTCAGAAGCTGCCAACAAGAGGTCAGCAATTCATCCTGGACTTCATCCAGTGTCTGTGTTACCAAGGCTATGAGAAGGCTTCTCTCTCCACCAAGCACAGAGACTCTCCTGCTCAAAAGGAAGAATTCTGCTGATCATGGAGGGATGAGAAGAGCTTCTTCAGACTCCATCACAGAGGTCCAGGTCTTAATGGAACTATTGTTAAGCATGCGAGTTTAAAATAAAAAGAGAGATACCTTGTTTGTTGTATCTGTTTACCACTTAAAGGATTTGAGGAGATGCACTAAATGGATACACATATAACAGAAACATTAAAATAAACATAAAAGATGTAAAGTGAGCTAAGGAGAGGATGGAGATGAGGGAAAGGCAGGCTAAGGGAGTTACTGCCATTGAACTCTAAAATTAGCTCAACTGCTTGGCATTCAAAACACATCAGGAAACACAATGGCTATATAGTTCTCACGGTCTGATAAAACTAAGCATACTGGTTCCTTACGGAGAGACAAGACTTCCTCAGACTCTAAATTCACAGATACCTTCTAGATAGCTCTCAAATTCTCCTGCTTCACTCCATTATCATTGCCACAAACCCAGCCCAAACTCCTGGGACCTCTTATCTGGATTACTTTAATGGTCTCCAATCCCAGTTTTCTCCAAATCTTAGCATAGCCTCCGTACCACAGAAGTGGTCTTTTAAAATGCACATAGGAGATCATATCTCAATGCAGAGACTGAGATACAACTGACAGACATTATTGAGATACAACTGACATGCATTATATTAGTTTTAGGTATGCAACACAACCATTTGATATTGCAAAATGATTACCACAATAAGATTAGTTAACATCCATCAACACACAGTTACAATTTTTTTTCTTATGCACATCTCATTGCTTTAATGACAAAGTCCAAAATCCTGAGTGCTGCATACAAGGCACAATCTGGTCCCAGCCTGCTTCTCCAGCTTAATGACAATATAGGTCTCCACCTACACTTTTCCCTACAGGCTCTCTCCCCTCCTCTCCTCCTCTCCCCCTCCCACCCTTCTTTACTAGCTAACTTGCACTCATTATTTTATACCTGGCTATCCCATAGGTTTTACGCATCTGACCCTGAAGTCATTTAAGTTTGTCATGATGTTTTTTTTTTTTTTGGACCAGATCTTAGCATAGGCCAAGGTGGTTCTTTAAGGAATGAAAACTCTATATAGCAAAATGGGCTGAGCCTCTTTGTGCATTCTCAATTATTAGGTTCTTTTTCATAAATATCAGTAGCTTCTAACAACTAGTTAAGCGAATTAAGGGATATAGAGCCATTCCCATAACCCCACTACCATTAGGTGTGAAAGCAAGCGTTCAGACTGAATTCTATGACGTACTAAAACATTTATGCGCAAGTGGGTACAGAGACAGTCATATAATAGGTTTTGGAAGCTCAGTAATGTCCAGCTCTTGGCCCTTTCAAGGTCACATCCTCTAAGAGAGATTTGCTTGAGGAAATGTGACAGTGTTCTAGTCCTGGGATGTTGCTAATACTAGCTGGGTTTAGGAAATCAGTTCTCTAAGTCAGTGGCTGAGCACAGGCCTGGTTCAGAAATAAGCCTTGGGCTCCATTCTGGAGGTTAAAGGCTTTCACATAAAGATGGAATGCTTCCCTCCACATCTTAAACACCACTTATTGATCGCCTGAAAAATAATTTGTAACTTTCATTAAACTAACTAAAGAAGTCTGGTGTTAATTGAAGATAAAGATAACTGCTGGGAAAGGCAGTCTTTATCATCCCCCACTTGGTTGCGTAAGAATGGGCCTGGGGCCGGGAACACTGCTTTACCAGGAAAGAAAGAGCCCAGCCAGCCTGTGCTGGGCTCATCGCCTCTCTTGGTTCCATCAAACAGCCCCACCTCTTTTGAACCTTCAGCCTCCTGTCTGTAGCACCTCTTTTTTTTCTCATCATATAGATATATTCATCTCTTCTTTTAACCCATGACTCCCTTTAGCTTTTCCCTCATGTTTCTTCCATCTCTACTTTCCTATCTTCTATTGACCTTCAATCATCCACAAACTGATTTCTGCCTCTCTTGCTCCCTATGAAAAGCTTCTTGCCCTAGTCACTTAGAATCAAGTTATTTTTTTGGTCTGAAGCGTTTACAGAGTTGCATATTAACTAAGGTAAGTGAGGATATGCTGTGGAAATCAACTTTTTCAATTTTAATGGCATTAGCTACTAAAGGTTTACTTTTTGCTTATGTCATAATTTACTCATGGAAATATTCATGGTCACTGGCCTTCCAGGGTGATGCAGAGACTTAGGCTCCTTTCACCTTGTGGCTCCACCATGCCCTGGGGACTTCGGGTCCTCAGCTGGACCTCTGATCTGGTGGCTGAAGAGCAAAGAGTGCAGAGGACTGTGTGGATTGTTAGCAGGGGACAGCCCTGGAGGAGAAATAGATCACTTCCCCTATTACTCCATCGGCCATACACAGCCTGCAGGGGAGGCTGGGAAATGCACTGTGGCTTTTGTCCAGCTGGAAGAAGAAACTGCTGAGCATACAGCAGTTCTTTACCAAAGCTTGCCATTCCCAGTTTTCTGAAACTGTCTCTCCCTTGTCTTCCATTCTCTCCTGGTCTCTGTCTTCAAATCTTCACTGATTGTTTTTTCAGTCTCCTTCACAGCTCCTCTTTCTTTTTTCCATCCTTCCATGTTGGTATCCCCCAGCATCTATCTCCTGACTCACTTCCCTTTTCACTACATTATTCGCCCTCGAAGATTTCATAAACAACCAGAACATCTATCTCCATCCTTTTGTTCATATCCCCATGTAAAACTCCTCCTCCTCTTACAAGTCCCCATCTTGATAAGTGGGCATCTGCTCAGTCACTGAACCAGAAAACCAGAGAAGTGATCCTATATTCTTCCCTTATCCTCTATAGCTGAGGTTTCTCAGCCACCACACTACTGACATTTCAGGCTGGGAGCTCTCCTGTGCATTACAAGATGTTTAACAGCATCCCTGGATTCCAGCTACTAGGTGTCAGTAGCTAACCCCCGACCCCTGCCAAGTTGTGACAAACAAAAGCTGTGACATTGCCAAATGTCCCCTGGGGAGGGAGGGGGTCACCCCCCACTGAGAACTGCATTATCCAGTCTTATTGATTCAATCATTACAATATTTATCTCCTCCATTCCATTTTCTTACCATTAACCTTATTAAATTCCACATCATCTTGTGTCTGGATTTCTCCAGTTGCTTCTTATCTGTCTGTGGCAAGTTGGCTGACCCAATAGTTTCTTTGCTCAAATCTTCACTGTCACCTTCCACTAAAAAAAAGGAATACTTGCTTTTCAGCCCCTCTTCGAACGGCCAGGCAACACCATTTAGCATGGCAAAGCAGGTTTGTGGAGAGGGTGACAGTTGAACTTAAAGGTTCCAAGGCTTTGGAATCATCCAGTTTAAATTGTGTCTCAGCCTTATCACCCTGGTAGTTGTTCAGCTTTAGGAAAGTTACTTAAATTTCTCTGGGCCCCATGGTAACACTGGGATAACAATAGCACCAACCTTATAAGATTATTGTGGAGATAAACAAGTTAAAATGTGTAAAGTGCTTAGTGCTATACCTGTCTAAATGTAAACACTGGATAAATGGTGGCTATGATACAGGAATGGCAGCGATGACATAATCTCTCTATTCCTTGCTAATCTCAAAGGTTACTACTTCACATCCTATCCTCAACCACAGTCCACTTTTTAGGACTCAGTTTAGGGGAGATTTCTGGAAGTTTTCTCACACTTTTCTCTCCAAATTACAAGATGTTACTTGTTTTTCTCCCTCACTAGGCTGTGAACTACAAGGCAAGGACAAGATCTTTCTTTACTCTATATATTCCCAGGACCACCACAGGTGCTCAATATACATGAAATGCTCTGTAAAGGTATGTTGATTAAATCAATAAGTAAATGAATATTAGTAACATGCACCAGCCTTGCCAGAAGCTTCTCTCCCATTTGGCAGCAGGGGGAAGGGTGGACCTTTAAAAATCTTTGGACATACCAAGTGTAAATGAAACACAAATCAACCAGGTGAATTTTCAAGAGGAAATTTATCTCACAAACCTGGCAACTCCAGCCAGCTTTTAAGTAAATGGAAGCTAGGGACAAAATTATTCTTAGGGTAAAGAGTAAAACTATACATGTGACCCCAAACTTTGCAGACATCCTTTAAAAACTGTACTCTAAATAAATGCATAAAAATTTGCACAGGAGAGTGATAGTGGGAAGTGTGAACTGACAGAGAAGTCACAGTGTAAACACTCCATTGACATAGACAGTCATGAGCAAAATGAGGTTGCTGGGACTTCCCTGGTGGCGCAGTGGTTAAGAATCTGCCTGCCAATGCAGGGGACATGGGCTTGAGCCCTGGTCTGCGAAGATCCCACATGCCGTGGAGCAACTAAGCCCACGCACCACAACTACTGAGCCTGAGCTCTAGAACCTGCGAGCCACGACTACTGAGCCCGCGTCCCACAACTACTGAAGCCCACACGCCTAGAGCCTGTGCTCCACAATAAGAGAAGCCACCGCAATGAGAAGCCTGTGCACCACAATGAAGCACAGCCCCCGCTCACCACAACTAGAGAAAGCCCGCACGCAGCAACGAAGACCCAACGCAGCCATAAATAAATAAATTTAAAATAAATAAATTTTGAAAATGAGGTTGCCTTGTGGTTAACTAGAACTTTTAATGACACACATGCTTTTTTTCACCTGTCCAGTCTCTATTTGGCAGACTGTCAATAAATTGAAAATACCCACAATTCTAGGGGAAAAAAGAGCAACTATAATTCTAAGGAGTTCAGTGTTCACACCCGGGTCTCTGAGGAGGCTCCAGCCACCTTTGGTTTGGTGGTGGCTTTCTTCCTGGGTTTTGGACTCAAGCATCTGTCGTTTGCCATTTAACCAACTCCAACCAAGATCCCCTTTTCTAGATCAAAATTTATTAGATCACCTCTTCTTGAGTGCTTCCTAAATCAAATCTTACTAAAAAGTCACTGGAAATGAATTGCTGGAACCTGAGAAATTTCTTAAAAGTCTTCAAGAAAAACATTTCTTTTCCTCTTAAAAACAAACAAACAGGGGCCACATTTTAATACGCGAACAAACCCATTCTTGAAAAGGTACCTTTTCATCTGTACCACCATTCTCCTCCCCTGGATGCCCTGAAGTGACACCAACACGGGAGAACCAGGGGTCGCCCAACAGGTGGTCCGCCGAGCGCTCTCCAGGTGAGAGCGCCGCCCGCGCTCAGGGTGCTCCGCGAGGGCGTCCACGCGCCCTGGCGCCCCCGGGGCAGCGCTGGCTCCCTAGAGAGGGCCGGGGCCTGGCTGCTGGGAGGGGGCGAGCGCCCGGTTCCCGTCGCCTCCACTCCCGTCTCCTCCGGCTACGCGTCCCCTCCCCTTGCCAAAGCTCGGACTCTCGGGGTTGCCCTTATTGTTGGCCGCGTCTGTCACTTTGTGGGCCGGGTGACATGAATGGATGGGCTGGACACACCTTCCAGCCTTCTAGAAAAAAAAAAAAGTCTGGATCTGCATAGAGGGCGGGAGGGACTCCCCCGGCGCCCCCAGAGCCAACGCCGCGGGCAGAGGAAACGCACAGCTCCCCCCTCCCACACTCACTCCTCCCCTCCTTTAAAAAACCGCCCAGCCCAGAAAATAATCTTTCCCTACCCGCCGGCGTCCGCGGTGCTCTCGCCTCCTTTCCCGGCTGAGCGCGCTCCAGCGTTGCGGGAGGCGGCGCGCGGGGCGCGGGTCCGGAAGCGGGCGCGCAGCGCTTCGGGGCGCCGCACCATGCTCCCCAGCGCCGTGGCGGCCCATGCCGGCGCCTACTGGGACGTGGTGGCTTCCTCCGCGCTGCTGAACTTCCCCGCCGCGCCGGGCTTCGGCAACCTGGGCAAGAGTTTCCTGATCGAGAACTTGCTGCGGGCTGGGGGCGCCCCGCCGCACAGGCTACTACCGCCCCCGCCCCACGGCCCGGCAGCAGCTCTCGCCGCGGGCGCTCAGGTCCGGCCCCTGCCCGCCAGCCCGGTTCCGCTCAAGCTGTGCCCCGCGGCAGAACCAGTCAGCCCCAGCGGAGCGCTCTACAGCACGCGGTGGGCGTTTCAAGTGCTCAGCCCCTCGGCGGACGGCGCCAGGCTGCCGGGCCGGGCTCCGGGGGACCGAGACTGTGCCTTCCAGCCATCAACCCCAGGTGAGTCCGCTCTCCCCTCCCCAGCTGCGCGCGGCGCCTCTTGGCCTGCGGATCCCGAGACCTGGGCGCGTCGGCCCTAGTGCGCAGGAATCCGCCCGGGCCTAGACCTTCCGAGAGCATCTAGAGATTGGGTGGAGATGCCGCCTCGGGGGTGAGGAGGGTACCACCACTAACTGATTTTCCTCCCCTTCGCGTACCACCAGCTTCCTATCCGTCCCCTCTTTCTACAAGTGGTAGGGCTGCCTTGAGTTTAAGGCCTTTTTGAAGAAACCCTGGAGGCACCTCCTGGCTTTAGCCGAAAGGGCAGCCCCGGCCCTGAGATCTCTGGGTTCGCAGGACCAGTTTCACGGGGTTTCCCAAGTTCAGCGTCTCCACCCGCCCGCTCCTGTCCCGGAGGCCGCGCGACACCCGTTCCCTGGAAAGTTCTTGGCTTGGAGAGCCTCGCTCGGCCCGCTTTGGGGGCTTTTGCCTCTTCAAGCCGTTGCGACGGTCGAGGCGGTTGCAGAACGCTCGCAGAGATCTTTGGAAAAAGAGTTGCGCAAAGTTTTGGCTTTCTTCACTCTTACATTTGGATCACTAAGACGCAAGAAAATCGAGCCTGGCTTTTTCTTCGTGCTGAGCTGGAACAGCCTAATTGGCACCTGGAGTAGGAAGTTCGCCAATAAATGAGAATTTACCAAACGAAGGGCAGTTTTGGTTTGCTTGTTTTTATTCCCGAATAAAACCTAAGTGTCGTGACTGGGAAGAGGATGCGGACAGTTTAGTCAATATATTAGGTAAAGCTTACGGAGGGGCTGCCGAAATTGGCAGTGAGAAAGGGAAAGCCTCTTAGAGACTCAAAAACTGAGATCCAGTTGGATTAATTTTTTTTTTTTTTTTTTGGCTTGCGTCCTTGGACGATCTTAACTCATTCTTTAAATCCCGGTGGGTTTGTCCAGAATGACTAATAGACGCTTTTTCAGCAGATTTCATTGTCCCACCAAACTGCCGAATCAAATTTATTGCTAATGGCTTTATAGAATTGAACATGTTTAGAACCTGTCCTGGTCTTTCAGTTTGAAATGGTTACTAACAGAATGGAACAAATATAATTATATTAGCACCGGTCTCATTCACATAGTGTAAAACCTAAATTCTAGGCAGCCTTTTTGCACGCTGGGAGAGGAGCAAGTACAGTTAAGACAAAGTTGATGTGCCTTGGAAATCTGGGCCACTCTGTTCTTTTTGAAGTATTAGGAAAATTACAAACGTGTAAAGCAGGTTCGTGTAGACAAGAGCTGGTAAATAACGACCATAAAAATAACATTTTCAAGAAAATTTGGTGATTTGTATAATTTTTGGTGGTTTGGCATTGTGTTCATAGAAACTGTTTTTCAAGAATTCTTAAGTTGCTCTTGATCATGACTGGCTCCTCAAAAAAGCTAATTGTAACCTTTGTAGATTTTACAGGTTAAATTTAAGTAAACCAAATGCGAATCAAATGCAGACATTTCAATAACTGAAAAATAATTTTGTATACCTATTCATTTTCATTCAAAATGTTACGATTATTGGGTAAAGGGTTTCCTAACTACATTATTTTTATTTTCAAGAACGTACTCATTCTTGTACACTTATTAAAGTATCAAAATGCAAAAATGCTTTTTGGAATAATTGAGAGTATAAGAACTTAAATTTCACTTTGAAGTATTTTCATATAGCTTAAGCCTATATTTTTCCTAATTTTTTTTCAGTCCTTATTGAAGATTTGGTGTTTTCCTAGGTTAATTTTTATTTGAACAAATAACATTTCAAAAAAATCATTCTTGTGAAGAATGCATTTAATTTTTGAAACTCAAAATATATCTTAAGATTAGAACCCCATACATTTGTGCCCACAAATATGCTGCTTAAAAACATTTAAAAATTTTTTTGACAGAGAATATAGCTTTCTGAACCGTGCTCCAATTTTATTTAAATGACAGATTCTTGCCCTACCAAATGTGGAAATTCTTTTGTACCGTGTAGAATTATGAAGTTATAATGAGTGCTGACAATGTTAGCTATCACCTGAAAATTAGATGAGGGTGAAATAGTGATTGACGTTCTGTAAAGAGTAGAAAGGAGATTTAGAAAAGCTACTGTTTTCAGAACGATAAAATACTTCTTTCTGAAACATCAGTGAACAACCAGTTCTAATCCTTTAGACACTAACTTAGGAGTGGATCACAAAATGTGATTTTTAATGATTTCGGTGTATTTGACTACTCGTTTTTTTCTCAACTTAATTTGTTGAGTGCACCAGTCTAGATGTTGAATAAGAAAACCCCGGAGTTCTTTTTAAGGGCATTGGTGAAAGACAGCACCATTTAACTAGGGGATTTATGCCACTGCATGCATTTTGGCTTCATTATTTTTGTTACCCACTATTAATTATACCATATAGTTCATTCATTCAGCAAATGCTTACTGACTGTCTCCCATGTGTTCAGACTGTTCCAGGCCATTGGGATAATCAGTGAACAAAACAGATGACTGTCTCTGCCCCTGTGAAGCTTAGAGTCCATGTTCTGTCCTACTTTATGGTTTACCAAGCATTTTCATAATTGTTAGCTGCTTTAATTCTCATAATAGGCCAATTTTTTCCTACAAAGATTATTCCACTTCCTAATTTTGTTTTTGTCTGAAGTATCAGTTTAAACATCTGTGGTCTTGTGAAAGAGAAGAAAATTGCCCCAAATCTCCATATTCCTTGGATTAGTCTTTCATTGAATGTGAGAAAACTAATGAGGGCTTATGGGATAACCAATTGCATGGATCACAATAATAAATCAGACTGGGATGTTATATCTGAGCCCATAAGGAAAGAAATTGGCCTTCCCCTTCATCTTGTTACGTGTCTGAAAGGTGGTGACAGTTAGTAACACAGGTTTACAGATTATGGATGAAAGTTTAGCTGTCAGTACTTCATCCCTGAAAACGGGCAATCCTTTAAGTATTTAGAGCAAGCAAAGGAACATTCCATAGCTGTATGTTGTCAAGTTGTGTATATAGAGTAGTTTAAAACTTAAAAAATCAGAGGGCATTCTTCAAAGTTTGAAAGGAGCATGTTTAGTGTAGTAACAGGTAGTTGAGTAGATTCACCTCCAGGAGTTGTATGTGAAAAAAAGAATTTTGGATATTATAGTTTATTAATGAAACCAGGTTTTTCAAGTAAATCCTAATCATCAGAGATCCTCCCCCAGAAATTCATTAATGTCATTATTTGGTGACTATTCTGCTAGATTTAAATATCCATGTTTTTGTATATTAAAGAGGGTCCTGAAATGTAAAAAGCTGAAAATTTAAAATTTCTCTTAGTTATGCCACCAATTTTCTTCAAAGTAAGTGGAACAAATAGCCTTGCTTTTCAGTAACATTTGTTATGTTAAACATTTTAGAAAGTGTTTGAAATGAAGATAATTTCCTGCATGTAATTTAGTGATTATTAAATCTACTCCTAGGGCTGCATATAAAAGGATTAGAAAGCAAATGTTTATTCTGAATAGTTGAATTGAACTGTTCTTTTTTTTTAAAGTAATTTTGTCAAGTAGGTTGTACCATGTAGTACAGAAATGGAACCAGATCCATAGTATTTTTTCTGGTACCCCTGTAGGGCTGTTAATTAATGCGTCACGTGCACTCTGAGTTTCTTGTCCACCAGTTACTCTTGACCTATTAATCCTTGACTCTGTCTTAAACTACTTGCACTTATGTCTTTTTTTTTTTCCAACTGGTAGTTTTATCCGCTTTCACTGAGATACCCTGAAAGTGTGACACAAAATAGCTTCTCTTACATCTAAGAGAAGAGAGGGAGAAGAAGATGAATTTGTGCTCCAGGTGGGGATTCCAGTCCAGCTGAAGACTGCGATTTGATTTATGAAGCTGGAGTTTGTCATTTATTTTTGCTGACGCTATGCTTTAGGTTTGTTTTGGCAAATTAAAGTCACAGGATCTTGACTATTGATGATACTGACCCAGAACCAGGACAAAGAGAATGGGGGATCCAGAAAAGGATAATGTTGGGACCCATGCTGGTAGTTCCTTGCTCAGGGTATCACCCCAAACATCCTTTGGTGGAATTTGTAGATAATACCAAACAATATTCTTACTACACCTGTACTTTTAAAAATAATCTGCTCAACATATCTTTGGATTTATATGAACATATTAATAACTTTTACATAGTTCATGAGGATTCAGCTCTGAACAAATTGTTATCTGGTCCCCAAGTTCATCAACTTCAGGTTCAGGAAGTTCTTGCAGTGACGAGAACCAGTAGGATTAAGAGACAGTCCTTTTACTTCTGGTTCAGATTGAGAAAACCACACTCCCTCCAAAATAATGTCTGAGTTGGAATTACAAAAGGGTAGCAATTTATGTGCATTTTATTTGCCTCTCACTTTAGCACCTATCCCTCTCCCAGTCCCTAAAATATGCTTCTCTACTTTGCTTTAACAGCAAGAAATTTCAATCTGTTAACATGTATTGAAGCTTTATTACTGAGGTTTAATAATCAAATAGGAGTAAATACAGTAGGCAAGTAGAAACATTTTAGAATTTCTCCCTTAATTCTTACTCACTTTAGGGATTTGAGGATTATTTTAAGAGGCACAGTGGTTTGAATGCCCAGAAAATTGTGTACGGATTTATGCAGAAGTAAATGTAGGCTCCAGAGGGTTCAGGGTCGTGTCAGGAAGCCAAAGGATGTCATATATTGTGGGCAACTTAAAAGAATTGGCAACAGTGATTTTTAGCTACTTTTGTTTGCCATCAGTGTGGCTCAGATGTGGGACCCAATGCTGTGCATTAGACTCCGTTGTATTCCTTTTGGAGTGTGCCGCCTCCATCCTGTTCTTGTGCCCACCAGAAAAAGTCTCTTTTTGCTGTAAGAAGACATGTTACGGTTAGTTTTGCTGCTGAACAATGATAGAGATGGTATCAAGTTGAAAGTAAGGGAAGCAACATAGGTAATAGCTGTGTTCATGAAATACTTTTAGCTTCATTGCTATGAAAGTTTTTACAGAAGCAAAAATGTTATAGTCTTTCAAATATTTAAACAAATGTGTGTTTTGTTTTTTTTTGGAGTCATAAATTTCTTTATTCTCAAACTCTAAGAGTTAACAAATCAGCCATTGGATCATGTTGTGAGACTGGTTTATAATGTGTCTGAATTCCTGAGGCAGATTTTATTTGTTTGGTATCCTGCTTATTTCGATTTAGTTTTTAACTTCTATAATTTGAAGTCATAATGTAAGGTTTTTGTTGGATTCATAAAAAAAGTCACTGATAAGTTACCATTTATTTCATATTTCTATGTAACCTTGCTTTATAAGGTTTTTCTAAAGTCTTATAAGTCATTAATCAATAGGATTATCAAATATTTTGCATAAGAAATGTGTTTTTATGTTAGAGTTGGGGGGTAAATACCTTATTTTCTCCTCAACCTACTTTCCACCACACTATTTCTCTTGTTGATATCTCCCATAATTTTAGAATCCATTTTATATCTTTTGGGGAGGCTTGATTTGTAGCTCTTAAAACAGTGTTTGTCCACTTAATCTTGGGTTAACAGAGCCCCTAAATAAAGTTTTTTTACCTTAATTACTGTCATTTTTCTTTCCACAGTGAAGGTACACAATTTTTATGTCAAATTAAAAATTTAAAACAATTTTTAAAAATTAAAAAATTTTAAATTAAAATTAAAAACAATTTTTAATCACTTTGTTTTCATTCAAATGCACCTGGAATCTGTCAGGAATAAAAAGCCAAACTGTAGAAAGAAACAATATGATTTTTATCTAGGAATGCTTGTTAGAATCCTTCTTTAAAGACTTCATTAGATCATGCTTCCATTTTAAACTTTCTTAGTAAGAAATTGGATTTTTGCCTTAACATATAATATGCTTACCAGACCCTTGTATATTTTATTCCAAAAATATTTTATTTTACTTTCAGTAATGTTTCCACTTTGAATGGAATCTGTCCCTTTCATTATTTTTAGCCTCCAGTCAATACTGGATTTGGCAATGCTGAGTGATTCATCACTTTATATAAAGTTACCATAACTGATTTTATCTTTAATAACGTTATTATTTTGTCAGCCAGCTCTTAGTTGGGAGTATTTCAGGGGCACACTCTTTTTGTAAGTTATATGAACAGTAAACTGAAGGCACTAAAATTCTCTGAAGTCAAAGATCAGAAAGCCTCTGTAAGTTTTTAGACTTTGTTTCAGAATCAAACAAAGCATGGGGAAAAGGAAAGGAAAAAAACATCAGGTCTTTTTCTATATATTGCTGAATATTTAATTGCCTTCTTGTTTATAGATATTCCAAAGATGAACTAGGTTTTTCCCTTTTCTTTCACATGTTCAGGCACCATGCATGCCGTAACAGCCTTGATTTCATTAGTTCTAAGTGGCCATCAGAAATAGAATATACAATGTATACATTTATACCAGTCCTCTTGAGAGGTCTCAAAATTCCTTGTTCCTTAAAAATTTAAATCCCTAATACTTTCAAAATTAAAATATGTGGAGGAATTATTCTTGAGAAGATTTATGTACATTAAAAGAGAATAAAGGGCTTCCCTGGTGGCTCAGTGGTTGAGAATCTGCCTGCCAGTGCAGGGGACACGGGTTCAAGCCCTGGTCTGGGAAGATCCCACATGCCACAGAGCAACTAGGCCCGTGAGCCACAACTACTGAGCCTGCACGTCTGGAGCCTGTGCTCCGCAACAAGAGAGGCCACGACAGTGAGAGGCCCACGCACCGTGATGAAGAGTGGCCCCCGCTTGCCGCAACTAGAGAAAGCCCTCGCACAGACATGAAGACCCAACACAGCCATAAATAAATAAATATATATATATATATATATAATTTTTTTTAAAAAAGAGAATAAAAACCATGACTGCTGGTGAATTTTTTTAATAGACTAACCAAGGACTGGATTGAATTTAGGTGTGTTGAACCTACCCTAGAGTTAGATTGGGTCTGAAACCAAAAGACAGTCAGATTCTTCAAAGCAGGAACAGAGTCATTTCTGTTTGTCTACGTAGTTTCTATAGGTGCTTTCGCACTACACATTGAACAGCTGCAACAGAGACCACATGGCCTGCAAAGCCTAATGTATTTACTATCTGGCCCTTTATAATAAAAGTTTGCCAAAACCTTTTCCAAAGCATAAATGGCAAATTGAGTCAATTTTAAAAGAATGTATAGTTTTCTGAGCTGGTTTTAGCAGTATTTCTTTAATTTTAAAGTCTAGATTCAAGTCTAAGGTCTTTAAATTACTGATTATATAATCCTAAGCAATTCATGTAACTGCATTGAGCCTCATTTCAAAATGAGCACAGATGTTAGGCTCACCATTTGACTTTCAGCCACATACCTCAAGAGTCCATTGACAACATACGGGGAAAGATGTGAAAGACAGCTTTCCACCCTTCCGCCATAAGTAAAATACATACTGGAAAAGGGGTATTGCTGTGAAGAAACCATCTCACAACTTAGAGGCTTAAAGGAGAAATTTATTATTTTCTCTCACGGTTCTGTGGACCGACGGGGCACAGCTGGGTGGTTCTCCCTTGGAATCTCATTGCAATTAGAGGTCAGCTGGGGCTGCCATCATCTGAGGGCTCAGCTGGGCTGGATGTCCAAGATGGATGTCCATTGACTCGCTTGGCTGACAGGGATGCTGGCTGCTGATGGGGTGCTCAACTAAAGCTGTTCCAGCATTCACACTTGGATTTTCCAAGGGCCTGGAGCTTCTTATACCATGGCACCTGGGTTCTGAAAGGCAGAGTTCTAAGAGCAACATTCCCAGAAACCCAGGCAATAGCTGTAAGTCTTCTTACAACCTAGCCTTGGAAGTTCCAGAATGTCACTTCTTCCATATCCCTTGGTCAAGCAACTCATTTTTTGGAAGCTGTCTAATGAAGATTCCTTGAAGGGAGAGGCAGCTGTCTAATGAAGACTCCTTGAAGGGAAAGGGACTACCTTTGATAATTGCAATGAACTAGAACCTCACAGCTGGAGGAAAAGCCAGACTCCACCCCCTTGTTGGTGTTGTGAGGACGGAAGAGAAGGTGCTAATAATGGGAGTGTCCAAACAACTGGCCGTTACCTCTTGCCACGCAGCATATGACCACAGTAGAATCCTTCCATTTAGCCCCTGTATATTCCACTACAGCCCATCCACTACTGCCAGGTGATTTTTTTAAATATAGCTTTCATCATATCATCAAGCTATTTAGGAAAACCTTAATTATCCCCATTTGACTATCAGATCAAATAAAAATGTTCAGTTTGTCCTTCAAGACCTTCATTCCATCAATTGCATTTAGCTCCTCCAGCCACATTCTTTTTTTTTCTCAGTTATACATATATATATATTCTTTTTCAGATTCTTTTCCCTTATAGGTTATTGCAAAATACTGAGTATAGTTCCCTGTGCTATACAGTAGGTCTTTGTTGGTTATCTATTTTATATATAGTAGTGTGTATCTGTTAATCCTAGTCTTCTAATTTATCCTTCCCCACCGCTATCCCCTTTGGTAACCATAAGTTTGTTTTCTGTGTCTGTGAGTCTATTTCTGTTTTGTAAGTAAGTTTGTTTGTATCTTATTTTTTTTAGATTTTTTTAGATTTTTTTTTTTTTTAGATTTTACATGTGGAAACATGTAAGTGGTATCATATGATACTTGTCTTTCTCTGTCTGGCTTATTTCACTTAGTATGATAATCTCTAGGTTCAGTCATGTTGCTGCAGATGGCATTATTTCATTCTTGGCTGAGTAATATTCCATTGTGTATGTGTGTGTGTGTATACACACACACACACATATACATATACACCACATCTTCTTTATCCATTCATCTGTCGATGGACATTTACGTTGCTTCTGTGTCTTGGCTATTGTAAATAGTGCTGCTGTGAACATTGGGGTGTCCAACTACATTCTTAATGTTCACATCTTTGGCCTTGGGCCAGCAGTCAGGCTGGTCTCCTTAACCTGCCCTGGGTGTCACCATCATCCTTGCCTTCTTTCCTTTTGTTCATGCCACCTTTCCTTCCTGGAATGCCTTTCTCTTCTTTTGCCATTCAAATACTTTCCAAATCAAGTTTCCAGATCAAGATGCTTTTCCTGCTTAAAGCCTTCTTTGACAAAGGCTTCCTAACAATAATACTCTTTTCTTTGTTCTTGATAGTATATTTTAGTGGAAATCTGGACCATGCTGCTCCTTTTTATATGCTGTCTTAGAATCGATCCCAAATTATATAATAGTGGTAGGAATAAAGGCTAACGTTTATTGAGTGCCTGCTGCATGTCAGGCATTCTTTTGTGTTCTTTTCAGTGGCCTCATCCTGATTATACATTATAATCACGAGTGCAGCTTTTGAAAAAAAATGGTATACTAGGGGGCCCACTCCTCGCCAGCATGAGTTAACCCAATTGGTGTGGGGCCTGGGCATCTGTATCTTTGAAAAGCACTCCAGATAATTCTGAAGTGTATTCAGGGTTGAGAAACATTGGCTAGGGGAACACACAGTACTATGTATTTTAGATCTCATGGCCTTGGAAAATGCCTCAGATTTTATAGGACAAAACTGAATTTGGGGCTCCCCTGGTGGTGCAGTGGTTGAGAGTCCGCCTGCCGATGCAGGGGACATGGGTTCGTGCCCCGGTCCAGGAAGATCCCACTTGCCGTGGAGCGGCTGGGCCCGTGAGCCGTGGCCGCTGAGCCTGCGCATCTGGAGCCTGTGCTCCGCAACGGGAGAGGCCACAGCAGTGAGAGGCCCGTGTACCAAAAAAAAACAAAACAAAACAAAAAAAAACTGAATTTGGAGTATGAAGATATTTGTATTTCATTTATTTGATCAGCAGATTCAGACCTGTAAGGTACGGAACATTTAAAGGTAGAAATTCTTCCAGGGAGGGAAGCTATCCTTTTTTAATCTGTGTCATCCCAGCACACTGTGCATTATGTGGCACTTGATAGATGTGCAATAAGTATTATTTGCGTGGAATTAAAAGGACAGAATCAAACAAGTAGACTCTGCATTTGGTTTATCTTCTCATGAACTGTACTAGAACATTAAGACCTTTGTTTTGCTGTCTCTGAAATACTCAAGGCGAAAATAAATGCAGACTTCTCTTGTTTTCTGATGAGCAGAAAGGTAAAGGATGACTTAACTTGCTTAGCCTTGTGATGGAAGGCAAGTTTGCACGTGAATCACATAAATGAATTCCATCCAGGTTGTGTGATAAAATAAATCACACCTTATTCATAAGTGTTATTTCTTAGGTCTTACTACTCAAGACAGGTGGTTGTCATTCTTTAGAGTCTTTTGTGTGTGGGGGGTCCACTCTATTCCTTATAGTCAGTTCAATTATGTAGTATTTCAAGGTCAAGGGTTTAGATTTCTTTATTCCTGGTGCCATGTGCCCAGCACTTGAAGGAGGTCATTAAAACCATCCTTTTGAAATTATTTAATTCCCTTTTATTCTTTCCCAGAGGTATTTTTTGACCTTTTGGTTGCCTTTGTAAGACACCTTGGAACCTTTTCTCGTTTCTCCTTGTCCTTCTAAAATGTGCTGCCCAGTCGGCATAGCATCGCAGTAGCTCCTGAAATTTATTTGAAGGTTTTATCAGTGGTCTTTAGGATCTGTCCTTTGAAATGTCAGCACAAATCAGTTAATACCACAGTTTGCTGTGACAATAAAAAGAATGTGGTTTCACCCCATGTAGATACACTCTCTCTGTTCTCCATTGGTAAAGAAAAATGAAAATAATAAAAAACAATTTAAAATATTTTGCTTGCTTTCTAGACAACAGAATTTTGAAAATAATTTTTCTGTATCTAGGCTTGTAACCATCCTTGACTGTGAGATGCTTTTGTCACAGAACCATGTAGTTAAGTTAAAAAAAAACAAAACCAGGTCATTTCACCATTAAGTTGCCTCTAAGTTCCCATCTTAATTAAACATTCAAAATAATTAATAGATAGTTTGATTCTGTGTCTTCAAATAAGTCAGAACATCTGATTAAGAAATGAAAATTTCATGAAGTTTTCTGTGAATAAGTGATTTTAGTCATTTGGATTCAGAGTCTTGTTCCGGAAATTTTAACTCATTTGTTTGTAATTCGTAAGAGATTCCCACAGAACCCAGAAGGCAGATTTGTTGGCAGGATACAAAATGTGGAGTATCCTGAAGTGTTGTGCTGAGGGAACCTAACATCACGCTATAGAACCTGACAGCGTGCATTTTTGCCACAGGGAAAGCCATTCGTTTTTCTCTTATGGAAAGCTGGGGAGATGTGGAGATGTCCATTTTCTGGGTTCCATCTCTTACTGGCTAACTGACAGTCTGTGTGCATGACATCCTTATCCCTCATGGCTAATAACTACATACTGTGCTAAAATATCTGTGTTTCCCTGGTCTTTTTTTTTTTTTTTTTTTTTGCGGTACGCGGGCCTCTCACTGTTGTGGCCTCTCCCATTGTGGAGCACAGACTCTGGACGCGCAGGCTCAGCGGCCATGGCTCATGGGCCCAGCCGCTCCGCGGCATGTGGGATCTTCCTGGACTGGGGCACGAACCCGTGTCCCCTGCATCGGCAGGCGGACTCTCAACCACTGCGCCACCAGGGAAGCCCTTTCCCTGGTCTTTTAAAAAATGTGCTGAGACCAGTCATCATCACATTCCAGATGCTTGCCCATTTGAGGTTGAATATTAATGAATGAAATAGCAAGTGTTAAATGCATAGCCAGTCCAGTGCCTTTGTATAGGAGGTATTCCTTGAATAGTATTATCATAAATATTGTTCAGTACACCTAAAATGAATTGTTCCTCTCATGATAAATGATAAACTGACTGCATCTAGATTATACTGATGGGCTTTGAAATGCATATCATCTGCTTGAAATTGCCTTGTTTTCTGCCCTTTTCAGAGCTTCTTCAAAGTAGTTCTTAAATGGTTTACAAAAGTTTGAATGCATCTGTTAACTCGTCACTTTGTTTTTATCACACTTGAGTTTCTGTTTTTGCTCACCACTTTAAAAACCATGTGGTTTACAAACACTTAAAAGTGTTATACATGTTTTTAATGCACTACATTGTTTTAAATGGCTATTTCCTCACACCATTCAACATCCCTGCAGTCACATGCTCAGCTGGATTAGCATTTGACTTATGTCCAAGTAGGAGCACATAAAAAAATGGAGCACTTAATTGGAATTTCACAGTGATTTCTACATAAACCAGCTTCAACAAGGTGTATTATATATGGAAATTAGGAATTGACTCATCTGTAAATATATGTGTGTCAATAAGGTGAAGAAATGCTACACGGTGGAACTTTAAGCCTGGTCATGTCACATGTAGTTCTTTAGCCACTAGAGTTGCTACTGTAGACAGAATGTCATTTTGATTACAGCTTTACTATAATAAGATAGGATAATATAGAGCACTATAACAAACTGTTCGATTAAAACTTTTTCTGGTTAAATTTAACACTAAGATCCTATGTCTCAGAACCTCATTTATCATCACAAATGAATTTAATTGAACACTTGTCTCAAATGAACCACCATCCATTTTTTTTTTTAATTCTTTATTTTTTCATTTTAGGGCCATAGGGTTAGACTGAGAAACATTTTGGCTAGAACAGTATAATTTGTAATTTGTCCATGTCCTGCATTGTTATTTTAATAGTATCACTAATATGCTTATTTTCTACACTAGATATTGAGCAAAAGCATTTCTTTTGTGTGTGTATTTCCAACTATCATGATAAATGCTTACACGCATGTATGTAAATGCAACATGGCTCAGCGTTTTTCTTTTACCTCAATTTAAAAAATGCCAAACAGCACAATAGCCATAACTTAATTATCTACGGAGTGTTTAGTTTGGAGGTGAAATAAGTTAGTTAACAGAAATACTTGAGAATAAACATAATGAGGTAACTTTTATACAGGGAAATGTATTTCCACATTTCAAACTGCTTCATATACTCATAGAAACATTAGAAAGTGTAACTCTGCCTAAATAACGCTGTACTCTTATAATTTAAGATGTCAAATTCAAATAAAGTGATTTATCATTTCTATGATGGTTTTTCAGTCAGTATTATAACAACTTACGATAACAATGAAAATTTTTTTAAAGTTTCATAGAACTTATTGAGCACCAAAGTGGGTCTCCTTTTCATACTTTGCTTAGTTGCCATATTTCCAAGGTAGCATTAAGACATTTTATTATTTGAAAATCCAAATGTTTAAAAACTAAAAACACTGACAACTTTCCATCATATTATAGAAAAGACCATGCATTATGATTAATTTGCAATTCAAAGACATTAAGGACATTAAGGACCATGAGACCATAAAATTCTTATATATACTTATATACTTATTTTGATATATCCTTCAAAGATACTGGTAAAATAAACACATACTTATCACTTGGTTAAAATATGAGTCTGAAATTATTGTGTTCTTGAAAAAGACCTGTATTTGTAGCAAAATAATATTCACTGTATATGATTAAGAAAAGAAAAAAGTTTCCATTGAAAATGAAGGGAGAGTAGTAAAAATATTTATTTTCAAGTCATGTTCTAGATTTCAAGGTCATCTGTTATGGAAGATACTATGTTTCAGGGTGTGTCAGGGGAGCAGGGAAGAGGTTAATTCCTGATTTCCTATTTCTTAGTTTTAAGATTATTCATTCATTTATTGAACATTTTTTGACTATTTAGAATGTGCCATGCACTCTGCTGGGTATGTGATGGTAAAAGCAAGTTGCCCACCTAAAGAAGTATCACCCATATTTATATTGTATTAAACCCCACTGTACTAAAGGACATGTTGTATCTAAGGTACTAAACCAAAGCCTGGCATATAGTAAGTGCTCAATAAAGAAGAGCCATTAATATTCTGTGACATCCTTTATAGCTATTTTTCATCTACTGAGGAACAGAGTATAAAATTTCTTTATTTATAAGAGTAATGATAAAGATGGCGGAAGAGTAAGACGCGGAGATCACCTTCCTCCCCACGGATACACCAGAAATACAGCTACACGTGGAACAACTCCTACAGAACACCTACTGAATGCTGGCAGAAGACCCCAGACCTCCCAAAAGGCAAGAAACTCCCCACATACCTGGGTAGGGCAAAGCGGAGAGATTCCCGCACAGAGGATCGGTGCCGAGCAGCACTCACCAGCCCGAGAGGCTTGTCTGCTCGCCCACCAGGGCGGGTGGCGCTGGAAGCTGAGGCTCGGGCTTTGGTCAGAGCGCAGGGAGAGGACTGGGGCTGGCGGCGAGAACTCAGCCTGAAAGGGGCTAATGTGCCACAGCTAGCCGGCAGGGAGTCCAGGAAAACTCTGGAGCTGCCGAAGAGGCAAGAGACTTTTTCTTCCCTCTTGGTTTCCTGGTGCGCGAGGAGAGGGGATTAAGAGCGCTGCTTAAAGGGGCTCCACAGACGGGCGCGAGTCACGACTGAAAGCGCGGAGCCCAGTGACGGGTGTGGGACGCTGGGGCTGCTGCTGCTGCCGCCAAGAAGCCTGTGTGCGAGCGCAGGTCACTGTCCACACCGACCTTCCGGGAGCCTGTGCAGCCCACCACTGCCGGGGTCCCGGGATCCAGGGGCGGTTTCCCGGGGAGAACGCACGGCGCGCCTCGGGCTGGTACAACATCACGCCGACCTCTGCCGCTGCAGGCTCACCCCGCACTCCGTGCCCCTCCCTCCCGCCCGGCCTGAGTGAGCCAGAGTCCCCGAAGAGGCTGCTCCTTTAACCCTGTCCTGTCTGAGCGAAGAACAGACGCCCTCCGGCGACCTACACGCAGAGGCGGGGCCAAATCCAAAGCTGAGACCCAGGAGCTGTGAGAACAAAGAAGAGAAAGGGAAACCTCTCCCAGCAGCCTCAGAAGCAGCGGATTAAAGCTCCACAATCAACTTGATGTACCCTGCATCTGTGGAATACATGAATAGACAACACATCATCCCAAATTGAGGAGCCAGGAGTCAGTGCTGTGCCTCTGAGGTGGGAGAGCCAACTTCAGGACACTGGTCCACAAGAGACCTCCCAGCTCCACATAATATCAAACGGCGAAAATCTTCCAGAGATCTCCATCTCAACAGCAGCACCCAGCTTCACTCAACGACCAGCAAGCTACAGTGCTGGACACCCTAAGCCAAACAACTAGCAAGACAGGAACACAACGCCACCCATTAGCAGAGAGGCGGCCTAAAATCATAAAAAGTCCGCAGACACCCCAAAACACACCACCAGTCGTGGACCTGCCCACCAGAAAGACAAGATCCAGCCTCATCCACCAGAACACAGGCACTAGTCCCCTCCACCAGGAAGCCTACACAACCCACTAAACCAACCTTAGCCACTGGGGACAGACACCAAAAACAACGGGAGCTACGAACCTGCAGCCTGCAAAAAGGAGACCCCAAACACAGTAAGATAAGCAAAATGAGAAGACAGAAAAACACACAGCAGGAGAAGGAGCAAGATAAAAACCCACCAGACCTAACAAATGAAGAGGTAATAGGCAGTCTACCTGAAAAAGAATTCAGAATAATGATGGTAAAGATGATCCAAGATTCTATTTCCCAGATCCAAAATCTTGGAAATAGAATAGACAAAATGCAAGAAACAGTTAACAAGGACCTAGAAGAACTAAAGATGAATCAAGCATCGATTAAAAACACAATAAATGAAATGAAAAATACTCTAGATGGGATCAATAGCAGAATAACTGAGGCAGAAGAACGGATAAGTGAGGTGGAAGATAAAATAGTGGAAATAACTGCTGCAGAGGAAAATAAAGAAAAAAGAATGAAAACAACTGAGGACAGTCTCAGAGACCTCTGGGACATTAAACGCACCAACATTCGAATTATAGGGGTTCCAGAAGAAGAAGAGAAAAAGAAAGGGACTGAGAAAATATTTGAAGAGATTATAGTTGAAAACTTCCCTAATATGGGAAAGGAAATAGTTAATCAAGTCCAGGAAGCACAGAGAGTCCCATACAGAATAAATCCAAGGAGAAATACGCCAAGACACATATTAATCAAACTGTCAAAAATTAAACACAAAGAAATCATATTAAAAGCAGCAAGGCAAAAACAACAAATAACACACAAGGGAATCCCCACCAGGACAACAGCTGATCTCTCAGCAGAAACTCTACAAGCCAGAAGGGAGTGGCAGGACATAATTAAAGTGATGAAAGAGAAAAACCTGCAACCAAGATTACTCTACCCAGCAAGGATCTCATTCAGATTTGATGGAGAAATTAAAACGTTTACAGACAAGCAAAAGCTGAGAGAGTTCAGCACCACCAAACCAGCTTTACAACAAATGCTAAAGGAACTTCTCTAGGCAAGAAACACAACGAAGGAAAAGACCTACAATAATGAACCCAAAACAATTAAGAAAATGGGAATAGGAACATACATATCGATAATTACCTTAAATGTAAATGGACTAAATGCTCCCACCAAAAGACACAGATTGGCTGAATGGATACAAAACCAAGACCCATATATATGCTGTCTACAAGAGACCCACTTCAGACCTAGAGACACATACAGACTGAAAGTAAGGGGATGGAAAAAGATATTCCATGCAAATGGAAACCAAAAGAAAGCTGGAGTAGCAATTCTCATATCAGACAAAATAGACTTTAAAATAAAGACTACTAGAAGAGACAAAGAAGGACACTACATAATGATCAAGGGATCGATCCAAGAAGAAGATATAACAATTGTAAATATTTATGCACCCAACATAGGAGCACCTCAATACATAAGGCAAATACTAACAGCCATAAAAGGAGAAATCGACAGTAACACAATCATAGTAGGGGACTTTAACACCCCACTTTCACCAATGGACAGATCTTCCAAAATGAAAATAAATAAGGAAACACAAGCTTTAAATGATACATTAAACAAGATGGACTTAATTGATATATATATAGGACATTCCATCCCAAAAAAACAGAATACACATTTTTCTCAAGTGCTCATGGAACATTCTCCAGGATAGATCATATCTTGGGTCACAAATCAAGCCTTGGTAAATTTAAGAAAATTGAAATTGTATCAAGTATCTTTTCTGACCACAATGCTATGAGACTAGATATCAATTACAGGAAAAGAGCTGTAAAAAATACAAACACATGGAGGCTAAACAATACACTACTTAATAACGAAGTGATCACTGAAGAAATCAAAGAGGAAATTAAAAAATACCTAGAAACAAATGACAATGGAGACACGACGACCCAAAACCTATGGGACGCAGCAAAAGCAGTTCTAAGAGGGAAGTTTATAGCAATACAATCCCACCTTAAGAAACAGGATACATCTCGAGTAAACAACCTAACCTTGCACCTAAAGCAATTAGAGAAAGAAGAACAAAAACATCCCAAAGTTAGCAGAAGGAAAGAAATCATAAAAATCAGATCAGAAATAAATGAAAAAGAAATGAAGGAAACGATAGCAAAGATCAATAAAACTAAAAGCTGGTTCTTTGAGAAGATAAACAAAATTGATAAACCATTAGCCAGACTCATGAAGAAAAGAAGGGAGAAGACTCAAATCAATAGAATTAGATATGAAAAAGGAGAAGTAACAACTGACACTGCAGAAATACAGAAGATCATGAGAGATTACTATAAGCAACTCTATGCCCATAAAATGGACAACCTGGAAGAGATGGACAAATTCTTAGAAATGCACAACCTGCCAAGACTGAATCAGGAAGAAATAGAAAATATGAATAAACCAATCACAAGCACTGAAATTGAAACTGTGATTAAAAATCTTCCATCAAACAAAAGCCCAGGACCAGATGGCTTCACAGGCGAATTCTATCAAACATTTAGAGAAGAGCTAACACCCATCCTTCTCAAACTCTTCCAAACAATATCAGAGGAAGGAACACTCCCAAACTCATTCTACGAGGCCACCATCACCTTGATACCAAAACCAGGCAAGGATGTCACAAAGAAAGAAAACTACAGGCCAATATCACTGATGAACATAGATGCAAAAATCCTCAACAAAATACTAGCAAACAGAATCCAACAGCACATTAAAAGGATCATACACCATGATCAAGTGGGGTTTATTCCAGGAATGCAAGGATTCTTCAATATACGCAAATCAATCAACGTGATACACCATATTAACAAATTGAAGGAGAAAAACCATATGATCATCTCAATAGATGCAGAGAAAGCTTTCGACAAAATTCAACACCCATTTATGATAAAAACCCTGCAGAAAGTTGGCATAGAGGGAACTTTCCTCAACATAATAAAGGCCATATATGACAAACCTACAGCCAACATTGTCCTCAATGGTGAAAAACTGAAACCATTTCCACTAAGATCAGGAACAAGACAAGGCTGCCCACTCTCACCACTCTTATTTAACATAGTTTTGGAAGTTTGAGCCACAGCAATCAGAGAAGAAAAGGAAATAAAAGTAATGCAAATTGGAAAAGAAGAAGTAAAGCTGTCACTGTTTGCAGATGACATGATACTATACATAGAGAATCCTAAAGATGCTACCGAAAAACTACTAGAGCTAATCAATGAATTTGGTAAAGTAGCAGGATACAAAATGAATGTACAGAAATCTCTGGCATTCCTGTACACTAATGATGAAAAATCTGAAAATGAAATCAAGAAAACACTCCCATTTACCATTGCAACAAAAAGAATAAAATATCTAGGAATAAACCTACCTAAGGAGACAAAAGACCTGTATGCAGAAAATTATAAGACACTGATGAAAGAAATTAAAGATGATACAAATAGATGGAGAGATATACCATGCTCCTGGATTGGAAGAATCAATATTGTGAAAATGACTCTACTACCCAAAGCAATCTACAGATTCAATGCAATCCCTATCAAACTACCACTGGCATTTTTCACAGAACCAGAACAAAAAATTTCAAAATTTGTTTGGAAAAACAAAAGACCCCGAATAGCCAAAGCAATCTTGAGAACGAAAAACGGAGCTGGAGGAATCAGGCTCCCTGACTTCAGACTATACTACAAAGCTACAGTCATCAAGACAGTGTGGTGCTGGCATAAAAACAGAAAGATAGATCAGTGGATCAGGATAGAAAGCCCAGAGATAAACCCACGCACATATGGCCAACTTATCTTTGATAAAGGAGGCAGGAATGTACAGTGGAGAAAGGACAGCCTCTTCAATAAGTGGTGCTGGGAAAACTGGACAGGGACATGTAAAAGTTTGAGATTAGATCATTCCCTAACACCATACACAAAAATGTGCTCAAAATGGATTAAAGACTTAAATGTAAGGCCAGAAACTCTCAAACTCTTAGAGGAAAACATAGGTAGAACACTCTATGACATAAATCACAGCAAGATCCTTTTGGACCCACCTCCTAGAGAAATGGAAATAAAAACAAAGATAAACAAATGGGACCTAATGAAACTTCAAAGCTTTTGCACAGCAAAGGAAACCATAAACAAGACCAAAAGACAACCCTCAGAATGGGAGAAAATATTTGCAAATGAAGCAACTGACAAAGGATTAATCTCCAAAATTTATAAACAGCTCATGCAGCTCAATAGCAAAAAAACAAACAACCCAATCCAAAAATGGGCAGAAGACTTAAATAGGCATTTCTCCAAAGAAGATATACAGACTGCCAACAAACACATGAAAGAATGCTCAACATCATTAATCATTAGAGAAATGCAAATCAAAACTACAATGAGATATCATCTCACACCAGTCAGAATGGCCATCATCAAGAAATCTAGAAACAATAAATGCTGGAGAGGGTGTGGAGAAAAGGGAACACTCTTGCACTGCTGGTGGGAATGTGAATTGGTACAGCCACTATGGAGAACAGTATGGAGGTTCCTTAAAAAATTACAAATAGAACTACCATATGACCCAGCAATCCCACTACTAGGCATATACCCTGAGAAAACCATAATTCAAAAAGAGACATGTACCAAAATGTTCATTGCAGCTCTATTCACAATAGCCCGAAGCTGGAAACAACCTAAGTGTCCATCACCGGATGAATGGATAAAGAAGATGTGGCACATATATACAATGGAATATTACTCAGCCATAAAAAGAAACGAAATTGAGCTATTTGTAATGAGGTGGATAGACCTAGAGTCTGTCATACAGAGTGAAGTAAGTCAGAAAGAGAAAGACAAATACCGTATGCTAACACATATATACGGAATTTAAAAAAAAAGAAATGTCATGAAGAACCTAGGGGTAAAACGGGAATAAAGACACAGACCTACTTGAGAATGGACTTGTGGATATGGGGAGGGGGAAGGGTAACCTGTGACAAAGCGAAAGAGAGGCATGGACATATATACACTACCAAACGTAAGGTAGATAGATAGTGGGAAGCAGCCGCAGAGCACAGGGAGATCAGCTCGGTGCTTTGTGACCGCCTGGAGGGGTGGGATGAGGAGGGTGGGAGGGAGGGAGATGCATGAGGGAAGGGATGTGGGAACAGATGTATATGTATGACTGATTCACTTTGTTATAAAGCAGAAACTAATAAAAAAAATAAAATTAAAAATAAAAAAGAGTAATGATAACTATTCCGTGTATATGAATTGAAAATGTTCTGAATAGAATAGTTTAAGAAAATGAGAAGAGCAGAATTATATGGCAACTCCCTATACTATAAACACAAATGCTTTCAGGTTAATAGATATCTCTTGAGAGTAAATGTTGTTACTATTCTCAAATACTTTGAGTCATGTAAAAGTGATCAGAAAGGCCACTTTTTGTTATGGAATTGCTCAGTAAATTAACTATTATCAACTTTGGAATCTAGCTATCTATATGTTTCAAAGAACCTTATGAAGATAAGCAGTAGAGTAATGCCATCTCTTAAACGAGTAAACTGAAGTGTGTAACATCCAGATTGTTTCTTGGTAAGTATTGTATCCAGAGGTGTGCTGTTCAATATGAAAGCCTCTAGACACATGAGTCTATTTAAATTTAAAAAGAACTTAAAGTGAGAATTCAGTTACACAGACATACTAGGCACATTTCAAGTGCTTAGTGTCATATGTGAGAAGTGGATACATATTGGACAGTGCAAGTAGAGGTCATGTCCATCATCACAGAGAGTTCTCCTGGGCAGTTTTGCTCGAGGTTATATTAGATAAAGGACTATTTGATATTTACTACTTATAACCACACAGAAAACGAATGACTAAGTTTGGTTTTGATAATTTGATTGTTTACACCACAGCTTCCAAACCTTGATGAAATTATTTAGCAAGCTCTTTGACAGGTAAAGCCTGCTTTAAAATGACTTTAATTCCAGTAAAAGTTTAACTAAAGTCTCAGAAGATGTAGTGCTTTACTCCATGACTTTGGGGAAATTGGAATTTTGAATACTGTCTAAGAGATATGGCTAATCAGTGTGATCAATGCTTTCTCTGCAGCGCCTTCCAAGCCTTTTTTTCTGAGCGCCCCGCCATTCTACTCGTCGTGCTGCGGTGGGTCCTGTCGGCGCCCTGCCTCCCCCACTGCTTTTCCAAGTAAGTTTTTATACTTCATCAGCAATGCCTCAGTTACTCTGTAAACCAAAGCAGCAGGATTTAATGTGCTCTGGAAAACTAATTGGTAATGCAATGGCAAGGAGGTAATTCCTCACTAAAAATCACAGCGATCCTATTCAGGAGGTCTCCAGAGATTTATCGAACCTCAGCACACTGAGCGATTGTGAGTGGCTTCTAATGGCATTGAAACCCAGGTCTGACACACCAAGGAAAGCAACTTATTTTCCATTTGATGTAAAAGATGTCAGAGGGACCCATTTGGCTCTTTCTGAAACGTGTAGCAATGCTCATTTAAAGAAGAAGAAAGGAAAGAAAGAAAGCTAAGAAATTGTGTAAAATTTCCATTCAACTGAAAATGTGACACAGAAAGTCCCTAGGTATCCATGGAAAATAATCAAAAATTGTCAAGATTGTAAAAGGAGATAAATACCTTCTCTTATGATCTTTAAGAAAACCAACCAGGGTTGTAGGAAACATTTTCAAGAGAACTTTTCAAACATTACACAGTTGTAATAGTGTGCAGGGTAGAGGGAGAATGACAACTTTCAAAAACTTGAAGAGTACACTCACACTCACACAAAGAAAAAAATGTCTAACTGAAAATAAAAAGAAATAAAGTTCACCTTGATCTTGAGATTTCTAGGTCAGCTAAGAATCTGTAGACAGAGGATTCGAGTTTATGATAAACAAGTCCAGAGGAGGGGTGCATTTATTTCAGCTGCCCAAGAGAAAACATTGATTCAGGTTAACAGCTCTGTCAGGTGAAAAGTGAAATAGGGGTAGAGTCAGGTGGAAGTCCAGAGCTGTATCACGGTTGAATTCAGATTCCCTGTTGCCTCTCTGCATGTGTTTTATGAATGTTTCAGGAGAGCAGTTGCTCAACAGAATGATTCCTGACAAGTGAGGCAGCAAATGCTGGCCGTTTAATGAGCTGCAAGCTTCTGAGCATCTCTTTAGGGGGCTGATACTTTCCCACAGAGCACTTTACATGGCCGAGACCCGGCCACAATGGGTGACAGACCCGTGACCAATCATCACTTTCACTTGACTCATCCACACGCGACCTCACCACGATTTTTCACTGTGCAGATGAACTTTCGGAACCATTTCACAGGGAAAAGACTCGGGCAAGGGTCAGTTGCCCTTTTGTATGGTCATAAAGCAAGGCTCTGTGTGTCAGTCTTTTCTCCTGTCTCACATTCCAAGTGAATTTCTGGACACCATTTAAAGCACTTGGCTGAAAAATAAAGCAGTGAATGAAACTGACTTTTATAGACTCATTCTAGCTCATCTTCCCGTATAACCCTGTCCACCTGAAAAAGGATTTAGTGGATGAGCTGAGTGTATACAGGACTTGCTGAATACATAGGGCCCATTATCCACTGTGGGGATTGTTTATTAACCAGGACTGATACACTATTTTGGAAGTGACCTATTAATTGTCCATTTAACTAGAATGTATTGATTCAAATAGAAAAATAGAAACCATGACTAAACCTTTTTCTCGCTCCTTCAAGGTGGTCTCCTATGAGGATAATTGAAAACTGTTGTACAGATTAAGGAGACATTTATCACCATATATTAGAGTATCAGGAAAGGATGCCTGGAGTAGAGACTTAAACCCCAAATATCTGATACCACAGCATGGTGGCATCTCTGTGGAATTAAATCTTCAGTGTGGTATTCCAGGGGTGGAGATTGAAAGAGGTCCAACCCCTAGTTTCAGTGTTTTCACCCTGGTATAATGCTGGTCTTCTACTTTAGGAACTCTCTGGAAATGTAGACAGGTAAGGGGCAATGTACCAAAATATTCCATGTAACAGGTGGACATTCATGTATGCATGAATGTGTGTGTGTATTCATTTTATAGTACTGTTTTAATGAGTTTCTAAGCCTTAAAAGTATACTAATGCCCAGGCCAGTTTACTAAATAGAGCACATAAAAGTAAGTCCAAAGTCGTTTCCTAGATAACCTCATCCTCTTGACTGCTTGAAAAAAATCACCCTAAGCATGTCTCTTTTTTCTCCATCTGCTTCTCAGCCCTTCCCACTTTATGCCTTTGTGTAGCTGTTGTAAATTGTGGTGTCTATTCCTGGAGGCTTATAAAGTCCTGTGTTTATCTTTTTTATTTAATAAAACATACAAGGGGAAAATCAGCACAGTTCAGGCTGAGGATGAGAATGCACTTGATTTGTCTCCATTTCTAAGTTGGCATTTTAAAACAGCGGAGAAGGGTGGAGTCAACATGGCGTACTAGGAAGATGTGGAATTCGCGCCTCGGCACAACTAGGGCACCTACCAGGCCCCAGTGGGGAACCACGGACACCTAAGGGGATGGGAGGAGGCCCCAGCGACCAGTAGGACATGGGGAGTGGAGGGAAGGAAGGGGGAGGAGAAGTGGAGGCGGGATGGGACTGGTGCCCCGAGGGGTGGCTGGCTGAGGGGAAGGGATCCCACACCCGAAGGGGGAAATTGGGGAACCATTGGGAGGGCAGAGGATCAAAAGGGAGTATGGCCAGGTTTCCACTTGGGCCCCCAGGAACCTGCTGAGGTCCCGGGCCTGATCCTCTGCCCACCAAAGCCCCCTCCAGCCGTGCAGGTCCTGAGGGAGTGGGAGGGAGGGAATGGGGAGCAAAAGTTAAGGCCGGACCTCCAGGACCAGCACCCCGATGGGTGGCTGGGAGAGGGTAGGAGTGCCTAAACCCAGTGGGATTGACCCACGGTTACTGGTCCAGCAGTGGTGACAGGGGAGACCCTGGGGGAGATGGGGTGGGGCATGGAGGAATGCATCCAGTGCTTTCCCTGTCCACTTAGGCACTGGGAAGCCTGTTGGGCTCCCGGGCCTAATCCTCTGCCCTTGGAGCCTCGCTCCTGCCATGCAGAACCCAAGCCCCACCCACATACCCTCACTCAGGGTGCTACTTCCAAACTCCAGAACTCCACACTCCAGAGTTCCTCCTTTTGACGTGCTGCCTCTCCTATTCCATGCAGGTCCTAAGCAGAGGCCCCGCCCCACACTTGAATGCCCCGCCCCATGCTCAAATGTAGCCCCCCCAACCACCTAGGTCCCGCCCCAACCTAAACCCCACCCCTGCCTAAGTTCCAACCCTGCCTAAATTCTGCCCCCATGGTCAAGGCTTTTTTTTTTTTTTCTTTTTTCCTCTTTTAGATTGGGATTGTTTTACCTTGTTGATTCATTGTGGTTGATTCTTTTATATTTTTATTTTTCCAATTCTTTTATTTTTCTAATTTTATTTTATTCTTTATACTTTGTTATTGGTCTCTCCTTTTGGCTTGTTCCCCCCTCCCCCCTTTTTTGTTTCTTTTTCTTTTTTCTGCTGTGGTTTTATTTTACTTTGTTGCAGTTGTTCCAATTATAGCTTTATTTTTCCTAATATATTTTTTATCATTCTAATTTTATTTTGTTTTTTATTCTTTGATATTGTACTGCTCTTTTCTTTCTTTCTTTCTTTCTTTTTTACTGTACTACGAAGCTTGCGGGATCTTGGTTCCCAGACCAGAGGTTGGGCCCGAGCTCCTGTGCAGGGAGCTCTGAGTCCAAACCTCTGGACTAAAAGAGAACCTCAGACCCCAGGGAATATTAATTGCAGTGAGGCCTCCTGGAGGTCCTCATCTAAGCTCCAAAACCCGGCTCTATCCAACTGCCTGCAAACTCCATTGCTGGATGTCTCAGTCCAAACAACCAGTAAGACAGGAATACAGTACCATCCATAAAAAAAAAAAAAAAAAAAGAAACAACAAAAAATTATGTTACAGACAAAGCAGCAAGGTAAAAACCTACAAGACCAAATAAATGAAGATGAAATAGGCAACCTACCTGAGAAAGAATTCAGAGTAATGATAGTAAAGATGATCCAAAATCTCGGAAACAGAATGGAGGAAATACAAAACACATTTAACAAAGATCTAGAAGACCTAAAGAGCAAACAAACAGTTATGAACAGCACAATTACTGAAAGTAAAAATACTCTAGAAGGAATCAATAGCAGAATAACTGAGGCAGAAGAACAGATAAATAAGCTGTAAGATAAAATGGTGGAAATAACTGCCAGGGAACAGAATAAAGGAAAAATAATGAAAAGAATTGAGGGTCATCTCAGAGACCTCTGGGACAACATTAAACGCATGAACATTCAAATTATAGGGGTCCCAGAAGAAGAAGAGAAAAAGAAAGGGTCTGAGAAAATATTTGAAGAGGTTATAGTCGAAAACTTCCCTAACATGGGAAAGGAAATAGTCAGTCAAGTCCAGGAAGCGTAGAGAGTACCATACAGGATAAACCCAAAGAGAAGCATGCCAAGACACATATTAATCAAACTATCAAAAATTAAAGACAGAGAAAAAATATTAAAAGCAGCAAGGGAAAAGCAACAAATAACATACAAGGGAATCCCCATAAGGTTAACAGGTGATCTTTCAGCAGAAACTCTGCAAGCCAGAAGGGAGTGGCAGGACCTATTTAAAGTGATAAAAGGGAAAAACCTACAAACAAGATTACTCTACCCAGCAAGGATCTCATTCAGATTTGATGGAGAAATTAAAACCTCTACAGACAAGCAAAAATTAAGAGAATTCAGCACCACCAAACCAGCTTTACAACAAATACAAAAAGAACTTCTCTAGGCAGGAAATACAAGAGAAGGAAAAGACCTACAATAACAAACCCAAAGCAATTAAGAAAATGGTAATAGGAGCATACATACCATAATTACCTTAAATGTAAATGGATTAAATGCTCCAACTAAAAGACATAGACTGGCTGAATGGATACAAAAACAAGATGCATATATATGCTGTCTACAAGAGACGCACTTCTGACCTAGGGACATATACAGACAGAAAGTGAGGGGATGGAAAAAGATTCCATGCAAATGGAAATCAAAAGAAAGCTAGAGTAGCAATTCTCATATCAGACAAAATAGACTTTAAAATAGACAAAGAAGGACACTACATAATGATCAAGGGATCAATCCAAGAAGAAGATATAACAATTGTAAATATTTATGCACCCAATATAGGAGCACCTCAATACATAGGACAAATGCTAACAGCCATAAAAGGGGAAATCGACAGTAACACAGTCATAGTAGAGAACGTTAACACCCCACTTTCACCAATGGACAGATCATGCAAAATGAAAATAAATAAGGAAACACAAGCTTTAAATGACACATTAAACAAGATGGACTTAATTGATATTTGTAGGACATTCCATCCAAAAACAACAGAATACGCTTTCTTCGCAAGTGCTCATGGAACACTCTCCAGGATAGACCATATCTTGGGTCACAAATCAAGCCTTGGGAAATTTAAGAAAATTGAAATCATATCAAGTATCTTTTCCAACCACAACACTATGAGACTGAATATCAATTACAGGAAAAAAACTAAGAAATACGAACACATGGAGGCTAAAGAATATGCTATTAAATAACTAAGAGATCACTGAAGAAATCAAACAGGAAATCAAAAAATACCTAGAAACAAATGACAATGAAAACACGATGACCCAAAACCTATGGGATGCAGCAAAAGCAGTTCTAAGAGGGAAGTTTATAGCAATACAGTCCTATTTCAGGAAACAAGAAAAATCTCAAATGAACAAACTAACTTGACACAAAAGCAATTAAAGAAAGAAGAACAAAAAATACACAGATTTAGCAGAAGGAAGGATATCCTAAAGATCAGATCAGAAATGAATGAAAAAGAAATGTAGAAAACAATACCAAAGGTCAATAAAACTAAAAGCTGGTTCTTTGAGAAGATAAACAAAATTGATAAACCATTAGCCTGACTCATCAAGAAAAAAAAAAAGGAGAAGACTCAAATCAGCAGAATTAGAAATGAAAAAGAAATAACAGCTGACACTGCAGAAATACAAAGGATCATGAGGGGTTACTAGAAGCAACTATAGGCCAGTAAAATGCACAACCTGGAAGAAATGGACAAATTTGTAGAAAAGCACAACCTTCCAAAACTGAACCAGGAAGAAATAGAAAATATAAACAGACCAATCACAAGCATTGAAATTGAGACTGTGATTAAAAATCTTGCAAAAAACAAAAGCCAAGGACCAGATGGATTCACAGATGAATTCTACCAAACATTTAGAGAAGAGTTAACACCTATCCTTCTCAAACTCTTCCAAAATATAGCAGAGGGAGGAACACTCCCAAACTCATTCTACGAGGCCACCATCACCCTAATACCAAAACAAGACAAAGATGTCACAAACAAAACTACAGGCCAATATCTCTGATGAACATAGATGCAAAAATCCTCAATAAAATGCTAACAAACAGAATCCAACAGCACATTAAAAGGATCATACACCATGATCAAGTGGAGTTTATCCCAGAGATGCAAAGATTCTTCAATATCTGCAAATCAGTCAGTGTGATACACCATATTAACAAATTGAATAATAAAAATCATATGATAATCTCAATAGATGCAGAAGAGGCTTTTGACAAAATTTAACACCCATTTATGATAACCCTCCAGAAGGTAGGCATAGAGGGAACCTACCTCCACATAATAAAGGCCATATATGACAAACACACAGCCAACATTGTTCTCAATGGTGAAAAACTGAAAGCATTTCCTCTAAGATCGGGAACAAGACAAGGTTGCCCACTCTCATCAGTATTATTCAACATAGTTTTGGAAGTTTTAGCCATTGCAATCAGAGAAGAAGAAGAAATAAAAGGAATACAAATGGGAAAAGAAGAAGTAAAACTGTCACTGTCTGTAGATGACATGATGCTATACATAGAGAATCCTAAAGATGCTACCAGAAAACTACGAGAGCTAATCAATGAATGTGGGAGAGTAGCAGGTTACAAAATCAAAGCACAGAAATCTCTTGCATTCCTATACACTAATGATGAAAAATCTGAAAGAGAAATTAAGGAAACACTCCCATTTACCATTGCAACAAAATGAATAAAATACCTAGGAATAAACCTACCTAGGGAGAGAAAAGACCTGTATGCAGAAAACTATAAGACACTGATGAAAGGAATTAAAGATGATACAAACAGATGGAGAGATATACCATGTTCTTGTATTGGAAGAATCAACATTGTGAAAATGACTATACTACCCAAAGCAATCTACAGATTCAGTGCAATCCTTGTCAAACTACCAAGGCATTTTTCACAGAACTAGAACAAAAAATTATACACTTTGTATGGAGACACAAAAGACCCCGAATAGCCAAAGCAATCTTGAGAAAGAAAAATGGAGCTGGAGGAATCAGGCTCGTGGACTTCAGACTATACTACAAAGCTACAGTAATCAAGACAGTATGGTACTAGCACAAAAACAGAAATATAGATCAATGGAACAGGTAGAAAGCCCAGAGATAAACCCACGCATATATGGTCACCTTATCTTTGATAAAGGAGGCAAGAGTATACAATGGAGAAAAGACTGCCTCTTCAATAAGTGGTTCTGGGGAAACTGGACAGCTACATGGAAAAGAGTGAAATTAGAACACTTCCTAATACCATACACAAAAGTAAACTCAAAATGGATTAAAGACCTAAATGTAAGGCCAGACACAATAAAACTCTTAGAGGAAAACATAGGCAGAACACTCTATGACATAAATCACAGCAAGATCCTTTTTGACCCACCTGCTAGAGAAATGGAAATGAAAACAAAAATAAACAAATGGGATCTAATGAAACGTAAAAGCTTTTGCATAGCAAAGGAAACCATAAACAACATGAAAAGACAACCCTCAGAATGGGAGAAAATATTTGCAAACGAAGCAACCGACAAAGGATTAATCTCCAAAATATACAAGCAGCTCAACATCAAAAAAACAACCCCATCCAAAAATGGGCAGAAGACCTAAATAGACACTTGTCCAGAGAAGATATACAGATTGCCAACAAACACATGAAAAGCTGCTCAACAGCACAGGTCATTAGAGAAATGCAAATCAAAACTACAATGAGTTATCACCTCACACTGGTCAGAATGGCCATTATCAAAAAATCTACAAACAATGCTGGAGAGGGTGTGGAGAAAAGGGAACCCTCTTGTACTGTTGGTGGGAATGTAAATTGATACAGCCACTGTGGAGAACAGTACGGAGGTTCCTTAAAAAACTAAAAATAGAACTACCATACAACACAGCAGTGCCACTACTGGGCACATACCCTGAGAAAACCATAATCCATAAAGAGTCATGTACCACAATGTTCATTGCATCACTATTTAGAATAGCCAGGACATGGAAGCAACCTAAGTATCCATCAACAGATGAATGGGTAAAGAAGATGTGGCACATATATACAGTGGAATATTATTCAGCCATAAAAAGAAACGAAATTGAGTTATTTGTAGTGAGGTGGATGGATCTAGAGTCTGTCTTACAGAGTGAAGTAAGTCAGAAAGAGAAAAACAAATACTGTATATTAACACATGTATATGGAATCTGAAGAAAATAAAAAGGTTCTGATGAACCTAGGGGCAGGACAGGAGTAAAGACACAAACATAGAGAATGGACTTGAGTATATGCAGAGGGGGAAGAGTAAGCTGGGACGAAGTGAGAGAGTAACATGGACATATATACACTACCAAATGTAAAATAGATAGCTAGTGGGAAGCAGCCGCCTAGCACAGGAAGATCAGCTCGGTGCTTTGTGACCACCTAGAGGGGTGGGATAGGGAGGGTGGGAGGGAGACACAAGGGGGAGGGGATATGGGGAAATACACATGCATATAGCTGATTCACTTTGTTATACAGAAGAAACCATCGCAACATTGTAAAGCAATTATACTCCAATGAAGATGTTTAAAAAAAAAGAAAGGACACTAGAAAAATAAATAAATAAATAAATAAATAAATAAAATAAAACAGTGTAGAGATGCCACAAGTGTTCTTAATAAACGTTGGTGTCTCAGTGATAAATCTGAAATGAATTTCTTATTTTATTTATGATGTTCACTGTATTGGCAGCAAATAATAATGAAATGGTGGATTTAGGCTTTCAATTAAGAATATTACATAAATAATCATTATACCAAGGAACAGTTAGTAAGACTTAAAACTGCCCGGTAAGCTTTTTAATTTAAGGCATTTACTACATTTTCTTTTCTTCTTCTTTTTTTAATAAGAAGAATGATTTTATGCCCAAGCATTTAATTTTTTTTCCATTTGTACGAAAGAAGGAAAATGAACTGTTGAAGTAATTTTGTATTTCAGTTCGGAGCCAAAATTATAGTTTACACTAAAAATTTTAATAAGAGATGAAATTAATGGGCCCTCATCATTGTTTCACAATATTGACGTCACTCTTTCTAAAAAGTGTAGGATTAGAGCAACACATCCTTAGCTAGCAAGTGAAACATCATTTTGACTGTTTACATGATTCACTTGTTTAAAATTGATTTAGTTTTTCTTGTTAACCTTTTAGATTTATGATTGACTTGTGGCAGTGTGGAAACAATCATTCATCTAGTGCCCTTCTCACATATAATAAATAGTTTAATAGGCTATTTAAGCACAATCCTTACAGTGGGAAAAATTTAAAGGCAGTGGTAAAAGTTCTCCTCTCCCGCAAAGCAGTGTAAGGAAAATCTTTGATAGTATATCCATAAGGTTCTTTTCAAAATAACATACTTCATAAAATGAGATGGAAAGTTGTAGAAGTTATGCAGAGAATGACCTTAAGGAAAAGACTACATGAAAATGTATAGGAGTCTTAATTTTGTAGAATAGCTAATTGAATTAATGAGATAATTATTTCATTTTGTCTTTGAGTACCCAACTTGAATTTGACCTTTCAAGAATTTTATGCATTAAAAGACAAAGTTTAAATTTGGAGCAGCATTATAAAAATATGAGTGAGGAAATATTCTTCTGGGATAAATTGCTCTCCCTTTTTCTTGGGAGGTGAACTTAGATTCTGCATTTTGAGATCATTTTACAATCTTCCCTTTCTCATTAAAAATTAAAAGAACATAGAATACTCTCCAAATTTGAATTTAGGATTTTGTTGAAGGCAAGGCAGCAGGGAAAGGACCTTATTTTTATTACTGTAGGTTCGTCCTATGAGTGACACTGTCAAAGGTGGCAGTGCTCTGATGGGTCTTCTTACCACCTGACCTGGATGTTTCCTGCTCTCAGCTGGAGCAGTCAGTGGGCTTAGGGAACTGATCAAGACCTATGGAAATCCATAAAAGGCTGCCTGAGAGCTTCTTTTATAAGGATTTATCTTTAGAACTCTTAAGATTTTCAGAGGGATGCAGCATTTTGTGCTAACGGAGAAAGAAGCCTAATTATTGTGGTGAAAACATAATTGTGTTTGTGTGATAAGTTGAACATAGGTTTTGACTTCTCAATAGTGAAGGGAGATAAATGACACTTGGTCAAGCAGGAAGAAAGTTTAAAGGAGTCAGAGACTCGAAGACAATAGATTTTCCAAGTTGATGGCTCTATTCAGCAGTTCCACAGAGGCAGTGAAAATATTTGAGGGTCATTCCTGGAATGGGGTTCCCTTTCTCCCCAAATGTTCATAAGTAGTAGTAGTAGCCTACCCTGGGGTAAACAGAGGCCTGTCTACTGCTCTGTTTCTCTATTGCTCTTCGCTGCCCCCCACCCCGTACTGTATCATTCACACACAGCACACCTCTGTTCAAAATGCCCTTCACAAGGCTCACTGCATACAGGGATTCCCAGGGGGGTGTGGTACATGGGGGCTGTCTCAGGATGCAGAGAGTTAGGCCTTTGTAAACTTTTCTATGCTAGGTCATTCTGCCATTTTAATGACTCTCCCCACCTCCTGACCTCTTTCCCGGCACATTGGTAATTTTGACAGTCTTTGGTATAATTTTAAAGAGCATTGATTGGCCTCACTCTGCTTGGGTGTATGACCTCAATTACACAACTTATCTTTCCAGAGCCTCAGTTTCTTCCTGTGGAAAATGGGGATGATAATACGTACCTCTGGGGATTGTGGTAAAGATTTCATGCCATGCTGTCTGTCGTTGGCACATACATCAGCACATGTTGAGCCCCAAATATATATGGAAGTCATATTATAAAATAATAATAATGATATTCACAAATTAGCAGAGCCTATAGCACCTTGAATTGGCGGCCCTGGATTTTAAAGTGTCTTTTCTACTGCATGCCTTAAACTCTGTCCCTGTTAACTGTTATTTTTATATTATTTATTTATTTATTTATTTTTGTCACCTGTAAGTTTCCATATAAATCAGACTTTTGTCATGAATTTAGGAATAATCAGAGGTGTTTGTTGCTTACAACTTTTCAGTAGCTTCTGAGATTTTTGAATTACCAGCAAGTTCTTGAAGTCTTGTTTGTTTTGCAGGTGTAATTGAGCCCATATTCCTAGATTTAGAAGGTAGGAAGATGGTATAGGTTCATCAGTAGTTTATGGTTAGATCCAGAGACAGCCTACAAAAGACTCATGGGGGAGACAAGGAGAGGAGCATCAGTGGTAGAAGTAGCATCTTGTCACATGCTTCTTGTAGGAAACTGAGCCACATCCGTTGATGAAAACAAGCGCAATTTGTGTATTGAGAGCAATGCTAAGAGAAACCAGGCAACTAGCAAAGAAAGGAAAAATGGAATATTCTTTATCTTTGCCATGGTTTTTGCTTGTTCAGTGGTTGTATTCGTGTTTGTTATAGGGCACCGAATCCCAAAGACCAGACCCAGGAGTTAATCCTGTGACCCTCACAACCACTCCAGCTCTGTCTTTCAGAGATTGAGGTCTGCTTTGTGTGCATGACTCTTCAATGTTAGCTTTTACCATGTTGGTGAGAATAATTTATCTGTAGATCCCCTTGATGGGACTCTTCTTTCTCTTCACTTAAACATAACTCAATAGGAAAACCTGTAGGTTCCTATTAAAAGTCGTAGGGGCATTTAAATGTGTTACCCCACTGTTTTATGTAAACATGTAGATCTTGGTGAAGAAGGGGTGAAAATGAGTAAAATCATGATCCCTATTTATAAAACCTTGGCTTAGAAAAAAATGTAGGCAGATTTTTTTTTAAACTAGCTTTATTGGTCCAAATGTTTGTATTTCTATACAGATTTAAAAAGTTGTATTATAAAATAGATAACCCACAAGGACCTACTGTATAGCACAGGGAACTATATATACTCAGTAGTTTGTAATAACCTATAAGGCAAAAGAATCTGAAAAAGACTATATATATAACTGAATCACTGTGCTGTACACCTGAAACTAACACAACATTGTAAATCAACTGTACTTCAATAAGAACAAAATAAAATTATTTTAAAAAGTAAAAAGTTGTATTAGCTCAAAAAGTATTGGCCTTTCTAAAATACTAAGTTGGTCAAGTCCTTGAAAGGCTTTCCTCTGTGGGAAATTATCCCTTAGATTTGTTTCAGTCACCCCCGGCCCTAATCTACCTCCCAGCTAATGTCCTGTGTTCTTCCCGCTCATCCCCTGCAGTCTGGAAGTTCCAAGCTGTGTGAGATTCCTAGATTTACCACGTTTCACACTTGTCCTCACCCCACTCAGGCATCTGCAAATGTCAGTCCCTCTCTCTGCCCGCCTTTGTCAAGATGGCCAGCAAGAGGAATTGCTAGTCTTCTGACAGCTCTTCTCTCTCAGTACTCACTCTGTTGGCCTCCAAGACTAAGTGACTTCTTATCTGGTGCTTGAAAGCTTCCTATGTGGTGGTCTGCGGCTGTTTATCTCACTTGTACCTTGGCTGTCTCTACTTGGACCTATCCTTATCAACTGTGAGCATCTGTGAAGGATGGAGTGGATTCATTTTCAGTTGTCACTCAGCGATGACTCAATCACTTGGCCAGATTACTCCCCAAAAGGTTACTACAACGTTTGCTTGTTTTCCTTAGAAAACTGAGCCAGACTTAAAATGTAGAGTGTAGGTGAATTATTCGTCCATAACTCTACAACAGTAGCCTATCTTAGTAGAGTTTTTTTTGCCTTTCAGTCTTTTTTCTCTGCATTTTTACTTAGTTGTGAGCATAGTATGTATCTTAAATATCATACATATTATAATGTTTTTTTGTTTGTTTGTTTGTTTTGCTGCTGGCTGATCTTCCTAGTCATCATCTTTAGTGGTTCTTTAAAATTTCACCTAGTAGATATAGCATCATGTGCTTATGCATTTCTTTACCTTTGGATATTTAAGTTTCTTTCCTAATTTTTAATACATATGGCCATAATAATGGTGGATTGTATACAGCTACAAATTAAGAATTCCAGATCAAAATATGAAGTGAGAAGGGTATGCTGGAATCTGAGGACACTGTTACCAGGTTGTATAGGAGATGCTATATGGTCCAGGCTCACAGACTGACCCAGGACAGGGAGCAGAAGCCCATAGACACAGACAGGAGCTCTGGCTATGTTTATAAATGTTTCTTTCTTCCCATTCTTGACCCATCAAGAAACAGTGTGGGGAAGCATAGAAAGGAGCCAAGAATTTGGAGTTAGAAGGTCTTGCTACCACTGAGATCTGTGTCCTTTGTGCTGCTTTGGATCTTAACTGCTCTGAATACTTCTTCATCTGTACAGAGGATGTCTGTGGCCTATGATTCTTATAAGAATAAAATGAAATTCAACAGGGGCAAGTGAAATAGATTTGAGGGATCCTTATTGTGGGCTAGGCACTGGAAATTTTTTGTGCTGTTTCATCAAATCCTTAAAGAAACTCTGTAAAATAAACTGAAAGGGTAATTCATTCCAAGTGCTGAGGTCCAAACCCAGTTCTTCCATCCTCCAGAGACTTTTGTCCTGAGGCTTCCTAGAGAGACACCATCTCAACAGATGAATCTGTGATCTGAAATAGTGCAGAAGGGCCAATTCCATGGTCTCTATACAAAGGATAGTTCAGAGAAGAAAAGCATTTAGAAAGATATGAACATATTGTGATGTTTATACTATTTTTATTATTGACAAATATTGCATAAAACTATTCAAATCTCTAAGAAATAGTGAATCCAGGTGCCAAAGCCTGACTTCAAGATATGACCTTGGTGTGAGAGAGGCAAAAATAATTGGTTCTGTAGATGGAGAATTAACCAAGATCCCATAAGAGGATGAATGGGAAGGGCATCAGTAAAAGTAGACTTTTGTAAAGAACTGGGCTTGATTACATCCCAGGGGCTCTGGCATTTCTACGGAGATGCAGGTGTTACAGACCTGGAAGAAAGAGGGAGAGGCCGGTAGTTCTGGGAATGTCAGGATGAATCAGAATGAGGCACAACCCAGAGCTGAGAGACTAGCTGAGAGATGTTTACAACCTTTTAAACAAATAGGAAGGGAAACTATTATATTACAGAGGTAAAATTGATGAGCTTTATCCACTTATTGACATATTTCTTCTAAAATACAAGTCAGATTGTGTCAGTCCACTGTAGAGTTAAGAGCATTTGTTTTGGAAACAGTATTCCTGGGTTTGAAGCCCTAGCCATGTGACCTTGGACAAAGTTCCGTAAGCTACCTAAGCTTCTTTTTATTCATCTGTGAAATGGGAAGAATAATAGTAGCATTCATGGCATAGGTAAGTTGGGAGGATTAAATGAAATAATGCATGTCAGCGGCTTAACATAGTATGAGGACAGAGGAAGTGCTCAGTGTAGGTTTATTATTATCATGTCACACCCTGCTTAAACATATTCTATTGGTCTTCACTAAGTATTGGGAAATGTTCCAAACCCTTGTAGTCCTCTATGGTCTGGCTCGATTCCACTCCATAATCTCTGTGCCAGAGGTCTAGATGTCTTCAAGAGCCTGTCAGATAAGAAGCAAGTTAGGTGAGGCTGTGGCAAACTGGGGACCACATGCTCCATCTAAAGAGGGCACCTGCCACTCACTATGGTAGATCTTTGCTTTATGGGAAGGTGAGCCTAGTGTGGTTACCTTTGAAGAGATGTTAGAAACCTGGACTTCATATGAAACCTCCCAGTTATTAAATGTGAACAACTAAATCAGAATTTTTAACCAACACTCTAAACAAAGCCCGTCTGCAGGCTGGATACGGTTGCCAGCGTGCACCCTCTGTTTCATGCCCTTCCAAGGCCTTGCAGACTGCTTACTTTTCCTTGGAAAGACTTTATTCCTTTGTGCTTTAGTGCTTTGAGACATGCTAGTCACTCTGCCTGGATTGGCCTTGGTTCTTTCTCTCTGGAACTGAATTGTCCTTTTAGACTTGACTCAACCTATTTTCTCGAACTCATCACTTCCTTTTTTTGTGATGCCGGAGCATTGTAGGGATCATTCTATTTCAGTACTTAAGACATGCGTTTGCTTTTTTATTTAGAAATAATTATTAAGCACCAAAATGCATACCAGATACAGTCGTAAACTGGAGTCCCTGCTCCCTTGGTGCCTGTATTCTGGATTGATTTTCATGTATTGGTCCTCCCATGAGAAGGTGAACTCCTTGAGGGCAGGGACCATGTGCTGTTTGTCTGGCTTCCTCAGCAGATACCCAGTGTATTAATGTCCTCTTGCTGCTGTAACAAATGTCCACAAACCTCATGTCTTAAAACAATACAAGCTTATTATTGTACAGTTATAGAGGTCAGAAGCCTGAAATGGGTCTCACTGAACTAAAATCAATGTGTCAGCAGGACTTCATTTCTTCTGGAGGCTCTAGGGGAGAATCTGTTTCCTTCCCTTTCCAGTTTCTAGTGCATTTCTTGGCTGATGGCCCCTTCCTCCATCTTTAAAGGAAGAAGTGTAGCATCTTCAAAACTATCACTATGACTTCCTTTTTTGGTCTCCCTCTTCCACTGATAAGGACCCTTGTGATTACATTGGGCCTACCTGGATACTCCAGGATACTCTCCTGACCTCAAGTTTAGCTGATTAGCAACTGTAATTCCATTTGCAACCTTAATTACCCCTTGCCATATAATGTAATATGTTCTCAGGCTCTGGGGATTAGGACATGGGCATCTTTGGAAAGGACATTATTCTTCCTACCACAGCTTGGAAGCTGAATAAATGAATAGTGAATGATGAATGAAACTCACAGAGGGTGGAAACCAGTGTTGTGCTAGCCACAGAAAGGCAGAAAAAGTAGTAAATGTCTCTGCCCTGAAGGAGTTGATGATCAACTGAATCAGGGAGGGGGCGATTGGAGGTCTTCCAAACCTTCCTTCTCAGTTTAAACATCTCTGACTCTTGCAAGCTTTCCCTGACATCCCAGATGAAGATTAAGCCCATCGTTTTGTGCTCCCAGTGCACCCTCTTCTTAGGAATACTTCATCACACTTGTGATGCTGGTTCAATAAATGCCTCCCACTTGATTTTATAGGTAATGAGTACGATAAAACATATGTCTTATTTCTCAGTGTGTAGTATTGAGAGGAGTGCCTGGCATATGGTAAGTGTTCAACAGTTTGAGACAATAGAAGAATGAATAAATAAATGAAGAATTAGAGAAAAATTAAGTATTTAAACCACCTACTAGTTCTGCATTGGAGCTTTGTAACCTGGGACCATGGACTTTCTGACATGGCATGCAAAATTAGGAAGGCAAGCATATGTACTTTTTTTTCCCAGTGGGGAGCAAAGAGCATTTATCAGATTCTCAGTGGAGTCCATGACCAAAAAAAGGTTAAGAAGCTCTCTAAATGTGCAGAGTTCAGAGATGAGATAATTTGGCCATGGTACAGAGAAGGAGGATCTTGTCATGGAAAAGACAGATGGAATTCTCCATACAGCTAATGGGGCTTTTTGTGTCTTTTCTCCCCTCTAGGAGAAGAGAGTGTGCTGCCTCTTCTGACACAGGAATCTAATTCCAAAGCTCGGAGGGGTATTTTAAGAAGAGCTGTCTTTTCTGAGGACCAGAGAAAGGCTCTGGAGAAAATGTTTCAGAAGCAGAAATATATCAGCAAAACAGACCGAAAGAAACTTGCCGTCAACTTGGGACTAAAGGAATCACAGGTACTAATGAGCAGGAAGATATCTACTGCTCCTGATTTCTGAAGGAATCCAATGATATCTATTCATTTGGTAACTATTTGTTGTAGTAGGCATAGCACTGGACCCTGAAGCATTATTGAAATGACTTTCATGGTTTTTTAGTGGGTGGAAATATATGTCACAATTCCTATTTGGAAATCGGTCCCTTTGCTGAAGAGGTCTAGGTTTTCGCCTGATTAATTCTCCCCAAATGAAGAGAAAAGCGAAGGCTTGTGGCATTTACATCATTACATTGTTTGCTCTGTTTTCAGAGAAACAGGTTACATAATTGCCTTCAAAAGCAGGAACCAATTTTCCTGTCTTTTTCTTCATTTCCAGTCCAAAATCAAGGCATGAATGAGTGACTCATAAATACCTCTTAATAGATTTCATTATTTTGCACTGTGGGCTTATGTCAAGTACAGTCAAGTAGTTTCACATTTGCAACCTTTACAAACCTTTCTTGTACAATGATATTTCATATAATTTTGAAAGAGACTTTCTGGCCTTTTGGGAAGTGCAGCATACTCCATTTAAAGATTGGCCTACTTATAAATAATTAACAGTATAAGGCACTAGCATTTTCCTATTTAATCCTTCTTATAGTCACCATATGAAATATCCCCATTTTCTAGATGAGGAAATGTAGAGAGGTAAACAGAGGTCCAGTGTCACAAAGTGAAGCTGCTTTGGAACTGGGCTCCCACCCCAGGCAACCTGACTCTGGAGTTTGCATTCTCTTTAACCTGGAGCCACCATGTACAGTTGTGCAGGATGTTCACTGCACAAGGGCATTTGGCTAAGAGGGATGGCAGCAACTGAAATGCAGCAGGTACTCTGCTTGTCAAACTGACTTTCCAGGTGCAAGGCTCCTTCCACCTGGAATTTTTGAATCAGCATAAAGGCACTGAAAGGCTAGCAGAGGCTCTGTGTTAACCACCATGCTCTACTGTACTTCCCTCAATACAAATGACCTGGTTTCTAACTTTGGATGTTATTAAACTAGTTATTTTTGGATGAAACCCTTCTTAACCTTGCTTCCTTTCCCTAGGGAAGTGATCTGTCCCCCTGTCTCCCGACTTTTTATAGTCGTAGGAAGCACGAGGTGTGGTAGAGGATAATTGGCCTAGATCAGCCAGTCTGTGTTTTCCTCATGTGTGGGACTAATGAGCCCATAACCTTAATTAACTGCTCTGTGCCTCAGTTTCTCACTTTAAAAACAGGGACAAATATAGGAATTCTGTCTATGTCACAGAGCAATTTTGTGTCTATGACAGACAAATCAATAGGTATATCTTGGTGGTCTATTGTGTGCAAGACACTGTGCTAGGTAAGAGGGAATATTGATAAATACTGATTAAGATAAATAACACTTCTTGGACCCCAGGAATTTATACAACCAACTGGGAAAACAAAACAGAAGCTCATGAACAGTTAGATAACAATATAAGACATTAATGTAGGAAACCGCCCCTGGTAGGTTAGATATACTACCAAATAAAGGAGCTAGATCAGTGGTTCTCCTAGAACTTATGTATCTCTTTGGAGCCTTACACTAATCCCCATCTCTGGAAAGGATGATCATAGGACTGGTTCCTATACCCCTGGGGAGTCTAGTGATGGGAGTTACCTGATCCTCAGAGGAATTTCTGGGCCTGAGAGAGGATCACGTCGGGGGCTCAGTGGGCCTGGCCTGCATCGCATTGCTATGGATAAGACACACCAGAGTCAGAGGGGAGAAAGTGTGCAGGTTTGGGAGGCTGGGGGCTTCTGGTTGAGTTGGAACTTGAGGTAGGTGTTAAAAGATCAAAAGTGGCTAGGATTGATCTGACAGTGCTCTGAGAAAGTGTGAAAATCCGTGATAGTACATAGCATCCTCTTTAAAATGAACTGTTGAAAAGGGAATGCAGCAAGCCTATTAAGGAATATTTATGAGGGCATGACCATAATCTTTCCACTCTGAGATAACAAACTGTTTCCATATTTGTATGTTATCTCCCAGTTGTTATCCATAGGCACATAGTTTTACATAGTCGATTGTATCATTTTTAAAATTCAAGTGCCTCAGGAATGAATGCTTTTTACCTTATTGAATTTGGCGAACAGCTCGGAAGTAATTTAACGTTTTCTTATTTGCATGTACACTATATCTAATTACACAGTTACTACATGGTATTTATTACGGTAAATTCAAACAAGAGGGAGATTGGTAAAGTTAAAAATGAAAACATATCTGTTCCCTTTCCAATCCAACTCCCTGGTTACTACTGTCATTTATATATGGCTCTTGTTTGAGTTTATTGACATATCCTGTATTATTTTATAAATAAACGTATACGTGTGTCATATATGCACAAACTTATAAAAACACAGATACTTTCATAATGACTACTATGTGCCCTTACATTTGATGTTATTTACAGATAATAAAAATAGCTACTTTTGCTATTTCTGTTTTACAAATGAAGAAGCTGAGACCTAGAATCATGTATATAATTTTAAATAAAAATGGCATCACACTGCATATATTTTAACATCTTTTGAAGGGCAATACAAATCACTTGTGTAACCAGCACAATGTCCAGATAGGACATTACCACCGGGCCAGGAGCCCCCTGCGTGCCCCCTCCCGGTCACTACCTTCTCCTTAATAACTTTGAACAGCATAGATTAGTTTTGCCTGTTTTTGTGCTTTATATAGATAGGATCACTCAGTACATTTTCTTTGGTATATGGCTTCTTTCACTTACCATATGCTTGCGAGATTCATCCATGTGGCTGTGTTGTAACAGTAGCTCATTTACATTCATTGCTGTGTAGTATTACATGGTATACCAGGGTTTATCCATTCTAATAGTGGGTGTTTGGATTGTTCCCATTTTTGGGCTACTATGATTAATGCTGCTTACAATGAGTATTGTTTGGCACTTTGCTTTTTTTTGTCCCACTCAAATGTCATGGGATACATCCTTCCATGTCTGCATACACATTTACTTCATTCTTTTTTAGTGAGTGTCTCAGAGCAGACCATTACATGGATATACTGTAATTCACTTAGCCATCCTCAGCTTTGTTACTTCCTAGTTTTTACTGTTGCCTATCTTTATGCATTTTAAAAATAATTCTGTAAGATAGGGAACTAGGAGTTGGATTTATAAGTTAAAGTTTATGTACATTTTAAGTTGTGATCAATTTTAAAATTCCTTTCCAAATATTGTATCAAGATATTGAATTATATCAATTATATCAATTATATCAATTTGAATTATATCAAATTTTACTCTTACTAATAAACAGTCCTTTTTTTGCAATCCCTCCCCTATTTAAATTTTTGAAAATGTTGCCAACCTCATGGGCAGTTGTATTTGTTATTTTTTTCCTAATTATCAGAACTCGGGAATCTTTTAATCACTTTACTGGTCATTTTTCATCTGAATTTAACCTTTTCATGGCTGCACCATTTTTTTTCAAGTTTCATCCATGGTGTAGCATGTGTCAGAATTTCCTTCCTTTTTAAGACTGAATAATATTCAATTGTATGTATATACCACATTTTGTTTATTCATTCATCCATCAATGGACACTTGGGTTGCTTCCACCTTTTGACTAATATGAATAATGCTACTGTGAGCATTGTGTGTACAAATATCTCCTTGAGTCGCTGCTTTTAATTCTTTTGGGTAGTTTGTGGCTTTTTTCATATGCTTGTGGCATCTTTATTTGTACAAAAATTTCTCTTTTTTTAATGTAGTCAGATCTAGTTTTCCCTTTGTAGCCTTATTTTTTTATGTCATGCTTAAGAAAACATTCATCTCCCCAAGACTGTAATGATCATCTCTTATATTTTCTTCTAGAATTTTTATAGTTTTGTATTTATGTTTAGCTGTTTAATCCATCTGGAATTTGTTTTTATATTTGTTGAGAGGTAGAAATTTTATTTTATGATTTTTCCCAAATATGTACATTTGTCCCAATACCACTGATTATGAAGAAACTCCTTTCATGGTTTTTTTAAATTGAGATATTACTCAAAAAATTTCTAGATATACAGAAAAGCTAAGAGGAGAATAAAATAATTAATGTGATGAGAAAGACAAAAATCACTAATGGCAACAAATAACTGTCTTGGTGAAAACCCATTAGAAATAGTTGGCACGCATTCTGGGAGTAAATGCCTACTGCAAATAATAAATGAGTTTGTGAACAGAAGCAAATGCTCTGCTATGTATGCATTAGGACTGGTTTCTTGTGAAAAGCCTGAGTCACAGGATTACAACTGAGATGGCAGTCTTTCAGACTCAGCTGCCTGTGGTAGGTTTCTTTTGTAGCCATTTTGGACATTGCCCATCACGTTGAAAGAATGAAAGAATTGTTTTGCCAATCTGGAAAGACCATCTCAGGTAGAATTTTTTACTTCATTGGGAGAAATATCTGGTTGGTACACTTTAATAATTACTTCTTTAGGTAAAAATTTTCCAGGTTTTGTTTTAAAAATAGAAAGCTACTAAAAAAGGGTGCAATGTAATGCACAGGAAAGCAATGTGATTGGCTTTTAAGCTATCAGGAAACCAGTTGTGAAGTTTCCTGCTCAGGCACAGTTGACTACACAGTCAGAGGGAGGTTAGTAGTAAAGAGAGACTCAAGTGGGGTGGGGGAAGGTATGGCTCAAATTAGAAACTACCATCATAAGCACTTTTAGGTTAATTACAATCAATTGTTATTTATTGAGCCTAATTCTTCGAGTTTGATAAATCCTGGAAGTACTCGAACTTGGAAATTGTATAAAGCTTGCAATTTATCCAAGCATTATAAAATGTAATCTTTTTTTTTTTCTTGCGGTACGCGGCCTCTCACTGTCGTGGCCTCTCCCATTGCGGAGCACAGTCTCCGGATGCGCAGGCTCAGCGGCCATGCCTCACAGGCCCAGCCGCTCCCCTGCACGTGGGATCTTCCCAGACTGGGGCACGAACCCGTGTCCCCTGCATCGGCAAGTGGACTCTCAACCACTGCGCCACCAGGGAAGCCCATAAAATGTAATCTTAATTTAGTCTCCAGAAGTTTCTGATGAGGTCTGAATGTTTATAAGAGCCTCAGCGCTGGAGTGGGACTGTCACGGATTCTAGTCTAAATGCTTCTATTTTACTAGCTATGTGACCTTGAACTGGTTCATTGCGTTGAACCTCAGTTTTCTTACGTGTGAAATAAGGACTTCTTGCAGTCATTGTGAGGATCAAATTGTAAAATCCACGATGAGTGCCTGGCCTGACACCTGGCACAAAATAAACACTCAGATGCCATTACTAGTCAATAACATTTCCTTTGGATAAATAATTTAGCACAGACTAAATGAGGTTTTAAAATATCGAAGAGAGGGGCTTCCCTGGTGGCGCAGTGGTTGAGAGTCCGCCTGCCGATGCAGGGGACGCGGGTTCGTGCCCCGGTCTGGGAGGATCCCACATGCTGCGGAGCGGCTGGGCCCGTGGGCCATGGCCGCTGAGCCTGCGCATCCGGAGCCTGTGCTCCGCAACGGGAGAGGCCACAACAGTGAGAAGCCCGCGTACCGCAAAAAAAAAAAAAAAAATATCGAAGAGAGTTAAATCAGTCTTGAAAGATGTCTGACTTTCAGGATTTCAGCAGCTTACCACAGTTGTTTTGTTTCATAAGTGTGTGGAGATGCTTTACTAAAATAATTTCTCAGATATTTCTGAAGTAAAAAGCCACAAGGACTTTGCTAGGCTGGCTCTCAGGATAAGGTATTCTATGGATGGCACAGTGGAAGAAATTACAGTTTAAAATGCTGAAGTGAAGTAACGTGATGTAAGTGATCGTTTTGTCCAATTACTTTATCAATAGGTGAAAATCTGGTTTCAGAACAGAAGGATGAAATGGCGGAATTCCAAAGAAAAGGAAGTGCTTTCCAACAGGTGTATCCAAGAAGTAGTCCTTCAAGAGGACCCCCTCTCACGATCTGCTCTGGGTTTCCCTTCTCCATGTCCTTCACTCTGGGAAATCTCCCAACAGCACTCGAGTCCAAGATGGAGGGAGAATTCACCAGAACCTTCAGAGAGACTAATCCTGGAGAGTCCAGGGGCATTGGCCCCAGAAACAAAGTCACTGCAAGGTGCCTTGTATTTGTGTTCTGAAGAGGATGCCAGAGACAAGGGTGTACTTACTGGCTCAGTGTGAATGGAAGCATTCTGCCATGTTAACGTAAAGAACAGTTAACTATTAATGTTTGGACTCTTAAGCCTGCTAGCTTGTGTCTCATCAGTGCCTAAAACCTAACACCTTTGGAGTGAAGCATGGACTAATGTTTTAGGAAACCCTCTCCAATGTTCTCTTATTTGGGTCCTAGACTCAGACTTAATTTGTAAGTGGAACAGAATCTCCCAGAAAGTATGATGGAACTGAAAAGAACGAGAATAATGGTCAGCTCAGTCCTTGCTCTGAATATGTGTATATATGCGTGTGTCTCTATGTGTATATATATAAATATTCATTAAAATACATCAGTAGAAATTAGTTTCTCTCTAAATAGTGCATTGAGCAAATTCACTTCCTTTTATATGAAGAAAAACCAACGATGACTGAATGTTTTTAATTTTTTGAAAATTATGTGAAATTTGGACTTCAGTACAAATTTTCATATCAAAAGAACATTTAAAAAAAACTCTACTTTCTGGTTTCTTTCAGTATCCAGATGTAAATGATTTTTAACAACTCAGCTCAGCGATCTTAATCAAATGAGCCACTATTAGATACATGCACTGAAAGTATGTATTTAAAATTAATTCAACTAGCAACTAGAAGAATTTCTGAATGTAACTGTTAGTATCTTTAATTTCCAAGGCTCTGGACGTTATCAGGCTATCAGTGAGGGAGGGACCCATTTAACTAATGATTATCATTTGATCTCTTTTCTGTAAGGATGGGTCTTTATCGGGGTCTGCCAAATAAAATGCCTTTAAGGGCCTGTCAGGTAAATAGAGGGCATGACTCACCTAAAGATATTTGAGTTTAATAATTTTTAAATATTGTGTTGGCCAAACAAAACATCTGTGCCAAGCAGTTTGTGACCTCCAACCAAGACTTAAAGAAGTGTCACAGTTCTTAAAATGTTCCCAACTGGGCTTCAAAACCCGATACTGATGGGATCTATAGTGATTTCTGTTTGCACTTTTAGTTATAGACTCAATTTTCCATTTAGGTGGTATGCAGTATATATTAGGTTATTTTTATGTATTAACAAAAACATCACCACAGATGTTTTATGTTTCTTGAGTACTCTGAAATAGTATTATTATAAAATTGCATTTCTGGTAACGATTTGCTTAGTTCATCTAGAATTTTTTATTCCAGTCCAAGAAAAAATTATGTTTCACTTGAAGGAAATGAGGCAGAAAAAGGAAATGATGTGGTTTTGAACTAGGTTGTTATTAATCTGTGGACAAGAAACATTAGTAGAAGTTCATGATGTGGAATTTTGTTAGTGAGAAAGCTGCATAAAGAGAGTAGCTTCTAATTTGCTTACGTTCTTAGCTATGGACTTTGAGGGTTTAGAGTTTTAGCAAAGGTAATATTTCAGGTGATAATAGTTTTTGTCAACACCAGGGAATTATTTTGTATGAATGGAACTTGATTTGGTATATGCTAGCTTATGTCTTTATCACAAGATCAAAAATCATCTCAGAAGATTGTCTCAGTCCCTCTTTGTGGGAAGCAGAGGCAGGGATCTGCCGACAACAATTTACATTTTAAAACCTGTCTTAAAATGATTTATAATACGGTTCCTTTTCTTTGTATAATGTTAACCTCATTTACATTTATCAGGTCCTTTCTGTGTGCTGGAGACTGCTAATAGGCCTTTAATGTGGATTAACTCATTTAATCCTCATGACAATAACCTATGAAGTGTAGGGACTCTGTTACTATTAGGATTCTTGTTATTCAGACAGGGGACCCAGACCAGTATGGTTAGGGTGATTTGCCCAAGGTACTGAGGGTAATAAATGGGATTTGACCCCTGGCAGTCAAGTTTCAGCTCTTGAAATCTAACCAGCCATGCGGGGGTGTATACCACTGTGAATGTATTCACCCAGCTATCAGATGCATTGTAAGACATACATTTTGAGGATTGCAGAGACATGTATTAAAGAAATTCAGAAGCACGTTGTACTTTATAATCTCTTACTTGGGGAAAGATTTTCTCTTCAGTATCTTCTCTATTAATTTTGAAGTTTGGGGAAAGTAAAGAATCACAAAAGTCTTCAACTTTGAAGTCTCTGTAGAGAATAGTCACTCAGGAGTGTTTAAGTATGAAATAGAAGTGTATTTTTCTATCACTTGTTGCTAGAAATCATAGAGTGTTTATCTGTGGTCAATGTTTCTTGAGAATAACTTGAAAATCAAATGAGAGAAACCTGTGTCTTGGCCATCTGATTACCCAGGGTTTAGAAGTGGGCTACTTGGTGCTTAAATGATCTTCCCCCAGGGTTTCATCTCGAGCTCTGAGACCCAGCAGAGGCTTCTCTCTGTATGATTGGCCTGATAATCGTATACACAGATACATCTTTTAATTGGTTTCTACCTCAGAATGTGTTAAAGGCTTAGGAAAAGTACATCTTGAATGAATATATTAGGAGTACTTAGGAAACACACACAAACACGCACATGGTCCACAGGCATATGCTTGCTGTGCCTTGACTTTGCCTTCATTTACCCAAGTTGTTGGAGAGAAGTGCTGAGCTTCATATTCTAATTGACAAGGGTCTCCTTTCCCCTTTAACTTGTGCTTTACCAATGCCCCCTCCACCTACAGTGTTCTTACACGTGTATTTCCCTCTGTTTTCTAAATGCAGACTCCTTTTCTCCAAGTGATCACATATGAGTATGTTTTCTGTCTGCTTTCCAAACACTACTCTAGAAAGCACCAGGACCATATAAGCCTGCAGGTAAAAGTGTTTAAAATTTTTTAAAAGACATTGTCTAATTATCTTAGGTGGAAGAGAAGGAAAACAATGGTGAACACCATCCTTCAGCTTTTATACAGGAAAATATTTTATAATGCTAAGTATAAAGGGTTGGAAGTATATAACCAGGTTTGGAATGGTCACTGGATCTGGAGACAGTGAGGCCATGATCACTGATGTTTAAAAGGCAACTCTGTTTTCTTAGTAATGAAGTGGTTTGAATGGGGAACCTAATTATTCAGTCTAGTGGTTCACAGTCTTTAAAAATCCATACCCTTGAACATGCCATACCTTCCAACCAGTTTTGGGTATGTGCTCAGATTTGGCATATACCTCATAATACTCTTCAGCACCCACACCTCCCACTCCACCCCCTCAGAATCATACATATACTTCTTTTCACTTTTCAAATATAAAAGCATAATTAAATATAAACCACACATGTCCTTTCTGGCCCCCTTCATTCCCCATTCTGATGCATCTTTTGCAAAGGTACATACTCCCCAGCTTGATCCACCACCGATTCCTTGATGACCAGTGATTTCGTCAAGTTCCGCTGGCCTTTAATAAAACAAAGCTCATTCCACTGGGCTCGTAAGCTTGTTAGACACTGCCTCTGCACTCTTTTGAAATCCACAAAAATATTTTCTTTCTGGATCTCAACACTTCTTAGGCATTATGTGTGAGGCACTGTCCTAGGCTCTATGTAAACAAATATGAGGGAGAGCGTGGTCCTTGCCCTTAAGGAACTTATGATCTAGTCTTCTTGCCAAACTATTTTTGAAATATTCCGTGTTACCAGTGACTGGATCCAGTAAATTTGGGGTAAAAAATAATCTAACATCCTCCAAAACCCTATCTATCCATTTGCAGTGGTGGTGGTGGAATGGGGGGTAATTATTGAGGGCTCCATTTTTCAGAAAAATACAAGCTATTTGGCGTTGCTGATTTTCTGTGCTCTCTCCCCTCCATTTAGGCCACAATTGGTCCCAAGAGGAGTCAGAATGAGTCTAAGGAAAGAATATAGTGACTTTTTTGTTCATAGTGCACCCTACCCTCTACTTTCGTCTTTCTACCTTCCCAGCCTCAGATCAACTTGCAACCATGGTGAGTGGTAAGAGTGAAGAAAAAGCAAATAACACAAGTGGGAGGAAATCAGGATGATGAGTATTCTTGATTATATAGGGAAAATCTTGCAGAATTAATTTATATCCTTTATAAACCAGTTCTTAAATAAGCAAATACCTTAAGGACAAAGTACTAACCCCTCCAAAGATGGTTCTTAGCTTCCAGCTGTTAGATGGGTTCCATTACATTAGTATTTTGGGTTATAAAAGCTATACATGCTCATTATTAAGAAACACTTGAAAATGTAGCTAACAAAGAAAAATTCATGTGTAATTCTGCCATCTGGAGATAGCCAATTTAGCTCCTGTGAAAAATTTTCACTTTTGAATGTATGTGTATGTAAATGTATATGTCTAAACAAATTTGGATCCTAGTGTATATCTAGTTTATCCTCTTTTTTTTTACTCAACTTTATAGAGAATATTTTCCCACGCCATTAAAAATTCTTTAAACTGGTTATGACAGCTGCATAATATTATTTCTTTGTAACTCCTTCATTTCTTGAGGTGGACCAGGGGATGGGGCCAGGACATGGTAGGTCATGGGAAGAATGATCTTGGGCTCCTGTACCAAAAATTTACTTAAGAAAAACAATCTGATGCTTGTTATTTCTTTTAACTAAATGAAAGCCCAGCAAACACTAGATGTAGAATGAAAATTGAGGAAGTTTGGGCTTATACTTTCAGTGGTGTTGAATATCAAGGAATATCAAATATACTAACTGGAGAGCCTCTTCCAAAAATCCACCATGAAGTTTATCAAAACATCCCCCATCCATTCAAAATCCAAGGGAGTGTATACACATGGATTTCAGTACGTAGCCAGCAGCAAACATAACTAGTGTAGGGTAATAGTCTACATCTCTTTAATTGTGCTTTACGGTCACATTGATACATTAGTTAGCTTTTTCAGGTACATATTTTTGTTCACAATGTGGGCAGAGGTCAAGTAAGCTAATGGGTATCTGACGTGTGTCACCATTTTGAAGGCTTCATTGATAAGGCTGTTTTGCCTGTCCAGTCTAGAATTCCCCAGCTCTCACAACTCTATGGATATTCTCTCAAATGTGCTTGAACAACAGAAATTATGGAGAGAATCTTTTGGGATCAGAACATTCCAAGGTTAAAAGAGAGCCTTGAATGTTATCTAAACCCAAAATAGAACCATTAAGTGCTTGATGCTAATCAAAAGTCAAAATATCAAGCATGTTAAATTTGAAAAAAGTACGTGTCATAACCAATTCATAATGTAAATCTAATCCTATTACAATGAATTTCCATGGTGGTTGTCTAGGGCTACCATAACAAATTACCATAAACTGTGTGGCTTAAAATAACAGAAGTTTATTCTCTTAGAGTTGTGGAGGCTAAAAATCTAAAATCAAGATGTCAGCAGGGCCTTGGTCTCTCAGAAGGTTTTAGGAAGCCCTCTCCTCAGCTTCTGGTGGTGCCCCTAGGAATTCTTTGGTTTGGGCTGTGTGACTCCAGTCTCTACTTCTGACTTCTTATGTTTTTCTCTCCTATGTGTTTATGTCACAAACTTCCCTCTGCCTTTCTTTTATAAGGACACCTGTCACTGGATTTAGAGCTGAAGTCCAGGAATATCACATCTAAAGATCCTTAATTGTATCTGCAAAGGCCCTTTTTTTTTCCAAATAAGTTCATATTCACAGGTTTTAGGAGTTAGGACATAGACGTATCTTTTTTGGGAACCACTATTCAATCCACTACAACTGTGTTCCTCAGTATCACAGCGTAAGACCTAAAATAAATGAAAACAGAAGACTTAGACTCCTATGGCATTCCCTGTAATGGAATTTGACTATATTGCTTTGACTTAGGCTTTTGTACCAACCAACCAATGCACTACTTGCAAGGATATTTGGAGCAGGGAAATTTTTGTAAAAATTGCCTCCATTTTGGATTTCTTTCTACAATGGGAAAATTTAAGAAAATGTAGCACTAATTTTTTAAAGCCCTCACATGGATTCCAGATGTTGACCATTTAATCCAAGGTGTTTCCTTATTACACAAATGTGGTGCACATCAAAAAACTGGCATTGTTTAATTTATGACTCACACGTGAACCATTGTTTTTTTGTGATGTAGTTATTTTAAGTGATTCATAAATGAAACAATGCCAATATTTAGGACATATACCATGTTTGTATAATGAGGAAACACCTTCTTGCATTAAATGGTCAACATCTGGGATCCATGTGGGAATTTCTTTATTTTAAATAAAGACAAATTAGCATGGCATACATTTTCTCAGAGATGCAGCTAGCTGGTAGTCAAAAAACAGAGTGAACTTGGTACTATATTGTGGTTAAGAAAATAGGGGTTTTTTGATGGAAACATCCAATAATGTTTTGATAGCATTATTTTGAGGATGGGGTAAATGGAGGTGTGGAGTGAAATACAATATGGGCAGTGTTGAGTCAGGGATGAGAAATCAACTCAAGTGTACTCTCTTAGGGGTGTAACTTACCATAAACTTTCTGGAGGGGTATTCGGTAACACAAACAAGTTGTTAAATGAGCATACCTTTTGACCAGGCAATTCCACTTACTGGAATTTATCTTAAGGAAATAGTCAGGATTATGCAAACAGAGTTACATACAAGGACGCTCATCATAATACACTTGACTTTATTTTTTTCAGCAGTTTTGTGTTCACAGCACATTTGAGCAGAAGGTACAGAGAGTTCCCATATGCCTCCCGCCTCCACATGTACACGACCTCCCTTCCTATCAACATCTCACACAAAAATGGTACGTTTGTTACAATGAAAGAATCTACAGTGACACACCATTATCACCTAAAATCCATAGTTTATTTCAGAGCTCACTCTCGGTGTTGTGCATTCTATGTGTTTTGAAAAACGTATAATGACATTTAACTACAGAATAGTTTCACTGCCCTAAAAGTCCTCTCGTTATATATTTTGATTAACAAAGGGGTTTGATAACAATAGGGGACTGCTAAACTCAGTCATAGCAAATTTATATAATAAAATCCTATGCAGCCGTTGAAAGTATTGTAGAAGAATGATGATTGATAAAAATGGCCATAATTCATTGTTAAAGGGAAAAACATTACAAAACAATATTTTAATCACCTAATATTGCTTGTGTGTGTGTGTGTGTGTGTGTATACAGGTTTAAAGAAAAAACTGTACACCCATGTATTAACTGTAACTGTCTCTGAGTAGTGGGGTTAAAGATGATGTTTGCTTTCTTTTTTCCCTCCATTTTCCAAATAATCTACTACAAATCATATTACTTTTAAAATTAGAAAACACACATTGACTTGGATGTCTCACAGACATCTCCAATTCAAATGAGTTCTTCTTTCGCCTCAAATCTTTAGCAGTATTTCCTTCTTTTGGTAATAGTAAAATAGGACAAACAGTTGCTGAAGTCAGCAACATGGGAGTCAGCTTGACTCTTTCTTCCCTGCTCCCCTCATATATAATTAATTAGTGAGTCCTGTCTATGCATTCTCCTAAACATCTCTTCAATCTGGCCCCTTCTAACCACCCCCACAGCCGCTAATACATTCCAGATCACCAGTCCCTCTGGTTTGCAACCCCTTCTTGTTTCCTAGAAGTCTCTTTGCATTCTTCCTTCTAGCTTCCTTCCAACTCCTTCTCCAGGCTGTAGTCAGAAGGATCCTTTTTAAATGCAAATTTGATCAAACCATTCTTCTGATTAAAATCTTTTTGTGGTTCTTCCCTAAGCTAAGATCAAGACCAACCTCCCTCATATAGTTTACAGTGTCCTCTGAGATCAGATATCTGCACATCTCTTGTCTCATCTCTCCCTACTTTTTGTTTTTTAAATATACAAGTATTTAAAATATTCTTTTGTATTAGTTTCCTATGGCTGCTATAATAACAAATTACTGCAAACTCGTGTCCTAAAACAACAGAAATGTATTCTTTCATAGTTCTGGAGGCAAGAAATCCAAAATCAATATTAATGGGCTGAAATGAAGGTGTTGGCAAGGCTAGCTTCTTCTGGAACTTCTAGAGGAGAATCTATTCCTTTCCTCTTCCAGCTTTTGCTGGCTGCCAGCGTTCCTTGGCTTGCGGCTTTATCACTCCAATCCATCTCCGTAGTCACATGGCATCCTCTTCTGTCTATGTTTTCTCTACTTCTGCCTGTATCAAATCTCCCTCTGCCTTCCTCTTATAAGATTACATGTGATTGCATTTAGAGGCCACTCAGATAATCCAGAATAATCTCCCCATCTCAAGACCCTTAACTTAATCACATCTGCAAAGACCCTTTATCCAGATAAGGTAAAATTTACAGGTGCCAGGGATTAGGATCTGATATCTTTGGAGGGAAGATATCTCAGTCTACCACAACCAGTATTTTATTTTATTTATTTATTTGTTTTTAAATTTCTTTATTGTTTATTTATTTAATTTATTTTTGGCTGCGTCGGGTCTTAGTTGCGACACACGGATCTTCATTGAGGCATACGGGATCTTTCCTTGCAGTGTGCGGGCTCTTCCTTGTGGTTCGTGGGCTTCTCTCTAGTTGTAGCGTGCAGGTTTTCTCTCGTTGTGGCGCACAGGTTCCAGAGCGTGTGGGCTCTGTAGTTTGAGGCACATGGGCTCTAGCTGAGGTGCGTGAGGTCAGTAGTTGTGGCGCAGGCTTAGTTGCCCTGCAGCATGTGGGATCTTAATTCCCTGACCAGGGCTCGAACCTGTGTCTCCTGTATTGTAAGGCAGATTCTTTACCACTGCGCCACCAGGAAAGTCCCACAACCAGTATTTTAAAATATTGTAGTCTTTTACAATTAAGCCTTGATATTAAAGTATAATTTCTTTCAGTCAAAAGTATATTTTTATGTTGTGGTTCCGTAAACATATATAAATCTTCTTTATAATGAAGAACTTCAAGTCATAAAGGTCAGAAATAAAATCAGAAGCCTTAACACCATTGTTTTAAAGGGTATACATATAGAAAAGATCTTTTCTATATATATTATAAAACTTTTAAATTCCTTTCACATGAGTAATCCAAACTGGCCATTTAATTGTTCACTTGTGCTAAAAGGGATTATACATCAGTTTAAAGGTTTCCTACTCTCAGTTTCTGCTTTATTGTATGCTCTCAATGATTTCTCTAGGTATTTTGAATCACTGCATTTCTGAAGTTTTTATTCCTTTTTACCTTATTTCATGTTATTCTCTTTTCTTTCCTTTTGTGAAATATCTCTAGTAATTGTACTGTATACTATTTATTCATACCATATTGTTTTCACCTTTATAAGATTTGTCTTGATTTATCTCTGAGAATTTATATCTTGGGTGGTTTTTTTTTTTACTTCAGTGATGGAATTTGTTAGGTTCGAATTGTGAGTTCCCTAACCATTTATTAACGTCATGTTTCATTCAAGACTGATTGCATCTTCCTCTCCAAGTGAGCTCAGCTTCCTATATCTTCAGACTCAATGAATGCACTGCTTTTATCTAGACATCTAAACAAGAAACTTGTGGGTAATCCTGGATATCTTTGTCTGTCTGTCTGAATGACTCTCTCTCTCCTCCAGTGGTATTTACAAAGTATAGTCAGCTCTAAACATTTACCCTATATCCAAACATCCTAAATGTGTATTTACTTCTCTCCTTACCACATACTTTTTTCCATTATAGGACATCCTCTCTTACCTGGAACGACCTTCTAATTGGTCTCCCCACTGCCAACTGAGGAAAAGATTAGCAATAATCTGTTCTTTAAATTTTACCTTGATCTCTCTAAAGCAGGATCTCTTAACCTTGACACTGTGGGCATTTGGGGCCAGATCATTCTTTGTTGTGTAGGGCTGTCCTGTGCCTTACAGGATGCTTATCAGCAACCCTAGCCTCTACTCACTAGCAAGTCCTCCTTCACTCCAGGCATGACAATACAAAACATCCAAACATCCCTGGGGGAGAGGGAGAATTGCCTCCAGTTAAGAGCCACTGCCCTAAAACATGGATTTGATCATGTCACTCCCCTCCTGGTATGTCATTGATTCGGTACTTAATTCATTCAAGAAATACGTGTTTGCAAGGCTCTGTCCTAGACTATAGGAATATCATGGTGAACAAGTTCAATGTGGTCATTGCCCACACAGCTTATATTCAGTTTCACTGAACAGACAATATAAGTCAGTAAAAAAGTGTAAATTATAATAAGTTCTAGAAAAAAGGTAGAGATGAGGCAAACTTTACCCTGGGTGGTAACATTTCAGGCACATCGTGAAGGATGGGAAGAAGCTGGATGTGCAGGAGTGGCGGGAGGAAGGTTCCCAGCAGAGGAAAGATCATGTGCAGATGCTTTGAAACAGGAAAACATGCTATGTCTATGGAACTGGAGCAGAATCTATGGGGATAAGCAAAGGGGAAGGGGCTGTAGCATTGGGCAGGGACTAGAAGAAGCCCAGTCGTATAAAACATGGTAAGTGGTTTGGATTTTATTATAAGTGCAATAGAACCCAGGGAAGGGTGAGGGAGTAATCTTCTTCTTATTTTTTAAAATCACTCTCTTGTTGCAGGGAATGGAGTAGGAAGGGATAGGCAAGAGATTACATAGTAGAAAGAGAAAGGAAGGAAGGAGAAAGAGAGAAAGAAAGAGAAGGAAGGGAAACCGAGTCCCCCTAAAACTGAGTTCCCTTGCTGAGTTTATGATTAATCTCTCTATCCAAAACTTTATTCCCTTTCTTGTCCTGACCCTGTTCCTCTGAGGATTGAGGAGTATCAATGAAAAGGGGAGACTGAAACCAAGCAGGACTCTGGGGGTCCTTCCCAGGTAAAAGCCCCTCTGTTCCCTGTTTCTTGTTTGTAGAGAAAAGGGCTTTAGTCTCCTAGGCCTTCCCTGTGTTCCAGAGAGCAGGCTCAAGCAGTTAATGATTAGAACAATAGGGTCACAGGACTCCTAAATCCTCCTGAAGGGATATATATAACAATCTGATGTATATCTTTGAGTCGTTCTGTAGAAACTAAGACCCCCCCTCCCCCAACTAGGTGGAGGATGATGACTACTTTTTGACCACAAGATATAGACCCCAGACTGGTTGGAACCAGAAGGTTGAGGTTCCTGAAACATTACCCTGTTACTTCACCTCTAACCAATCAGAAGAAAGTCCAAAAGGTGATCACGCATTCTATGAACCTCTCCCCTAATACTGTCTTTAAACACCCTTGTCTGAAAGCCATTGGGAAGTTGAATCTTTTGAGCATGAGCTGCCCATTCTCCTTGCTTGACTTCCTGCAAATAAAATCTTACTTTGCTGCAAACACCTACTGTCAGAGTTTGGCTTTCTGCATTGTGGGCACGTTGCTCTGTAATACAAAGAAGGAAGGAGGGAAGGAAGGAAAGAAGGAAGAAAGGAAGGAAGGAAGGAAGGGAGGGAGGAAAAGACTATTCAGTAGACTAGAGGGGAAATGAAATGATGGTGGCATGGACAAAGTTGATGGCAGTTTAAATGGAAAGAAATGGATATATTTGAGATAGGCTGTAAAGCTAGAATCAGTGGGGATTTCTGATGGATTAAATGTGATGAATGATGGAAATGAAGGGATCACAAAGATTCTGAGGCTTCTGGGTTGAGCAGTGAGATGAGCAAAGAAGACATTTACTAAGACGGTGAAGGTATGGGGAACGAGTTTGAACTGGAAATTCAATTTTGGGTTCATGAAGCTGTTGAGCCATTCAATGGACATTGGTTAAAGCTGGTTATGAGTACCTGGGGTTGAGAGGAGACATCCATACTGCAGATACCAATTTGGGAATCATCAGAATATAGGTGGTATTTAAATCTATTGAGTGGGGTCATGGAAGAAAAGGTGTAGAGAGAAAACGGAAGAAGAGGACCCTGGAATGACTCTGAGGGACACCAGCAAAGAGAGTCTGTGAAGGAGCCACCGTCTCTGAGAAGGAGGAGGCAGTGAGGTAAGAGGAAAAGCAAGAATGCATTGTGTCAGGAAGCCAAGAGAAGATTATAACAAGAAAAGGCTAACCTCCTCCTGGAATGCTGCTGAGAGGTAAGATAAGGACAGAGAAAAGCTCTTTGAATTTGACAACAGAGAGAATGAAAATGACATTGACAGGGCTTCCCTGGTGGCGCAGTGGTTGAGAGTCCGCCTGCCGATGCAGGGGACACGGGTTCGTGCCCCGGTCCGTGAAGATCCCACATGCCGCGGAGCGGCTGGGGCTGAGCCTGCGCGTCCGGAGCCTGTGCTCCGCAACGGGAGAGGCCACAACAGTGAGAAGCCCGCGTATCGCAAAAAAAAAAAAAAAAAAAAAAAAAAAGAAAATGACATTGACAAAAATAGTCTTAAATGTAAGTGAAAGCCAGATTGGAGCCCACTGAAGATGTTGCCAACCCAGGTTCGTGTGCACAGTGAGGCCAAACAAACCGTAACGTTGGAGTTTGGAGCAGAGAAAGGTTTATTGCAAGCGCCACACAAGGAGAATGAGTGGCTCAACACCCCAAATTCCCTGATGGTTTTTGGGGAGAAGTTTTATAGGCAAAATTGGGGAAGAGGGCTGCAGGGTATGTGACTTTCTTTTGATTTGTTGGTGGGGAGGTGACAGGGTGGTGCTCCAGGAATCTCAGTCACCAGCCCTCTGGTTGCAACCAGTCTGAGGTCCACATACTTGTGCTCAGCCTGAAGTTACCGTCCTCTAACTGGGTGGAGCTCAGGAGTTCTTCCCAGCTCCTGTGGAAGAACTCAGTATCCCATTGCTGCCCATCCCCTGAGGAGGAGCGAGGACCCTGCCCCATTGCTATACAATAGTTTCTCAACTGCCTTTCCTTTGTTTCTACATTCCTTCACTCCCGGAATTAGTAACTGTTTGAGTCTTCCCTTTTGAACTCAGAGAAGGTCTGAGAGGCTGAAGCCCTTTTCCTATAAACAAGAAATGTTGGATGCAGAGTTCTATACATTCATTCATTTATTCATTTGTTCAGTCATTCAACAAATTTCTACTAAGCACGTGCAAAAAGAGGAATGTGTGCCAGGAACTCTTTGAAGTGCCTGAGATACATCAGTGAACAAAACAGAAATCTTTGCCCTTAAGAGCTTACATTCTAGTGGAGGAAGACAGATAACAAATCATGAGTGTAGTATGTAAGTAAATTAGAAGAGTGTAAGAATCTGATACAGGCTGTGGGGGGAATATAATACAGGAGGACTGGAGGTGGTTTTTGCTATTATAAATAAAGAGGTCATGGAAGCCATCACTAAAAAGATGACACCTGAGCAAAGACCTGAAGAAGGTGAGGAAATTAGTCATGTGGGTATCTGTGGGGAGAGCATTTTAGGCCGCTGGAAAAGGGAATGCAAAGGATCTAAGCAGGAAGACAGAGCACATAGATGGAGATACTGGTAAGTGGGAACTTGAGTGGTATGTTCAAAGGACAGCAAGGAGGCAATGTGACCAGAGGGGTGTAAACAGAGAGAATAATGACAGAAGAGGTCAGATAATGAGGTGTATTTCATTGTAAGGTCTTTGGCTTTTACTCTGAGTGACAGGGGGAACAGGGAAGTGATATAATATGATTTACACTGTCAAAAGGTCATTGTGGCCACTGTGTTGAGAATAGACTAAAGGGGAAGGATAGAAGCAGGAAAGTCAAGAGGATAGTGTAACAGTTCTTGGAGGAGATAATGATGGCTTGGCCCATGGTGGTAAAGACAAGTGGTTGAATTCTGGATATCTTTTAAAGATAGAGCCAAATGGATTTCCTGACAGAATAAAGGTGGTATGAGGCAGAGGGAATAAGGATGACTCCAAGGTTTTTGCCTGGGCTTAAGGAGGGATGGGATCATCATTAACTGAGGTAGGAAGTCTGTGGGTGAGTTAGGTTCTTGGGGGGAAGATCAGACGTTCAGTTTTAAGCATCTTGAGTTCGTGATGTGAATGAGCTCTTCAAGTGGAGAGCTTGTAATGGGATAAACAAACTTAGATTTTAGGAGCTAAGCTTGGGCTGGAGATGTACATTTGGGATGTACATTAGTATATAGACAGTACTTAAACCCTGACTGGATGAGGTTGCCAAGGGAGTGAGTAGGGAAGAGGACAGGACCAAAGAGACTGGGCCCTGAGACTCTCCACTGTTAAGATATCTGAGAGAAGATGAGGAACCAGTAAAAGAGACTGAGAAGGACCAAACTCTGAAGTGGGAGGAAAGCCAAAGGGATGGGTGTCCTAGAAGCTAATGAAGAAAGGGAATAAAGAAGGGGAGAGTGGATCAATGCTGACAATAGCATAATAAGATGGGAACTCAGAAAAGACCACTATTTAGCATTGGAAAGCTTGACAGGAACAGTTTCAGTGGAGTGATGGCTGTGAAAGCTGGACTAGGGTAGATTTGAGAGTATCAGAGGAGAGGGTTAGGAGACAGTAGTTACTAGCAAATGGGAGCAGAGCAGTATATCCAGGAGGTAGGATTATGCTAATGGAATGCTAATAGGAATGATCTAGAAGAATGAAACAGGAGGGAAAGGAGGACAGTTGGAGGAAGGTGGCTAGAAGGGATAGGGTCTAAAGCACAAGGGCAGGGGCTGGCTTTTACATAGGAGCACAGATACTTCATCTGTAGCAAAAGTGAGAAGGTAGAGTAAAGGTGAAAATACTGCTAAGTGGGCAGATGTGGTAGAGGCAGAAATTCTTACTGCTTAAAATTTCTCAAAGTAGCCAAGAACTCAGCCGAGAAAGGATAGGAAGGAGATAGTATAGGTTTATGTAGAGAAATTGGTATGAAATATTTTATTAGAGAGTGCATTACATGGACAAGGTTTGAAATACATATGTATATTAGATCAATCTTGTAGCAGTATTGCCACATATTTATATACTTATTAATTTAGGGTTTGTTTGATCCAATCACTGAGAAAGTTAATATTAAAATCTCATTGTAATAGAGGATTTGTCAAGTTGCTCAGGTAGGTCTGTCAAATTCTGCTTCACATAGTTTGAAGTTATTTTATAAGTTTAGATTTATATTCTCAGTGAATCAAACCTTTTGTCATGCAGCAAACCTCTAACTTTGGTGATGTTCTTATACTTGGAGCTTCTTTGGCTACATTAGCTTTCTTTTGGGTGGTATTTCACACTTGTAGTTTTAGCCTTTTTATGTCCTTATGTTTTGGGTGTATGAAACAGTATGTAGCTGAATTTGGTTTTGTTTAATACAATCTGTGTGAGGTAGACAAGAAACTTGCTGGGGAAGGGAGGAGTGCTAGAGACATCGTATTCCACTCCAGAATTGGATTTGGAAAAGAACATCAAAGACAGTGAAGGGGTGGTAGCAATCTGAAAGAGAAAAGGAAAGCAGGTTAAAATCCATGCGCTTGTTGGCAAAAGTAAAGCAGAGCATGAGAGCTATCCTATACCCTACAAGGGTTCCAGTAGAGATGAGAAGGATACTTTGAATATTAGATGCCTGCGGGGATACCTGTGAGCTGCACATGGGGCCACACCTAGGTGGAGCAGAGAGAGAGTCCACCGCCAGCAGGTCCAGGTTAATGGTGTGGAATGGGCTCACTGAGCTCTGTTCTCCCTGGAGAGGACCTCTGAGGCAACAGGTTTACAGTCAGCAGGCAGAGAAAATCAGAACCTTGGGAGGAAGTGACTCCAGAACTACCTCGTGCTATGGGTCTTTTAATTAAGAATAGGCTTTAATAGATGCCATGGCTTTTATAATGCAATTATCCAGTCATTAACCAACTATGTATCTATTACTTGAGTCAGGCACTGGGTTGTGTGGTGGGGAATCAAAACAAGGTGAGCAACAAACCTCAACAAACCTAGGAGGTTTATGACTCTTGAAACATAATTCTTAGATTTTCTTCTTTTTTTTCCATAAATTTATTTATTTTATTTATTTATTTTTGGTTGTGTTGGGTCTTCATTGCTGCACACGGGCTTTCTCAGTTGCGGTGAGTGGGGGCTATTCTTCATTGAGGTGTGCAGGCTTCTCATTGCCGTGGCTTCTCTTGTTGCGGAGAACGGGTTCTAGGCACGCAGGCTTCAGTAGTTGTGGCACGTGGGCTCAGTAGTTGTGGATGGCGGGCTCTAGAGCACAGGCTCAATAGTTGTGGCTCACGGGCTTCGTTGCTCTGTGGCATGTGGGATCTTCCCGGACCAGGGCTCGAACCCGTGTCCCCTGCATTGGCAGGTGGATTCTTAACCACTTCGCCACCAGGGAATCCCTATCCTTAGATTTTTCTGAAGCCATCCAGCAATTAGGAGAGCTTAGTCAAAGTTTTTTGAGAAAATAGAGCTTGAGGGGTTTGCACTTTGCAGGGGGAGGGATGGTAATGGGGCGTCCATCACTCTGCCTGCTACAAAAGTAATGGCAATGGGTTTCATTTTGGGGGGAATCATGCTTATGACCAGCATGTTTATCTATGGGGCCCAATGGGGAAGTGACTAGAACTCTCATTCTACACGCTAAAGCAGTGACTCTTGATTTGTTTGGGAATACGATATGATGAGAGCAGTGGACTCTCTAGATCAGTCGTTCTCCAGGGACATTGTAATGTTTGAAATCTTTTTGATAGTCATGATTGGGGCTGTGTTGGTGGCATCTTGCGGATAGAGGCCAGGGATAATGGTAAACATCCTATTGTGCATAGGACAGCTCCCACAGCAAAGAGTTATCTGGCCCACAATCTCAATAATGCCAAGATTGAGAAACTCTACTCTAGATAAAGACATGCCTTCATAGACCCACAAAACTTTGAACACAATTTAAATAAAGATATGTCTACATATATACACGGAATTTTGAACACAATTTCAGGGGTTTCAAGGACTTCTGAAGCCTATCAGTAGACCAACTCCAAGTCAACTGATCTCAGGTCAAAACCCTCTGCTGGAAGGTTCTATGTAGTCCCATATCAGGAAGAAAGATAGACTTCTCTGAGCATTATTTTAAACAAATGAATTAAATTTTAGAATAGTATCAAAAATATGTTTAATGGTTTATAGTCTTTGAAATAAAGCACACATTTTTACAAAAACTTTCCATTTTATTTTCAAATCAATGTATATTTTAAGCCAAACATGATACAGATGTTTTTGATTCATATATTAATACATCAAGATGTTTTGAATGGGTCATTTAATGTTAGCAAAGTCTCCAAAGGGTCATTTAATTTTAAAGATAGGAGGTCATATTTTTCCATTAGAAAATTCACTAACATGGGTTCAAATCATGTTCAAGCACACAGTCCCATTAGAATTTGGAAAAAACAAGTCATCTCTTCTTTATTTTATCATGCTTATGCAACATGCAAATGCTTGGGGAATGACTTAAGAAATGGCTAAATGGATCTTTGTTCTATTATATCACCAATAAAGTTTAGGCTTTAAATCTTTTTGTAACTGTTCCCTCATTAAAACAGTTAAAAATCCCAGAAAATGACGTAAAGTTCTTTGGTGAACAGTGTGCTAATAACTTTCATAAAAATCTCACTATTTGGAATTTATAAAACTTTCTGCTGCCGTCTAGGGATTCATTAAAAAGCTGATTATATCAGTCCTGCGTATATGTTGAAAGGCACATTTTACTGATCATTCAATAGTAGGCTCTGACTTCAGAAATGTTTTATTAAATACATGCTATTTACTATTCATTATCTGGGATTGAAAAGCAAACAGGTTTAAGAAAAAGCACTCTAAATCACTGAGCAATCTTAACATTTTTAATGTCCTTGAACAACATAAATGTCAGTCCTTATGCTTTTAACTTTAGTTTGTATGTCTGTTTGATTGAACACAAAGGCATAGTATTTATAGCATTATTTTCCTGCTGAATATGAAGCTTAAAATGCTAAGAATGATGATTATGATTGCAGTTAAAAATGTTCATTGACTATATTAATGTTTGAGAAGGGAAAAATGAAGAACTGAGGCAATTGTTTGGTTTTTATCCATTCAGTCGTTCATTTGACAAATATTTATTTGTTCCAGGCTCTGAACTAGGAATTTGGGGTAATATAAAAATGAATTGAGCAGGGATCATCTCCTCAATGAGTTCATTATTTGAGGTGGGAGACAAGGTAGGACATTCATTCATTCATTCATTCAACAAATGTGTACTGAACACTTACTATGTTACAGGTGTAGTTCTAAGCCAGGGTTTCTGTCTTTTTCAAGCTTACACTGCGTGAGGCAGGTAGTGGGAAGATCTGATAAGAGAATAATAGGAAGAAGGCTGTTCCTGTGGAGGAATATGAGCAATAATATTAATGACAGTATCTCCTCTACTTGTTGAGTCTATTGTGAGCCAGATGCTGTGATAGGCTCATGCAGTTCTCCAACATCCACTGAAGTAGGCATTATATAAAATGAGCAAATTGAGGCTTAAAGAGACTAGATATTTCATTCAAGGTCAGAAGCTATGTGTACTATTGATTGAATTTGCATAGATTATCTTCAGACTGAGATGCCTGTGCCTTTTTATGTAAGTATTGAGGAGCTACCAAAGGCTCTTCAGCAGTGCTTTAGGAAGTTTGATTTGGCAGTATATATAGTATGAATATCAAAGAAGGATGCAAGAACATTTTTAAGTCACTGCCTCTGAAAGTTTTTCTTGATGACTCTCTGCAAGAGAGATGTCTGACAATCTATGGCACAAATACAGTTTGCCTTCTACATGTGGCACTTGATTATATTTGATTTTGTATTTTACAGTGCCTTGTAGATATGTCTTTGAGGATATTATCATCTTCTTGAAAACTGTAGAAAAGATCTGTTCATCATATCTGTTTACAAATCCCCTCCATTACTGAGGAGAACCCATGCCATATGCTTTGAGCATGGGTGACTCCATCTTTCAGATGCAAAAGAGGACCCATGCCCCTGGCCTAATTTGAGCACCCCAGTCCCCTGGCCATAGTGCTTAGTTCAGGAAGAGTTGTCCCTGGTAATTGTCTGCTAGAACTACTGGGAAAGTTGCTTTCCTTCTGTGGCAGTTGCTAAGATAGCAGGATGTGAGTCTTTGGGGCTGCAGGTATTCATCATGCCTAGAAGATCTGTACAAGATAGGAAGAATGAGCATATATGAGCACCTGGATTCCACTATGCTTGAAGCTAGAAACCTGTGAGCTTTTTGTTTATGTAAGCTAATGAAAAGCCTGTTTTGTTCAGCTTGGTCTGAGATTGGGTTTTATCTCTAGCAACTGAAAGAGCCCTGACTAGTAGAATGGCATGACATTGATTTCTTTTGTATCATTCATTGTGCCTTGACTATAAAATACTAACTTGGTGAGCCCCAAACTTGCTGAATTCAAACAATTAGGAATACATAGACAAAAATGCAAAATACTTACTGTCTTAGTTAACTATCAATACTTACTTCTATCTCAAGGGAAGATATTGCATCTCAAAATTCCCAAGGACATTGTAGTAGAATTTTGCTTTTAAATAGAATTCTGACCTTTGGCTTTTTGAGGCTACTTGTAATACAGTTTTCCAAGGGAAATCCAGCAATTCAGATATACATATTAGAAGCTTGATAGAAACATTAGAAATTAGGTTTATGAGAAGCAGCTTAGGGTATTCAGGTTTTGGATCACAGAACAACATTTTCATTTGAGGCAAAGAAACTAATAATATCTCATGAACCAGAAACCTTGTGGAAATTTCAAAAATCATGAAGACTGGTGAAGGATCAAACTGGGATACTGAATTAATAAGCTGATGATACTCTGGGATGAAGCAATGGATGGAGACAGCGATGGAAGTTGAGTCATATTTGCATAAAACCATTGCCTTGTAACATGCACAGCAGGGTGAGCATCGGATAAAATATATTAGAGGACTGTTGCTATAAGTGTGAGAAATTGAACAAATACCCCAGGGTCTTAGTTGGACTGAATGATTTCCACAAATGAGTTCAAGGAAGTTTCCATGAAGTCAGAGACCATGGCTCATGGCTTTGTAACTGAGAGTGGGAGGTCACCAATAGAAGCTTTCTTCATTTTCCTGGAAAAAGAGCAGAAATTTCCTTCACTTATTACCAGTATATAAGCAGTCAGCAGTATTTGCTTAGTACTAATTGTATGCTAATTATATCCAGTTTTTTCTCTCATTTATTCCATCCCCAAACCATGCTGCATGCTGCATGCCAATGATATATTATTCCTAAAATAATCATGATAGCTATTGGTATCCCATGCTTTAGATACCTTAAATTTATTTCTCACTCCCAGTTTAAATCCAATAGAAATATTAGGAACTTTTCTCTGAGAACTGCCTCTTCACCATATTTATTTCTCACTTCAATTGATAATATATCCATCTTTGCCACTCAGTCTCCTAATGTAAGCAGGCCTTAAAATTGCTCTTCAGATGTCTCAGAGTTTGGGCTACATTTAGGGAGTTTTCGGCAGTGGGGGTATACGATAGACTTAACATTTTATATGTACTGCCAGCCAGATAATCTTGGACCTGACTTCATTCATTGCCTGTAGTGTGCTTTTTTTAATGCTATTTTTAATAGCTTTATTAAGATATAATTTATATATAATAAACTACACATATTTAAAGTGTATAAAATGATATAAATGATAAATGTTGACATATTATGCACCTGTGAAACATAACCACAATCAAGATAATTAAAATATGCATCACCCCTCAAATTTCCTTCATGCCCATTTGTAATCCCTTTTTCTAGTTTCTCTCCACTCTTTCTCAACCCCATGCCTAAATAACCACTGTTCTGCTTTGCTTTAACTTACATTTTCATTTCCCAGAATTTTATATAACCTGAAACCATACAGTATGTACCCTTCTATATGCCTTCTTTTATTCACCATAATTATTTTGAGATTCATCCACGTAGCAAATCAATAGTTTGTTCTTTTATATTGCTGCATAATATTCCATTGTATGGACTTACTACAGTTTATTATTTTTCATTCATCTGTTGATAGCCTACTTGTATTATTTCACTTTTTAGCTATGACAAATAAAGCTACTAAAACATTTGTGTACAAATGTTCATATGAATATATACTTTAATTTTTCTTAAGTAAATACTTAGAAGCAGGATGGTGAATCATAGCACTTCTCTTCAACATTATATTGGAGATTCTAGCTCCTTCAGTATGGCAAGAAGAAGAAATAAAAGGCACCCAGATTGGAAAGAAAGAAGTAAAACTGTCTTTATTTACAAAAGACATGATCTTTTAAGTAGAAAATTCAATTGAATGTACAAAAATCTATTAGATCTAATATATTAGTTTAACAAGGTTTCAGGATACAAGATCAATCTGCAAAAAAATTGTATTTCTATATACTGGTATGAAATAATCAGAAATTGAAGTTTAAAAAATACCATTTACAATAGTATTTAAAATTATTAAAAACTTAGACTAAAATGAGTCTATTACCCCACACCACAAAGCAATTCTCATATACCATTCATTTATGTCCTACAATTCAACTTAATTCTGCCCCTATCTACCTAGAGAACACATCATATCTCAGGAGTTAAGGGTGCTGTCCTACAAGACTGCCCACCCCACCCAACTGTAGATGCTAGTTGCAAGCCCAGGTTGTCACCTGTGCTTCTTACTGACTGGCTATAAACAGGAGGTTCCTTCTACCCCTTCCTTGAGTTTGATTAATTTGCTAGAGCAGTTCACAAAACTCAGAGAAACATTTTACTTACTAGATCACCAGTTTATTATAAAAGGATATAACTAACTCAGTAACAGCCAGACAGAAAAGACGCTTAGGGCAAAGTATGGGGAAAGGGTGGGGAGCTTCCATGCCCTCTCTGAGTGCACCACTCTCCCAAGATCTCCACGTGTTCATCAACCCAGAAGCTGTCCAACCCCCATCTTTTGGGGTCATTATGGAGGCTTCATTACATAGCCATAATTGATTAAATTATTGGCCATTGGTCACCAATTCAACCTCCAGCCCTTCTCCCATTCCTAGAGGTCAGGGGGATGGGACTGAAAGTCTAATTCTCCAGTCACATGGTTGATTCCCTTGGTAACCAGCCCCCATCCTTAAGTGCTTTCGAGAAGTCACCTCATTAACATAAACTCAGGTGTGGTTGAAAGGGGTTTGTTATGAATATCAAGATAACTTTATCACTCTTATCACTTAGAAAACTCCAAGGGTTTAGCACCAGGGGTGCTAGGAATCAGGACAAAGACCAAATATACAGGCTTCCCTGGTGGCATAGTGGTTGAGAATCTGCCTGCCAATGCAGGGGACACGGGTTCGAGCCCTGGTCTGGGAAGATCCCACATGCCGCGGAGCAACTGGGCCCGTGAGCCACAATTACTGAGCCTGCGCGTCTGGAGCCTGTGCTCCACAACAACAGACGCTGCGATAGTGAGAGGCCCGCGCACCGCAATGAAGAGTGGCCCCCGCTTGCCACAACTAGAGAAAGCCCTCACACAGAAACGAAGACCCAACGCAGCCATAAATAAATAAATTAATAAATTTAAAAAAAAAGACCAAATATACAGTTCTTACTATAAATCACATCACAGGGACAATTCTGATAAAATATGTGAAAGATCTGTAAGCTGAAACCTGCAAAACATTTCTGAGAGAAATTTTAAAAGACGTCAATAAATGGAAAAATATACATGTTCAGAGACAGCAGACATAAATTTGACTCAAATTGATTTTTAGATTCAGTGCAAGCTCAATCAAAATCCCAGAAGGCTTTTAGTCAGAAATTGACAAGACTTTTAGTTCTAAAATTCATATGGAAATGCAAAGGACCTAGTATAGCAAAAATAGTTCTGAAATAGAAGACCAAAGTTAGAAGATAAACAGTAGCTAATTTCAAGACTTACAAAACTGGAATAATGAAGAAAATGGGGAATTCTACAAAGATGCAAAGGCATTTAAGTGGAGAAAAGATAGTCTTTTCAGTAAATTATGCTTGAACAATTGGATATCCACATGCAAAAAAATACTAGCTTTGATTCATCCCATGTGTAATATATAAAAATAACTCAAATAGATCACAGACCTAAATATTAAACCTAAAAATATTAGGGGGTGATGTCATCAAGAAGGTGACATATGTTGTTCCTGACCTCAGTCTCACTCACAAGAAGACCAACTAGCAACTATCCATAGACAAGACACAGTTATGAAAATCCCAGAACCTGAGAATGAGGCTGAAGCACGCTTCTGGAAAACAGAGACCAGGAAGGACCACATTAGAATGGTAAGAAGAGCATTATACTTTGACCACATTGCTTCTACCCTGGCTGGCAAAGTGCAACACATAGAGATACCCCCTGGGTTATTGTAACAATAAGTAATACAAATGCAACCACTGTAGGTGTTTTAATGGTTTAGCAGTACACTTGGCAAAGTAGGAGGGCAGGGAAGTTGGGATGAGTAATGTATATGAAAAAGTATATGAAGAGCCATCAAGAAGAAAAGGCCAAAAAAAGAAGTTTGAAGAACATTTTGTAATTTTGCCATTATTATCATAACTAAAGTTGCTATTTTATAAATAAATTTTCTGTATGAATGTGTGTATTCTGGTGTGATTTTTAGAAAGATATTAGGAATCATTAAAAAGTACAAAACAGACAACCTACAGAATGGGAGAAAATATTTGCAAATGATGCGACAGACAAGAGCTTAATCTCCAAAATATACAAACAGCTCATACAACTCAACAACAAAAAAACAAACAACCCAACTGAAAAATGGACAGAAGATCTTAATAGACATTTCTCCAAAGAACACATACAGATGGCCAGTAAGCACATGAAAAACTGCTCAGCATCACTAATTATTAGAGAAATGCAAATCAAAATTACAATGAGGTACCACCTCACACCGGTCAGAATGGCCAGCATTAAATAGTCTACAAATAACAAGTGCTGGAGAGGGTGTGGAGACAGGGAGCCCTCCTACACTACTGGGGGGAATGTAAGTTGGTGCAGCCACTATGCAAAACAGTGTGGAGGTTCCTCAGAAAACTAAAAATATAATTACCATACGATCCAGCAATCCCACTCCTGGGCATATACCCAGACAAAACTATAATTCAAAAATGCACCCCTATGTTCATAGCAGCACTATTCATAGTAGCCAAGTCATGGACCTAAATGTCCATTGAAAGATTAATGGATAAAGAAGATGTGGTATATATATACACACACAATGAAATACTACTCAACCATAAAAAAGAATGAAATAATGCCATTTGCAGCAACATGGGTGCAACTAGAGATTATCATACAAAGTGAAGTAAGTCAGAAAGAAAAAGACAAATACCATATGATAATCACTTATATGTGGAACCTAAAATATGACACAAATGAACCTATCTGTGAACAAAACAGAAACAAGCTCACAGACATAGAGAACAGACTTGTGGTTGCCAAGGGCAAGGGGGGTGGGGGAGGAAAGGAAAGGGAATGTGGGATTAGCAGATGTAAACAATATATACAGGGTGGATAAACAACAAGGTCCTACTGTATAGCACAGGGAACTATATTCAACATCCTGTGATAAACCAGAATGGAAAAGACTATAGGTATAAAGGAATGCCTATACGTGTATAACTGAGTCACTTTGCTGTATAGCAGAGATCGGCACAACACTGTAAATCAACTAGACTTCAATAACAAAAAAAGCACAAAACAACGACACAAAGTCTATTCACCTTGTATATTAAAAAGCATATAAAAAAACCAAACAAACAAAAAAAGAAGTATATGAAGAGCCACCAAGAAGAAAATGTTAATATATCAAGGGTAGACGAGTTGAGTTTAATATACTCAGAGGAAGGGTATAAGCATGAATAGATGTTCTGGTTACAATTTAATATTGAAAAGATCAATTGCTTGATTTATCCATTTGACATTTCGGTGTTTTAGTATTTTGAGTATATGTACATGATTCTTTTGTCCGTGTGCTTAGGTCCACAAAAGTTCAACATTTCAAAGTTGGTTGTTTAGAATTTTTCTGTTGAACCCCTTAAGAAATGTTGGTTGTAAGCCAAGAAAAGCTCACAGGTACCCTACCCGATAGCCATTCAATTCCTTTTGGGGAAGAATGCCAAACATTTTTGAGATAATTTTATTATTCCTTGTGCTAATGGGCAGAGGCTTCATTGTGCTGAGTTGAAGGAATAAATGAATGTGATCCTCCTGCCTGTCTTGCTTCTTTGAGGCTAGAGTAAGAGGATGTGGACCACATTCCTGGGATGTTCCTTTCTTCCATGGTGCTGGAAAGTTGGTGTAAGGTTGGGGAGCTGCCCCTCTATTGGGCTGGCCTTCTTTCCTTGACTCACCTCTGACACCTCTGACTCCTTGTCTCACATGCCTAGGTAAGTAAATCCGAGCAGCTCACATGGGCTAGGTGGGGTGGGTGGGCTAAGCCAGCTCTTTTCTAGGCATTAGTAGGCCCTCCCTTTCTGGCTTGCTACTGCTCCCATTCTGTCCTCTCTTCTTCTGGCAGTCAAAGTCCTCTGGATCAACGTTTTCTTGCTTTGAATGGGAAAGAGCTGAGATGAACGCTTGAGGGGGGATGAAGGCAAAGTCGGGTTTTGGTTTTATTGAGTTTAAGGCCTCTCAGGCCTCCTTTACTCAGGCAGGAGTCCTCCAGGCAGTCACACTGGAGTTCTAGGTTGAAGTTTGGGTCTAAATCCCTTGTTAGAAATAGTGTTCCATTGACTAGTGAGCCCTCATGGTTACATTTTCTCTGGGAATCTGACAGGGAGGGGTGGTTGATTGAGGGCAGTATTTAGGTGTCTGGAACTTATGCCATTAACCTCTCCCAATGCAGATATCTATTGGTATCCCACTTAATGCAACTTACAGTGGTGACAAAGAAGTTTACAGAAAACCCACATAGCTAAGTCCTATTTAGAGTATTCTGTCAGAGTGCTTTCCTTGATGTTCGCCTAGGCACTTGTAATTTATTAGCTTTCTTTGTAACATAAGATAAGGTATTCTAGGCTACAAAACTTCTCTGAATTGAGAACAAAAGACAGTTTTATCAGTGGAAATTGAGAGGCTTAAGGTCTGGATTTCTCTCCTCACTCCACAATTGAAATGTTTAGATATTTATAATTTAAGGGATCCTAAAACAGGGATGCCTTCATCCCCTAAATCCAAATGTGTATATGTATGTGTATCTTACTTATGCTTATAAATACATATTTCCATATAAGTTTCTATATAAACTATCTATATAAGTATACAAAACTGTGGCCAAACTATATAATAATTTAAAAATAAAGAATTTAAGCTTGAGATAATCACATGTGTGGACCTTTCTGGAACTCAGTTACTTCTACATCATGTTTGCATGGTGGATATTTTGGGTTTTTTTATATACAGCAGGTTCTTATTAATTATCTATTTTATACATATTAGAGTATATATGTCAATCCCAACCTCCCAATTCATCCCACCACCTGGACCAGCCCTTCCACCACCCATGCTTTCCCCACTTGGTGTCTATAACGTGTGTTCTCTACATCTGTGTCTCTATTTCTGCCTTGCAAACTGGTTCATCTGTACCATTTTTCTAGATTCCACATATATGCATTAATAGACAGTATTTGTTTTGCTCTTTCTGACTTACGTCTCTCTGTATGACAGTCTCTAGGTCCATCCACTTCTCTACAAATGACCCAATTTCGTTCCTTTTTATGGCAGAGTAATATTCCATTGTATATATGTACCATATCTTCTTTATCCATTCATCTGTTGATGGGCATTTAGGTTGCTTCCATGACATGGCTATTGTAAATAGTGCTGCAATGAACAATGGGGTGCATGTGTCTTTTTTTTTTTAACCATCTTTATTGGAGTATAATTGCTTTACATTGTTGTGTTAGTTTCTGCTGTATAAAAAAGTGAATCAGCTATATGTATACATATATCCCCATATCCCCTCCCTCTTGTATCTCCCTACCACCCTCCCTATCCCATCCCTCTACATGGTCACAAATCACCGAGCTGATCTCCCTGTGCTATGTGGCTGCTTCCCACTAGCTATCTATCTTACATTTGGTAGTGTATATATGTCCATGCCACTCTCTTACTTCGTCCCAGCTTACCCTTCCCCCTCCCCGTGTCCTCAAGTCCATTCTCTACATCTGCGTCTTTATTCCTGTCCTGTCCTCATCTTTGCTTTCTTTCATCAGTATCTTATTGTTTTCTGAGTACAGGTCTTTTACCTCCTTAGGTAGGTTTATTCCTAGGTACTTTATTCTTTTTGTTGCAGTGGTGAATGGGATTGTTTCCTTAATTTCTCTTTCTGATTTTTCATTGTTAGTGTATAGGAATGCAAGAGATTTCTGTGCATTAATTTTGTATCCTGCAACTTTACCAAATTCATTGATTAGCTCTAATAGTTTTCTAGTGGCATCTTTAGGATTCTCTAAATATAGTATCATGTCATCTGCAAACAGTGATGGTTTTACTTCTTCTTTTTCAATTTGTATTCCTTTTATTTCTTTTTCTTCTCTGATTGCCATGGCTAGGACTTCCAAAACTATGTTGAATAATAGTGGTGAGAGTGGACATCCTTGTCTTCTTTCTGATCTTAGAGGAAATGCTTTCAGTTTTTCACCATTGAGAATGATGTTTGCTGTAGGTTTGTCATATATGGCCTTTATTATGTTGAGGTAAGTTTCCTCTATGCCCACTTTCTGGAGAGTTATCATAAATGGGTGTTGAATTTTGTCAAAATCTTTTTCTGCATCTATTGAGATGATCATATGGTTTTTATTCTTCAATTTGTTAATATGGTTTATCACATTGATTGATTTGCATATATTGAAGAATCCTTGCATTCCTGGAATAAATCCCACTTGACCATGGTGTATGATCTTTTTAATGTGTTGTTGGATTTTGTTTGCTAGTATTTTGCTGTGGAGTTTTGCATTTATATTCATCAGTGATATTGGTCTGTAATTTTCTTTTTTTGGTAGTATCTCTGTCTGGTTCTGGTATCAGGGTGATGGTGGCCTCATAGAATGAGTTTGGGAGTGTTCCTTCCTCTGCAATTTTTTGGAAGAGTTTGAGAAGGATGGGTGTTAGGTCTTCTCTAAATGTTTGATAGAATTCACCTGTGAATCCATCTGGTCCTGGGCTTTTGTTTGTTGGAAGATTTTTAATCACAGTTTCAATTTCATTACTTGTGATTGGTCTGTTCATATTTTCTATTTCTTCCTGGTTCAGTCTTGGAAGGTTATACCTTTCTAAGAATTTGTCCATTTCTTCCAGGTTGTCCATTTTATTGGCACAGAGTTGTTTGTAGTAGTCTCTTATGATGCTTTACATTTCTGCTGTGTCCATTGTAACTTCTCCTTTTTCATTTCTTGTTTTATTGATTTGAGTCCCGTCCCTCTTTTTCTTGTTGAGTCTGGCTAAAGGTTTATCAGTTTTGGTTATCTTCTCAAAGAACCAGCTTTTAGTTTTATTGATCTTTGCTATTGTTTTCTTTGTTTCTATTTCATTTATTTATGCTCAGATCTTTATGATTTCTTTCCTTCTAGTAACTTTGGGTTTTGTTTCTTCTTCTTTCTCTAGTTCCTTTAGGTGTAAGCTTAGATTGTTTATTTGAGATTTTTCTTGTTTCTTGAGGTAAGATTGTATTGCTATAAACTTCCCGCTTATTACTGCTTTTGCTGCATCCATAGGTTTTGGATCATTGTGTTTTCATTGTCATTTGTCTCTCGGTATTTTTTGATTTCCTCTTTGATTTCTTCAGTGATCTATTGGTTATTTAGTAACATATTGTTTAACCTCCATGTGTTTGTGTTTTTTATGTTTTTTTCCCTGTAATTAATTTCTAATCTCAAAGCGTTGTGGTCAGAAAAGATGCTTGATATGATTTCAATTTTCTTAAATTTACTGAGGCTTGGTTTGTGACCCAAGATGTGAGGTATCCTGGAGAATGTTCCATGTACACTTGAGAAGAAAGCGTAATCTGCTGTTTTTGAATGGAATGCCCTATAAATATCAATTAAATTGATCTGGTTTATTGTGTCATTTAAAGCTTGTGTTTCCATATTAATTTTCTGTCTAGATGATCTGTCCATTGGTGTAAGTGAGATGTTAAAGTCCCCCACTATTATTGTCTTACTGTTGATTTCCTGCTTTACAGCTGTTAGCAGTTGCCTTATGTATTGAGGTGCCTCTATGTTGCATGCATATATATTTATAATTGTTATGTCTTCTTCTTGGATTGATCCCTTGATAACTATGTAGTGTCCTTCCTTGTCTCTTGTAACATTCTTTATTTTAAAGTCTACTTTATCTGAAATGAGTATTGCCACTCAGCTTTCTTTTGATTTCCATTTGCATGGAATATCTTTTTCCATGCTCTCACCTTCAGTCTGTATGTGTCCCTAGGTCTGAAGTAGGTCTCTGATAGATAGCATATATATGGGTCTTGTTTTTGTATCCATTCAGCGAGCCTGTGTCTTTTGGCTGGAGCATTTAATCCATTTACATTTAAGGTAATTATTGATATGTATGTTCCTCTTACCATTTTCTTAATTGTTTTGGGTTTGTTTTTGTAGGTCCTTTTCCTCTCTTGTGTAAAGCTTTTGATTTCTCCATTGAATCTGAATGAGATCCTTGCCAGGTAGAGTAATCTTGGTTGTGGGTTCTTCCCTTTCCTCACTTTAAATATATTGTGCCACTCCCTTCTGGCTTGTAGAGTTGCTGGTGAGAAATCAGCTGTTAACCTTATGGGAGTTCCCTTGTATGTTATTTGTTGTTTTTCCCTTGTTGCTTTTAATAATTATTCTTTGTCTTTAATTTTTGTCAGTTTGATTACTGTGTGTCTTGGTGTGTTTCTCCTTGGGTTTATCCTGCCTGGAACTCTCTGTGCTTCCTGGACTTGGGTGGCTATTTCCTTTCCCATGGCAGGGAAGTTTTCGACTATAAACTCTTCAAATATTTTCTCGGATCCTTTTTCTCTCTTTTCTCCTTCTGGGACCTATACATAATAATGTATAGTGCGAATATTGGTGTGTTTAATGTTGTCCCAGAGGTCTCTTAGGCTGTCTTCATTTCTTTTCATTCTTTTTTCTTTATTCTGTTCTACAGCAGTGAATTCCACCATTCTGTCTTCCAGGTCACTTTTCCATTCTTCTGTCTCAGGTATTCTGCTATTGATTCCTTCTAGTGTATTTTTCATTTCAGTTATTGTATTATTTATCTCTGTTTGTTTGTTCTTTAATTCTTCTAGGTCTTTGTTAAACATTTCTTGCATCTTCTTGACCTTTGCCTCCATTCTTTCTCCAAGGTCCTGGATCATCTTCACTATCATTATTCTGAATTCTTTTTCTGGTTGCCTATCTCCACTTCATTTAGTTGTTTTTCTAGGTTTTATCTTATTATTTCAACTGGTACATAGCCCTCTGCCTTTTCATTTTGTCTGTCTTTCTGTGAATGTGGTTTTTGTTCCACAGACTGCAGGATTGTAGTTCTTCTGCTGTCTGCCCTCTGGTGGATGAGGCTATCTAAGAGACTTGTGCAAGCTTCCTGATGGAGGGAGTGGTGGTGGGTAGAGCTCAGTGTTGCTCTGGTAGGCAGAGCTCAGTAAAACTTTTATCCACTTGTATGCTGATGGGAGGGGCTGAGATCCCTCCCTGTTGGTTGTTTGGCCTGAGGTGACCCAGCTCTGGAGGGTACAGGCTCTTTGGTGTGGCTAATGACAGATTCTGGGAGGGCTCATGCCAAGGAGTACTTCCCAGGACTTCTGCTGCCAGTGTCCTTGTCCCTGCGGTGAGCCACAGCCACCCCCTGCCTCTGCAGGAGCCCCTCCAACACTAGTAGGTAGGTCTGTTCAGTCTCCTATGGGGTCACTGCTCCTTTCCCTGGGGCCACTGCTCCTTTCCCTGAGTCCTGATGCACACACTACTTTGTGCGGGCCCTCCAAGAGTGGAGCCTCTGTTTCTCCCAGTCCTGTTGAAGTCCTGCAGTCAAATCCCACTAGCCTTCAAAGTCTGATTCTCTGGGAATTCCTCCTCCCGTTTCTGGACCCCCGGGTTGGGAAGCCTGATGTGGGGCTCAGAACCTTCACTCCAGTGGGTAGACTTTTGTGGTATAATTGTTCTCCAGGTTTTGAGTCATCCACCCAGTGGTTATGGGATTTTATTTCATTGTGATTGTGCCCCTCCTACCGCCTCATGGCAGCTTCTCCTTTGTCTTTGAATGTAGGGTGTCTTTTTTGGTGAGTTCCAGTGTCTTCCTGTCAATGATTGTTCAGCAGTTAGTTGTGATTCCAGTGCTCTCGCAAGAGGGAGTGAGCAGGCATCCTTCTACTCCGCCATCTTGAACCAATCTCTGTACATTGCCAGGCAAGAATGGAGGCGGGAACGGGTCTCCCAGGTTTGGACTTAGAGTTGGTAGCAGATGAAGCATTCTGACCGAGGAGCAGAAAAGGAAGGAAGGCAGGGGAGGGGATGGATGGCCACTCCTCCTCACTGGCTGAGCTGGTGTCTGGACTTACTGAGGCTCAGGTTCTTTATGTCTCAGTGCAGAAGGAATTCAGCGAGAGGCAAGTGATAGGCAAGAAGTAGATTTATTAATGTAGGATGCTTGTAAGAGATACAGGTGGGCAGGTGAGAGAGCTCTCTGCATGGTGGATTAAATGCCCTCAAGATCAATTCTAATTCCAGCTCTAAAATTTCATAATTCTATAACATTACAGTAATAATAAAATCTTTGTAATTATATGCATAGTTGTCTGTACCTCATTTATATTCAGAATACTTGAATCCAATCCCTTACAACATTCAAGTAGAATCAGGGGACACAAAAAGATAAATGAGACATGGTCCCTTCCTAAAGATATTATCAATCCAATAGGGGAGCTAACAATGTATGAATAGCTTACACTTAGTAGGGCAATTTCTGTATAATGTGGTAAATTAAAAATTAGGAATTTTTCAACTCAATTCTTCCAGATTGTCCCTTAAGCTTCAAGACACTGCTTCCTCCAGGATGTTTTCTTGTGCCTCAAGATTGGACTAGTGGCTTCAGCTCTGCGCCCTCAGAATCTATGCATACTTTTATCACAAATTTCCATATTTTAGTTAAATTATTTTCCCCATGTTTCTCTTATCCAGGAAACTGTAAGCTCTTTGAGGGTAAGAGCAATGTGTTATTTATCTTTGTATTCGTAGCACATAGCATATTGTCTGGAACATAAAAAATTCTTAATCAGTGATAATTGATCTGAACAATAATTGAAATGGATAATTTTATAAAGTTATATTACTTTATATATAGCATAATACCATGAAGTTCATGAAAAATTTTCACATCCTTATTTTATTTAACCTTCACACCAACAATAACATCTAGGTCCTGTTATTATTCAACTTTATAGAGAAAAGGAGACTCATAAAATTAGCAATAGACCAAACAAGGAAAATCCCTAATCATAAGACCAGTATTTTTTGTAAGTTATACAAAAGTTCTTAGTAAGCTGTAAAGGACATGCATACGTATCAGGCTTATGCATTGTATTACTTTAAATTTTCCTTCTGCTTCTATTTGCTTTCATATTTTGTCAGCCTCTTTTCTGGCACTTCATAGAGTATAAAGAGTTCACTCTGACCACTTTGACAAACATTGCAAATTCCCCACACATTACATGAGGTGAGGAATCCCTACCATGCAAAGAGCAATAGATTTTCAAGTCAATGAAATGAAATTTTGAATTATACATGGAGATAAAATAACTATGTTTTTAAAATGAGGCTTCACATGACAGCAGTGTCAGCTGACTAGCTTATCTACAGACATTTTCTGAGGAAATCTGCCTTTTTGACAATGGCGGCTATAGCCATGCTTTTAAACATAGAATGCTCTCGTATGTTCCAGGTGATCCTGACACTCTGGCTTCAATGTTAAGCCCAAGGATCAATATCTGACCTAGAGTCAAACCTTCATAGGCTAATCATGGCATATGGAGTGCCCATATATTTACTGATTGGCAGGTGGAGGCTTAATCAGATTCTTATTCTTGGAGAATTCAAATGCAAATAAGAAGCATTATATCTCAACATATTCATTGTTTGCTTTCTAGCCCTGCTTCCTTGTATCTTTAAGGTACCCAACCCCACACCAGAAACAGAAATAAAGATTTAAGAAACTGCTCACCAAGTTTGAGACCAAAGTTTCCAATGCTTGCACAAAAATCATTTTTTTTTTCTACTCTGAAAAAAATAAGTAAGTCTGAAGAAGGGGAAAAGAGAGGAAAGGGTGCAGGAGGGAGGCTGGGAGGATAGGAAAACAGTAGGGAGTAGGTTTCTTCAATTGAGAAGGAAAAGGAAGGTCACAAGGAATATATTGTAAAGTAGAAGACTCCAGCCAAGCTGGCATTGAGTGGAGGTGCCTCTCTGGCCTGTGGCTTGAGGTCAAATTAAGGTTCAAGGATCTTGGACACTTGTTAGGCCTTCAGAAGGGGGGAGCTTGTACTTCTTGCATGGGGATGGGGGCACACTATGATGGAACCGAACCAGGCAATTGAGAATTTCCCTAAATTCCGTGGCAATGGTAGACCCACTGTCATTGTTACAGAAACCTTATAAGTCGACAGTTGTTGTAGGCTAGTAGAAGAGGAGAGAGGTGGGATAATTGAGTCTCTATAATCTGAAAGTACTTGACTATCGTTCAACAGGTGAAACAAAGTGCTGCCTTGTATACTGTATATTTAAGGCTTGGTTTGCTGCTACTTGGACTGTCTTCTCTAACTCCTTACTTCCTTCTATACATACTAGTATAATAAACACCAGAACATCTCTCTCTATTCTTTGCAAACTTCAGGAGCTTAACACAGCCATCTTTAATAAACTATGGGAGGTTGACTAGTCAGGATAGGCCTGGTTATGCTGTAGTAACTGAAATACAACCCCCAAACCTCAGTAGCTTAAAACTATAGGGTTTATTTCTTGTGGATGCCCATAGTGGGTAATCTGAGGGTTATATTCTCCAGTGTGCTCTCTTCAGGACTCAGACTGATGGAAGCTGCTCCAGCTGGAGGTTGCTGCTCACTGTGGCAAAGCGAAAGAGAGCCACACACTCCTTATTATTTTGCACTGGCTCCATAAAGTATCTGCCAGGAACTTATGCTCACATTTCATTGGCCAAAGTAAGTCACATGGTCACATGTAACTTCAAACTGGCCCTGAAGTGCATCCTATTAGGTGCCAAATGTGTTGTGGACAGCACCAATGATGACAGGAGAAGGAAGGAAACATCTAGATAAAATAAGATTTCTGTGATTTTGAAGGAAAGCAATATTACCACCTTGAATAGTCATTCAAAAAAGTGGACCATTTGTACTATGGTTTGGAGAACTTTTTGCCATATAGAGTTATTTTTCTTGAAACAGTACTTGTATTAGGACAGTTTTTTGCAAGGCAATTTATGACTAAGCTGTCCTGGATAACATACCATTTCTAGGGGACGAAGGAACATCTGCTGTGAAAAATTAGAAAAAGTGTGACCATGTAGTTGTGGTCTATATTCCTAGTTCAATGACTTGTGTATGATAGATTTTAAGTTAATGCTTGATGAACTTTAGGTTTTGAAACCTAAATGTTTTGAAGCATAGTGGCTATAACTGGGAGATATGGTTAAAAGGAAACACAAATTCAAAGGGGATGTGATTTTCTCCATCAAAAAACCTAGCATTCATTTAGCACTTTATAAACTACATCTTGAAGAATTGTTGGGTCACTCTAGATTTAAGCAGATATTTCATAGAAAGTATCATATATTTAAACATTTTGAAAAACATTTCTACCATGTGAAGATCTATAGAAATTATGATAAGTTCATCTACAGTAATAGAGCAAAACTAGCTTTCAGATATATTTTGTTACTTTTTTTTTTTTTTTTTTTGCGGTACGCGGGCCTCTCACTGCTGTGGCCTCTCCCATTGAGGAGCACAGGCTCCGGACGCACAGGCTCAGCAGCCATGGCTCACGGGCCCAGCTGCTCCGCAGCATGTGGGATCTTCCCGGACTGGGGCACGAACCCGTGTCTCCTGCATTGGCAGGTGGACTCTCAACCACTGCGCCACCAGGGAAGCCCTTCAGATATATTTTGAAGTCACACAATGAAGTAGAAATTCAATAATGATTTTGAGAATTCCAGTGTGGGGGAAAAATAGGTTTTTTGTTTCTCTTTCTACTCTTCAGAGAATATAAGTAATAAAGACCTGAAGTTATACTTTACTATCTCCAAATTGAGTTCATCATCATTAAAAGAAATCATGATTTAACTATTCAATGTGTCATATATTTAGCAGGCCCTTCACTAATTGTAGTTCTCTTTACTGGGTGTGCCAGATGTTGCCTGGATGTATAAGCCACAGAGGCATCATAATGTTTTGTAGTAAAAAATTCCTGGCACCACCTCAGTCCTTTCTTGTGCAGGAGTGCTGTAGGGAGAAAATAACAGAAATGAGTTTCTAAAGACTGTAATTCTTGAAGATTTTCTGCCTAATTATTTTTATACAAATTACCCCTCTCACTCCACTGTTGCAGAGATTACTAAAAAAAAAAAAATTTAACTTTAATCCTTGTAAAAAGCCACAGGACTATTACGGCTAAGCATTTGAAAGCTCTTCTATTAATGCAGGAAAATGTTAGAGTGCTTTGAACATTCTCTGTTTAGTTACCTAATTATTTCAGTTTGAAAATTTAACTGAGGTTTACTTATGCTTTGAAAGTTCACACAAATTTTAAAGGATAAAATTTGCCTCAAGATTTATGAGAGCCAGTGATGGTGTTGGATATTTCCATACTGTATACAAGAACTTTCAAGTGGATGATAATTTAGCAAATAGATATTTCTGTTAGTGTTAGTCTGTTTATATTTTAACAGTCATATAGATCTGGAAATGGAGCCCTACTTTTCTGGGAAGATGACATATTTTTTTTAACTTTTTATTTTGAAAAATTCAAAGTTGAAAAAAATGAACACCTATAAAATACCTTGCAAGTATATCAGTTGTTAGAATTGTTACTTTTATTTTCTCTTTTACTTCACATATGTGTATGCGTGTGTTTGTTCAGTGTGCAGAATCATTTAAAAATAAGTTGCGGGGCTTCCCTGGTGGCGCAGTGGTTGAGAATCTGCCTGCTAATGCAGGGGACACGGGTTCGAGCCCTGGTCTGGGAAGATCCCACATGCCGCAGAGCAACTAGGCCCATGAGCCACAACTACTGAGCCTGCGCATATGGAGCCTGTGCTCCGCAACAGGAGAGGCCGCGATAGTGAGAGGCCCGTGCACCGCGATGAAGAGTGGCCCCCGCTTGCCACAACTAGAGAAAGGCCTCGCACAGAAATGAAGACCCAACACAGAAATAAATAAATAAATAAACAAATAACCATTTGAAGCCCTTAAAAAAAATAATAAGTTGCAAGCACCGGGCCACTGCATTCCTAGATATGTCACCATTATCTCTTAAAAACTAGGATGTTTTCCTACATACTGCAATGCCTTTATTACACCTACGGTTTTAACATTTATACAATATTATTATCTAATATACAGTCAGTACTAAAATTTCCTCAGTTGTGCTGATAATGTTCCTTATACCCCCTTTCAGAAAAATCCAGCAATCAATCCAGGGTCACACATTGCATTTAGTTGTCTTGCCTCTTGAATCTCTTTAATCTAAATGAGTTCACAGGCCTTTGTTTTGTCTTTCATACTGTGACATTTTTTAACAGTCATGATCAGTTGTCTTGGAGAATGTCCCTAGACCCCCCTCGATCTTTTCACATAAACAATGCTAATTAATTACGTTCCTTTTCTGAAAAAATAAGCATTTATATTAAGACTTTATAGCCACCTGTACATTTCTGATTTTGCACATCGTCTACAACAGATTTGGATTAGAAGTGGATTAGCGTTATTTTCTGGAGACATCTGAGAACCTGGCTTAGAGGATGAAGGTAGGGAGTCACTGGATGTATCTTCAGTTTGTCTCCTCGGTTCCTTCCAAACTCAGTTAATCCAATAAGTCACTGTCATAGGAATTTCCCTACAATTGCACTCTTTGTTCCAGTCTTTCCCCTACCTAAGAACCTGGTAGGTATATAACATAGTGTTTAAGTGCTCTGAGCCACACTGTCCTAGGTTTGAATCCCAGACCTGTCCAGTATTAACGCAGCAAGTATTAATATTACTAACCTTAGGCAAATTTCTTAATCTCTTTAAAAAGTGTTTCTTCATCTGTAAATATCACAAGATTATTGTGATGGTTGAATAAAATCATGTGTATTAAGAGACAATAAATAATGAATTATAAATAGTAATTTATTAATGATATAATAAATCATGAATAATTATAAACCATTATACTGGCTTCTTATCATCTCCAGTCTGAAATCCCTACTCTTCAGTCTGGTCTTTGGTGATCACCATATAGCCATATGATCTCCATCACCACCATATATCTTTGTCTTCCACTATTTCCATCTATCATGGTGCTTTTTTTTTTTTTTTTTCACTGTGCCTGACGCAGGGTAGGAACTCAGAACATGTTGAATGAATGAGTGAATGTGTTAAGTTCCTTCTTCATTTCTTTGCTTTTATCGCCTTGAATTGCCTTTCTTCTTTTTGTCCCCCAACAAATCATTAACAGATTCTGATTAAATGTCAAGTCATGTGTTACAGGGACTGTTCTCTGTACTTTAGGGAATGGCAAGATTTATTAGATACAACTTCTTCCCTTTCTGCTCTGAATGAATTTACAGACCAGTTGAGATGATAAGATATATTCAAATAATAAAAAGACAGCAGAGGAAATGATATGCCACAAGAGAGATACAGAGAATGTTCTGAGAAAGTTGAGAGGAGGAAAATATTGTTTGGTGGTGGTGGTAGCCCTTGAGATATTATGCCTTGAAGGGTGGATGGAACTGGTTCAAACATTGGCCCTGAATGGTGGGGTAGGATGCTGGGAGTGAATCATGGACGTGCTAGACAGAAGAATCATCAGGGTGAACAAAAGTACAGGGTGGAGAGAGCAAGTGGTTTCATTTAGCTGGAGCAGATCATAAAAAGGAGTAGTGGTACATGCAGATTGAGAGGCAGATTGGAACTGATTTTGCTTGGTCCGACCTAGTGGTTTCACCACTGAACCATCAAGAAAAAGAGGGAAGGAAGGAAAGAAGGGAGGAAGGAAGGAAGAAAGGAAGGAAGGAAGGGAGGGCAGGAAGGGAGGAAGGAAGGGAGAGAGGGAAGGAAGGGAGAAAGGAAGAAAGGAAGGGAGGAAGGGAGGAAAGGAAGGAAGGAAGGGAGGGAGGGAGGAAGGAAGGGAGGAAGGGAAGGAAGGAAGGGAAGGAAGGAAGGAAGGGAGGAAGGAAGGGAGAAAGGAAGGAAAGAAGGAAGGGAGGGAGGAAGGGAGAAAGGAAGGAAAGAAGGAAGGGAGGGAGGGAAGGAGGGAAAGAAGGGAGGGCTACCTAGTTTTTTTAAATTATTTTTTGTTGAGCGACTTTTTTTTTTTTTAATTGGAGTATAATTGCTTTACAATGTTGTGTTTGTTTCTGCTGGACAAGGAAGTGAATCAGCTATATGTATACCTATTCCCCTCCCTCTTGGACCTCCCTCCCACCCCACCCCCCATCCTACCCATCTAGGTCGCCACAGAGCACCGAACTGACCTTCCTGTGCTTTAGAGCAGGTTCCTGCTAGCTATCTATTTTACGCATGGTAGTGTCTATATGTCAATCCTAATCTCCCAATTCGTCCCACACTCCCCTTCCCCGTTTAATAAATTCTTTTGGGTAAAAATGGTTTGGGTGGCATATTTGTGATGTCTATTTTATTATTTTTATTTATTTTTTTAATTTTTTTATTGGAGTATAAATATCTTTGCCTTTTCTTTCAAACCAAATCTGTGTAATAATGTTTACATCCATACATACACCCATTTAAATACTATGTTGTTTACTTAGTAGCTCTTTAAAGCACTTCATGTGGCTTAATGTGAAAAATACAAGCAAAAAATTAACAAACCATTGAATTAAATTATTTTTTTGCTTGCCTTCTTCATCGAATGGTTAGTTGTAAACACAGATGTATAGGCAATATACATAGACTTTTTTTCTCTTTTAGAAAATACAACTTACTTCTTTGTTGTCTGTTCCTATCACAAGGTAGATAAATATGCTTGAAGTATGAAACATTAATCCATCATAAATCCAACAGTTACTGTTTTCAAAGCGTTCAACTCTAGTGTGGGATATAATAAATTTAGAAATACAAGGTGAACACGATAGCTTTGAGGCATAATATGGATACAAGTGTTGAAGGAATATGCAAAAGAGAGATCACTGTGGGCTGAATCTAAAATTGCATATGGGGGCTTCCCTGGTGGTGCAGTGGTTAAGAAGCTGCCTGTCAATGCAGGGGACAAGGGTTCGAGCCCTGGTCTGGGAAGATCCCACATGCTGCAGAGCAACAAAGCCCCTGTGCCACAACTACTAAGCCTGCACTCTAGAGCCCGCAAGCCACAACTACTGAAGCCCGCACGCCGAGAGCCCGTGCTCCACAACAATAGAAGCCACTGCAATGAGAAGCCCGTGCACTGCAAGGCAGAGCAGCCCCCGCTCACCGCAACTAGAGAAAACCCGTGCACAGAAACGAAGACCCAATGTAGCCAAAAATAAATTTAAAAAATAAATAAATAAAATAAAATTGCATATGTAGGCTGATTCTCAACCAAATCAAGCAAGTCTCAATGTCCAGTCCCATCACAACAGTACTATGGGAATATTACAGAGCTCTCAGTTATTGAGTGCTTACATTATGCTGAGAATGTTACATATATTTTTTTTCTTTTTACAGTGACTCTTTAATGAATGTATTAACATCCCCATTTTCCAGATGAGGAAACAAAGGTCGATAGGTGTAACTTACCTATAGGTATATAACTAGTTAGTAGGTAAGCAGGGATTTGAAATCAGTTCTGCCTGGCTTCTAGGCCTGGATTTATTCCTGCGTGTCACACTAGGCTTTAGAGCAGCGGTCCCCAACCTTTTTGGCACCAGGGACTGGTTTCATGGAAGACAGTTTTTCCACGGACAAGGGTGGGCATGGGGGATGGTTCAGGCAGTAATGCGAGCCATGGGGAGCATCAGATGAAGCTTGGCTCGCTCATCCGCCGCTCACCTGCTGTGCAGCCTGGTTCCTAACAGGCCGTGGACCAGTACCAGTCCTTGGCCTAGGGGTTGGGGACACTTGCTTTAGAGGGCTTTGTCCCCCATAGCTTCCCATCCTGAGGCTTCTGGTGTTCTAAGCACTCTCGATAGCAAAGATCTCAGCAGAACGTTGGTCTTGCACATTCTGACTTCTGTGCTTTTTTCCTTTCTGTTGGAATTGTCAACCTGAGCCAAGATTGTTTTTATTTCTGCCTTCAGATCTTTTGCCATCTGTTTGTTGATCTGGTGAGACAATTCACAGAGCAGTTTGTTTGCATGGAGGCTGAGAAGCTTTTGGGGAAATATCTTGAGCTTTTGTGTCCACTTGCAAGGGCTGAGCTACATAATGGAGAGAAGTCCATTTCTCTTGTGAGAAAAGAATTCCTAAGGTTGGGAAAGAGTACTAGTGTCTTACATCTCAGAAGAGGGAACTATTCTGAAAATAGCTTAGTTACTGTTAACTTGAATCACTGTTGTTACGAAATACTTTTATTCCCCCATCCACTCTGCCACTGAACCTGTGTCTGGCTCTCTGCCCTCATCATGCTAACAACAAATCAACTTTTCTCCTCCACTGATATGTGAACACTGCCAGCTGTAGAAACCGAGTTCAGAGAAACCCACCACTGGTCTTTGCCTTACTGAATAGTAAACCACTCTGAAACCAAGAAAACAAAGCATAGTATGGAACTGTGTACTGAATGTCTCACATTATTTTTAATTAAAAAAAATTGGCATCTTTTTTCCCCATACGGGGAAGTTTTGCAGAGAATTTTTGGGAAGTATTTTCAATGTTTTTTTAAACTATGTTTTTACCTTTTATTTTTCAAGTAAAAACAGAGTATATGCTTGTGATAAAATCATTTAACATACATTAAAGTAGAAAGAAAGAAATAAACATGACACAGAACTTCATTACGCAGACATAACTGATGTTAAATTTTGGTGTATTTTTACCATCTAGTTTATTTTCATACCATTCTTTACCATATGATCTTTTTGTCATCATTTTTAAATACATAGTTAATATCATACCATATATTTATACACACATATATAAAGATAGTTTTTATATAGTTTACATGCATATACAAACACACATATATGTGTATATAGTTTTTATGTACAGTTATTGTAAGGACAAATAAAAATAAAAATAGCAGGCTGAATGTTCCCTATTGCAAATAAGGGAAGAGAATTCTCCTTTTGCTTAGAGCATTTACTTTAGAAAACTTGTATTTTTAAGTACTTTCTTTTCTCTGAAATGTATATAAATTCTTTGGAAGACTAGAAAGGCATTTTGTCACTTTCTGACCGAGGGATGTCTTCCTCTGGGGACCTGGGAGCCGTCTCTTTGAATGTAGACATTGAGGGGGACAGTACCCCTTTCTCTAGTCTCTGGCAAGGCAGAAGCCTATCTTTGTTTGGTGCCTTGCTCCACATTGCAAAACTTCCTCCTGCCATAAAAATATGAGAAGTTTGTTTCTCCTCTGGATAAAGCCAAGTATCTAACCAACCCAGATGGTCACCCTAATTACCAGGTAAATTAGGATATACTATGTGTGACAAATGGTACTGTCATGTCCTCTTACTTGAGGACTAGTTACTGTTTATCTTGAGGACATGTATGTAATGGGTTGTGTCTGCTTGGCTGTATAAGAGGGTGAGATTCCTTTCTGTCTTTGCAATCTCTTAGTGCTTTGCCTGTGATGTACATCTCATTCTGCTTTAATTTTTATTCAATAATGAAAGTGTTTTCTTCCTTTACTACTTTTGTGGAGAAGATTTTTGCAGGGAGAAGATTTGTTTTAATTACATTTTCCCAACATTATATGTGTACGACTGTGTGTGTGTGTGTGTGTACAACATAATAGCATAGGACTATTCTAAGTCTTAGATGAAAGACAGTAGGAAGAGGTGCTTGGTAAGACCTTATCTTCCTTACATTTCTTATTAATATCTCCTAATTAGAAAATACTCAGATTATCCAATTTGGGTTTTAAAAATACATAAAGTAAAATAATTATTTGCAGTCCTTGACATCCATACATTTCTAGCTTTTTAGACAGGCCACCTGTCTTTTGATCTAACTGATAATAAAGTTTTTGAAAAGCGGAGGATAATCCAAAACAACTTAAACACCAATTAATTTCTCATAAGAAATGAAAATTAGAAGATTTGTTCTACTAGACTAAAAAAGTTAGTCCTAACACACTTTTTTGCCATATTGTATTAATATAAAGAACATTAAAATCATTTATGGGGAAAAACAAATATATAAAAAGGTTATCTATGAATTAATAAAAGGAACAGAAAATGTCAAATTGAATGTAAATGTCAATAGCAATTAGGTATAATATATTATTTTCTTTTTCTTTGTGCAGGTTATTGCATTCAAGGTCACTGTCATGCTTGATGATATTATAGGCTCAATGTTATTTAATTCTGGTGGCATTGTTACATTTTTTTGATTATTCTTTTACTAGAGTGAAAAGTGACAAATGTCAGTGACTTTTTTTTTTAAAGGAGAACTGTGCAACATTTTATTGAGGAAAACTTTGAGCAAATAAGTGTGTAAGGAGCAGGGTATTATGAAATCTCATATTTCCATCACACAGTTTTAATGATTATCTACTGGTAGCCAATGCTGCTTCATCTATATCCCTATCGATTTTTGACCCATTCCCTGTTGATATATCTGAAGGAAACATTGTTATTTTCTGAATATTGTTTATCAACAATGAAACATTAGTATAACATCAAGAAATATATAATAATTATTAAGGTTGACTCTTTTTCTCTTAAACAGGGCTGATAATTTCTATTGTGACTGAAATGCTAATTATCTTTTAATGTTTTTCTCTCTGTGATGTTAACTGACTTCCTCCCATCATGATTTCACTTAGAAATTTAGTGTACACTTAGAAAATACCTAAATTCAGAGAGTGTGACTTCAGAATACCTGTCCACGTCACACTCTGATGACCAGGAGGTTGATGCCTGGGAAACTGCCTTGCATCATGCTTGAATCTCAAACTTAATTTGCAGTATTATTCCTTCATCTATTTTTCTCAGCATTTTCATATTTATTATCTGGGTGAGGAAAGAATATTTCATGCACTGCTACCAGACGTAGTACTAAAAGTCATAAGTCTGGTAATTTTCTTTTAACTATAAAACTGATAAATACACATTTTAGGAAATTTGGACAATACAGAGAAGTGAAAAGAGAAAGCAAGAAATAGTCACCCATTATTCCACCATTTAGATAAACACTAACATTTTATGTCTTCTATTTGAAATCTTTTTTCAGTGCCAATAAATAGCATTAAGTTCCACATTAAAGTCATTTGGAGAAATTTACTTTTAGATCTTATGAGACTTGGCACTTGGAAATTTGTAATCTTGTATTCACTAAATTTGTTAGTATAATTAACATAATTCAGTTATTTTGGGCAACAGATGTTAGTTTATTGCTTGACCTAAAATTAAATCAATTTTACAGGTATTTGTATTTCAAGCCATATAATAATTTAAAAGTAAACACTGAATATCAGTCATGGAGTTTAATTATTGTTACTTCATTGAACTTGTAATTCTGACTAGGTTCCATAGACTGACTGTGTCTCCCCAAAGTTCATATGTTGAAACCATAACCCCCAATGTGATGGTATTTGGCGCCACCTCCAAACCGTTTGGGAGGTGATTAGGTTTAGATGAGGTCATGAGGGTGAAGTCCCCATGGTGGATTAGTGTTCTTCTAAAAAGAGGAAGAGACACAAGATCTTTCTCTGTGTTCGTGTACCAAGGAATGACAATGTGAGGACCTAACCAGGAAGAGGGCCCTCACCAAGAACCTGACCATGCTGGCACTCTCATCTTGGACTTCCAGCCTATAGGTCATGAGAAATAAGTGTCTGTTGTTTTAGCTACCAGGTGTATGGTATTTTGTTATAGCAGGCTGAACTAAGACACTGGGTTTGTGAAAAGAAGCAAAAAGAGGGCTTCCCTGGTGGCGCAGTGGTTGAGAATCTGCCTGCTAATGCAGAGGACACGGGTTCGAGCTGCGGTCTGGGAGGATCCCACATGCCGTGGAACAACTAGGCCCGTGAGCCACAACTACTGAGGCTGCGTGTCTGGATCCTGTGCTCTGCAACAAGAGAGGATGCTATAGGGAGAAGCCCGCGCACCACGATGAAGAGTGGCCCCCGCTTGCCACAACTAGAGATAGACCTCGCACGGAAATGAAGACCCAACACAGCAAAAATAAATTAATTAATTAATAAAAACTCCTACCCCTAACATCTTCTTAAAAAAAAAAAAAAGCAAAAAGAGTGAAAAGGTCAAGATAGACAATTAATGTGGACTGTTAGTTCCCTAAATCCTTTCTTCTTCTTTTTAGTCTCATTCTCATCTACTTCCTTCTCCTCTTCTTCTGTCTCCTTGCTCTCCTTCTCTCTGCCACCTCTACTGGTAGAGATGACCGCCACATGCTACCTTGCTTGAAGGAGAAGTATTAAGCCACCATTGAGTCTCCATTTTTTTTTCTGAGATGGAGTGTGTCTTAGGAGCAAAGGTTATGAAATTCATCACCTGGGTTTATATAATGGCCATCTGTGAATTTTTTGGAATTGGCAGGTGATAAGGTGAGCCTGAACTGGTTTGGAGATGAACTGGTTTGGAGATGAAAATAGAATTATCATGGGATATTCCATTTTTAATTTTTTAAGGAATGACCATATTGTTTTCCACAGAAGCTGTACCATTTTACATTCCTACAAACTATGCACAAGGTTTCCAATTTTTCCACGTTTTCACCAACACTTGTTATATTGTTTTTAAAGTTGTTTTGGATAGTAGCTATCCTAATAGATGTGAGCTGGTATCTCATTGTAGTTTTGATCTGCATTTCTCTAATGATTAGTGATGTTGAGCATCTTTTCATGTGCTTATTGGCTATTTGTATGTCTTCTTTGGAGACATACCTATTTAGATCCTCTGCCCATTTTTGAATGCAGTTTTTGTTTTGTTGTTGAGTTTTAGTAGTTTTCCATATATTTTGGATATTAATCCCTTATCAGATATATGCTTTTCAAATATTTTCCTTCATTCTGTGGGTTTCCTTTTTACTCTGTTGATGGCATCTTTTGATGCACAAATTTTTGAAAATTTCATGAAGTCCCATTTGTCTACTTTTTTAAAATTGTCTGTGCCTTTGGTATCATGTCTAAGAAAACCATTGGCAAATCCAATCTTGTGAAGCTTTACCCTTATGTTTTCTTCCAAGAGTATTGTAGTTTTAGGTCTTATATTTAGGTCTTTTATTGATTTTCAGCTTATTTGATTGATTTTGAGGTTATTTCTGTATATGGTATTAGGTAAGGGCCCAACTTCATTCTTTTGCAAGTGAATATCTAGTTTTCCCAGCACCATTTGTTGATTAGATTTTTTCCATTGAATAGTCCTGGCACCCTTGTCAAAAATAATTTAGATAGATATATGTGAGTGTTTATTTCTGGGCTTTCTATTTTACTCCATTGGTTTATATTTCTGTCTTTATGCTAATACCACATTGTTTCTATTACCGTAGATTTGTAGAAAGTTTTGAAATCAAAAAGTGTGAGTCCTCCAGCTTTGTTCTTCTTTTTCAAGATTGTTTTGATTATTTGGGGCCCATTAAGATTCCATATGAACTTTAGGATGGGTTTTTTGCTATTTCTGCAAAAATTATTGGGATTTTGATAGGGATTGCATTGAATCCATTGATCACATTGGGTAGTAATGACATCTTAACAACATAAAGTCTTCTAATTCACGAACATGGACTGTGTTTCTATTTACTTGTCTTCCTTTAATTCTTTCAGAAATGTCATCATTTTCATTGTAAAAGGCTTGGTTAAGCTAATTCCTAAGTATTTTCTTCTTTTTGAGGCTGTTGTAAATGGAATTGTTTTCTTAATTTCCTTTTGGGATTGTTCACTGTTAGGGTATTGAAATGCATTTGATTTTTGTGTGTTGATTTTTTATCTTACTAAATTCATTTATTAGTTCTAATAATGTTTTCGTGGAATCTTTAGGGTTTTTACATATAAATTCATATCATCTGCAGAGGTAATTTTACTTCTTTCTTTTCAATTTGGATTATATCTTTTTCTTACCTAAGTGCTCTGGATATAAGTTCCAGTACTGTGTTGGACAGAGATGGTAAATGTGGGCATCATTGCCTTGTTCCTGATCTTAGAGGGAAAGCTTTCAGTCTTTCACTGTTGAGTACAATTGTGTGTGTGTGTGTGTGTGTGTATGGGTTTTCATATATGACTTAACTATGTTGAGGTAGTTTCTTTCTATTCCTAGTTTGTGAGTGTTTTTATGATGAAATTATGTTGAATTTTGTCAAATGCCTTTTCTGCATCAATTGAGATAATCATGTGGGTTTTTTTCCCCTTCATTCTGTTAATGTGGTGTATTACAATGATTGATTTTCTTATGTTGAAACGTCCTTGCATTCTGGGAATAAATCCCACTTGGTCATGGTATATAATCCTTTTAATATGCTGCCGAATTCAGTTTACTAACATTTTGCTTAGGATTTTTGCATCAATGTTGTTAAGGGATATTGTAGTTTTCTTTTCTTGTAGTGTCTTTGTCTGGCTTTTGTATCAAGGTAATGCTGGCCTCAAAAAATGAGTTGAAAAGTGTTCCCTCCTCTTTAATTTTTTGGAAAAGTTTGAGAAGCACTGGTAATAGCTCTAATGTAAATGTTTAGTAGAATTCGTCAGGTTCAGGGCTTTTTTTGTTGAGAGATTTATAATTACTGATATAATCTCCTTGATAGTTATAGGTCTATTCAGATTTTCTATTTATTGATAATTTTGCCTTAGTAAGTTTTGCGTTTGTAGGAATTTGTCAATTTTATCTAAGTTATCCAGTTTGTTTGACTACAGTTATTCAGACTACTTCTTTATAATTCTTTCTATTTCTGTAGAATCAGTAGTAATGTCTCCACCTTCATTTCTGATTTTAGTGATTTGAATCTTTTTTCTAAGTACATCTAACTAAAGGTTTGTCAATTTTGTTGAGATTTTCAAAGAACCAACTTTTCATTTCATTGATTTTCTCTATTGTTTTTCTATTCTCTATTTCATTTATCTCTGCTCTAATTTTTATTATTTCCTTCCTTCTGCTAGCTGTGGGTTTAGTTTGTTCCTCTTTTTCTATTTCCTTAAGTTTTAAAAATAATTTTACTGAGGTATAGTTTTATGTATACAGTTTGATAAGTTATGACAAACGTATACACCTGAGGAACTTCCACCACAGTCAAGATATAGTACATATCCATCACTATAAAATATTCCTTTGTGCACCTTCCAAGATAACCCCTTTTCCCCACTCCTGGCTTCAGGAAACCACTTCTCTTCCCTCTGTCAATATAGATCACATTTGTTTAGAGTTTCCTAATACCTCGTGTAGGCTTTTGTGCCTGGCTTCTTTTGCTCAACTGCATGTTGGTGAGATTCTTCCATGTTGTTGAATGTATCAATAGCTTGTTTCCTTTTATTGCTGAGCAGTGTGCCATTGCACAGACATCCCACAATTTTTAAAATCTATTCTGTTAGTGGACATTTAGGTTCTTTCTAGTTTTGGCTATTATGACTGAAGCTGCTATGAATATTTATGTACAAAACTTTGTGTGAACAAATATTTTAATTCCTCTTAGGTAAATTCCTAGAGGTGGGTTTGCTGGGTCATATGAAAAGTATACATTTAACTTTAGAAAAAACTGCCAAACTGTTTTCTAAATGTACTGTTTTACATTCCCACCAGCAACATAAAAGGATTCTAGTTGTTCCTTGCTCTCAACAACAGTGAGACTTTGAACAAGTTACTGAATCCTGTAATCCTCCATTTATTCTTCTGTAAAGTGGAGATAATCACAACAGTTCTGTCTGGCATAATGTATATGTATGTCTGTATATAAGTAGTGGGATATTAAGTTGAAAATTTGAAACAATAAAATAATACTGATATGTACTACATACTGAACTGAGGCGGCACATCAAAATGCAGATTCTGAAAGCATGTGAACAAAAACTGGTTTCATGACTCTTGGACATTTCATCTTGAGGTAGAGTTATCAACTGTTGCACTTTGCCTGGGACTGAGGGACTTACCAGGATTCAGGACTTTCAATGCTAAAACTGGGACAGTCCCAGGCAAAGTGGTAAGTTTGATCATCCTATTGACATGAAAGGGGGAAAGTGAAAAAAGGAAGTATTTGTGAAAAGATCTCTTGGGAGAGAAATTCTGTCAAGTTGTTTTTTCAATAACCCCCTTTTAAGGAAGTGGAATGGAGATTTTTATTACCTTTATCTTAAGCCTAGAGCAAGGGGGTTTCCGTGAAGCAATTCCAGGAGCTTGAGATGTGTCTCCTGGATTCTGGGAGACCCAGAGACTGAGGTCTGATTGTGCAGGAGACACTGGCTGTGAACCACTTTGTGGGAGAGTGAACACAAGTTGCTGTGTCCAGGAAGCAAGTTCACTCCCCTCTAGCTGTGGGTTAGATGTATGACTGTTCCTTGTAGACTAGATATGGTCCACAGGGCAAAGAGAGCTGTCTAGAGCCACTGGAAGTCCTGTCCAAGAGTATTTCCTGGAACCAAAATCCAGGGACTGAGGGGCAATGGATCAGGTGAATGAGAGGTATTGTTTCCTTCACTGAAGTTACAGCTCAAGGGGCCCAGCAGAAGCACTTCTGATAAAGTTTCAAAAGCACTCAGAAGTAAATGGGTCATATTTAAACATTTGTCTGGTCCAGAGAATTAAAGTCATTTTGTAACAGAGTCAGTTCAAAATCAAACATCATATCCCTCATTCTCCCTAGGTGGGAAAATACAGGATTGAACTGAGCTGGAGGCAGGGGGGCATACAAAGGGAAGAGCATGAGGTGACCAAGGACCAGTCTGGGGTTGTATTCGGAGGTAGGAAAAGGAAACTAGTACCCACACGTAGAAGAAAGGCATTGCCAGGGAAGGAGCAAAGACAACCTCACAAACTTGACCTACTCCCTCATTTGCCCTATTGTTTAACTAGTTAATTAATTAATTAATTATTCAAGATTTACTGAGAATCTGCTCACAGTGATATGGACTGTGTTGGGTGCTGAGAACACAGCACTGAACAGGGCACTCAGGGAGCTCACGGTTCAATTTAAAGGATAGACAGATACCCATACAATTATAATCCAGTATGATGTGTTCACAGACTAGATAGGATATTTGATTTCTCTTATTCATATACTGGGAGAATCAAGATTTCATCTTTTATAATGACAAATCAGTAATTCCCCAAGTACAGGGCTATCAGGTGAATTAAGAATGAGAGAATGTGATTTTAGGCCTGAGACCAGAATGGATCTTTCCAATCTGGGTTTCTTGTAGTGAACGGCGATGTTGACATCTTCCAGACCCAGATGGAAAAGCCAGACCTATCAAATCACATGTCCAACTTGGAGGACTTATTACTTGAAGTCTGATAGAGCTAGTCTATTTATTTAAGTCTCAATTAAGGCCTTTACAAATCAACCAGATTTTAATTTATTATGGTTACATATTTAAGGTTCTACATATTTACCTTTTAGCTAAAGTCTATGATGATATTTTTTCTGTACAGTTAGTATCTGCATATATGCTGCTGCATGAGGGATAGATAAAAGATGAGATACTTTGATATCAACATAAAAGAAGTGATAGTCTATGCTTGAAATGTGTGTGATACAGCATTAGAGAAAAGGTAGTGGCTAGAGCTGGGGCAACAAAGGCTGATGACAAAGTGAAGGGAGAGGGGACCCAGAAGGTGAGGCTGAGTGAAAGTTAGAATGGAAAATTTATTTCTCTAGAGTGTTGGGCTGTAGCACACAGGCCTGCAAGGCCTGTACTTGCCCAGCTTCAAGATCAAAGAAAGAGCCCAGAGTCAGCGACAGAGACCTCAACGACTTAATGAATGGGGGGAGCTTACATATCTGAAGCAAGATCCTGGAGAGACACCCCACTGTGTGCAGCAGACATGGCAGCAGTCTCTACTCCCAGGGGGAAGGGGAGATGACCAGTTATAGGGGAAGTTGACATCAGGTTGGCTGGTTGGTTACCAGGGAAACTAGCAGAGGGGCACAGCCCTTACTGTCCCTTTGATAAGGACAGTCACTAGCTGGGGCCTGGGGCAAGTATGTAGGAAGGTCAGTCATGTGAGTAGCGTGTAGGGGAAGCAGGCACTGGTCGAGCAGGGGGTGTACAGAGAGCAAGAGAACAGCCATCTTGAGTGGCCTGACCATACATAGAGTTTTAAAATTATATGGGAAAGGATGTATATTGACTTCCTATTACTGCTATAACAAACTACCACAAACTTAATGGCTTAAAATAACACAAATTTGTTATCTTAAGAGTTCTGGAGGTCAGAAGTCTGACAAGAGTCTCACTGGGCTAACACCAGGGGGTCGGCAGGGCTGTGCTCCTTTCTGGAGGCTCTAGGGGACAGACCATCTCCTCACTTTTTTCAGCTTCTGGGGGGCAACTGCATTTCCTGGTTTGTCACCCCCAGCAATGGTGGGTCCCATCCTTCTTATGCTGTTATCTCTCTGGTTTTCTGACATCAACTAGGAAATGTTCTCCTCTTTTAAGGACCCATGTAATTAGATTGGGCCTAATAATCCAGGATAATCTCCGCATCTCAAGTTCCTTAACCTTAATCGCATCTGCCAGTCCTCTTTGCCATGTAAAATAACATAATCACAGGGCTTGATAATTAGAGAATGGACATCTTTGGGGACCACTAATCTGCCTACTTTTGAAAAATGACACTAGTCATTTAGGGTGTCTGTTAAAATTAAATGAGATAAATTAATGAAAGTGCTTCAAAAATGTACCTGGGGGCTTCCCTGGTGGTGCAGTGGTTGAGAGTCCGCTTGATGATTCCGGGGACACGGGTTCGTGCCCCAGTGCGGGAAGATCCCGCATGCCGCGGAGCGGCTGGGCCCATGAGCCATGGCCGCTGAGCCTGCGCGTCCGGAGCCTGTGCTCCGCAACGGGAGAGGCCACAACAGTGAGAGGCCCGCATACCGCAAAAAAACAAACAAACAAACAAACAAAAAAAGTACCTGGCATAAAGAAGCTGAATAAATGTAGTTAACAATGAAAACAGTTTAATAACTAGGTAACTGTGAAGGTGTATCTGAAATTTAGTAGCACTAAGGAGACCTAGAAATGAGGGTAGTATCTGCTTTCAAAGGATGCCTCTTGTATTTCTTTTTTCTGCTGCAGTAGAAATCATCTAGACACAGTAATTAGGGGCTGTCACATTTGGGAGACTGAAAGGTGGAAACTTGGCTGGAGTGGAGAGTCTGTGGTTAAAGGAAAGCACAGACCGTGATATCCAGGAGGCTTTTGGAATTCATAAATCATTCAGAATGATTTTTGAGCTATGCACTTTTGTTACATGTTACAGTTGAGAAAACTGAGGCTCAAAGAGCTTAATTAACTGGCTCAAGGTCACAGAGCTGGTAAAGGGTAAGCAGGGACTCAAACCCAACTATCTGCTTTAAAGTCTGAATTTTCAGCTTTTGGACTCTTTTCCTCCATATTTTGAAGCCGACATTAAAAACATAGCCTTTTTATAATGGTGACTTATTTTTTTTAATATCCTTTGAAATTAGTTTTTGAAGAACTGGAGATTTAAATCACTTTATTAATAAAGCCTACCCCTTGGGGTCAACACGTGGCCATTCTCTAAAACTAGCTCTCTGAAAACAGGCATGGCATTTATTAAAGGTGCGATAAACCCATTTCCTCACTTTAGAATCCTAGAATGTTTAAAATATGACTCTATTGTATTTTAGAAAAACTTGTCTATTGAGTCTTCCCTGGAAGACTAATTCTTCAAGAACTAATTCTTCAAGAACTAGCAAGAATGTAGTTAGTGTGAAAAATTAACTGTACCTGTTTAAAGTCATCCTATGAATAATTGAAAAAGTAAAATTTTACTAATTCTTTCTGTGCTAAAATAAGAACGCAATATATTTTTGCAGAAAGTTGTTGAAACTAAAACCTAGAAAACCTAGAAAAAGCTAGAAAAACTGAAACATTTAGTTATTAAACATTAGACCTTTCATCAAAGGAAATATGCTGTATTTCTCCAGAGAAAGAGAACCAATAGAGTATATATATACCTTATAGGAGGAGATATATTATAGGAATTGGCTCAGGCAATCATGAAGGCTGAGAAGTCTCATAATCTGCAATCAGCAAGCTGGAGAACCAGGAAAGTCAGTAATGTACACAGTTGATTCCGAAGGCCTGAGAACCAGGAACACTGATGACAAAGGGCTAGAGAAGATGGATGTCCCAGTTCAAGCAGAAGTAGCAAATTAGCCTTTCCTCTGCCTTTTTGTTCTGTTCAGACCCTCCAAGGACTAGATCATGTGAGGGCCATTTATGCATCATTCAGTCTACAGATTCAAATGCTAACGTCTTCTGGAAACACTCGCACAGACACACCCAGAAATGTTTTACCAGCTATCTGCACTTCCCCTAGCCTAGTCAAGTTGACATATAAAATTAACCATCACCGATGCAAATATATACTTTAACTTCATTGTGAACAATCTCCAAATCCTCACTCATTCACCCTTAGTGTAGAGTGCACGTTGGTATCTGATCACTTCTCACCACCCTGCAGGTACCATTCTTATCCAAACCACCTTCATCTCTCCCTGGATCCCCGTCCCAACTTCTGACTTGTCTCCCAGCTTCCACCTCTGCTTTCTGCAGCCTATTCTGCACACAGTTGCCAGGGTGTCCCCTTTAAATATAAGTCACGTCATGGCACCCCTCTCCTTAAAGCCCCCCAATGATCTCCCTAAGCTATGTCTTGCCAATGTCTCAAGCCCAGATGCTGGGCCCCTCCTCTGAGCTCGTCACGTACCATCACACACCAGCTCACTCCCAGCTCCAGCTCTCACCCTTCCTCAAATATGCCGAGCACACCTGCACCAGGGATTTTCACTTGCTGTTTTTTCGGCCTAGATGGCTCTGCACTCTTTCCCTCCCTGCGTTGACTCATCAGTAATGCCTTCCCTGACCACCCTGTATAAAATAACACTTTCCCATTCCCTGTGTTTCCCTATCTCCTTAACCTGCTCCCCCCACGACTCCATAACACTAATATTCTATTTACTTACACATTTATTTGGTTATTATCTGCCATTCCCTGCCCCACCCCCATGCTCCTTGAAGAACATAAGCTCTACAAATAGGACCGTGAATTAGTTCTTTGTTTCCTACTGTACACCCAGTGCCAAGAATGGTGCCTGGCATTTGGTAGGTGCTCAATAAACATTTGTTTAATAAAAGAATGTTGTTTTTCCCCCCCAAACAATGAACATTCATTGTAGAGAATGGAAAAATACAGGAAGATACAAAGAAAGAACATGCACCTACCAAAAGATACCTATTATGAACATTCTATTGAATTTCTTCCAGGTTTTTCTAAAAATATATTTTTTCTTTTTGTGAAATCAGGATTATTGTCTATATAAAGTTTATATCCAGCCTTTTAATAAAATATATTGTGAGCATTTTTACATTATGCATGATTTTGGTTTGTTATTTTCCCTGCTAAATTATACAGTTTTGGTTCTATTATGTGTTTTCCAATTGTTCATATAACTTTATAAAATAATAATTGTACATGCTTATTTATATCTAAAGGATATGCAGTGATAGACACCACATGAAGATATTTGAAATAAACAAAACATTCTACTCATATGATAATAAATACTTGAAGCATTACAAAGAAATCCATGGCGGCCAACATAATTTTCTAAGGGGATAATTTTCTAGATGAACCTTACTGTGCTGGCATGTCAATATTTTAGGTGCCAGGACTACTGAGTTTGTGCTAGGACACTTTAAAATTGCTTTATATTCAGTCCGTGGGTTGGTGAAATAGCAGCTCGCTTTTGGTTACCTAGAAAAATGTATGTCATTAAAATACTCTTCATATGCAACCCCGGGAACATATCCCATGCATAATGTATTCATAAAAAGTTCATTTTATTTACAGCTTGTCACGTTATATGGTGTAAGGAAGCACAGTTCTGATCTACTTCAATTGAATTATGCTTCTCTTTTTTACAGAGTGGGGAAATATATTTGTAAGAATGAATAAACACACCTTGAACTGACTACTTTTTGAGAAGGAGGCAGAGAGAAACACATTAACATCTATGGCGATAGACATTTTAGACATTTAATAACTGTTTGTTTTCTAAATTGGGTGCCTGAAATAGTTTGTGTTAAAATCTGATGCCAGTGACTTGAGAAAGCAGTAAACTCCTAGAAAAACATTTTTCGGAATTGCAGTTTTATAAGGCGAATATGGAAAAACAATCTGTTGTTACATTTTTAGGCATCTAGTCCTTTGATGTTTAATTCAACGTAATTCAAAGGTTAGTTTTTGTAATTGACTGCTGTGGTGAATTCTCTGTTTCACATATGGATAGAGACAGTGCTTGTTTTTGTAGGACAGAATGTACCAGTACAGCAGTTGAACAGGTTTTTCATAGCCATATTAACAAACATCCAGTCAAAGAAATTAATTTTACCTCCTCAACAAATTCATTAATTTACAAATCAATAAAAGCATAAAAAGTAGAATACTAAACTGAGACCAGAGAGGAGATGGAGGTACTCTATAATACTTTAAGATGAATATCAGTGTCCATCTATTAGACACATTGAGGTCTAATGAGGTCTAAATTCTGTAATATTTGTGTGGACCATTTATTATCCCTTGCAATTCTTGGGCCACTAATTAATTCCTACATCACTCACCTCCCATCTAGCTATTCTGAAAATACATGCTCTTGGTTATAAGGAGTTTCAGAGGAGTAAAACAGATGGACCAGTGGAAATCCATCATTATTACAGGAAAAAGAAAAAAAGACGAAAGAAAAAAACTAAGTGCAAAGCTCCAAGCACATTCCTGCGTAAAGAGATTTAGACAAAAGCTATCATATTAGTTAATAATATACAGTTATTGTGCATTAACTACATTTTTGAGGATGGAGAACTCTTTTAATAGCCATTTTTGTGTTTCTGGGTTTTCCCTTGATAAGAATATAAACTAACTGGTGGGATCAATTGACTTTTTTTTTTTTTTTTTGGCCACACAGCCTGGCATTCGGGATCTTAATTCCCCAACCAGGGATGGAACCCGGGACCCTGCAGCAGAAGGGCAGAGTCTTAACCACTGGACCGCCAGGGAAGTCTCCGACCCTATTTCTATAGCCATATCGTCTGTTAAGGATTTTAGTGCTAGTCCATTGTCTCAAGACAATAACTATAGCCCTCATCTTTCCTATTAAAAAATGCAGCCATGGGCTTCCCTGGTGGCGCAGTGGTTGAGAGTGTGCCTGCTGATGCAGAGGACATGGGTTCGTGCCCCCGTCCGGAAGATCCCACATGCCGCGGAGCGGCTGGGCCCGTGGGCCATGGCCGCTGAGACTGCGCGTCCGGAGCCTGTGCTCCGCAGCGGGAGAGGCCACAACAGTGAGAGGCCCGCGTACCGCAAAAAAAAAAAAACATTGCAGCCATCACTGTATGGTTTGCAGATAGCTGTTAGGGAGATAGGAAAAACCTGAGACTAAGGTGGGGTATTTGTGTGGTGAAGGCTTGAGGAAAATTGACTCTAAAGAGACCTAAAGTTTAAAATCTAAGCTGAGGGTTTAACAGTTTAAACCTAGGCTGAAGTCAGTGTCCACGATTGAAGTCAGTGTCCACGAGTTGAATGCAAAGACAGATGGGACAGGGGAAACTTCTGGGTGTCAGCACAGGTGGGATTAGAATCATTAAAGAGGTAGCCACTGTGCCGGACGGTGTTTAACAGGTGGAACCTAGATACAGAGACCAATACCAGGCAAAAGGTCTGGCAGGGGTTACTTAGGTAAGTTGGCCCCTCCCACTATATTCCTCCCCACAGTGCTGGTTCCGGTGACTCGGCGACTGTGATTCAGGACGAAGCTCCCGGGCCCTTGGGGAACCAAAGGTACCAGACATGCAGATGAAAGTTCCATGTAAACCGTATTGGCTATACCAGGTGGGGGGTTAGATAGATAGACTACACTCTGATGTTCGTGAGAACTATTAAAAATTTATGCCCAAAGTACAAAACATAGCAGGTTTAAGAGCAGTAGACTTCTGGGGCACCTCACGTTTCACCAGGTCTGGCTCTTATTGGTCTGGAGTCCAGGTGGATTTTGATAGAGGTGACAGATTTTATTAAAGTTAGCTGAGAATAGTATGGAATGATACATCCAGAGTCTCAGAGATTCCAATTGTATTAGATGAAATAAAAATTAAGAAAAAAACAAATACAACTTCCTCTTATTGAATACATTCTGTTTTTGAAGCACCGTCTATACCAAGCAGTTTACATTTTCCAGATAAGGAAACTGATGAGAGATTAAACACATTATAGCATGCTAATAAAAGACAAAGCTGGAATTTGAATACGTCTGTCTGCTCCCGAAGCTTGTATATATTTTATTATTTTCTAATTCCGACATGTAACTTTTCTCCTTCAGGGCAACATCTTTGGATATGAATGAAAAGTTCTATGTGGGAAGATCTTTCTCTACTAAGCATGCCAAGGCATCAGTGCCCCAGAAGGCATCTTCATCTAGCTTCAAATACCTGAGGTCCATCTCCCTTTGTTCATATATTTCAGCTTTAGTGCCCTGTGCTGGTTGGCTGTTTCCTTCCGCGGCCCCCAGAGGGCCGCCGGCAGAAATGATCCCCCTGAGCCCTCTAGTGGTCAGTAGGAAACTCTAACCGTGCCTCGGGGATCAACGTTCCCAGGAACATTCTCAAAGCCCCGCGGATGTTGCCCAGGGAAGCAAGACTGTGTGACACCACCTAGAGTCACCCTCATAGCTTCCCTTTGGGTGCTTCTGGGCCGTGTCCACTAGCACTGCCCCAACTCAAGATGACTTCTCAAACCTGCGAAGTGTGCACTCTTGGATGCTACAGGGTAGATTCTATCACTAAATCTCAGGAACAATCAAATACAGGTATCTAGAGGATGCGGCAGCAAGTCCAAAATTTATTTTCGTGTGTCCGTCAAAATGCACAGGGTAGTTTATTCAAATTGACTCCCAGAAGCAGCTCTGGATATCTTATACTTCCCGAAGGTAAATACTTGAATAGCTCTAGTAACACTCTTAGATTACATGGGGTAGTATAATTATGATTTTCTGGGATGTTTGGGGGGTATATTTATAGGGTATATTTAAATAATATTGGCAAGCCTTACATGCTGTAATGTAGGGATATCATTTTTTCCCTTGATTTTAATATAATTATGATAACATAGTAATTTCCCTATTATTGATTTAATACAATAACTCTAGATTATTCTTATTATTTTGGAACATAAATAAATGTATTTAAATATACACATTCTTTAACATGTGTATTTTGGTTATCAAATACAGATAGCAAGTATATGTCTATTTCACTGCTTCCACTGGAGTTTATTGATATTATTTTATTCTTATATCTAAAATAGACCAATTAATAGTGTTAAGTGCTGTAGAAGATGCAATAGGAATATGCCATTATTCCTAACCTCAGAGTTTGGTTCCTCAGTTGTCTCTATTCTGGGGGCCTCTCAAGTTTGAACATGTCACTGAGCTGAGTGTGATTCTAATGTTTACAGATATGCATATATGCATTTTTCATATAAAATGGGCCCTAAAAGCAAGCCAGCTACTTCATCTGGTGCTCAACCAAAGAAACAGGAACCTGTTCTAATGCTGGAGGAAAAACTGGCCGGGCTGAACCAACTCGTGGTCTCCAGTGGAGATCCTGTCAAAGGAGTTTTCCAGGGTAATTTTGATTATTTTGGGAGATTCATGACTTTCTTATTTCTGATTTTAGAATCTTAAGAGGTGTGACTCGATTGAAAGATAAGTATCATCAGAGGAATACATACATTTTGCCACACAGTAGGAGACTCTTAAATGTTTCTGGATAAGGATGTTGTAACATTGGGTTTGGGAGATTAATTAGGCAGTAATATTCTAGATAAATTGGAAGTTGGCAATGGAGGCAGTTGAAGGCTACTATGATGGTAGAAGTGAGTGAGAAGGAATGATTGTCAGACCGATGGTGGAGGTGGAATTAGTTGACCATTTTAACTGACTTGGATGGGTTAAAAATATAGCTTTGAAGTTTTTGTGACCATAACATTGGTGGCTTCCTTAACCAGAATTAGGGAAATTAGAAGAACTGGTCATGGCTAGGAGGATGAGTGTTATTTTAGACAGAATGTGAGGTGATTATGGGACATCCAGGTGATGTTCAGCAACAGATTGGAACTCCTACAGGAGAGAATTCTAAAAATGTTTGGGTTTGGGGTACATTCTGTTTAGAAATGGCAGTTGAAATCACAAGAATAGACAACATGACTAATGAAGATCAACACTGTAGAATGAATGGAAAAGTTCAAGTATAGCTTCTTGGTAATTACCTGCCTTTGGAGACCAGAGGAAGAAGACAAGAAGCCACTAAGGGAGCCAGAGAAGGAACATTCGAAAATATATTCAGGGAAACCGAATTTTAAAAGGAGATGACATAAAGTGTTGCTAAAAGTTCAAGAATTATACAAATTCTAATGGACTAAAATTAGTCTAATGGACTAATTTTGAAGGTAGAAGGAAGAAAAGAAAATAATAAGAGAACAGATGTTTGAAAAGTAGGGCAGGGTGAGACAATTTCAGGAAGAAGAGCTAAAAAATGATTTTAAGTGTTACTGAAATTTCAAGGAGGGTTGTTACTGAATTTGGAGAGATCAAAGTTTAAACCCCAAATTAAGATATGTGGTGTTTGGCTTCCCTGGTGGCACAGTGGTTGAAAGTCTGCTTGCCGATGTAGGGGACACGGGTTCGTGCCCTGGGCCGGGAAGATCCCACATGCCGAGGAGCGGCTGGGCCTGTGAGCCATGGCCGCTGAGCCTGCGCGTCCGGAGCCTGTGCTCCGCAGCGGGAGAGGCCACAACAGTGAGAGGCCCGCGTACCGGAAAAAAAAAAAAAAGATATGTGGTGTCTATCAAAGGATTTTTTCCTGATTTATAAATTTGTGTGACTAGCGTGTGTACTACAAAAATGAGTTCATATTTAGTTACATCATTCATTCTTTATATGCTCAAAATCTTAAAAGTATAAGAAACTGGGGTTTTCTCTGAACTGACTATCAAAGTAGTAATTAGTGACCTTTTTAGAGAATGTGGGCTGATATCAGATTACAAGCCAAGGAATGAGTTGGAGTTGAAGAAATATTTTGAGAAATTTAGTGATAGGAACAAGGAGAGAGAGGAGTAAGGTTAAAAGGCAGGAAAGACCTGGAAGACAGTTCAGACAGCCTGATGGTCTCATTGCAGCTTTTGGATTATTTTTCAGTTATTCTTTCAGCCTTTCTCTATGCACGTACTATTTTGAAATCATATAATATGCCACAGATTTTGTCCATGTACTAAAACAAATTGGAAAATATCATACAGCATTTGTTGCCAGGTGAAACTACAATTAGTGCATGATTTGAGTGGAAAGGTCATGCAAGTGTTCAGTCAAAGAAGATGGTTTCCATGACTCTTTAATAACTTCTAAAGTGTCATTAGGGTTTCTCCTATCGGTGAAATACTATGATTCTCCATTCCCTAGCCCAGAAAAGAAGTCTTTGAAACAGTGGGGTGGGAGGTGCAGATGTTTCTGTGGCAGAGATATTTCTCATTTCAGACATGTGGGATTAGGGCGATATTGCAATACTGATCTTTTCCTGAGTGCTCAGCATCGTTAGTAATATGGGATATGATTTTCTCAACTCAGAAAGTATTTACCATCGGGCCCATTCAGGCACTTACAGCACTTGTTGATCAGAGAAAATTAGCTATAGCTTTTAGAGCATATTAGGTTTAATGAGATAGGAAACACGATCACTACCCTTAAGGGAACAAGTCAGACAAAATGGGAGGAAAATGTATTGGAAATGTTTGCCTCAAACAAATCAGCTAATGTGAGCAAAGCATTCTATTCTGAGATGAGGAGTTAAACAGAGTAGTAATACCTGCCACATGACAGTTTTTTTTTTAATTTAAAATTTAAAAATCCATATCACGTAGAGCCTGGGGGTGGAGCAGGTATTATATTATTTTGCACCTTTCCGAGAATAGCCCATTCTTTCTTCTCTCTCAAAATCTTTCAGTGTTAAAACTGGGAAAATTCTTTGCAAACTGGGTCAAGTTGGTAACCTCTATTTGGAGCAAGGCTACCTGACTATACACATCCTTACTTCCTGCAGTAATCTCCCAATCTCCTGGTCAATCTTCCTCATTTGGTGAAGAGTTTAAGATCGAATTTACTTACATTCTTCTTTCCATCACTGCTGCTGTTCATGTGGATAATCCATCCAATGCCTGATTTTTTTAGTTCTTTGACCTTTTCCCTTACAATCTTTTCCTCACCCTTCTCCCTGACTTTCGCTGCCAGTTCTTATGGTCACACCTCAGATTTTGTCAATTATGAATAACTAACGATACTACCCTCAAAATCTCCATTTCTAACATTCCAGTCACCAGCCACCTCTCCTCTCTTTTCAGCTCACTGCCTCTATGGTAATTCTTTGATTACACTGGGGCTTCCAATCCATGCCTTCCTTGCCTCCCTCTCTGCCTTACTCAAATGGTAGAAATCAATACTGATTAATCCCAACAATTTATAGAAAAATAGTATAATTTAGTGGCTAAAGGTGTGAGCTCCTTGAATCCTGGGTCCAATATTTATTAGCTAGGTGGCCTTGGAAAAGTTTCTGAACATCTCTGTGCCTCAATTTTCTCATGTGTGCCCAACTCATAGGGTTGTTGTGGGCTCACAGTATTAATAAAAGTAAAATGCTTAGACAGTTCTTGGCACATGATAAACATTCAATAAATGTTTCCCAAGCTTGCAGTTCATGGCTGTAGAAAGACTCCTAACTATTCTGACTGATCTCTTTTAAATTTTATGACTGTGCCTCAAGTGGGCCTTAATGCAGTCTCTGCAATTCAGTCGACCACAGTTCCCATTTCCTTATTGATTTATTTTCTCTCTCTCAGAGATTACTATCTTACGCCTTCTTGTTCTCAAATTTCCAGCCCCTCTTCCCTGCTCCTCACTGTCAGTGGATGATTTTCCTTCTAATCTCACTGAAAAAGCAGAAGCAATCAGAAGATAAAGCTATCTTTCCACCAACCAGCCTACCTCATCTATAGCCTTCTGTTACAATGAAAGTGTCTCTTTCTCTATTTTAGGAAAATCCTCTACTTGTGCACTGAATTCCATCTCTTTCCACTTTCTCAAGAACTTTACTGCTATAATGACCTCTTTTCTGTCTTGCATCATTACATGTCTTTCTTGTCTGCTATAATGTGTTCTATTATTAATTAACAATATTAAACAAAAGGAGAAAAGAAACCTCCCTTGCTTCTATGCTCTCTATGGCTATCAACTTATTTACCATCCTTTATAGCAAACCTTGATGTTTCCACAGTCTCAGCTCCCATCCTCATGACAATTCTAATCAGGCTTTCATTCCCCATTCTACCAAAACCCTCACCTTTGTGGGCCAATGGTAACTTCCATCTTGTCAAATTGGATGATCCATTCTCAGTCTTCATCTTACTCTGTTTGTCACCAGTGTTTAACACAATTGACCACATCCACTTTATTGAAACTTTTTAAAATTTTAACTTGGTTTTAGGACACCATACTATTTAGATTTATCATCTACCTTTCTTCTCAGTGTCCTTGGCTGGATTCTTCTTTGGACATTTAATTGTGTCTTAAACAACAGAATGCCCCAGAGCTCAGCCCTTGGCTCTCTTGGGCTTGCTGAAGTGATTGGAGTGACTGAAACCAGGAGAAATTAATTTCATAGGCTTCATATGAGGCAGTTAGAACTGTGCTGTGAAAAACAAAATAAGCATATTTTGTAGGAAAGAGGAAAATCATTTACTTTTTTGTTGAATTTTATTAATATCTGATTGTTTAATGGAAGCAATTTTACTGTGATAAATTCAGTTCCACAAATGTTTTCTGAGCACTGGCAGTGGAAAGGAGAGGGGAGACTCAAAGATGAAGCAGAAGAATACTTGCTAACACGGTCCTGAAAGCAGTTAGGTTATTATCCTAATTTAATTAATGGAAATGTAAGAGCTAAATCAATACTAGAACTAGAACCAGAATTCTTGGTGGTTTCAGGTCTTTGATTAGGTTGATTAATTTCAATCTGCCTCCCAGATTGAAATACAATAAAGAATAAAGTGTAGCTAAATTACAGGTTTAAAAGGTATTAAAATGGAAAATTTCTGGAAAAAGTAATAAATCCACGAAAATATAACTTTCCTTGGCATTTTCAACTTAACTACCCCAGAGCTGCTAAAACAACATATTCTTGTCTTTTTCAACAAGATCTCAAATTTTTCAACCAGCCACTACTAGGATTCTTGTATTGGTAAAATTGGATTTTCTTTTTGGAAACTGATTTTTGATGAAGAACGAACTAGAGTATAGATGGACAATTCTACTTCATTATTAAAATCCCAAAGCTGAAGCTTTGAACAAACACATATTTTAGAAATATGTAATCATAAAGTTGCCTAATCACCTTTGAGGTTTTCTGTATAGCACCTAAAAGATTTGAGCAGTTTGTCTATTTAGATTTTTTTTTTTTTTTTTTTTTTTCTGCAGTACGCAGGCTTCTCACTGCTGTGGCCTCTCCCGTTGCGGAGCACAGGCTCCGGACGCGCAGGCTCAGCGGCCGTGGCTCACGGGCCCAGCCGCTCCACGGCATGTGGGATCCTCCCAGACCGGGGCACGAACCCGTGTCCCCTGCATCAGCAGGCAGACTCTCAACCACTGCGCCACCAGGGAAGCCCTGTCTATTTAGATTTGAATTTTGGTGAATATTGTAAAGATTAGAAGTTTGAATATGCAGTTTATAACAAACCACTCTAAAAAATAATAACAGTGCTAATAGTGATAACTGCTTTCTACTGAGCAACTATTTACAATTAGCTATTTACATCTGTTACATCTTTTATCCCTTACAATGACTGGATGAGGCGGTGTTATTATCCTTCCCAAGAAGAAACAGAGACTCAGATAGGTTCGATAATTTTCCCAAGAAAATCAGAAATATGCTCTCAGTGCTCTTACTTCTAAAGGGAAAAAAGAAGGAAACAATTAAATACCAGATACCACACCTGGACCTTTTGTGTTACTCTGTCGTTTAATCAAAAGTAGTAGTTAAAAATAGATTGTAATAAGAGCACTTGTAACACTTAGCACTTTGTGTTACAATAGTACAGTTTGAATACATTTTAAATTAGAGATTTGCAGTGCATTATAATGACTGTTCCCCGTTTCAGCATTGCATTTTATATGTGGATGCTTAAATTCTTGACCCTATAGAAATCTATAAGAATTATTATTTTACATCAAGATTTTTCCTCTCATTTAATGATTGCTGAAGCATTTCCTCTTTGCAAACCAGCTTATAATACTGTTGGCCCTCACTTAAAAATAAAGTTGTTGGGAATTAGGTACTTGATCCACATACATATAGAACAATCATACTTACAGCCTTCCCTGTCTTATTTTTATTTTTTTATTTTTTATTTTATATTAGACTATAGTTTATTTACAATGTTGTGTTAGTTTCAGGTGTAAAGCAAAGTGATTCAGTTATACATATACATGTATCTATTCTTTTTCAAATTCTTTTCCCATTTAGGTTATTACAGAATACTTAGCAGAGTTCCCTGTGCTACACAGTAGGACCTTGTTGGTTATCTATTTTAAATATAGTAGTGTGTATATGTCAATCCCAAACTACCAATTTATCCCCCCCCACCTTTCCCCTTTGGTAACCATAAGTTTGTTTTCTGTCTGTGAAGTTCATTTTTATCATTTTTTAAAGATTCTGCATATAAGTGATATCATATGATATTTGTCTTTCTATGTCTGACTTACTTCACTCAGTATGATAATCTCCAGGGCCATTCATGTTGCTGCAAATGGCATTGTTTCATTCTTTTTAATGACTGAGTAATATTCCATTGTATATATGTACCACATCTTGTTTATCCATTCATCTGTTTATGGACATTTAGGTTGCTTCCATGTCTTGGCTGTTGTAAATAGTGCTGCTCTGAATATTGGGGTGCATGTATCCTTTTGAATCATGGTTTTTCTCTGGATATGTGCCTGGGATTAGGATTGCTGGATCATATGGTAGCTCTATTTTTAGTTTTTTAAGGAACCTCCATACTGTTTTTCATAGTGGTTGCACCAATTTACATTACCAGCAACATTGTAGGTGGGTTCCCTTTTCTCCACACCCTCTCCAGCATTGTTTGTAGACTTTTTGATGATGGTCATTATGACTGGTGTGAGGTGAGACCTCACTGTAGTGTTTTTTGTTTTTGCTTTTTTTTGCTACACCATGAGACATGTGAGATCTTAGTTCACTGACCAGGGATTGAACTCGTGCCCCCTGCAATGGAAGCACAGAGTCTTCTTCTTTTTTTTTTTTTTTAACAGGGTTCATACTTTATTCTACAAATTAATCCCCATTCCATACATGGAAGTGCAGAGTCTTAACTACTGGGCTGCCAGGGAGGTCCCTTCGTTGTAGTTTTGATCTGCATTTCTCTAATAATTAGTGATGTAGAGCATCTTTTCATGTGCCTCTTGGCCATCTATATGTCTTCTTTGGAGAAATGTCTATTTAGGTCTTCTGCCCATTTTTTAATTGGGTTGTTTGTTTTTTTTGATTTTTTGGGGGGAAATTAAGCCTTTGTCAGTCACATTGTTTACAAATACTTTCTCCCATTCTGTGGGTTATCTTTTCATTTTGTTTATGGTTCCCTTTGCTGTGCAGAAGCTTTTGAGTTTAATAGGTCCCATTTGTTTATTTTTGTTTTTATTTCTGTTACTCTAGGAGGCAGATTGAAAGAGATCTTGCTGTGATTTATGTCAAAGAGTGTTCTGCCTATGTTTTCCTCTAAGAGTTTTGTAGTGTCCGGTCTTACATTTAGGTCTTTAATCCATTTGGAGTTTACTTTTGTGTATGGTGTTAGAGAATGTTCTAATTTCATTCTTTTACATGTAGCTGTCCAGTTTTCCCAGCACCCCTTATTAAAGAGACTGTTTCTTCTCCATTGTATAGCCCTCCCTATTTTAGTATCCAGGCACACAGCAAGTGTAGGACACTTCTGAAACAAGCAGTTGAACTTGTTTAACAGTGGTTTCTCTAGAGATCTTTACTTCCATTTGCTGATTAAAAGTTGGTAAGTGAGTTTTGTTTCTTGTTGACATCAAGCACGCTGTGAATATCTTGAGATGAGTGCTTAAGTGTGACCAAATAAAACAGAAATAAGAGTTAGTCACATAAGATGAAAATTGGATTCCAGATTGCTCTGTTTTAATGATTTATTCAATATAACAAAATCTCTTTCTGTGGCTGCTGCTAACTCTTCTGTAATCCTGTGTTAATATTTTAGGTAAAAAATTGAGTCCAGGTGAGGGGTTGGGGCAGGGGAGTGAGAGCTAAGAGTTGGGAAAGGACAGAGGTGAGGAGGAGGGAAATGTCCACACTGAGATTTGTCATTTTCTTGGATAGTATTATTTTTTCTTGCTTTTTTTCTTTTAGTTCTCTAGCAGGTAAGTAAGCTACATTTTTTGATTTTTATTTGATTAAAGTAAGAAAATTCAGAACATTTTAGAAGAAAATCACCCTCAAGTCCCCCACCCATAAATTAAAAACATAGATAAAGACAATTTTTCTTTTATCCACTGCCCTTGTTTGTTCAGGAGATGGAGTTTTAAACATAGATTCAGGGCTGAAAACCCCAAAACAAGAGCTTGGTAAATGACAGCCTCAGAAACAAATCAGCACCACTATTGGTTAGTGCTGCTCTTAGTGCCTTAAGGAATACCTGAATCATTCTTACCTAGGAGCTTATCACTGTGGCCAGAGACAAACACTATCGTAAAATATAACTGATTCAATTCAACAAATGTGTTGAGTGCTGAATATGCACCATGGCTGGTGTCAAGCATAATAGGATGAGTAAGACAGTCTTGATTTTCAAAGAACTCACAGTCTTAAGAGAAGCAGGCAGGTAGATATTGTTCAGAGTTATTCATAAGGAGCTAAGTTCCATATTAGGTTATGAGCAAATTGTTATGGGAGCACAGAGGGAAGAGAGGTTGTTTAATTCTATAGAAGGGACATTCTGTACTCTATGCTTTTTTAGGGTTTGTATGGGATGCACAGTCGTCTGTAAAGTATTTTGAGAAGTACATTGGAGGATAGGGTTCACCCAGGGTTTTGGCATTTGGTTCTACCCACTGATTTGGGAGAATGAGTGAAAAATCTTCCCTTCTTTTTTTTTTTTTTTTTATTTTGTAGTACGCGGGCCTCTCACTGTTGTGGCCTCTCCCGTTGTGGAGCACAGGCTCCGGACACGCAGGCTCAGAGGCCATGGCTCACGGGCCCAGCCACTCCGCGGCATGTGGGATCCTCCCGGACCGGGGCACGAACCCATGTCACCTGCATCGGCACGCGGACTCTCAACCACTGCACCACCAGGGAAGCCCTCTCTTCTTTCTCTTACCCCTCAAGGTTCTGATCAATGTCCTACAGACAGCATAATTCCCAGAGTGGCCTTCCTAAGCATTCCCTCCACCTTGAAATGATCTGTGTACTTCACTAGTCCCCTAAGTGTGTTTAGGGAGGGACTGTGCATACTAGTCATCTTTCACTTCCGGTGCCTAGCAAGTGCTTGGCACACTGGAGCCTCCCAACACATTTTTGGTTAATTGAACTAAAGGAAGAAAGAAAGAGATGTGTACTTCTCTGATCTCACTCAACCAACCTTATTTTCCCTCCCACCTCTTTGACTAATTCCCTTATTTCTGATTATGGAAATTAAAGAAAATGCTCCCTTAATAATTCCTTCGGAAACTGTGCTGCAGCCATATTAAGGGTTTTCCTATTTCCTTTCAATTTGAAAAGAAGGGTGGAAAAGCCAAGAGCTGCAGCTTTATTCTTCCCCCCCGCCCTTTTCTCTTTCTCACTCTTTTCAGATTCCTTCTTTGGTTCCAGAGCAACCTCTAATAAAGATATTAACCTTGTATTTCTCTTTATCCAAAGCATGGGCATAAATCACCTGGTTTCTGCATTATATATGTTAATCCTCTAGGATAATACCATCCTTTGCTGTTTGACAGACATTCCAGATTAAAGCGTTTTAAAATAATATATCATTAAAAGAAACTACAGTTGGTGGCCAAGGAATTCAATTACATTTTTTTTTCTTAATGGAATCGAAGCATTTTACTAATTAGATATGTTTTTCCACAAGATGGCGCCGTAGCCCTTTTGATTATTTGGAGTCTATGAGCCCAGGGTTTTATTTTATTTTTTAAAGTAACTCCCCCTCCCTCTAATTCTTTATATATAAAAGTGACATATAAGAAAGAATGGAAGATTGTCACTCATAAAAGCCCAGATTTACTACCTGATTTTAAAGAGGTCCATAGGAATAACCATAGAATAGCTAATAACAGGCATTAGTACAAGATGAATAATTACTAGACCTGATTTAATAGGGTGTTTTTTTGCACTATTTTTTCTTTAAACAATTGTTTATCAAGAGAAAGGAAAATTGTTAAACATAGTGTAACTCAAATATGAATTAGGAATTTAATTTTTAAAGCATTATGGGTAAAATTTTAATGTTCTTTAGTACTACTTGTAGTTTGGGTGTTCAGAATGAGTTGTTGAATTCACTGGGCAATTTTTTTTGTTTGTCCTCATGTAGAAAAACATCTTATATAGGGGACTAATTTTTTTTTACTAAATATTTTGGTGCTAATCGCATTCTCAGGTTTGTTCTAAATATTTTTTGATTGTTTTGAAGTTAAGTCTTCCCCAAGTTTGCATACAAATTTGCAGGTGAATCCCATTTATAATAGTGATGTTGAGGCCCTTTTATGTGCAAAGCACAGTTTTAGATAGGATCTAAGCAGGAAAACAAAGCTTCACTGCTACTTTCATATAATCCATTCAATCTGAAAAGTAAAAGAAAAAAGATTACTGCTAAAAATATGTTCAGGAGGCTTAGATTTATTTTATTTTATTAAACAATTTTAACATCTTTATTAGAATGGTGTGTTAGTTTCTGCTTTATAACAAAGTGAATCAGCTATACGTATACATGTAACCCCATATCCCCTCCCTCTTGCACCTCCCTCCCACCCTCCCTATCCCACTCCTCTAGGTGGTCACAAAGCACCGAGCTGATCTCCCTGTTCTATGCGGCTGCTTCCCACTAGCTATCTATTTTACATTTGGTAGTGTATATATGTCAATGCAGAAGGCTTACATTTAAAATATTAACATTTTGGGAGTGAATTATTATTATTATTATTTTTAACATCTTTATTGGAGTATAATTGCTTTACAATAGTGTGTTAGTTTCTGCTTTATAACAAAGTGAATCAGTTATACATATACATATGTTCCCATATCTCTTCCCTCTTGCGTCTCCCTCCCTCCCACCCTCCCTATCCCACCCCTCTAAGTGGTCACAAAGCACGGAGCTGATCTCCCTGTGCTCTGCGGCTGCTTCCCACTAGCTATCTATTTTACATTTGATAGTGTATATATGTCCATGCCACTCTCTCACTTTGTCCCAGCTTACCCTTCCCCCTCCCCATATCCTCAAGTCCATTCTCTAGTAGGTCTGTGTCTTTATTCCCATCTTGCCCCTAGGTTCTTCATGACCTACCCCCCTTTTTTCCCCTTAGATTCCATATATATGTGTTAGCATACGGTATTTGTTCTTCTCTTTCTGACTTACTTCATTCTGTATGACAGTCTCTAGGTCCATCCACCTCACTACAAACAACTCAATTTCATTTCTTTTTATGGCTGAGTAATATTCCATTGTATATTTGTGCCATATCTTCTTTATCCATTCATCTGTTGATGGACATTTAGGTTGCTTCCATGTCCAGGCTATTGTAAATAGAGCTGCAATGAACATTTTGGTACATGACTCTTTTTGAATTATGGTTTTCTCAGGGTATATGCCCAGTAGTGGGATTGCTGGGTCATATGGTAGTTCTGTTTTTAGTTTTTTAAGGAACCTCCATACTGTTTGGGAGTGAATTATTTTTGAGATTTATTTTGACAATGCTGCATCCATTTACTGAAAGTTTCATATTGACCCCAAATACTAAAGATTTTAATTAATGCCTGATATAGTCTCCTGTTAGAATCATAAATTTATTAAATTTAAAAAGTCCACCATGAAGAGAAAACAAATTACTGTGTGCAGTTCTTAATTATGTCTAATTGCGAGTTTGTAATGCATTTCCATTTATAAAATCACTTAAGTTATCAATGTCTGAGACAACAGTTTGTGTTTACAAATTGCACATTTGTTAAGGAGTGAATTCGTTAATGTGCTAATTAGAAAACTCTCATAAAAGAGAATACAGGTTGTGTGGCTCACTTCTGTCCATTTACTCCCATTTGGATCTTGTAGTGGTGAGTGGGTGGAAACACTATGGTTAAGTTTAAAATCGCTGAATTCACATTAACAGATATGTTTGTGCTTTTAGTTGGTGATTGAAGTATTTAAGCCATTTATACTCTCATTATTACTATTACTAATTACTTTTCCGGGAGGTCTACTGTGTGTCAGGGACATCAAGCATTTATTTAACTCACAATAATGGTTTGGAACAGGTACCGTTATTTTGATTTCACAGATGAAGACACTGAGGCTTAGAGAAATTAGATAATGTTCCAAGGGTCAGGCAGCTGGTGAGTGGAGGCCAGGATCTGAATGCAAGTTTCTATGACTCCAGAGCCTGTTAACCATTTCAACCGCTTACTTATATTGTGTATGTAATTACCATGTTGTGTAGCTCTTGGTGAAGTCTACAAATTTAATGTGAAATACTATGTTCTTAATGTGTAAGGAATAACTTAGGCTTTCTATGCTATTTAGGGCACAATAAGGGCTTTTGCAAAGGGGATTTGTTAAGTTATTATGATAGAGGGAGCAAGCAGAGCACCTCTGGGGTGAAAAAGAAGCTCCGTTTTCCTCCTTCCTCTCGCCCCTTTACTATCCCCCTTGTCACTTTGTCAATGTACAATACAAGCTATCATGGCTCTAATGGGCAGACCTGATTGTATTAATTTAAAAATTACTTAAAACCCACCAAATTCATTACCTTCCAACAGAGTGAAAAGATGAAATGTTTCTATTTCAAAATGTTATCTTCTTAAAAGAAAATATATGAGTTTAAAAAAATACTTGGTAAACTAAAATGACAGTTGAAGGGCTTTTTGTGTTGGTTATTGGACCAGATTTTCTACATATTCTGTTGCAAAGTATGTAAAATTTATTAAAGGAAGCACAGCTGCGAATATCTCTAAAAAGTAGCTAAATGGTCATTTAGATGAGATGGATAAAGTGAAGTCTTCATAGAGAAATAAAATAAACTTTAAAAAAGCTTATTTTAACCCTAAATTAACCCCAACCCTAAGATTTCTTTACTTCCCTAAATGATGCCAGAAAGATCAACTGCTCCAAGCACAATGACAGGTATGAAGCAGATAGCACACACCTGGTGATGGAAGGTTTCAGGAATCAAATCATTCTTCCCTTCATCCATCTGTCTGGCCTCTATTTGATGGTTACTTAGTATTTGTAACATATTCAATTCTGTAGTTACTGACCCCGCTGTTACAGGCGCTGTGTGAGGTACTGCAAGCCTTAACTTACTCACAGAATTAAATCATCAGTTCAATATGTTTGCCTCAGTATGTGATTGTATCTTTTACAGGGCTGCTGATTCAACTGTTTGGGGGCTGTAGTCCTTGATTTTTATTGTCAGCTTGTTTAAGCAGGAGATAGTCTGTTCATTGATAAAGAGTTGATGGAATTTATGTATTTGGGTGACTGAATTGATCTAATTATTTGGTGTTTAAAGGATTTGGCATGTGTTATTGACATAGTCATTCACATGTTTAGGAAATAAACTCCTATGTCACGTCTACACCATAGTTTAGTAGAAGTAGTAGTAAGAATCATAGTAATAATGTTTATAATAGTAAATTTTACTTCATTGGTGGGAAGCAACTTCATATGTTTGCACTATAAATATTCTTTTGAGGATCTGACTTAGCAACTTCATTTCAAGAAACATAGAGAAAACATGTGTCTTCTTGGGCAAGACACTATTATCTCCATCCCTTAGTTCCCTCCTTTGTAGGATAAAGAAGCTGTACTAGGTGATCTCTAAGTTAAAGTTCAATACTATAGTTTTATAATTTTAGGATTTGATTTTCCTTCTTTTTTTAAAAAATTTTTATTGGAGTGCAGTTGATTTACAATGTTGTGTTAGTTTCAGGTGTATAGCAAAGTGAATCAGTTCTACATATACATATATCCAATCTTTTTTAGATTCTTTTCCCATATAGGCCATTACAGAGTATTGAGTAGAGTTTCCTGTGCTATACAGTAGGTCCTTATTAGTTATCTATTTTATATAGAGTACTGTGTATATGTCAATCCCAAACTCTCACTTTATCCCTCCCCCATCTTACCCCTGGTAATCATAAGTTTTTCTACATCTGTAACTCTGTTTCTGTTTTGTAGATAAGTTCATTTGTACCCTTTTTTTAGATTCCACATATAAGTGATATCATATGATATTTGTCTCCCTATGTCTGACTTACTTCACTCAGTATGACAGTCTCTAGATCCATCCATGTTGCTGCAAATGGCATTATTTTGTTCTTTTATATGGCTGAGTAATATTCCATTGTATATGTGTACCATGTCTTCTTTACCCATTCCTCTGTCAGTGGACATTTAGGTTGCTTCCGTGTCCTGACTATTGTAAATAGTGCTTCAATTAACATTGGGGTGCATGTATCTTCTCGAATTATTGTTTTCTCCACATATATGCCCAGGAATGGGATAGCTGGATCACATAGTAACTCTATTTTTAGTTTTTTTAAGGAACCTCCATACTGTTCTCCATAGTGGCTGTATCAATTTACTCTCCCACCAACAGCGTAGGAGCGATCCCTTTTCTCCACACCCTCTCCAGCATTTTTTCTTTGTAGATTTTTTGATGATGGCCATTCTGATAGAGGAAGTTATACCTCATTGCAGTTTTGATTTGCATTTCTATAATAATTAGTGATGATGAGCATCTTTTCATGTGCTTTTTAGCCATCTGCATGTCTTCTTTGGAGAAATGTCTATTTAGATTTTCCACCCATTTTTTGACTGGGTTGTTTGTTTTTTTGATATAGAGCTGAATGACCTGTTTGTATATTTTGGAGATTAATCCCTTGTGTGTTGTGATTTTCCTTCTGATTTGAGGAATTTTTTTCTTGGCACCTGTTTTTTTTGTTTGTTTTGTTTTTGTTTTTTGTTTGCTTTTTAAAATTGAAGTATAGTTAATTTACAATGTTGTGTTAGTTTCAGATATACAGCAAAGTGATTCGCTATACACACACATACACACACACATACACATATATATACATATGTATTCATTTTCAGATTCTTTTCCATTATACGTTATTACAAGATACTGAGTATAATTCCCTGTGCTAGACAGAAGGTCTGTACCGTTTACTTGTTTCACACATAGTAGCATGTATATGTTAATCCCAAACTCCTAATTTATCCCTCCCCCACCATCCCCTTTAGCATTGATTTTAGAAATTTGAAGAATTTTTTATTTTTATTTTACTCTTAGGTAATGCCTAGCAAGTTATCTTACACATAGTAGACAATAAATGTAGTTGAGTGAATAAAAGATAGCATTAGACCAATATCAATGTTACACTTATTTAATACCTACTAACTGAGCATCAGCTATGTGCTGATCTACATGCCTAAGAACCAAGCAGTAAATTAGGATTAAATTCCCTTTCCTCATTTAATTTACAATCTAGTGGGGAAAAATGGATAATAAACCTTAAAATAGCAATGATTTCAGATAGTAACAAATGCCCTGCAGGATAATGGGGGAAGACCTGAGGTGGGCAGGTGTGTATAGACAGCATGGTCAGGGAAGGCCATTATGCTATGTAAAGATCAAGAGTAAGAATATTCCAGGCATTGGGAAAATCTAAAGCAAGGGTCTTGAAGTCAGATGTAGGTTGTCATCTTCAAGGGACACGTGGTGGATAGGTAAAGAGTGAGGAAGTGTTCTGAGATGAGGCTGGAGTTAGGCAATATCAAGATGGTGACGTGTCTTCTAGGACTTAGTAAGGAGCTTGGATTTTATTCAGTTGCAGTGAGAACATGAGAAAGTCTTAAGTGTATACCTAATTCTCCCATTACATAAATGTATATTCTGAGATTGTGGATGTTGAGTCATACTTGGCCAAAAATTTCCTTTTCCTCCTTTGTGTCCATAGTGATACCCTCTTACTGTCTTTAGAAACTCGTTTCTAAAATTACTTCATTAAATCAGGAATGAATGTTTTTCCCTGCTCATGAATGGAAGATTGAAATGTTTCCAAAGGCCACTTTGAGAAATGAGAAGCAAATGGGGTAAACTTCAAGAGGAGATAAAAATATATTTATAATCTATTTTTTTAAGAAAATTCAGCATTTACAAACCCTTTTTATTTTGTGAGATTTCTGCAAGAGTAGGAGTCAAATTCCTATTTTTGTGATAAGGAATGAAGGTTTGTGATTTCCCCTTAAGATTCCCCTTCATATTATGAAGTAAAGTACAGTACAAATATACTCATCATGGAAATACAGACTTTACTTTATACTGGGGTAAAGGAGCATTATAAATACCTCATAATGCAATAGAGAGAAGGACAGCTTAAACTGAAGTACACTGATATTCTTTCATAAGAGTTTTATTCAATATAATATGGGATGCCAGTAACCATTAAAAGATAATTGGGAAGTTGGTTCATCTACTGTTAGAGTGAAGTTTACTTATAGTGGGGTAAAACTTGGGTATAATGATAGACAGTGTCTAGTTCAGCACAGTGTTTCCCTCCAAAATATGGAAAGGCGACTTATTACATATAAATGGTAATGTACAGGTTTGAACCAAAGAAAAGTAAAAGTAGTGTGTATTTTGGGAGAAGTTGATTAATGTCGTTGAGCTTCTGTTTCCTTACCTATGAAAATAAAATTGAACCAAATGATTTCTAAACAGGATTCTATGCAATCGACACTAATTTAATTATGTAAATAATTAAGGGGAGAAGAGGAGAGAGTGTTTATGACTTTATAATCAAGTTTTGAATCAAGGATGATGAAAAGGGACAGAATAGATAAATTTTAACATGAAAAGCTCTTCAAGGATGGGTTGGTTATAAATAAGCTTTGTTTTGTAAATAATAAGAAGGCATCTTAAAATTTGCATTTTTCCCTCTGAATTAAGTGGAAATTGAATTCTATAAACATTCTCTAATGTTGCCCATTTCAAAAGCAGTTTCTGGAAAGAAAACTCTGTATGTGTTATTGCTTCCTGCATGTGTTTTCACACTCTTATAACCCAAAGTTAGTTTTGTGAATTAGTCATGGTATTATGTCATTGCTCTGTTTCTTGCCTCTCTTCTGGTCATCAAGTTCTCAATAATCCAAAGGCATATTGAAAATGGAAGAGTAGTTCAAAGTTGAGAAGGAAATGAGTTCAGTCTGATGACAATACTTCTCTTGTGTTTGTGTTTGTATGTAAATGTTTATACAGGAAGCTTGAATATTGCAAGGCAAGTTAATGTCTTATATGAAGAATATTTATCCAAAATTTACTTGGGGTTGACAGATGTACAAAGTAAAATGCAAGTGGTTTAATTGCTATAGGTTTATCATTGATAGATATTTGAAGCAAATTAAATTTTATCATCACCATTTAGTAAAACTTAAGATCTCAATGTTAAGAATAGAATTCAGAGAATTTGTTGTTTTTCAGTACGTGTTTAATTTTTTAAAACAAATTAAGCAATGGAGAGCTTGTATTCAAGAAAATAAAAATGATTTACTCTTGATTGTAAAGAAATTAAGGATATATCCAAGTGCTTTGGTTTCTCAAGACATAATCCAAAACATTCTTCTCTTCTCTTTAATTATTTTGATCAATTACCATCTCTAGGTCTGTGATTCCTTTCACTGATGTCTCTGGCCCAGGCCTCTCTGCCAAGATCTAGATTCATCTGTGACCCTGCCTACTCAGCATCTGCATGTGGATGTGTCATTAGAACCTCAATTCAACATGGTCAAAACTAAACTCTTACCCATCCTTTGCTATCTGATTCTTTTCTAGTTCCTTATCAGAAAAAAATGATACCCCATTGACCCAGCAGCACAAGCCAGAACCCTTGTTTTCATCCTTTGCTCCTTCACATCTAATCAACTACAATCTTCTGCTCGTTTTTTTTTTTTTTTTGATAGTTATACAATCTTTGAATCTGTTTCTCTGTAGCTAGTTTTCTGCTCTGAGCTAGTCTTATCTCTCATCCAGACTGCTATAACAGCCCCTGAGTCACCCCCCTCCATGTCCACTCTTGTCAGCTTTCAATACCTAGTCTGGAGCCAGAGAGAAATTTTTGAAAGGCAAACATGATTATTCACTCTCCTTCTGAAAACCCTGTGAAGATTTCCCACTCTCTACTAGGAGAAGGTCAAAATGCTTTACCTGGCCTCAATGATCTGGCCACTGCCTGCTTCACCAGACTCACCTTGATGGAGCCTCAACTTCACTTTTTGGGTCCTAGTCACCTTGACCTTTGAATTTCTAAAATGTATTGTATTCTTTTCTCTAAAGCCTCAGGGCCTTCATAAGTGCTATTTTCTTTGCTTGAAACATTCTTTCCTGCCTATTCTTCAAATTAACTCACATTAGTCCCTGGTGAGTGGTTAACTTCTATTTATAACTCTGCCCAAATATCACTTCTACAAGGAAGGCTGTTTTGATCTCTTAGAAGAGGCTACATCTCCTTAATAAATACTCTTATTCTATACCTTTTCTCTTTCATTCATTCCTTTTTTTTTTTTTTTTTTGGCTGTGCCGTGTCTTAGTTGCAGCACATGGGATCTTGCGGGATCTAGTTCCCCAACCAAGGATCGAACCCTGGGCCCCCTGCATTGGGAGTGTGAAGTCTTACCCACTGGACCACCAGGGAAGTCCCTCATTCATTCTTTCTTTCAGCAATTATTGGGTGTCTACAATGTCATGTACTCTTCTAAAAACCGGAGATAGAATGAGAGAAGACTGACCACAGGCATAGGACAAAACAAGCGAGATAATTTCATTATCTTGATGAAGATTATAAAGAAAATTAAACAAACTAATGTGTTAGAGAGAGGTGCTTTGGGTAGAATGTTTGCATTCAGTTTCATGAATGTTAGTTTGTTTAACGTTTGTCTTCTCTGCAAGAACACAAGTGCCCAAGAACTGGGACTTTGTTGCCCTTGTTCACAGTATCTGCAGCACTTGGTACAGTGCTCAACACATGACAGACGCAATAAGTATTGCTGAGTAAATGAACTAACCTACTGTATTCGTTTCTTGTGGTTGCCATAACAAAGTATATAGGTGGGGTGGCTTAAAACAGCAGATGTTTATTCTATCACAGTTCTGGAGACTAGAAGCCTAAAATCAAGGTGTCAGCAGGGCCTTGCTCCCTCTGAAGTCTCTGGGAAAGAACCCTTCCTCACCTCTTCCTAGTTTCTGGTGTTTGCCGACAGTCCTTGGCATTCCTTGGTTTAAAGGTGCATCACTCCAATCTTCCTTCTTCATTACATGATCTTCTTCTCTTTGGGTCTATGTGCTCTATCTCTGTGTCCAAATTTACCTCTTCTTATAAGGATACTATAATTTGATCAGGGTCCACTGTAATCTATGATGATTTCACCACTTGATATCATCTGCAAAGACCCTATTTCTGAGTAAGGTAATATTTATAGATATGTGAGTGGGGATTAGGACTACAGTATATCTTTTGGGGGGACATAATTCAGCCCACAATACCTATATCCCTAAGTTAAAGGAAAATCGAAAAAGTTAACATTTTAAAAGTTTATATAGTTTTTAACACTTATTTTTAAGGAAGTTGTATATCATGTACAAATATTTGAAAAGGCATTACTATTTTACTTCGGATAAGCATGATAAATTACTTTCGATTTGTTCTAGACTATTGGTTGACTCCTAACCACACCAATATCTGTGCCATCCTAAAAAATCAATACCATGATGTGAACCAAATTCATCTCATGTTCTCTATTCCCTTAGCAGACAAGCACTTACTTCTTCATATATTAAAAATAAATGAATGTGGAAGGATATTCATGACACTCACATCATAAAAATTCATCCTGACATTCTTGCAAAGACTGTGTGTGGAATGTTGACATATTTTTGTTATAAAATGACAGTTTTAGCACAAGTTATTCTCACTGTGACCAAGGAGAAAGAGAAAACGAAAGAAAAAGAATATGTTACAGTACTACACACACATGAAGTGAACCTGTCAGGCAACAGGATGGCAGAGGTACTTTCTACAAAGGTGGAGAAGTTCTTTTGCGTATGAAGGCGGGAGGGGGAATGACTAATATTGCTGCCTTATGCTCTCTATCTTAGGAAAGTATTCCTGATGTTCCCACCAAATGCCATCTTGCCCTCCCTTGAATTCCATTAGCACTTTGTTTTTAGTTTTCTCAAATGACCCTTACCTCATACTTATTGCTTACACTGCTCTAGGTGCTTTGCATTTATTAACTCAGTTAGTCTTCATAACAACCTATTCCCATTGCACGGCTGAGGAACTGACGCACAGAGAAGTTACATGACTCATTAGGTTGGAGCCACAATTCAACCCAGTGTAATTCTTGGGTCTTTGGTCTTACCCATCACACTATACTGCTTGTGTTGTTAGTAAATTTTAAACTTATTTTATACCCCTGCAGATTATAAGCTTCTGAAGACTTGGTCACTATACCTTTCTTATGTTTGTATCTGCCATAAAACCTAGCTTAGTATCTTGGGCATAATAGATACTCAATAAATGTTTGCAAATAAATTGAAGTTAGACCATGGTTTGCACAAGTCTATCCAGTGTCTGGGGCTATGACTTCCAAAACATGAAGACGTTCATTTGGAAAAATAGAATCCTGAATAGGTAGATATAAATAAAATAAGGACACTGACAAATGACGGTTTTGGTGCTTCCAGCCTCCAGATGCTTCTTTCCTTCACTCCCTCCCTAAGCCCCCACCTGCCAGCTATAAAAATGTGCACTTAGGTTGAGATCTCAAGTGTTTTCACTGAGGATAGTTTAAAATGTTGCCCTCTTTAAAAATATTTATATTACTCAGGAATCAATCACTGTAATAATTTCTGCCATCATCAATAGATGAGGGAGGTATTTATTTGAGCAGTAGTGCTACTCCTAAGCTACAAATTATATCAATTTTCATGTAAAATATCATTTTATAAGTCTGTTGGTAACTTTTGCACTTGTTTGCACTCTCTTCATGTATAAATATAATATTAATTAATAGCAAATAAAAACTTTAATCTTCAATTTTAAATTCGGCAGTGCTGAAATAATGTAGCCATGTTCGTGTTCATTCTGCTACTTAAGAATTTAAATTTAATTTTGCCTTTTTATTATGTGATATGTGCATCACAAGCCTGTGGGAAATAGATGAGCTTTAATAAAGCTAAAAATAAATAAAATGGGAATGTTAATAAACCTTGTAGCTCATTAAACATTTGGATTCACTGAGTATTTGTCTATTAATTTTAAATGAGACTACATTAAGAAACCTTTGTTACATGAAGGTTGTAATTAAGTGAATAATATATTCAAATTCAACACAAAACATCTTTTTCCACATCTTTTTACTGACAATTCTTTAGTAAGAAGTTTCAAGGAACTGAAAGACTTAAAAAGTAATGATTAAATTGCAAATATAACAATTTATAGTTCTTTGTAAAGAATTAAAATTTAAAAGATATGTCCAAATGGATTCTCTTCGACAACTCATTATTATCTTCTTAATCTATTCTAGCATTTGTGATTTCATCATTTTATTAAGAAAGTGCGCTTGTCTCCTAACCCTCTTTATTGTTCTGTTCCATTTGTATATTTGAAAATTCTTCCTTAGTTTCTATTAAAATACATGCACTCTAAATTATTCCTTTTTCTTTCTCTGTAGAATATTCCTTTCTTTTAAGAATCTCTTCAGTTTCCGACCTAAGTTTAATCCATGTGTAAAGACTTTACTTTGAGAATCATTTTTTTGTACTATCATTATCTATGAAAATAAACATCACCTTATGAATGTATGACTATCAAAAAAGTGAACACTCATTTTCTGTGGGGTTTTTTTGGGTTTCCTTTGGAATTTGGGTTTATTTTTAACATTGAATTATGTATTAGTTTGCTAGGGCTTGTTAAAAAACAAAATTCAGCTGAGTAAATTTGAAGATCTAATTGGCTTTATTCAATGACTCATGAATGAGGCAACATCTCATCTAGCAAATAGAAAGAAACTCCAAAGAGCTGCAAAGAAGGAATGGCTTTTAAAGTCAGAAATGAGTGGGATAGGAAATCATAAATAAAAGAAAGGATTATTTCTGACAAGATCAACTTCCTTTTGGAGGAAGGCAGATTCTGTCACTAGTGCTGGCCAGGAAGTTCCAGGATGACTGGTTAAGATTACATTCCTAGGAGAGGCTGAAACTGCAGTTAGATTAGGTTTTAAGTCTAGGTTTGCTGACTTGGGGCTTAGCACAAGTTTCCCCATTTTAGGCCTGTTGTCTCTTGTTTTAAAACAGGTGGCTGTAGCAAAGTACCACACGCTGGATGTTTGTACAATAGGAATTTATTGTCTCACAGTTCTGGAGGCTACAAGTCCAAAACCAAGGCAATGGCAGAATTGGTTTCCTCTGAGAGCTGTTTCAAGCCTCTCACCTAGCTTCTGATGGTTTTCTGGCCATCTTTGGTGTTCCTTGTCTTGTATACGCATCACCTCAATCTCTACCTGTTACCTACCTGTTCTTGGATTCTTTAATCAATAGAAATTGATAAGAGGGACTTCCCTGGTGGCGCAGTGGTTGGGAGTCCGCCTGCCAATGCAGGGGACATGGGTTTGAGCCCTGGTCCAGGAAGATCCCACATGCCTCGGAGCGGCTAGGCCCCTGTGCCACAACTACTGAGCCTGCGCTCCAGAGCCTGCGAGCCACAACTGCTGAAGCCCATGTGCCTGGGGCCCGTGTCCCACAACGGGAGAGACCACCACAATGAGAGGCCCGCGCACCGCAACGAAGAGTAGCCCCCGCTCTCCGCAACTGGGGAAAGCCCATGTGCGGCAACGAAGACCCAATGCAACCAAAAATAATAAAAAATAAATAAATAAATTTAATGGAAAAACATAATTAAGTTGCTTTGGAGCAAAGGGGTCAAATAAAATATTAAAAAAAAAAGAAATTGATAAGAGGCCAGAGGAGAAATTCAGGCAAGGCTTTATTGAGACTCATGCTGCAGCACAAGGGAGTGAAAACAAGTAACAGGTGTCCCTTGGTCAATCTCTGAGGGGGTGGCTAGCTCGTTCTTTAAATGGGTTGACGGTAGGAGCGGATCGGTGGGTTGGGCGGAGGGGCGGCTTAGGCGGTCTGCCCACCCCCTCGGTGATGTTGTGTGCAGGGACCTTGCACAGTACCCTGCTTTTGCTACCAGCACCTCAGAAGTGGCAGTTGTTTTTTGGCCTCTTCGTATCTTATTGTTCACAATTTGACCCAGCTGCGCATGCGTGCAGTTATTTTTAGTCCCTTATAGTTCGTTTGTGTTTTGTTGCTCAATGAGACATTTGTCCAGGTGCAAGCACTGCAGTAAAGGGTCCCAGGTCCCAGCCTATCTTACCTTCATGTACACATGGCATTTTTTTTCTCTGTGCGTGGCTCTGTGTCCAAATTTCACCTTTTTTAAAGGATAGAGTCATATTGGACTGGGGCTCACCCTACAGACTGCATGTGATATTGTGATGTATAATAAGAAATATATACTTGTTTTTTTTTTAGAACCATTTTTTTATTACTTTCTGCTTTATAACAAAGTGAATCAGTCATACATAAACGTCTGTTCCCACATCCCTTCCCTCTTGCGTCTCCCTCCCTCCCACCTTCCCTATCCCACCCCTCCAGGCGGTCACAAAGCACCGAGCTGATCTCCCTGTGCTCTGCGGCTGCTTCCCACTATCTACCTACCTTACATTTGGTACTGTACATATGTCCATGCCCCACTTTCGCTTTGGCACAGCTTACCCTTCCCCCTCCCCATATCCTCAAGTCCATTCTCAAGTAGGTCTGTGTCTTTATTCCTGTTTTACCCCTAGGTTCTTCATGACATTTTTTATTCTTAAATTCCATATATATGTGTTAGCATACGGTATTTGTCTTTCTCTTTCTGACTTACTTCACTCTGTATGACAGACTCTAGGTCTATCCACCTCATTACAAATAGCTCAGTTTCGTTTCTTTTTATGGCTGAGTAATATTCCATTGTATATATGTGCCACATCTTCTTTATCCATTCATCCGATGATGGACACTAAGGTTGTTTCCATCTCCGGGCTATTGTGAATAGAGCTGCAATGAACATTTTGGTACATGTCTCTTTTTGAATTATGGTTTTCTCAGGGTATATGCCTAGTAGTGGGATTGCTGGGTCATATGGTAGTTCTATTTGTAGTTTTTTAAGGAACCTCCATACTGTTCTCCATAGTGGCTGTGCACCAGCAGTGCAAGAGTGTTCCCTTTTCTCCACACCCTCTCCAGCATTTATTGTTTCTAGATTTCTTGATGATGGCCATTCTGACTGGTGTGAGATGATATCTCATTGTAGTTTTGATTTGCATTTCTCTAATGATTAATGATGTTGAGCATTCTTTCATGTGTTTGTTGGCAGTCTGTATATCTTCTTTGGAGAAATGCCTATTTTAGTCTTCTGCCCATTTCTGGATTGGGTTGTTTTTTTCCTATTGAGCTGCATGAGCTGCTTATAAATTTTGGAGATTAATCCTTTGTCAGTTGCTTCATTTGCAAATATTTTCTCCCATTCTGAGGGTTGTCTTTTGGTCTTGTTTATGGTTTCCTTTGCTGTGCAAAAGCTTTGAAGTTTCATTAGGTCCCATTTGTTTATCTTTGTTTTTATTTCCATTTCTCTAGGAGGTGGATCCAAAAGGATCTTGCTGTGATTTATGTCATAGAGTGTTCTGCCTATGTTTTCCTCTAAGAGTTTGATAGTTTCTGGCCTTACATTTAGATCTTTAATCCATTTTGAGCTTATTTTTGTGTATGGTGTTAGGGAATGATCTAATCTCATACTTTTACATGTCCCTGTCCAGTTTTCCCAGCACCACTTATTGAAGAGGCTGTCCTTTCTCCACTGTACATTCCTGCCTCCTTTATCAAAGATAAGGTGACCATATGTCTGTGGGTTTATCTTTGGGCTTTCTATCCTGTTCCATTGATCTATCTTTCTGTTCTTGTGCCAGTACCACACTGTCTTGATTACTGTAGCTTTGTAGTATAGCCTGAAGTCAGGGAGCCTGATTCCTCCAGCTCCGTTTTTCGTTCTCAAGATTGCTTTGGCTATTCGGGGTCTTTTGTTTTTCCAATCAAATTTTGAAATTTTTTGTTCTAGTTCTGTGAAAAATACCAGTGGTAGTTTGATAGGGATTGCATTGAATCTGTAGATTGCTTTGGGTAGTAGAGTCATTTTCACAATATTGATTCTTCCAATCCAGGAGCATGGTATATCTCTCCATCTATTTGTATCATCTTTAATTTCTTTCATCAGTGTCTTATAATTTTCTGCATACAGGTCTTTTGTCTCCTTAGGTAGGTTTATTCCTAGATATTTTATTCTTTTTGTTGCAGTGGTAAATGGGAGTGTTTTCTTGATTTCACTTTCAGATTTTTCATCATTAGTGTACAGGAATGCCAGAGATTTCTGTGCATTCATTTTGTATCCTGCTACTTTACCGAATTCATTGATTAGCTCTAGTAGTTTTCTGGTAGCATCTTTAGGATTCTCTATGTATAGTATCATGTCATCTACAAACAGTGACAGCTTTACTTCTTCTTTTCCGATTTGGATTCCTTTTATTTCCTTTTCTTCTCTGATTGCTGTGGCTAAAACTTCCAAAACTAAGTTGAATAAGAGTGGTGAGAGTGGGCAGCCTTGTCTTGTTCCTGATCTTAGTGGAAAGGGTTTCAGTTTTTCACCATTGAGGACGATGTTGGCTGTGGGTTTCTCATATATGGCCTTTATTATGTTGAGGAAAGTTCCCTCTATACCTACTTCCTGCAGGGTTTTTTATCATAAATGGGTGTTGAACTTTGTCGAAAGCTTTCTCTGCATCTATTGAGATGATCATATGGTTTTTCTTCTTCAATTTGTTAATATGGTGTATCACATTGATTGATTTGCATATATTGAAGAATCCTTGCATTCCTGGAATAAACCCCACTTGATCATGGTGTATGATCCTTTTAATGTGCTGTTGGATTCTGTTTGCTAGTATTTTGTTGAGGATTTTTGCATCTATGTTCATCAGTGATATTGGCCTGTAGTTTTCTTTCTTTGTGACATCCTTGCCTGGTTTTGGTATCCAGGTGATGGTGGCCTCGTAGAATGAGTTTGGGAGTGTTCCTCCCTCTGCTATATTTTGGAAGAGTTTGAGAAGTATAGGTGTTAGCTCTTCTCTAAATATTTGATAGAATTCGCCTGTGAAGCCATCTGGTCCTGGGCTTTTGCTTGATGGAAGATTTTTAATCACAGTTTCAATTTCAGTGCTTGTGATTGGTTTATTCATATTTTCTATTTCTTCCTGATTCAGTCTTGGCAGCTTGTGCATTTCTAAGAATTTGTCCATTTCTTCCAGGTTGTCCATTTTATTGGCATAGAGTTGCTTGTAGTAATCTCTCATGATCTTTTGTATTTCTGCAGTGTCAGTTGTGACTTCTCCTTTTTCATTTCTATTTCTATTAATTTGAGTCTTTTCCCTTTTTTTCTTGATGAGACTGGCTAATGGTTTATCAATTTTGTTTATTTTCTCAAAGAACCAGCTTTTAGTTTTATTGATCTTTGCTGTCGTTTCCTTCATTTCTTTTTCATTTATTTCTGATCTGATTTTTATGATTTCTTTCCTTCTGCCCACTTTGGGGTTTTTTTGTTCTTCTTTCTCTAATTGCTTTAGGTGCAGGGTCAGGTTGTTTATTCGAGATGTTTCCTGTTTCTTAAGGTGGGATTGTATTGCTATAAACTTCCCCCTTAGAACTGCTTTTGCTGCGTCCCATAGGTTTTTGGTTGTCGTGTCTCCATTGTCATTTGTTTCTAGGTATTTTTTGATTTCCTCTTTGATTTCTGCAGTGATCACTTCGTTATTGAGTAGTGTATTGTTTAGCCTCCATGTGTTTGTATTTTTTACAGATCTTTTCCTGTAATTGATGTCTAGTCTCATAGCATTGTGGTTGGAAAAGATACTTGATACCATTTCAATTTTCTTAAATTTACCAAGGCTTGATTTGTGACCCAAGATATGATCTATCCTGGAGAATGTTCCATGAGCACTTGAGAAAAATGTGTATTCTGTTGTTTTTGGATGGAATGTCCTATAAATGTCAATTAAGTCCATCTTGTTTAATGTATCATTTAAAGCTTCTGTTTCCTTATTTATTTTCATTTTGGATGATCTGTCCATTGGTGAAAGTGGGGTGTTAAAGTCCCCTACTATGATTGTGTTACTGTCGATTTCCCCTTTTATGGCTGTTAGTATTTGCCTTATGTATTGAGGTGCTCCTATGTTGGGTGCATAAATATTTACAATTGTTATATCTTCTTCTTGGATCGATCCCTTTATCGTTATGTAGTGTCCTTCTTTGTCGCTTCTAATAGTCTTTATTTTAAAGTCTATTTTGTCTGATATAAGAATTGCTACTCCAGCTTTCTTTTGATTTCCATTTGCATGGAATATCTTTTTCCATCCCCTTACTTTCAATCTGTATGTGTCTCTAGGTCTGAAGTGGGTCTCTTGTAGACAGCATATATATGGGTCTTGTTTTTGTATCCATTCAGCCAATCTGTGTCTTTTGGTGGGAGCATTTAGTCCATTTACATTTAAGGTAATTATCGATATGTATGTTCCTATTCCCATTTTCTTAATTGTTTTGGGTTCGTTATTGTAGGTCTTTTCCTTCTGTTGTGTTTCTTGCCTAGAGAAGTTCCTTTAGCATTTGTTGTAAAGCTGGTTTGGTGGTGCTGAACTCTCTCAGCTTTTGCTTGTCTGTAAACGTTTTAATTTCTCCATCAAATCTGAATGAGATCCTTGCTGGGTAGAGTAATCTTGGTTGCAGGTTTTTCTCCTTCATCACTTTAATTATGTCCTGCCACTCCCTTCTGCCTTGTAGAGTTTCTGCTGATAGATCAGGTGTTATCCTGATGGGGATTCCCTTGTGTGTTATTTGTTGTTTTTGCCTTGCTGCTTTTAATATGATTTCTTTGTGTTTAATTTTTGACAGTTTGATTAATATGTGTCTTGGCGTATTTCTCCTTGGATTTATTCTGTATGGGACTCTCTGTGCTTCCTGGACTTGATTAACTATTTCCTTTCCCATATTAGGGAAGTTTTCAACTATAATCTCTTCAAATATTTTCTCAGTCCCTTTCTTTTTCTCTTCTTCTTCTGGAACCCCTATAATTCGAATGTTGGTGCTTTTAATGTTGTCCCAGAGGTCTCTGAGACTGTCCTCTGTTCTTTTCATTCTTTTTTCTTTATTTTGCTCTGCATCAGTTATTTCCACTATTCTATCTTCCACCTCACTTATCCGTTCTTCTGCCTCAGTTATTCTGCTATTGATCCCATCTAGAGTATTTTTCATTTCATTTATTGTGTTTTTCATCGATGCTTGATTCATCTTTAGTTCTTCTAGGTCCTTGTTAACTGTTTCTTGCATTTTGTCTATTGTATTTCCAAGATTTGGATCTTGGAAATAGAATCTTGGATCAGCTTTACTATCATTATTCTGAATTCTTTTTCAGGTAGACTGCCTATTACCTTTTCATTTGTTAGGTCTGGTAGGTTTTTATCTTGCTTCTTCTCCTGCTGTGTGTTTTCCTGTCTTCTCATTTTGCTTATCTTACTGTTTTGGGGGTCTCCTTTTTGCAGGCTGCAGATTCGTAGTTCCCGTTGTTTTTGGTGTCTGTCCCCAGTGGCTAAGGTTGTTTCAGTAGGTTGTGTAGGCTTCCTGGTGGGGGGGACTAGTGCCTGTGTTCTGGTGGTTGAGGCTTGATCTTGTGTTTCTGGTGGACAGGTCCACGTCTGGTGGTGTGTTTTGGGGTGCCTGTGGCCTTATTATGTTTTTAGGCAGCCTCTCTGCTAATGGGTGGTGTTGTGTTCCTGTCTTGCTAGTTGCTTGGCATAGGGTGACCAGCACTGTAGCTTGCTGGTCGTTGACTGAAGCTGGGTGCTGGTGTTGAGATGGAGATCTCTGGGAGATTTTCGCCGCTTGATATAATGTGGAGCTGGGAGGTCTCTTGTGGACCCGTGTCCTGAAGTTGGCTCTCCCACTTCAGAGGCACAGCACTGACTCCTGGCTGCAGCACCAAGACTGTTTCATCTACCAAGCTCAGAATAAAAGGGAGAAAAAGTAGAAAGAAAGAAGTAGTAGAAGAAAGAAAGAGAGAAAGAAAGAAAGGAAGAAGGGAAGGAAGGAAGGAAGAAAGAAAGAAAGGAGGGAGGAAGGACGGAAAGAAAGAAAGAAAGGAGGGAGGGAGGGAGGAAGGAAAGAAAAAGAAAGAGTGAAAGGAAGAAGGGAGGGAGGGAGGGAGGAAGGAAAGAAATAAAGAAAGAAAGGAGGGGCGGAGGGAGGAAGGGAAGGTAGGAAAAAAAGAAAGAGAAGATAAAGTAAAATAGAATAAAGTATAAAATATAGTAGCGTTATTAAAATAAAAAAGTAATTATTGAAAAAAAACGGACAGATAGAACCCTGGGACATATGGTGGAAGCAAAGCTATACAGAGAAAATCTCACACAGAAGCATACACATACACATTCACAAAAAGAGAACAGGGGGAAAAACATCGAACATCTTGCTCTCAAAGTCCAACTCCTCAATTTGGGATAATTCGTTTTAAAAAGAGGAAAAGGGGAAAAAGTCTGAAATCTTGCTCTCAAAGTCCACCTCCTTAATTTGGGATAATTCATTGTAAAAAGAGGAAAAGGGGAAAAAATCAAATCTTGTCCTCAAAGTCCACATCCTCAATTTGGGATGATTCGCTGTCCATTCATGCACTCCACAGACGCAGGGCACATCAAGCGGACTGTGGAGCTTTAATCCGCTGCCTTCGAGGCTGCACAGAGAGATTTCCCTGTCTCTTCTCTGCTCTCACAACTCCCGGGTCTCAGCCTTGGACCTGGCCCCGCCTCTGCGCGTAGGTCGCCGGAGGGCGTCTGTTCTTCGCTCAGACAGGACGGGTTTAAAGGAGCCGCTGATTCGGGGGCTCTGGCTCACTCAGGCCGAGGGGAGGGAGGGGCACGCAGTGCGGGGCGGGCCTGCGGCGGCAGAGGCCGGTGTGACGTTGCACCAGCCCAAGGCGCTCCGTGCGCTTTCCCAGGGAAGCCGTCCCTGGGTCCCGGGACCCCGGCAGTGGCGGGCTGCACAGGCTCCCCGGAAGTGGGGGTGGACAGTGACCTGTGCTCGCACACAGGCCTTGTGGCGGCGGCAGCAGCAGCCCCAGCGTCCCACGCCCGTCTCCGGGGTCCCTGCCTTTAGCCACGGCTGCCGCCGTCTCTGGAGCTTCTTTAAGCAGCGCTCTTAATGCCCTCTCCTCGCGCACCAGGAAACAAAAGGGAAGAAAAAGTCTCTTGCCTCTTCGGCAGCTCCAGACTTTTCCCCTGGACTCCCTCCGGGCTAGCCGTGGTGCACTAACCCCTTCAGGCTCTCTTCCTGCCGCCAGCCCCAGTCCTCTTCCTGCGCTCCGACTGAAACCAGATACCCGAGCCTCAGCTCCCAGCCCTGCCCGCCCCGGCGGCCGAGCAGACAAGCCTCTCAGGCTGGTGAGTGTCTGAGGGCACCGATCCTCTGTGCCGGAATCTCTCCGCTTTGCCCTCCGCACCCCTGTTGCTGTGCTCTCCTCGGCTACTCCGAAGCTTTCCCCTTCCGCCACCCGCAGTCTCCGCCCGCGAAGGGGCTTCTAGTGTGTGGAAACCTTTCCTCCTTCACGTCTCCCTCCCACTGGTGCAGGTCCTGTCCCTATCCTTTTGTCTCTGTTTATTCTTTTTTCTTTTGCCCTACCCAGGTATGCGGGGAGTTTCTTGCCTTTTGGGAGTTCTGAGGTCTTCTGTCAGCGTTCAGGAGGTGTTCTGTAGGAGTTGTTCCACGTGTAGATGAATTTCTGATGTATCTGTGGGGAGGAAGGTGATCTCTGCGTCTTACCCTTCCGCCATCTTCCTCCGTCCTCCAGCATATATTTGTTCTTTATCCCCATTTCCAGCATAGATCTCCTAAAAACCTTGGAATTTCCTAAGTGTAATAAAGGCGTCTTTTGTTATGTTAACGATGTGACTTTTGGAAAGCACCTAAGGATGGGGACTGGTTGCCAGTGGAGCCAAACAGGTGATTAGAGGGTTGGAACTTTCAGTCCCACCCCTCAACTTCCAGGTTGAATCAATCACCAGTGACCAATGAGTGAATCAGTCATGCCTATGGAATAAGCCTCTATAAAACCCCAAAGTGCACAGGGCTTGGAGAGCTTCAGGTTGGTGAACACATGGGGGTGCCAGGAAAGCAGTTCTCCTGGAGAGGGCATGGAAACTCCACCCCTATTCCCCTGCCTTGCCCTCTACATCGCTTCAGTCTGGCCCTTCCTGAGTTGTATCCTTTTATAATAAACAGGTAATCTAGTAAGTGAAAATGGAGGGGGTCTTATGATCCTCTGATTTATAGCCAGTTGGTTGGAAGCACAGGTAGCCTGGGCTTGTGACTGGCATCTGAAGTGGTGGTGGAGTCTTGTAGGACTGATCCCTTAACCTGTGGAATCTGGTGCTGTCTCTGGGTAGATAGTGTAAGAATTGATTTGAATTGTAGGACACACACCTGGTGTCCCAAGAGTTGCTCACTGATGTGGGGAACAGCTTCTCCCTGCCCAACCCTCCACGTATTGGAATTGGTATCAGCATCTGTGTACTTCATTTTAACTTGATCATCTTCAAAGACCATATTTCCATGTTTTCTTTTTCCATTGCCGAGAAAACTGAAGATTAGAGAGGTTAAAAATTTGTTAGAGGGGCTTCCCTGGTGGCGCAGTGGTTGAGAGTCCGCCTGCCGATGCAGGGGACACGGGTTCGTGCCCTGGTCCGGGAAGATCCCACATGCCGCGGAGCGGCTGGGCCCGTGAGCCATGGCTGCTGGCCCTGCACGTCCGGAGCCTGTGCTCTGCAACGGGAGAGGCTACAACAGTGAGAGGCCCGCGTACCGCAAAAAAAAACCTTGTTAGAGATAGGCAGCTCTATCATTTAGGATGTTTGTAGCTACAAGGAACTGAATTCCCAGAAAGTGGCTTACACACAGCATACATTTTTTCATGTTTGAAGAGATCTGAACCAGCAGGGTGGTTGAAGGTCTAGTTAATTCATTGGCTGAGCAGTGCTGAAGCTCAAGCTCTTTCTCTCTTTTCACTTTGTCATTCTCAGCACGTTGACTGTCTTTTTCAGGTCTCTTTAGGGTCATGTGTTCATGACCTCAATAAGGAAGGTGGAAAACTGCGTATGTGGTCTTATTGGGACCACATCTACATTGGGAATTAAGGACTGCCGGTAGGGGGAAAGGGAAGCAGTGAATGACTGTTGGGTAGTGTCTGTCATAGGAGAGATGCTGTTAATTTCTTCTGCATGCCCCCTTATGAAGGCAGTTAATAGGAAGGCTCCTTTTGGAAGTTAAAGATAGATAATTTCATATAGCCCAACATAAAATCATTAGTGAGCAAGGGTGGAAGAATGAGGCTTCATGATGTGTTTGGGTATGAAGTGGCTAGAGGGACTTTTTTTTTTTTTTTTTTTGCGGCACGCGGGCCTCTCACTGTTTTGGCCTCTCCCGTTGCTGAGCACAGGCTTCGGACGCACAGGCTCAGCGGCCATGGCTCACGGGCCCAGCCGCTCCGCGGCCTGTGGGATCCTCCCGGACCGGGGCACGAACCCGTGTCCCCCTGCATCAGCAGGCGGACTCTCAACCACCGCGCCACCAGGGAAGCCCTAGAGGTACTTCTAAATGTACTTTGCCTGTGCAAATATGAAAAGAGGAATACTAAGGTTCTGAGATTTTTCCTGATTGGCCGGAGAATCTACACAGGTGTGTGTGCACATGCATGTACATCGCTGTATCCCAAAATAACGTAAAGCTAGTGAGGTCGTTATGCAACTCAAGTGATTAATACAAACTAGAATAGATTAATATAAATTATTATATATAAATATAAAAACAGGGCATAATCAAACTTAATTATAAATATCATGTTTCTCATTAAATTTAGGCCACTGCCACAACCCCAGATTTAGCATCCATTAATGCTTTCTGCCTGAATAAATTTTTTCTGTGATGGTTGCATCCACTTTTGCAAGCCACACTTCAAAGGAAATTTAGCTAAAGTGGAGATGTTTGGGGTAGAGTTACCAGAGCCATGAAAAGACTGAAAACATTCAAACAAAATGGTATTCGTTTTATCCTGCAGACCAAACTACCACAAACTTAGTGGCTCAAAACAATACGCTATTAATTATCTCAAAGTTTCCATGGCTTAGTAGTCTGGGCACAGCTTAACTGGGTCCTCTGTCCAGGGTCTCACAGGCTGCATCTTTATTTAGAGGCTTGACTGAGAGAGGATCTGCTTCTGAGTTCACTCAGGGTGTGGGCAGAATTCATTTGAAGCTATATGGCTGAGAACTCTGATTTTTTTTACTGGCCGTTGACTGGAGGCTGCCCTCAGGCTCTAGAGGCACCTGCAGTTTCTAGTGGCCCATCCACAGTTCCTTGCCTTGTAAGAGAGAGTGTCTCCTGCTTGTCTGTGCCTTCAGGGTGGACCCAGTCTCTCTTTTAAAGGGCATTCACCTGATTAAGTCAGGCCCACCCAGGAGACTCATCCCTTTGATTAACTCACAATCAACTGATTTGGAACCTTAATTATCTGCAAAATCACCTCATCTCTGAATATTCTATTGGTTAGAAGGAAGTCACAGGTCCCACATACACTCAAGGGGAGAGCATTTTACAGGGTATGAACACCAAAGAGTGGGACCACCCTGCGGTCTGTCCACCATGTTTACCTGGAGAAGGCTCAGGTGGACATGATAGCACCGAACTGGCCATGTGGAGTATAGTATCTCCTCAAACTCCCCAGTAGTTACTATTATCCTCTATTTGCAGATGTGGAAACTGAGACTCAGGACAGCTAGGCAGCTTGGCTGAGGTCACTCACTTAGGAAGTGGTTGGGCCGGGCCTGTCTGAATTCAAACCTTGTACTCTTTCCATGCTATCATGTGGCCTAATTCTTCTGTATAATCAGCAAGGAGTGTATCATCATCTGTATATCAATCTTTATAATCATCCTGTTGTGGCATGAACTAGTCTAGTGCAATGTTTCTCAGTCCTGGCTGCATATTAGAATCACTTCGGGAGCTTTGACAATATACTGACTCTAAATCAGAGTCTCTCTGAGGTAGGCCCCAGTCACTGTGATTTTTTTATGTTTTCTTATCAAATAAATGTCCCAGGTAAAGTATTTAGTTTAGGTGACATAAGAATGGAATGAATAACAGGCTGAAGGTGAAATGGACCATTTTGGAAGATGGTGGATTCTCTATCAATCAACATGTCTCAGTAAAAATAATACAGCTGTGTGGCAGGAATGTTACAGAGGGAATTTGAGAATGGATACTTGGTTGGACTGGAAGACCTTTAAAATCTCTTTTGACTCTGAAAGTCTATGATTCTAGGACACTGACATTTAATAAGTGTTAAATATGACTTATAATGAGTCAACCAGAAGGGTCTCAAATTTTGTCATTTTCTTGACTTCCATACTCCATATAAATCTCTTTTGAAAAATGGGTGTGCTGTGGTCAGGAGGGTAGTGTAATGCTGGATGCGGTGAGGAGCGCTAGAGAGATGTGGTAGAGAAGAGAAGGCTCTAGAGATTCTGTTGGAAAGGAGACTAAGAAAAAGTCACAGCCATGACCTATTTCATATCAGTTTCCACAGCATTCCAGGATTCTCTTGCTTCTTTTACTCCCACCTTGGTTATAATAATTTCTGTTTTTTTAAAATGTGAGTTTTATTTGATGGTTGAGTAATACCAATTTCTTTTTAGCTCAGATCCTGAACCCATTTCATTTACTTGATTTCTATTTTACCAACTGTTCAGGTTGTTTTTATATTTTCAACTCTCTTGCCTTTGTACATTTTCTTTTCATTTGATTTCCCTTGTCTATATCTTTTATAAAATTTTAATTTCTTTCTCAGCTTCTTCATCTTCATAACTTTAAGCCTGAAGTTATTTGCAGTTTTTATGCAGGTAAGGTTGGCCCATTGATTGCCTATCATCTGCTGAGTCAGCACCCTCTAATACATGTTACTTGTTAAATTATGTAGGCTTTTCCAATACTTTAACTTTGATTTAAACATACTTGAAATATATAATGAAGATTTTAGAAATTTAAATATAGTAGGTGATGAAATATTGCATTTTGGAAAGTGGTGGTTGTGAATATTCATTAAAGGTGTTTGGAAAAGCTTTTAGATTATTCTGCAGCTAGGCAACTTCCGACTGTATTTGCATCATGTTGAAACAAATTGCAAGGACTGATGAGTGATAACATTTAAGAAGTACAGTGGGCTGACAACTTCATACATTTAATTAACACAAATTACCAAGCAGTGGTGGTGGTTATTTTATAATACTTTCCCACTTTACGCATCTGTTTCCACTACATGCAGACAGCAGAGTCTTTGAGGGGACCATTTGGGATTCTAATGGCTGATTCTCAGTAAAGTGTTGTCTGACCTTGGACTCTGCATTTATATTTTGAAGAAGCTTCAGTGTAAGTTTCAAATTATTGGAAAGAGAATTGCAATCTCCATTTACTTCCAAGTATATTACTTTCAATTCCCACATGTCCTGTCAGTCACCAGTACAATTAAAAGGTCACAGAAGATGCAGACTAGAATGTGAATTCTTTAGGAACACATGTGTTTCATTTCCTTATTAGTGTTCCATGGTTGTTGTTTAAGATCAGATGGTAAACAGAGGGATGAGAAGACATCCATGTTCTTCATTTACTGAGAAGGTAAGATAACCTTGAATATGAAATAAAGCGAAATGCAATTAGAAAGCAATTAAAAATTGACTCAGACTCCTGCAATTAGTTGCATATTTTGTATCATCCTAATTGCCTCCAGTTTTGTACATTTTGCTAATTTGAAATTTGCAAAAAGTGCATTATATTTTATCTTTATACTTTTCCAACTGATAAGAAAATAAGTTCTCTTGAAAGTTTCCTTTTTTCTGAGTCTATCCAGGCTTTATTTTTGATGCCATCTTCACTGATGACTCCTAAAATTATATCTCCAGCTCAGGCATCTCTCCAAATTCCAGGAGTGTATATTCAATTGCCTACCCAATAACTCCACTTTCAGTTAACATTCACCAGATATTTATTGAGCACTTATTTATGTGCTAAGCACCGTTCTAGCCTCTGGGAATAATACCCCAGGGAACAAACCAGAAAAATCCTGCCTTCATGAAGCTTTCATTCTATTAAGGAGAGACAATGAAATAAATAAGGAAAATATATAGGATGTTAGATGGTGTTAAGTGCTATGTAGAGAAAATTCTGGGAAGAACGATAGAAAATATGTGTATGGGGTGGTCTGCAATTTTAAAAGAGTTGGTCAGGTCTCCAAAGAAAACATCCAGATGGCCAGCAAGCACATGAAAAGATGTTCAGTACTGCCAGTTATTAGAGAAGTGCAAATCAAAACTACAGTGAGGTATCACCTCACATGAGTCAGAACAGCCATCATTAAAAAGTCTATAAATAAATGCTGGAGAGGATGTGGAGAAAAGGGAGCCCTCCTACACTGTTGGTAGGAATGTAAATTGGTGCAGCCACTATGGAGAACAGTATGGAGGTTCCTTAAAAAACTAAAAATAGAGTTACCATATGATCCTGCAATCCCACTCCTGGGCATATATCCAGAAAAGAAGAAAGCTCTAATTAAAAAAGATGCACGCACCCCAATGTTCATAGCAGAACTATTTACAATAGCCAAGATGTGGAAGCAACTTAAATATCCAGTGACAGGTGAATGGATATATATAAAACGGAATATTACTCAGTCACCAAGAAGAATGAAATAATGCCATTTGCAGTAACATGGATGGTCCTAGAGATTATCATACTGAGTGAATTAAGGCAGACAAAGACAAATATTATATGACATCACTTATATGTGGAATCTAAATATGATACAAATGAATTTATTTACAAAACAGAAATAGACTCAGACATAGAAAACAAATTTATGGTTACCAAAGGGGATGGGGAGGGGAGAGATAAATTAGGAGTTTGGGATTAAAATATACACACTACTATATGCAAAATAGGTAAACAACAGGGACCTACTGTATAGCACAGGGAACTATACTAAGTATCTTGTAATAACCTATAATGGAAAAGAATCTTAAAAATATATATATATATATATTTGTTACGTATAACTAAAACTACTTTGCTGTACATTTACAACATTGTAAATTAACTATACTTGAATAAAAAAAAGCTTTCTTATAAAAAAAAAAGAGGTGGTCCAGGAAAACCTTATTGATATGGTGACATTTGAGCCACATGAATAACTGCAGGAAGAGCATTTCAGGCAGAAAGAACAGTATGGGCACAGGACTTGAGACAGGCTGGGACCTGGGCCCCTTTGCTGCAGTGCTACAGGGCTTGCACCTGGACACACCTCTCCTAGAGCAATAAAATACTAAGAAACCATAAGGGACTAAAAATAACTGCATACATGTGCAGTTAGGGCAAATTCTGGACAAAAGATACAGAGACCAAGAAACCCAACTGCCACATTTGAAGAGCCTGGAGCAAAAGCAAGGGGTTGGGAGCAAAAGCAGGGTACTGAGCATGCCCCCTGCACACAACACCACCTAAGGGGTGGGCAAAACAACTAAGTCACCCCTCCGGCCTGACCCCTGGACACACCTCTACCCTCACCCCATATAAGGAACAAGCTCGTCCCCCACCTTGGGGAGCAAGCGAGCAAGGGAACCTGTTGTTTGTTCTCTATCCTCACTGCTGCAGCAGGGGCCCCAATAAAGCCTTGCCTGAATTTGTTGTCTGGCCTCTGATCAATTTCTATTGATTAAGGAGGCCAAGAACCCTGGTCAGTAACAGTCTGACTGGCTTGTTATGGAAACAGTAAGGAGGCTGAGGAGACTGAAATGGAATGGGAGGAAGAGTGTGATCAGAGGGGTGACATGGATCAGATCATGGAAGACTCAGCAAGGACTTTTGCTTTTACTTCAAGCAAGATGGAAAAGCACTGAGGGTTTTGGGCCAAGGAGTGACGCCATCTGACTTGTGTTGTAATGGGATCATTGCTTTGCATGCTGTTTGGAGCACAGACTAAGGGGAAGGATGGTAGCAGGGAGAGCAATTAGGATGCTGGCTTGAACCAAGACGGTTGTGGGTAGAGGGGGTATGTGGCCAGACTCAGGATATATATTGAAGAGGAGCAGAAAGGATATATTGGACGATTGGGTGTGGAACATGAGAGCAATGGTTCCAAGATTTTTGACCTGAGTAATCAGGCTGATCTATCCAACACTTGCTGAAATGGGGAATATTCTTTTATTCAGTCTGGAAGAAAAAGAAACCTTTTAGACCTTGTTATTATGAAATGTCTATAAGAAGACTTCTTAGTTTTAATCCTCAGAATTTGAGTTCTTAAACTCTTTCTTACACTTTTACTTTTAAGATAATTCTGAACACTTTTTTTTTTGTAGAGAAGTACAGTGACCTGAATTTCTAAGCAGCTAAGAATTCAATGTGAATCATATTGTTTTCTTTAAAATATATTAATGTTCATGAATTTTAAAATTAGATTAAGAGTTTTGGGATTTCTTTGGTAAATTCACAACTATTTCTAATTTGAAACATAATGCTTACTCCTACCTTGAGCTCCCAATTATTGCTGGCCACTATTTTTTGGATTGAAAAGGAGAAAAATTACTATATTGCGTTCATCTTTGTTTCTAATTCTAGTTTGAAAGCTAACTTTTTAAAGTAACTTTTTTTTCTGAATATAAAAATAATGCATACTGATTTTGGACAGTTTGAAAAATAGGAAGAAGTACTATAAAGAAACTAGCAATTGACTTTATTCCTTCATCCTTCTGTTACATTTTTATATCCTAACTTTTTCAACCAGGTGTGGGGAGAAAATAATGAGAGCTAGGAGACTGTGGCTCACTACCTGGGGTAAAGATTGATGTCTCAGTAAAGTTTCCTACTTAAGGGAAGAGCCCAAATGGCCTTGTTTTATCTCATTTTCACCAATCTCTAAACAGGCTAAGGATTTATTATGAAAATTTCCCAGAATAAATGTGCAATAAAATACTTTGTGAAAGGAAAACACTCCCTCTGACCCTAGCATATCTATTTTATTTACATAACAGAAAAACACATTGTGCTTATTATATACCTAGCACTGTTCCAAGAACTTTATAAATATTAACTTATTAAATTTATCTAATCATCAGAACAACCCCTGAGTTACATACCGTTACAGTTCCCATTTTACACAGGAAAAAATCAGCACAGATTGGTCAAGTCATTTGTCTGAGCTCACACAGTAAGTGGAATAGCTAGGATTTAAATTTAGACAGTTTGGGTCCTGAATCTCAGTTCTAACTGCCACTAGCTGCCACTGCCACTAACTCCCACCCCTCTAGGTGGTCACAAAGCACCGAGCTGATCTCCCTGTGCTATGCGGCTGCTTCCCACTAGCTATCTTTTTTACATTTGGTAGTGTATATAAGTCCATGCCTCTCTCTCACTTTGTCCCAGCTTACCCTTCCCCCTCCCTGTGTCCTCAAGTCCATTCTCTATGTCTGTGTCTTTATTCCTGTCCTGCCCCTAGGATCTTCAGAACCATTTTTTTTTTTTTAGATTCCATATATATGTGTTAGCATACGGTATTTGTTTTTCTCTTTCTGACTTCTTCACTCTGTATGACAGACGCTAGGTCCATCCACCTCACTACAAATAACTCAATTTCATTTCCTTTTATGGCTGAGTAATATTCCATTGTATATATGTGCCACATTTTCTTTACCCATTCATCTGTTGATGGACACTTAGGTTGCTTCCATGTCCTGGCTATTGTAAATAGAGCTGCAGTGAACATTGTGGTACATGTCTCTTTTTGAATTATGGTTTTCTCAGGGTATATTTCAAGGGTAAACTATGCTTTTGATTTTGATACATTCACCCAAACCAGGTTGCCCATAAGAGCTTTGTAGATTTCCTTTTGGGAGTGGCAAAGATTAAAGAGATACATTTACTTTTTGATGATGTTTCATCTATTTATCTTTGTGAAAGATTATACTATGTGAGTATAATTTAAAATCTAACTGGGAGGGGCTTCCCTGGTGGCGCAGTGGTTGAGAGTCCGCCTGCCGTTGCAGGGAACACGGGTTCATGCCCCGGTCTGGGAAGATCCCACATGCTGCGGAGCGGCTGGGCTCGTGAGCCATGGCCGCTGAGCCTGTGCATCCGGAGCCTGTGCTCCGCAACGGGAGAGGCCACAACAGTGAGAGGCCCGCGTACCGCAAAAAAAAAAAAAAAAATCTAACTGGGAATACTTAGTGTTTAACTGCTGCTGAATCACAATGCCATCATATAGCTAAATGGTCACCACTAGAAATATATGTTATTTCTTATAGTCTCCTTAAGTTTGAACAAATGTAATCAATGGTCAGAGTGATTGCAACACTCGTCTGAAACCTGCAACTTTCCCTGTTGATGTACAGTAGTTAGAATACTCAGGGAGGAGATAATCTCATGTTAAATGACTCAAACGTGTCCTTCCTTAGCATTCCTCCTGCCCCCATATTTGAAAAATAGTACTTTATTTTTAAATGTAACTACTTTTTCCTTTTTAAACTTAGTAGAGCATTGTATTGATTTCCTAATTTCTCTGTTCTTATGTGCTCTGTGTATAGGTATTTTTTAAAGGTCAAATACTTTAAAAGTAAATCTAAATAAATTATGTCAGCTGACTCTTCTTTCAGTGAAAGTTGAAGTACATTAGTCATATGGGATCTTTTCTGAAGGACTCCTCCTATAGAATGGAAAGGCATGAGCTAACCTTAAAGATGTCCAGATGATTTATCCAATACATAATAGATTCCTTTTTAGTCTTGATTGTTGAAATAGCTTTCAATTATCTGTCTTTCTAGTGTGGTCATTAATATTCTGTAGAAGGCAAAAGCAGGTTCCCATTCCTTATGACGAATACCCATCTTTAGCAGCACAAAGTTTCTTCAATTCATTTACTTTAGATTCCTTGTTGAATATAACCTTATTAATTGAATACTTTAGCTCCTGGCTTACTTTACTTCTCCCAACATTTCTCTTGCCACAATTCTTAAAGATTTTAATATCCATGTGAATCATGCTTCTACTACTCTAGACACTTGGTTCCTTGACATCCTCTCCTTCAGAGATCTTGCCCTCCATTATTCCTCAAATACAACCTATGTTCATTCAAGACCATATCCTAACTAATAACTGCAGTCTTGCCATAATCTTGATTCCAAGCATCCTTCCCTGACTATTTATCTACAGTTTGTTTCCTAATAACCCTGATTGAACAGTCATTTGACCCCACCTATTTACTATCCCTCATTTCTTCATATTTTACTACCGTTTTAACCTAGCTTAAATTTCATAATTAATCACTATATAATTCTCTTGTACACACCCTCTAATTTTTTGCCATCATAAGACTGGCAAGAGTTTTGATCACTGAACTCAAGTAGACTTATCATGCTGCCTTGAAATCTTTTTTTTTTTTTTTTTTTTTTGCGGTATGCGGGCCTCTCACTGTTGTGGCCTCTCCCGTTGTGGAGCACAGGCTCCGGACGCACAGGCTCAGCAGCCATGGCTCATGGGCCCAACCACTCCGCGGCATGTAGGATCTTCGCGGACCAGGGCACGAACCGTGTCCCCTGCATCGGCAGGCAGACTCTCAACCAGTGCGCCACCAGGGAAGCCCTTATCATGCTGCCTTGCAATCATACTTCCCCATGCCACTCATACTTCTATACTTCTACATGTCTATTTCACACCTTCCCCTCTTTCCCCAAACCTTCAACATCTCTACCCCATCCTAACTTCCACTGAGAAAATAGAAGCAACCAGAAGAGACCATCCTTAAGCTTGTACCATCACATTTAACCACCTCTGCCTTTGTGTGCCTCAGCTCCATCTTCTCTTGTTAGTATGGATGAAGAACTATCCAAGATTTCAGCAAATGGCAACCCTCTACTTCTGTATTTGATTCCATTTCTAGAATGTACTCAAGAACATCATTCCAATGATTCTCCCTTTTTTCTCTCAGTCATCAGCTTTCTCCTCTCTAGTGGTTCTTTCTCACCATCTTATAAACATATTGTTACATCTTCTATCTTAAAACAAGAACAAAGACAACCTCCTTTGATCCTACTCTTCTTTCTCTCCTGCTTACCATTGCATTTTTCTTCTCCCCTTTATAGCAAAATTGTTCCAAAAAGTTGTCTATCCTCACTGTCTCTAATTTCATTTTTCTCATTTTTCTCTTGAAGCATTCCAGACTGGCTCTGCCTCCATCATTCAACTGAAATAGCTCTGGCCAAGGTTACTAATGACCTCCATGTTGCTAAATCCAAAGATCAAATATCAATCTTCATTTCTCTTGACCTACAAGCAGCACTTGACACTTCCATGACACTGCCTTCTTTTAGTTTTACTCTTAATTCGCTGGCTTATTGTTCTTAGTCCTTTGCTATGTCTTTCTGTTCTTTCAGAACTCTTAATGTTGGAGTGCCCCAGAACTCTTATTGTTTTCCGTCTGTCTTTTCTCACAGTTTTTGCGATCTCATTTGGTCTTATGGCTTTAAAAGTCATCTACATGCCAGTGATGCCCAGATTTATATTTCCTATGTGTGCTTTCCTCTGAATCTGCATCATGAAACTCCAGCTGCCAGCTTAGTATCTCCATCTGGAGGTCTAATAGTCATCTCAAGTTTAATGTGTTCCAGACTTACCTTCTGATTCTTGCTTCTTTTCCCCTAACCAGTTCTTCTAGATTTTCCATCTCAGTAAATGTCAATTTTATCTCTCTTAGTTGTTCATATAAAAGATCTTAGTGTTCTCCTTGATTCCTCTCTTTTCCTCATACTCCACATCTAGTCTGTTGGTAAGTTCTATCTGCTCTGAATTCAGTATATATTCACAGTCTCACCACTTCTCACTGTACTTAGTCACTATTTCCCTGGTTTGAGCCTTATCATTCTCCACTGGATTATTGCTGTAGTCTCCTAGCTCCTCTACCATTTTCTCCTCCAGTCATTGTCAGAGCATCCAGAATTAAACATTTTAAATATAAGTCATTTAATATCATTCTCTGTTCAAAATCCTTCAGTGATTTTCCATTTCACTTAAAGAAAAAGCCAGCATTCTTATAGTGATTCACAGGCTCAGGTGACTTGGCGCCCTGTTACATCTTTGACCTCCTCTCCTCTTACTGTCTCCCTAATCCCAGCCATACAGCTGCTGCTCCAGGCACACTATTCTCCTTCTGTTCCTCAAGTATGCCTAGAATATTCCTGCCTTAAGGCATTTGCTGTTCCCTCTGTTTAGAAACCCTCTTCCCTAAGATACTGTCACAGCTCACCTCCTTGACCCCAATGCCCATTTTTTTTTACATTATTGCTCCACTTTTTATTTAATTTAGTATACATTCGAATTGAGTATATTCTTCATAAATCACATTACTAAGCTAGGATCCTGTATGACTCATTATTGTAGTTTCTAAAGTGCCCAGCAGAGAATCTTTCAGACTTTTTGATATTGAATGAGTGAATGAAGAAGGAGGACAGGTGTTCAACTTTCATTGTTTTTCCTGTTACATTTAGTTACATATGTGAAGTAATGGAGATATTTGAGATAATTATCTAAAAAATAAATACTAATGGTTTTTCCTCCCAATTTTTCCAAAATATTTACATTATTAAAGCAAAAAGTTGTTTCAACTCTAGTTTTTATAGAAGAAAATATTTTGGGGGTTCTGCTTTGGTTTTATTTAATCATTGTGACAGTTGCCTCAAGTCTTTACTTTGTGTAAATTTCTTAGGTAATTTTGAGTATTCATTTCACCATCTTTGTGAGACATTTACTAAACACCCTATTTAAAATTTTAACCTCTCTATAAACTGCCTATTTCACTTTCTTACTTTATTATTTCCATAGTACTTTTGACCATCCAACATACTGTATAATTAATTGTAGTTAATTTAGTTTATTATTTGTATCTCTTCTTTTCCTCAGAATAAGCCTGTGAGAGGGTAGCAATTTTTGTCTGTTTTGTTCATTAATGTATCACCAATTTCTGGTACATAGTAGACCTTCATTAAACGTTTGATAAATGAATATATGTATGATAGTCGTACCAAAGGGATGTCTATTTGTGAGGATTCAGACCAAACGGGCCCCTCTGGGGCTATGAGTGCAAGTCAGGTAATGCATGGTCTACCTGAGGATTACAGGATACTTTGATGATGATATTGGCCAGAAGAGGATATCAAATAATTCAGTTTATTTTAAAAAATGATTTGGGAAGAGACATTAAGGATCTATCTGTGCTCAATTGACCAGATATTAAAGAAGGAATTTATATTAACTGATTTCTTACCCATTTTCTGATCACTATGTTTTGCTTGGTCAGTCTGGTCTCACTGAAATCTCACTTTAAAAACCTATGCTCCTGAAAGAAAGCATATCTTACAGAAGGAACATACTTGGAAATTAAAGTCATCTTAGATAAGATTTATAAAGTCATGAGAATTTATGCTTAGAATATTATCAAAAGGGAAAAATTTAAAGTATAAAAATGCCGCATAAAATACTAAATTGCCAAAAAATGAAAAATATATTAAAAATAGATAATGAGAAATTCCAGCTGACAAATACAACTACATTAGAATAAAGAATAAAGAATATCCTAGAAAAATAAAAAATAAACATAGAAGAAAAAAATCTACATCATCAGAACTCTTACATATAAGAATTTTCTTTTTAAACACATAAAGCTGAAAAAAATTTGGTTTAGTAATTTAGTGTTCAGCGTTCTTTTGTCTCCTCCCCAAACTGTGTCTGATCCTCACTGGACATGCCCACTGGAGAATCACCAAGAAATAAGTAAATCCCTGATGAATTATCAGGCTACCTCACTTCAAAATATAATAATTAGTGGTTCTATCCCTTTTCCTTAAATCCTTTCTCTTCAATTTTAGTTTTTAGTATTCTCAATATTTGATTATATTTATAACATAATGTTTTGGTGTATTTATTGCTTTGAAATACTTTGAAATGATTTGAGGAGAATTAGAATGTATATTGTATAATTCTTCTGATTTTTAAACAGGAATAAAGTTTTGGGAATCTGTATTAGTCAGGATGAGCTGACTATAACAAAAATCCCCAATCTCAGTAGCTTTTATTCTAGTTCATATCACAATCCAATGAGGGTCGTTGGGAAGTAGGAGGAGGGCTCCTCTTCCACACATTCATAGATTTAATCTCCTTCCATCATGTGGTTTTGTTGTATTTTGTCTTTTTAAATCTTCAAGAGTCTCAGAGCATTGCACTGTATATTTTTGCACCTCGCCAGCATGCAAGGAAAGAGAGAGTATGGAGGTTTTAGGAGCCAGTCTTGGGAATGTTGAATATCCCTTCTACCCATATTCTATTGGCCACAACTCAGTCAAGAGCATGTGCTAAACAAGGGAGCTTGGGAAATCTATTCTTGCTGTGTCTTTAGACTAAAAGAAAATAGAGTTTGTTGAACATATAGCATTATTTCTATCACAGTGTCTGATTTAGCTTTTTCCCATTTCCCCCCATATTTGAGATATTTAATGCAGTGAAATAAAGTATGGTCTTTCTAAAGTAATGTTTAGTTTTTTAATGTGCTATCTTTATAAGCAAAAGAGTCCAAAAGAGTCCTAGACATTTGATAGCTTTGTTCTGGGTGCTCCTGACCATTGAGGTACGTGGGCCTCTCACTGTCGTGGCCTCTCCCATTGAGGAGCACAGTCTCTGGACGCGCCGGCTCAGCGGCCATGGCTCACGGGCCTAGCCGCTCCACGGCATGTGGGATCCTCCCGGACCGGGGCACGAACTCGTGTCCCCTGCATCGGCAGGCAGACTCTCAACCACTGCGCCACCAGGGAAGCCCAGTTGCTAAGTTTTAACACTGGGAAACACTCCTCTTTTCCACATCATATTTTGTAAGTGTGAACCTTCATTGGTTTTCTGTTGTTTCTGAGAATGTTACGATCAGTTTCTGCACTGTGTTCTGTAATCTGGCAATCCCGACAGGTATTTGACCAACCTTGGTAAGTAATTATTACTCATATTATCTTGTCAAATTTGAGAGGATTCACAGCTTCTTTTTAAGATTCTGATTTCACCAGTACTGTATAGATGGGCCTTTTTATAAAAGCATGTCAGTAATGTATTTAGTATTCATTTGTCCAAAAGAACAAAGGACATTTTAAAGTTCTCTGATTGAGTCACTCTGGTGCTTAAAAACCTTCAGCAGTTTCCTATTGTCTTCAAAATAAAATCCAGACTCATTATGGCTTTCAAAGCTGTGGGCTTCAGTTACCTTCTATCCTTATCTCCTACTTATCCACTTTATGCATCTAAACTAGATTTTTATTTTTCAGACAGGGAGGAAACATTTGCCTATGATGTACCATATGTCTGGAGTGTCCCTCATTCTCTCTTCTACCCTTTAAAAACCAAGTTTTTGAATCCCAGATCAAACTCTCCGTTCTTCAAGAAAACTCCACTGGTCTACCAATTAATCTATTGCCTTTGTCCTCTGTGTTCCTCTGATACTCTAAGTAATTTCTCTCTCATAAAACCAATTACATTTTATTTTGCCCAGCAGTTTTCATGTGTATACATCTATATCCCTGAGGCTAAACTAGACATTCCTTAAGGGCACATGCCCTTAGAAATAGACTACATTGTAGTTTTTAACCACTCCTGTGTATACCTTAGCCATGTAATTCCTTTAAGGAATGTTAGTTGATTTTGATTAAAATTGTGAAATTATGTTAATTTCTGTCATTTATTAACAAAGGACAGTTAACTAAGAGATGGAGATGTTAGAAATCTTCTGACAGCTTTTTTAAGGAAGCCTGTAGAGCTAACCTCAGCTGGATATCCTGAACTAAAATAAACATTTTCTTCTTTTTTTAAACTTTGCTGTGTGTTTCATATTAGCTTACACTAGCAAATATATTTAGCAACCAACAAGGATTGCTTAGTTGGATGATTTTTGTGAAGTGGCACAAGTTTTAGCCTTTAAAACATGACATCTTGCTTTCTGATTTAGCCAAACTAAGGCCTGCCCTGATAGCCCCTCTCCCTGTATTACTGAATAGTAATTACTCTTCTAACTACTTTGACCTAAATGGAAATCTCAGACTCTTGTTTTTTTATTTCTTCATAGCACATTGAATGATTTATTTTCTCTAGCCTAATCAGAGAAGTAGCAATGAATAGAAGATAGGTTTTGTAATCAGGCTATAGCACTTTATAAAACCAAATATAGCAAAATATTTTCTATTTATAGATCTATGTATTACGTTTTATTAATTGTCGAATTCAGTGGTTACCAGTGTAGACATGTTAGATGATAATTAACCCAGTTGTCTATTCCATCTCTATTTATGTTGGCAGTATAATGCCACCAAAGAAAGGTTGAGTGACTCTTTTAAGGCTGTGAATCTCAAGGGGGAAGGATATGCTGTAGGGTGGTGGTGTTGGTATCAAAGGTAGGGGAGTGCTATATTATTTCATAACATAAACTGTAGAAAATGAAACTCAATTACACAACATTGTTAATCAACTACACTCCAATATAAGATAAAATTTTTTTTAAATCAACAAAAATGTTATTGAGTGGTATGGATACAGATCAGAATCCCCTGGGGTTATGTTTATAAAGGGAACATGAGTTTAAAAGAGTTTGAGGATGTTCGACATCACTAATCATTAGAGAAATGCAAATCAAAACTACAATGAGGTATCACCTCACATCGGTCAGAATGGCCATCATCAAAAAATCTACAAACAATAAATGCTGGAGAGGGTGTGGAGAAAAGGGAACCCTCCTGCACTGTTGGTGGGAATGTAAATTGATACAGCCACTATGGAGAACAGTATGGAGGTTCCTTAAAAAAATAAAAATAGAACTACTATACGACCCAGCTATCCCACTACTGGGCATATACCCTGACAAAACCATAATTCAAAAAGAGTCATGTACCACAATGTTCATTGCAGCTCTATTTACAATAGCCAGGACACGGAAGCAGCCTAAGTGTCCATCAACAGATGAATGGATAAAGAAGATGTGGCAATATATATAATGGAATATTACTCAGCCATAAAAAGAAATGAAATTGAGTTATTTGTAGTGAGGTTGATGGACCTAGAGTCTGTCATACAGAGTGAAGTAAGTCAGAAAGAGAAAAACAAATACCATATGCTAACACATATATATGGAATCTAAAAAAAATGGTTCTGAAGAATGTAGGGGCAGGACAGGAATAAAGACGCAGACATAGAGAATGGACTTGAGGACACGGGGAGGGGGAAGGTAAGCTGGGATGAAGTGGGAGAGTGGCATGGACATATATACACTACCAAATGTAAAATAGATAGCTAGTGGGAGAGTGGCATGGACATATATACACTGCCAAATGTAAAATAGATAGCTAGTGGGAAGCAGCCACATAGCACAGGGAGATCAGCTCAGTGCTTTGTGTCCACCTAGAGGGGTGGGATAGGGAGGGTGGGAGGGAGACGCAAGAGGGAGGAGATATGGGGATATATGTATATGTATAGCTGATTCCGTTTGTTATACAGCAGAAACTAACACACCATTGTAAAACAATTATACTCCAATAAAGGTGTTAAAAAAAAGAGAGAGTTTGAAAATTATGGCTTTAGGGCTTCTCACTCAACTCATGGGGATGGAGGCAGTTGCAAGACAAACTTTTCCTTTATTTGTTTGTAATGGAGATTTAGACCAAACTGTGATTTTGCATGTATCTGCAACAATATATTTTTATTTAATCATTAGTATGAATACTAATCAATTAAGCACGGCTAAGTTAAATAGGAATCTTAGAAACAAATTGGGAATTCCTCTTTACATTTCAACTGTTCCGCTTTGTTTCTTCTAACTGAACTTATGGCTCCTTACTAAATTGCTGTCATGTTATCATATCATACTTTAAGCAGAGTTGACACTCACTCACTCATCCTGATAAATAGATGCTCTTCTAGCACCAAAGCAAGGACCCAGTCTGCTACTGTTCTCTAAGTGCCAAGGGGAAAGACCGCAGGAGGAGACTTCCTTTCTACTTTCTCTGCTTCCTGTCTTTTCTCCTGGCCAACTCCAACCAGTCAAATGTGAAAACAAATATCCCCTTTTTCCTATCACCCGCCTTGTGATTCATACCTCTCACCCATGTGTTTACTGCTCATTATATCTTTTAGCTCCCGTCTCCTTGTCTCTTTCTATGTCTGTCTTCACAGCTTCTAGACTGCATCCTAGCTAGAATTTCTTATGGAAAGGAAGTTTACCAACCCTTCTCACATTCTCTTTGATTTATGAAAACGTAGCAAGCAGTATCAATAGCTAATTGAAAATTCAGTATGCATTACACTCAGTTTCTACTTCTACACCATATTACCATGCTATTTAGAAACCAGAATGTAATTGAAGTTTAAATTTTTTAATCAAAACTTTTTGTATAAAGATGAACTTAGATAAACATTTATTTTACTTGTGTAAAGCTAAACTTAGGTAAGTATTTATTTTATTTATTTTCACATTTACATATTTACTTAAATAAATATTTATTGCCTGGCATGCACTAAGGGATTTTAAGTGAATAGGGTTCATAAATTATAATTATCATATATTATCATCAGATTACCAATTTAAAAATCCCAGACATAGCTACAGACGTCAGATATCAATTTTGAGGTTTTACAGAAATGTCAGTAATGCAAATATTGATGCTACTAAACCAGGTCAAAATGGATATATTCCATTAGGCTATTATGAATCTGTGTCATAAATTCAAGGCAAAATGTCACCAAAGTGAAATTAACAAATTCAGAAAATCAGGACCTTCCCTATTACATTAGAGATAAATTAGGGCAAAATTGATCTCTTTGCTGCAGAAAAGTGGGAATGAAAAAATAATCCATAAAATATGAAAAATCATTTATTTATTTGGTTAGCTTAAGAAGATACCTTAAAGCAGAGAAGCCTTGTATATTTTTTGTTATTAATACTGATTAAAGGCCAAATTCTAAGTTTGGACACTGAGAAATAAGAAAAGAAATTCTAGGTCAGAATGTTTTGTCATCTGGGCAAAGCACTGGGAACTCATCTCAAAAAGACTAATACATTACGAGTCCATTCTTCGACTGAAGGGCTGAAAGCATCCATATGGGAAATATGCAGGGTCTGGTGGTGAGATGTCCTTCTTCCCTGACCTTATTCTAGTCTATGAAAATCTCTGTCCTTGCTCTTATCATGTTTACCAGCTCAGTCTCTATCTTCATATCCTAGAACCTAGCACAATGCTTTCTATAAAGTAGATTCTCAGTAAATCACTGTTGGGAAAAAAAAAAACAACGAATAAACAAAAGAACAAATATACTCAAGTAAAGAGAAAAAAGGCAAATAAAAAGATAAAATTTCATAGACTATTAGGCCATTTTTGTAATAACTCAAAATAGTCTGTTGTGCCTTTTTGTCCTTATCTAATTTTTCTCCCACCTATCTATCTTCATTTACTTTATCCTTAAGAATTACTTTGATTGTCATTTGGCCTAATTTCCATCCCCCACTCCATATCTAATTCCTTTTTTCCCCTTTCCCTACTCCCCTGTTCCCCACACCTTATCCCCATCCTTCTGACTTCTTATGGACATAAACCTTATTCACTCATTATATCAGCAAACATATTGAAATCTACACTGGGTCTGGCATTAAACTAGGTTCTGGCACCTCAAAGGTGAACAGGAATTCTTGCCCTCAAGGAAGATATATTCTAGGTAGATGGAAGAGAGATAAGTAAACAACTTTGTAAAAATGATGCAATATTTGTTACAACAGAGGTGAATGCTGAGTGTTATGGATTTGAAGAATACAGTAGAGAACCGGGAGCATCCAACCCCTACTGTGTGTGTGTGTGTGTGTGTGTGTGTGTGTGTGTGTGTAAGGTGATAATCACGTGAGTCTTGTGGCTGGATAGAAGTTCACCAGGTAGGGTGTGGGATGAGACTGGGGATGCAAAGTGAGATATGGAAGGCTATTCCAGAGCAAACGGCATAATACAGAAAACTTAGCTGCTTTTGTACTTGGCCCTCTTCTGAATTTTTTTCTTCCCTCCTTCCTATTCCATCTTACCCCACCTCCCCTTAATTCCTTTTCTTTTTCTGCCTCCAGAAGGCTCAGGGGCTAAATAGTTCCTAGAAGGATGCAGTTGTACTATCAAGGTGAGGGATCATTTTTCACTTTTGCTACCCAATGAGTTTGAAAATGGTATTTTATATTTTTTTCTAAAGATATGAGACATTTTTGTTGCTGCACCCTGTAAACTGCTGTAGAAAAATTCTGTTCAGTGTATATTTATTGTACACCTGCAATTTTCCTGGCATTTGGGATTTGATGATAAAAGAAGGTAGACATAATCTCTGTCCCTATGGTGGTTACATTCTAGAAGGGAGCACAGATATTTAAAAAATGGTTATAAAAATGACAGGCTCCTCTTGTCTATACTATGCATCTATACTAGGGGAAGTATGGAATGTGAAGTGGGAGAGAGCATGGGGTATTTATATATGACCTGAGTATAGAGAGTGAGAGGCAAAGTGTCAGGAGATGAAGCTGGAGATCTGAGTGAGGATGAATTATGTAGAAACTTGTAGACCAGAGTTACTCAAATCATGATGCTAGTTTTAAACTGTTTATAATGAGTCCACATGAGATAACTGAAGAGGAAATGTTTAGAAACTCTGATTGCATTTTGACATTACCACAATATCTAAGCAGGTGGTTTGCAGTTTAAGTTTTATGTAGAAGTGTCCTCCTGTAGTGCAACTGTAATAACAGAAAAGCATTCTGGAATAAATACCCAGATTAAGAAGCTTATAATTTAACACCCTACTTTTTAAAAAAATTATTTTATTGAAGTCTACTTGATTTACAATGTTGTGTTAATTTCTGCTGTACAACAAAGTGATAGTTATACATATTATATATATATTCTCTTTCATATTCTTTCCATTATGGTTTATTACAGGATATTGAGTATAGTTCCCTGTAACACACTACTTTTTTATCAAGAAAGTCTTATTATGGGAAAAAAAGTTAGCTGAACAGACAGCATGTTTAGTGATGTAGGAAAAATTGTAAGGTATGGTAAGGCTAATGTGTTAAATTCTACTACCTTATTCTCTTTGTGATGGTGTGAAGGACATGAAAGCTGGTCATAAGCAGCGGTTTTTGCAGGCTGAGTTATGATGATTGCAGAGGGAAAATGTTCAGTTGAGAACGTATGAACAGCAAAAGAAACAGTCTTTCTGCAAGATAAGAAATCAGTTTTATCTCAACATTTTAAAGTTGTGAATTGGACAGCATAGATTTGTTTATATATTTGACATCTTTGGTATTTTAAATTATCTAAGTACATTTATTCAAGAAAGGAACGCAAACTATATTTCATTAATAGACAACACTGAAGGGTAAAATTGAGAGTTAGAAGCTTGGAAGAACAGTTTCTATGGATTGTTATGACATGTTCTATAATTTAATGAAAAATATCAATGGGGGGGGATAAGTGATGATCTTAGAATTTTGACATCTGTGAGTACCTTACAAATTTGATAGAAGTTTTGGAATTTTACTTTGTATCAAAAGAAGATCTATGCATAAAAAATAGTGGATCCAGCATTCCTTTTAATTTTTGAAAGATAATGTAGATTTAACCATGACTTTACATGATAAATTATTGTAACTATTTACTGATAAGGATTAAAAATGGACTTTGAAAATACGGCATCGTTTGCTTCACTTTAGATAAAAATTAAGAACAAATACCCTGAGCTTACGGTAATTCATTTTCTTCCATTCCTGACAATATACCTTGTGAGACTGATTTCTCTATGATGAGTGTTAATAAAACAACACATAGATGTATGTTATCCTCTGAGAGCAGCATTGTCATCAATCCAACTCAGATAAGTTAACAAGCAGGAAACAAGCTCAACTGTTGATATACATGGTGTTCATTCAAAGTGTGTGCAAAGAAATTTAATACAGGGGATTTCTATTTTCTTTATAACTTTTTTCTTTATGATTGTGAATGACAAAATATATGAGCACAATCAGCAAGTCTCCATTTTATTCTCCTACATGCAAGCTTTCAATAAGCAATGTATGTATTTTCTATAATTTTTTCCTGTTATGTTTGTTCTGATTAGATTTATTGAAATGTAATTTTAGGTCTGTTGAGTTTCTATGTCTTTTAAACTTTATTTTTCTGGAAGTTCATTTTATTATACTTTACAAACATAAAATTTTGAATCTCTAATCTGTTGATTCACGATGGCTTAGAGATTAAAAATTTGTTCATCACTTCAATAAAACTGGGGAAAAAATTAGTCTGTCACTACAGATAGTTTGAGAAACACTTCTGTAGGCAGGTTTAGGATTTTGGACACTGTCCCAAGGGCAGAAAGAAGCCTTTGAAGGTTCAAGGATAGCTGCTATTCCCATTATTTAGGATGCTATCTGGATATTCACAATTAGGAGGCTTGGGAGACCCCAGCTGTCGGGCTTGCACAGGTGCTCAGAACAAGAACACAGCTAGTCTCAAATATTTGCCAACTCGATTTAAGATAGTACAAGTACCACTCTGCAATCACTCCTGATGTGCAACTTCTACCCACTCTGCTCAGGAAGAGGTACCAATTAGATCCCAGAAATACTTGATTTAATTGCATTAAAATAATATTAACAATTGTCATTTAAGTGATAGATGACCTTTGCTGCTAAATTATTATTAGCAAAATCATGATTATATGATTAGGTACAATTACTAAGTATGTGAAGGGTTAATTTAGCTATTTTTTATTTAGAATAATAGAATTTTGGAGCTGAAAAGGATTTGATGTATTTAACTTAGGCTCAGAGAAGTTCTATAGAGAGGACTGATTAAGAGTTTGGTCTCAGATGCAGAGATTGGAGTTATGCAGTCACAAACTAAGGAAGACCTGAGGCTACCAGAAGCTAGAAAAGGCAAGAAAGGATCCTCCTCTAGAGGCTTCAGACCGTCACCTTGATTTCAGACTTCTACCTTCCAGACCTGTGAAGGAAGAAATTTCTGTGTCTTAAGCCACCCAATTTATGGACATTTGTTATGGCAGCCCTAGCAAACTAGTACATGTGGTGATAAAGTGTCATGAATAACAGATTTTTGGTACATGAATTTCCAAAGACTTAAACTAACATCCCTCTAGAATTACAATGTTTTATAAAAAGAGTTGGGTGTGGAATCAAATAGTTATGATTCATATCCCAACTGTGCCCCTTACTTAACATTGACCTTAGGTAGTTTACTTAATTTCTTTATGCTTTGGTTTCTTCATCTGTAATAGTTTAGTAATAATAATAATGATAATAATAGTAGTAGCAGTAGTAGTATTTACCTTATAGGAGGAAACAAGATGCTGCAATAGTTAAGCCAAAGGAAAAAGATAATTTCATGTGTGGATAAAGAGAGTAGACAGGCAATAAGGTGAAAAATATGCCTGTAATGTTGGAAAAATAGTTGTCAGTCACATTGATGCAATTTGTTGGGGGAGAGGGAGGAAACTAAAGGAAATGAAACGAGTATCTGTGCTTCATCCTAAGTTGGAGGCATTTTGAGGCACATTCTTGTGTATAATCAGTAAGAGCCAATAAGAGCCTGAAGTACTGAGATAAATAACAAGTGAAAATAAGTTGTCAGTTTCTTTTTGTTGCTAAAAAAATTTATGTTACAAAACTGCAGCTAATTTTACACAAGAGGTTTTGCTTAGAAACTTAGACTTCCATCAAAAATCACTTGTTGGGGTCTTCCCTGGTGGTGCAGTGGTTGAGAGTCTGCCTGCCGATGCAGGGGACGTGGGTTCGTGCCCCGGTCTGGGAAGATCCCACATGCCGCGGAGCGGCTGGGCCCATGACCTCCGCAACGGGAGAGGCCACAACAGTAACAGGCCCGCGTACCAAAAAAAAAAAAAAAAATCACTTGTTGAACCCATTTTGAATGTATAGTAGTGATATAGACATGAACAAGATGGGCTTTTGCTATATCTCAGCAACTATGTAGAACGATCTGTAGAGGTTAATGAGGAGGTTTTACATGCCCTAGAGGATTACGTCCCGTTGATCAAAAGTTAACATAGTCTAGTAAAATCTAAGTAGTAATAGCTACCATTTATTTAATGCCTACTATAGGCTCGACACATACTAGGTGTGTTTATATACATTATTCTTGTATTCGACATATTTACAATGTGCCAGGCACTGTTGTAGGTATTAAGAATAAATCAGTGAGAGGTCTCAGAAGATGGCAGAGGAGTAGGGGGACGAGTTCATTTCTCCCCACAAATGCATCAAGAATACGTCTACAAATGGAACAATTCTCACAGAGCACGTGCTGAACAGTAGCAGAGGACCTTGGACACCTAAAAGAACAAGAAAGATCCCCAGGTAACTGGGTCGGATGGAAGAAAGAAGAAAGGAAAAGGAAGAGGAGAGGAAGCAAGATGGGACCTTCACCCCTAGGGGGAGCTGAAGGTGAGGAGAGGTCCCACATCTCAGGAAGCCCCCTCACCAGCAGGGAGATCAGCTGGGACAGAAGGGAAACTTCAGGAGCTCAGAGGAGGGCACAGCAACTGGTCTGTGGCAGGCAGGACAGAGTGAGACCTACACAGATATTCCATACCACAGCCCTGTTTGCCCCAGCCTGAGGTGGGTGTCCACCAGTACGCATGGGGGCTGGATGCTGGAACATGGGGTTTGGAGAGCAGACCACAATACTATGAGATTAGAAATCAATTATAGGAAAAAAAACTGTAAAAAACACAAACATATGGAGGCTAAACAATATTTTACTAAACAACCAATGGATTACTGATGAAATCAAAGAAGAAATTTAAAAGAAACCTAGAGACAAATGACAATGAAAACATGATGATTGAAAACTTATGGGACATAACAAAAGGAGTTCTAAGAGGGAAGTTTATAACAATACAATCTTAGCTCACGAAACAAAAAAAAAATCTCAAACAACCTAATGTTACACCTAAAGCAACTAGAGAAAGAAGAATAAACAAAACCCAAAGTTAGTAGAAGGAAAGAAATCATAAAGATCAGAGCAGAAATAAATGAAATAGAGATGAAGAAAACAATAGCAAAGACCAATGAAACTAAAAGCTGGTTCTTTGAGAAGATAAACAAAATTGAAAAACCTGTAGTGAGACTCATCAAGAAAAAAAGGGAGAGGGCTCAAATCAATAAAATTAGAAATGAAAAAGGAGATGTTACAACTGACACGACAGAAATACAAAGGATCATAAGAGACTACTATAAGCAATTATATGCCAATCAAATAGACAACCTGGAAGAAGCGGACAAATTCTTAAAAAGGTATTATCTCCCAAGACTGAACCCGGAAGAAATGGAAAATATGAACAGACCAATCACAAGTATTGAAACTGTGATTAAAAAGCCCCTAACAAAGAAAAATCCAGGACCTGGCTTCACAGGCGAATTCTATCAAACATTTAGGGAAGAGTTACCACCTACTCTTCTGAAACTCTTCCAAAAAATTACCAAGGAAAGAACACTCCCAAGCTCATTCTGAGGCCACCATCACCCTGATACCAAAACCAGACAAAGATACCACAAAAAAAGAAAATTACAGGCCAACATCACTGATGAACATAGATGCAAAACTCCTCAACAAAATATTAGCAAACTGGACCCAACAACACATTAAAAGGATCATACACCATGGTCAAGTGGGATTTATCCCAGGGATGCAAGGATTCTTCAATATACACAAATCAGTCAGTGTGATACAGCAGATTAACAAATTGAAAAAGAAAAAACATATGATCACATCCATATGCAGAAAAAGCTTTTGAGAAAATTTAACACCAATTTATGATTAAAAACTCGCCAGAAAGTTGGCATGGAGAGAATCTACATGTATGGCTACCTACATGGCCAACATAATAAAGGCCATGTATTGTATGATAAACCCATAGCTAACATCATAGTCAATGGTGAAAAGCTGAAAGCATTTCCTCTAAGATCAGGAACAAGACAAGGATGTCACTCTTGCCACTTTTTTTCAACATAGTTTTGGAAGTCCTAGACATGGCAATCAGAGAAGAAAAAGAAATAAAAGGAATCCAAATTGGAAAAGAAGTTAAACTGTCACTGTTTGCAGATAACATGATACTATACATAGAAAATCCTAAAGATGCCACCAGAAAACTACTAGAGCTCATCAGTGAATTTGGTAAAGTTGCTGGATACAAAATAAATACACAGAAATCTGTTACATTTCTATAACCTAACAACAAAAGATCAGAAACAGAAATTAAGGAAACAAGCCCACTTACCATTGCATCAAAAAGAATAAAATACCTAGAAATAAACTTACCTAAGTAGGCAAAATACCTGTACTCTGAAAACTATAAGAGCCTGATGAAAGAAATCGAAGATGACACAAACAGATGGAAAGATATACCATGTTCTTGGATTGGAAGAATCAATATTATAAAAATGACTGTACTATCCAAGGCAATCTACAGATTCAGTGCAATCCCTATCAAATTACCAATGGCATTTTTTCACAGGAACAAAAATTTTACAATTTGTATGTAAACTCAAAGGACCCCAAATAGCCAAAACAATCTTGAGAAAGAAATATGGAGCTCGAGGAATCAGGCTCCCTGACTTCAAACTATGCTACAAAGCTACAGCCATCAAAACAGTATGGTACTGGCACAAAAACAGAAATATAGATCAGTGGAACAGGATAGAATGTCCAGAGAGAAACCCACGTACCTATGGTCACCTAGTCTATGACAAAGGAGGCAAGAATATACAATGGAGAAAAGACAGTCTCTTCAATAAGTGGTGCTGGGAAAACTGGGCAGCTACATGTCAAATAATGAAATTAGAACACTCCCTAACATCATACACAAAAATAAACTCAAAATGGATTAAAGACCTAAATGTAAGGCCACACACTATAAAACTCTTACAGGAAAACATAAGCACAATGCTCTCTGACATAAATTGCAACAAGATCTTTTTCAATCCACCTCCTAGATTAATGAAACAAAAATAAAAATTGGGACCTAATTAAACTTGAAACTTTTGCACAACAAAGGAAACCATAAACAAGACAAAAAGACAACCCTCAGAATGGAGAAAATAATTGCAAAAGAAGCAACTGACAGGGATTAATTTCCAGAATATACAAACAGCTCATGCAGCTCAATATCAAAAAAACAAATAACCCAATCAAAAAGTGGGCAGAGGATCTTTATAGACATTTCTCCAAAGAAGACATACAGATAGCCAAAAAACATATGAAAAGATGATCAACATCACTAATCATTAGAGAAATGCAAATCAAAACTACAATGAGGTATCACCTCACCCAGGTCAGAATGGCAATCCTCAAAAAAAATCTACAAACAATAAATGCTGGAGAGGGTGTGGAGAAAAGGGATTCCTCCTACACTGTTTGTGGGAATGTAAATTGGCACATCCACTATAGAGAATAGTATGGAGGTTCCTTAAAATCTAAAAATAGAGCTACCATATGACCCAGCAATCCCACTCCTGGGCATATATCTGGAGAAAACCATACTTCGAAAAGGTATATGTACCCCAATGTTCACTGCAGCACTATTTACAATACCCAAGACATGGAAGCAACCTAAATGTCCATCAATGGATGAATGGATAAAGAAGATGTGATACATATATATAATGGAATATTACTCAGCCATAAAAAAGAACAAAATAATGCCATTTGCAGAAACCTGGATGGATCTAGAGATTGTCATATTGAGCGAAGTAAGTCAGAGAAAGACAAATATCATATGATATCGCTCATATATGAAATCCTAAAAAATGGTGCAGATGAACTTATTTACAAAACACAAATAGACTCACAGATGTGGAAAACAAACTTATGGTTACCAGCAGGGAAAAAGAGGGGAGGGATAAGTTGGGGGTTTGGGATTGACATATACACACTACTGTATATAAAATAGATAACTAATAAGGACCACTGTATAGCACAGGGAACTCTACTCAATTCTCTGTAATGGCCTATATGGGAAAAGGATCTAAAAAGGAGTGGATATATGTATATGTATAACTGATTCACCTTGTTGTATAACAGAAGCTAACACAACATTGTAAATCAACTATACTCCAATAAAAATTAAAAAATAAAAATAAATCAGTGAAAAAAAACCTGTGGAAAATGGAGATTACATCCTTGGGTGGGGGAAAATAGACAGTAAACAAATAAGCAAGTAAATAATAAATGTATAAATAAGTAAAATTAAGCAAATAGGGGGGTAGGAAGTACTAGAAATGTATAGGGGGTGCAATTTTGAATAGGGCCATGTGGGAATGACTTCACTGAGAAGGTGACACTTGAAAAAAGTGAAGCAGCTGTGTGGGAGAGGAGTGTTCCAGACAGAGAAAACTGGATGTGCAAAGTTCCTGGGTCAGGAGTGTGCTTGGATGGTTCAAGGAACACCCAAGAAGTGCTAGGGCAGAGTTAGTTCAGGGGTAGTTAATGAGAGATTTGGTCAGAGAGATATGGGTGTGATTTCATGTAGCTGTTCATGAAAGTCCATGTGGGAGGTGCATCTTGATTTTCTTGGAACATCAAGAATTAGCAGTTATATTTTTAGATTAATCTGTCACTCTTTATAAGGTCCCGTTGTCCAAAGTGGTGCCTGGGCCCTAAGTGAGATTTGCTGATCTGAGGCACGGAGCATGGTGCTGATAGTTGGACCTCCACAAGTATCTGTTGTATAAATGACTAAATTAGGCAAACAAGGCTTATGAGCTAGCTCTGAAATTAATTAGTTGTGTGATTTTGAACAAATTGCTTGACTTGTCTGAGTCTTAGCTTGCAAAATGAGAACTTTTCAAGCTTTCCTCTTAAGTGATCATGAGTGATGGCCAGTCTTCCCAGCAAGTCCCTGACTTAACTCTGTGAATGTAAGAGTCAGCTCAGGGAAAGGATGAGGATGACCTGAAGACCCCCTGCACCACTAACACATTTATTTACCTGCTCACTCAGCAGCTATGTCATCTGTTTGCCTTCTCAGCTCTAGCCTTTGGCCAAGACAGTAAAGCTGGAGATAGAGTCTGGCTCTGGCAGGATGACATAACTCTTGAGGCTTTTCTTTCTGTCAGAGGATTTGATATGTGTGAATGGATACTTTGGCCAGGCTCATGCTGAATCTGGGACCCTGCCAGCCTCTTTAAGATACTAACATAAATTTATCCTTGTTCTCAAGCCGTTAATTTGGGAAAACCGGTCTGGACTTCCCATCTAGTAACTACATGTTCATCAAAAAGAAGATTCTAATGTCAGTAGCTAAGCACTAAGAGTTATGTAATGAGTCAGGAAAGATTATGAATTATTGTGTCTTGAGGCCTGAACTTAATCAATTTCCTTTACGATGTGGGCTATGAATAGCCTTAGAAAAAGAGAATGATTTTTGATGATAGCAGAGGCAGAATCAAATAAAAATCTTCCTCTTAAAATGGAATTTTTAATAACTTCCGTATTTACCATTTCTGGAGTTAAGTTTACAAGATGAAGGGGGAAATCTGATATAAGTAAAGCTGGCTTCTGGATATCATTAAGAATATTCTGACCTTTAGCCCCTCTGGGGAGGGTTACTTTGTCTCTTAATGCTAGGCAAAACCCCATCCCTTAATAGAAAACCTTGAGCAAGGCCAGAAGCTAGCAGACCAGCTGGGTCCACATGGATGCTTTATTCTATTCATATGAACACTAAGTCCTGCAGTGTATTGGCAACAGCAGCCAATGCTCAATCTGCTTGTCTATTGGCAGTTAAAAATAAGGGCTGCATGGTGGGGTACATTTTTAAACCGATGACTCGTGGCTCTTGCAGACTGGTGACATTTGATAAGACAGTAAGTCAGTCCTATCCTCAGAACTATATATATATATAACCATATATATAACTATATATATACATATATAGTTATATATATGGTTATATATATATAGTTATATATATAGTTATATAGTTATATATATAGTTATATATATAATTGAAAAATATATTTTTCAACCAACAAGGCTCACTAGCTAACAGTGCTATTTAGTTAACCGTTTACGTATTTCAGTTCTCTTTTCCTTTCCTATTCTCATGAACTGATTTTAATTACCAATATTTTGCATTACAGTAATTGAATCACAAAGGGGAATGACAGAAACAGGCCAACCTCGATGTGGCACAGTTTAATGTGACAACAACAGGAAGAACTAGCATTTATATACTGCCTGGCAATTTTCAAAGTAGACTTGACCCTCCACAGCCCTGGGATAGCTAGGCATTCGTTATTATGCTATCCTGATGACAGGTGCAGGGAGGTTGTGTTTGGCTCAGGAAAGAGGAGGTGGGCCAGGGCCTTGACCCCGAGCTCCTGAGCATGTTCCAAGCTTGTTCCTTTTTGCAGACTGCTCCTAATACTGGGTTTGAAGCACTACTTCCCTTATTTTTCTTAGAGCGTTTCAGTTGATTTGTGTGAGTAGTTCAAAGTATGGGGAGAGTATAAAGAATGTTGACTGAAACCTAACCTTCTTCCTTGTTCCAAACGGGCACCTCTTTTACCTTCTACTGTCACGAGTGAGTGTGCTTTGGAAGGAAAGGCATCTTTGTTAAATAACTTCTCTTCTCCCACTTACCATTCTTTTTTTCATATTGTACATAATCATTTTCATTTTGAGATACTGCTTCTTCTAATCTTTTTTCTTTTATACTTTTTCTTTTTGGTATTTTAATGTTATTGGAGTGTTGGGCTCTTTCAAAAGACATGTGGGATAAGGGAGGTGTTCGACTCTGTGGTTGGTTAAATAAATCTGAGCCACTCTGCCTTGAGCCCTGGGACAGAAACCAAGGTACTCTGATGATTGTTAGTATAAAATGAAGGAAACGACAAAATGAGTCAGGAATCACCCTCTCATCATCCCAGGTTTTGTCACAGTCAACATGTGAAAGCAGTGTATACAAAACGTAAGGTAGATAGCTAGTGGGAAGCAGCCGCATAGCACAGGGAAATCAGCTCTGTGCTTTGTGACCGCCTGGAGGGGTGGGATAGGGAGGGTGGGAGGGAGACGCAAAAGGGAGGGGATATGGGAACATATGTATATGTATAACTGATTAAATTTGTTATAAAGCAGAAAAAATATATATACAACTTGTTAATCAACTATACTTCAATAAAAAATAAATTTGAAAAAAAAGAAAGCAGTGTATTGCTGCATGTATTAGTAGTAGTTTATTGCTTTTCATTGCTGAATAGTGTTCCATTGTATGAATTTACCACAATTTTTTTTTCCATTTATCAGTCTGTGGACATTTGGGTTATTTCTACGTTTGGTTAAAATGCGTAAAGCTACTATGAGTCTTTGTGAAGAAATCTGTTTTCATTCCTTTAAGGTAAATAAATACCTAGGAGTGAATATTTTACTTTATAAGAAGCTTCCAAACGGTTTTCTGAAGGGCCTGTACATTTTCATTCCCTCCAGCAAAGAATAAGGGTTCATGTCATTTTGTATCTTACTAGCACTTGGAATAGTCAGTTTTTAAAATTTTAACCATTCTAATATGTGTGCATCTCATTGTGGTTTTAATTTGGGTCTCTTTAATGACTGCTGATGTTGCAATTTTCATGAACATTTTTGCCATCTTTATATCTTCTTTTGTTAAGAGTCTATTTAAATATTTTATCTGTTTTCTTTTTAAATTAAAAACCTTTTGTCTTACTGAAGTATGACTTCTTTATATAATAGGAAACAAGTCCTTTATTAGATACATGTTTTGTAAATATTTTCTCCTATTCTGTATTTTGTCTTAATTTTTTTTTAAATTTATTTTTGACTGCGTTGGGTCTTCGTTGCTGTGTACGGGCTTTCTCTAGTTGTGGCAAGTGGGGGCTACTCTTTGTTGCAGTGCGAGGGCTTCTCATTGCAGTGGCTTCTCTTGTTGCAGAGCATGGGCTCTAGGCGCTCAGGTTTCAGTAGCTGTGGCACGTGGGCTCAGTAGTTGTGACGCATGGGTTTAGTTGCTCCACAGCATGTGGTATCTTCCAGGACCAGGGATCAAACCCATGTGCCCTGCATTGGCAGGCAGATTCTTAACCACTGCACCACCAGGGAAGTACCTGTCTTAATTTTCTTAATGGTGCCTTCCAAAACCCTAGTTTTTAGTTTTGAAGTATTATTTATCATTTTTTTCTTTTAATTTATGTGAATTTTGTGCCCTGCTTGAGAAATCTTTGCATAACGCAAGTCACAAGATTTTTACCTATGTTTTATTCTAAAAGTTTTAAAGTTTTAGCTTTTATACTTAAGCTTGTGATCCACTTCAGGTAAATTATTGTATATGGTGCAAGATAAAGGTTACAAATAAGAATTATCTCCCTTCCTCCTTCCTTCTCTCCTCCCTTCTTCCCTCCCTCCCTCCTTCCCTCTTTCCTTCCTTCCTTCCTTCCCTCCCTCCCTCCTTCCTTCCTTCCTCCTTCCCCTCCTCCCTCCCCTCCTTCCTTCCTTCCTTCCTTCTTTCCTTCCTTCCCATATAGATGTCCAGTTGTTTGAGTCATTGTTAAAGAAATTATCCTTTATCAATTGAAATATCTAGGTGCCTTTGTAAAAAATCAATTAATCACATATATGTGAGTCTATTCCTGTACTCTTTATTTTATTCCTTTGGTAGATATGTCTATCCTTATCCTAATACCATGCCATCTTGATTACTGTAGCTTTATAGTATAATCTTGAAGTCAGTTAGCAGACATTTGGTCCTGTCCAAAACATCCATAAGAAATTTGTTCCATGCCAAAGGGTCCTTGATATTTGGTCCTATCCAAAATATCCATGAGCATATTTGGCTCATGTCAGATGGTTTTGGAATAGCACCAAATATCGAGAAACTTTCCTTTTGGCATGAACCAAATGTCTCCGTGGTCATTTTGGACAGGACCAAATATGACCAAATATCAAGAACCTTTTGGCATGGACCAAATGTCTTAGACAGGACAAAATGTCCTGCAAGTTTGAAATGAGATAGTATAAATACTCCAATTTTGTGCTTTTTCAGGCTTTTAAATTTTCCTTGCTTTTACATATAAATTTAATTTTTTTAATTTATTTTTTTATTGAGTATAGTTGATTTACAATGTTGTGGTAATTACTGATGTACAGCAAAGTGACTCAGTTATATATATATACATATATATATATATATATATGTATATATATATAAAATACACTTTCTTTTTTTATATTCTTTTCCATTATGGTTTATCATAGGATATTGAATATAGTTCTATGTGCTATACAGTAGGACGTTTTGTTTATCTATTATATATATACAAGCTTACACCTGCTAACCCCAACCTCTCACTTTGTCCCTCCCCCAACCCCTCCCCCTTGGCAACCACAAGTCTGTTCTCTATGTTTGTGAGTCTGTTTCTGTTTCATAGATAAGTTCATTTGTGTCATATTTTAGACTTTACATATAAGTGATATCATATGGTATTTGTCCTTCTCTTTCTGATTTACTTCACTTAATATGATAATCTCTAGTTGCATACATGTTGCTGCAAATGGCATTATTTTGTTCTTTTTTATGGCTGAGTAGTATTCCATTGTATATTCCATATAAATTTTATAATTGGCTTGTCAATTGCTGCCAAAAAGCCTACTGAGATTTTGATTGTCTTGAATCTGTAGATAAATGTGAGTATAACTGATACCTTAAAAATATTAAATCTTCTTATTAATGAGTATGGTAAATCTTTTCATCCATTTAGGTCTTCTTTAATTTCACTCAGCAATATTTTGTAGTCTTCAGTGTAAAATCTTGTCTATATTTAGATTTATCCATTTTAATGCTATTATAAAATGGTATTGCTTTTTATTTATATTTTCAGTTATTCCTTGCTTGCATATAGAAACATAATTGGCTTCTGTATGTTGGCATTGTAACATTGCTAAACTCTCGTACTAATTCTAGTAGCTTTTTTTCATAGATGCTTTGGGAATTTTTAAATGTAGATGACCAAATCATCTAGGGAAAAATTATTTCTTCCTTTCCAATCTGAATGGCTTTTATTTCTTGGCTCATTGCATTGATTAGAAACTTCAACATATTTTTGTCTTGTTAATGTAGAATCTTTTAAAATATACTTTATTATACTGAGGAGGTTTCCTCCTACTTTTACTTTGCAGTGAGTTATTTATTTTATCATCAATAGTTGTTGAATTTTGTCAAATACTTTTCTTGCATCAATTGATATGATCACATAATTTATCCTCTTTAGATTGTAAATGTGATGGATTACATTGACTGATTAAAATATTGACTCAACCTTGCATTCCTGGGATGAACTCTACTTCATTGCAGTTTATTACTCTTTTTTATATTTTGGCAGATTTGATTTATTAATATTTTATAGAGGATTTTACATGTATGTTCAAAAGATATATTTAGTATCCATGTTCAAAAGGTATATTTTGTATCTATGTTCTAGTTTCCTTTTTTTGTTTTGTATTGTCTTTGTCTGGTTTTGGTATGAGTAATGCTAGTCTCATAAAAAGAGTTGGGAAATATTACCTCCTCTTCTATTTTCTGGAAGGTTTATGTGATATTATTTTTTCTTTAAATGTTTAGTGGCATTTGGCATTGAAACTATCTGCTACGGGAGATTTCCATTGATTATGAGAGAGGAATGTGGGGAGTTTCTAAATATAATTGTGGATTTTCTTATTTCTTCCTACAGTTCTGTTCACCATTTCTCTAGGGCTTCAAGTATTTTGAAGTTTTGCTATTAGGAGCATACACATGTAGGATAGTTATGTCTTCTTGTGAATTGACCATTTTATTTTTAGATAATGTACCCCTTTCTCCTGGTAATTTTCTTTGCTCTAGATTTACTTTTTATGTTATTAATACAGTCACTCCAACTTTCTTTTGATTCACCTTTACATTGTATATCTTTTGTTAATACTTTTACCTTAAATTTACCACATTATATTTGAAATGAGTATCTTTTAACAGCCCATAGTTGGGGTACATTTTTCAAGTCCATTCTGACAGTCTTGGTCTTTTAATTTTAATTGTTGGTTTTTTAATCCATTTACATTTAATGCAATAGGGATATGTTTGGATTTTGGTTTTCCATGTTATTATTTCTTTTCTCTTTGTTTCTTCTTTTGTTTGTTCCTCTCTTAATCCTTTTCCTGCCTTCTTTCAAGTTATCTGAACATTTTTTAATATTCCATTTTATTTTATCTATTCTGTCTTTTAACTATATCTCTTTGTATAGGTTTTAAAATTAGTGTTCTGGAGAATACAATATACATACTTAACTTTTCACTGTCTACTTAGAGTCCATATGTTACCACTTCAGTTGGAATATAGAAACTTTTCTACCATATTGGTACCTTTAACCTTATCTCTTTATGTTGTGGTTGTCTTATGTATTAAATCTACAAACATTGAAACCTTTTTGGAGTACTTTAAAATATTTTCTTTCAATCAATATGGTAGCCAGAAGAATGGCTCCCCAAAGATGTCCATACTCTAATCTCCAGAACCTACAACTATGGCAAAGGAATCTTGCACAGGTGATTAAGGTTAAGAGACTTCAGATTGAGAAATTTTCCTGGATTATGAGGTAGCCCTGTCATCATATACATCCCTAGAAGTTAAGGACCTTTCTGAACTGTAGTCAGAGAATCAGAGAGAATGCACTGTGCGAAGGACTTAGCCTGCTGTTGCTGGCTTTGAGGATAGGAGAAGGGGGAAATGAGGCAAGGAACACAGACACTCTCTAAAAGTTGCAAAACATATGGAAATGGATTCTCCTGCAGAAAGGAATACAGCCTTGTCCATGCTTTGAGCTTAGCCTATTGACTAGTGTCAGATTTATGACCTACAATACTGTAAGATCATAAATTTGTGTTATTTTAAGTCACTAAGTTTGTGGTAATTTGTTATAGCATCAATAGACAACTAATAAAACCATCAAACATTTTATAAGACTCAAGAGAAGAATAATCTATTGTGTTTACCCAGATATTTACCATTTCTATTGCTATTTCTTCATTACTGATATGCTGGCTGCCTTTCTATTATCATTTCCCTTCTGTCTGAAGGATTTCCTTTAGCAATTCTTTTAGAACAGGTTTTTTGGCAACCAGTTCTTATAGATTTTCTTAATCTGAGAGTACTTTCCCTTTATCTTTATTCCTAAAGGATATTTTCACCAGATATTGAATTCTGGGATGACAGAATTCTTTTGCGCACTTTAAAAAATGTTGTTCCCTTCCTTCTGGCCTGCATGGCTTCTGGTGAGAAACTTGCATTCATTTAAAGTGTTGCTTCCCTATAAGTAACGTGTAATTTTTCTCTGGTTGCTTTCAAAATTTTTTCTTTGTGATAGTTTTGTTTTTCTATTGTTTTCAGCAGTTTGATTATGGTATGGATGGCCATGGATTCCTTTGCATTTATCCTATTTGGAATTCACTGAGCTCCTTGAATCTGCTAAGTTTATCTTTCTCCAGATTAAGGAAGTCTAAGGCCATTATTTCTTTTTAATAATGTATATATATATTTTTAATCGATTTTTATAGGAGTATAATTGCTTCACAATACTGTGTTAGTTTCTGCTTCACAACAAAGCGAATCAACCATATGCATACACGTGTCCCCATATCCCCTCCCTCTTGAGCCTCCCTCCCATCTTCCCTATCCCACAACTCTAGGTCATTGCAAAGCACCGAGCCAATCTCCCTGTGCTATGCGGCTGTTTCCCACCAGCCAACTCTTTTACATTTGGTAGTGTATATATGTCGATGCTACTCTCACTTCGCCCCAGCTGTGCCCTCCCACCCCGTGTCCTCAAGTCCATTCTCTATGTCTACCTCTTTATTCTTGCCCTGCAACTAGCTTCATCAGTACCTTTTTTTTTTTTTTTTTTTTGCGGTACATGGGCCTCTCACTGTTGTGGCCTCTCCCGTGGCGGAGCACAGGGTCCGGATGTGCAGGCTCAGCGGCCATGGCTCACGGGCCTAGCCGCTCCGTGGCATGTGGGATCTTCCTGGACCAGGGCACGAATCCGTGTCCCATGCATTGGCAGGCGGACTCTTAACCACTGTGCCACCAGGGAAGCCCCCTTTCTTTTTTTTTTAGATTCCATATATATGCATTAGCATACGGTAGTTGTTTTTCTCTTTCTCTTTCTCTTTCTCCTGACTCATTTGCATGGTATTTTACTTCAATGCAATTAATTATTGCTATTATTTAATTGTGATTATAGCTTCGTCACAATTTTTTCTCTTATATGCCAGAAGTTGTGGAAGCTCCCTTAATGTATTTTTACATTTGCTTCTTTAGCAGACTCCAGGGGTTTTATTCTAATTTCTGATTTTATAATTTCTTATACCAGTGCAGATGTAATTTTGGACCATGTGCTTATAAGTGCCAAGGCTTGAGATTTGACATTTATTACAGGTGACTTTGTTTTCCACCTATGGTCACGAGCAGCTGGCAAGCATTCTTGTCAATTCTTGGGCCAATTTGTGCAAAATATATGTGTATGTATTTGTAATATAATCATTCATATCTCCCTATTTTTATTGGAGGGATCAGTAACATCTTCACATCTTCTGGCTTTGGCCATAATTCATTGTTTCCAGTTCTTGCGTGGATGTTAAAATCCTACCCCATTGTCTTAAGGCCCCTACTGTGTCCGAAACCCTGTGTCCTACCCTCTCCCAATCATTGCACTCCTTTTTCTGCCAATTTTCAGCTATCTCTGTTTTCCCCTAGCATCTGGAAATTTTTTTCTTTCATTTTTTATTTAAAGTTCATCTATGAATAAAAAAATCTTGAAAATTTTATTTAGCTTTGTGATGTATTTATGAATACAAGAGGATTCTTTCAGGGTCAGTAGAGTCTACCATTTTGACTGAACTTTATGTGGTTAGTATTTATATTAGTTTTCTGTGAATGCTGAAACAAATTACCACAAATTAAGTGATTAAAACAACAGAAATTTATTATCTTACAGTTCTGTAGTTCAGAAGTCTAAAACAGATTTCACTGGGCTAAAATCAAGGTACTGGCAAGGTTGTTTTCCTTTGTGTGTGTGTGTTTGTGTGTGTGTGTGTGTGTTGGGGGAGAGAGCATTATTACGCCTATCACAATGATTGAAAGCAAAAATTTTAACGTTGTATAAAGTATCTGTTTAATACGTAAGACAATCACAACTTAAAGGGGTGATGATAAAGGGACCAATATGGTGGTAAAATTTCTACGTTCCAATTCAAGAAGTAACACATGGACTTTAGAGTAGTTGGTGAAAAGTATGTATATTGTATTCCCTACAACAGCAATTTAAAAAGCTACACAAAATGATATAGTTATAAGACATATAAATAAAATGGAATATTAAAAATACTGGCAGTTAGTGGGTAAAGACCAGGGATGCTTTTAATCATCCTACGAGGCACAGGACAATCCTAACAAAGAGCTATCCAACCTTAAAATGTCAATAGCTCTAAGGTTGAGAACCTCTGCCCTAAATAATACAATGATTCACCTTTATTATGGTTTTCTAAAGCTTTGCATTTCCATTTTATGGAAACAGCTCTTCTCTGTACTCATATTTTAATGGTTTCCATAAATTTAATTAGGTCACATATTTACCATAGCAGGTTCAACTGGATTACTTCTGGATACAAAATACCACTCTTCTGGAGGGAGCATAAGCACATGTGACAAGTTTACTAACCCCCAGCTTTCATCATGTCATAGGTGAGAGTCAGAGATTGGTGAGTACCCCTGATTCTATGATTTGGTTGAGTGCAAGTAGGTTAGGAGAACTTCTAAATGTAAATATGTGTGCATATGTGTATTTACTTTTCCGTCTCATTTTATGTTTCAATTTTTAATGTAACTTTTGTAGATACCTATTACAATTCATTATTTTGGTTGTACTGCTGTAGAAAGATTTTTAATTTCATGGTGAATAATTTCCTTTGAATTAATTCAATTCAATTACATTAATTTCATTTTGTGTAGTTTTGCAAATTTACAAAGTTACATAAAACAATATTTTATCACATATATGTACTAGAATATTTCTCAAAGTTTACAAAATTACAGATAGAATCAAATGGAAAAACTGACAAGGAGAGATCATTAAAACTTAATTTGGGGGCTTCCCTGATGTCGCAGTGGTTGAGAGTCCGCCTGTCGATGCAGGAGACACGGGTTTGTGCCCCGGTCCAGGAAGATCCCACATGCCGCGGAGCGGCTAGGCCCGTGAGCCATGGCCGCTGAGCCTGCGCATCCAGAGCCTGTGCTCCGCAACGGGAGAGGCCACGACAGTGAGAGGCCCGCGTACCACACACACACAAAAAAACAAACAAAACTTAATTTGGAAAAGCTTCCAGATTCTGATTTTTTTCCCTTAAACATTCCAAGGACAGAGCTAAGTATGTTCCCCTCATCCCATTATAGTATAATATAGTACATATTGCTCTACTGGAACCTCAGGCTCTACCCAGTAGGTATTTTGGTAACTAGCTGTGTAGGATCCTTTTGGAGAATTCAGAATCTACTTGTTTGGATGGAAAGTTAAGAAACTCAGTTGATCTTTGTACAGATTAACAATTTAATCGCTCTTGAAACTTACTTTTTCAGTATGGGACTTTAATGTCATTATTCAAAATTTACCACGAAATTTAAGGGCTATAGAATACTATATGCTGTTAACCTCAATTATACTTTTGCCTGCTGAGAATTAGATCTCAAATGACCTTACTGTTATGGTTTCAGTGCATATGGTGAAGGGTGGGTAGAGCCTGCATGAGTGTTGTCAACGATGGGGTGGCTCTTCTCTCTTGCCCAGGCTCCGTAGTCGTCTTCTGCTCGTTTCTCCGCCCCTCGACCCCATCGCCCGTGTGTGTCATTATCTATCGATTATCTATCTATCTATCAATAATCTTTTATCTCTTCTTTTCGGGATGGGCAGGCACGCTGACTCTGTTGGCCTTGCCTCCTGCTGTCCTGGAGAACCAGAGCCCGGGTCTGGGCGCTGTGTTTGGCAGGGGGCGCGCGAGGTCCCGGAGCTGTCCAGCAGTTCCTGGCTAAGTTCTCCCCTGCGCTCTACGCGCGGGGGAAGCTCTCCAGCGCCCCGCCCCGGCTAGGGAACCTCTCCCGCAGAGCTCCCAGGGCTTCCCAGGCTCGCCACCCGTCTCCGTCAGTTTCTCTCTACTTCCAGCCCCACCACGGGAGTCTAGCTTGCCTTAGCAGTCTTCCTCCGCAGCCCCCCGAGAGGGAGTCTCCTCTCTAGTCCCCGAGGTTGCGCGACTGTTATGAGGGCTTCCCTCCTTTGCCTAAAGGGCGGGCGAGTGCGTCTCCTTCTAGCCTCGCCTTCCGCGATTGGGTGGTCCTTTCTCTCTCCGTCTTTCTAGACAGGCGCCCGAAATCTCGGGGTGAGAGCAAAGACCGCCCATCAACTTAGCACCTTGAAATAGAATCTTTCGATCCCGAAGGAGGTTGGCGTTGCCGGGGTCGGCGAGAGAGGGAGAAGGAGGGCAGAGGCTGCAACGGCTCCGGGGCTCGCTAGACGGGGCTTGGAAACCAAGGAGCCCGTGAGGGAGAGGGACACGGGGCGCGGGGCCTCGCCCTCGGGCTCCCTCCCTTCTCCTTATCTCCCCGCCTCCCGGCCCGCCCCTCCCTCTCCGAGGAGCCGTCTCTCCTCCGCGTGTCTCCGAGCGCTCTCTCCATTGTCTCTGCCTTTACAACAGGTTCGGGCGGGGGGGGGGGAAGACAGGCGGGTGCGGGGCCGCCCCAGCCCCGGCTTTCTTGGGGCGGCCTCCCTTCCTCCGGGTGTGCGTGCCTTTGGCTGCTTTGATTCGGCTCCGGAGCTAATTCCCCGGCGGAGCAGCCCCCGGCGAGTCCGACCCCTCCCTCAGGGCCGCCTCCCAACCCGCGCCCCGCCGCCTGGGTTCTGCGTGTGGGAATGATGTGCGCGTTGGAGGGTCTAAGTTCTTCACGCGCCTGGGGGGTCCTCCCTTTTTTTTCTTAGGCAACCAAATAGTACTCCTCTTACTAATCAGTAAATCCAAGGCAGCGGCAGGAAAGACAAACGCTATTTTTCCCGCTTGATTCCAAGAATCTCTTCGATTTTTATTTTTAAAGAGGGAGACGATGGACTGAGCAGATCCACACCATGGAGTCTCGGGTCTTACTGAGAACATTCTGTTTGCTCTTCGGTCTGGGAGCAGGTGAGTGGCCTCAGAGCTGGGGCGGGAGAAGGGATGGCCCCCGCCTCGGGGCAGCCCGAGCTGCCTGGCGACGCCTCGCTCTTCCTCCACCTGAAGTAGGTCTGGAGTGGGAAGCTTGAAGTAGGGGGTGGGTTTGGATTTGTATTTTTTTCTGTGCTTGTCTTGGAGACACCAGGGCGGGTCACACCCCTAGTCCAGGGTCTGAGGGCCAAGGGGAACTTTGCACCGAGAGGGGTTTAAAGTAGGTCACGGAAATGGGACTGGGTGCTGTGCTCTTTAAAGCTTGATTGCTGATCTCAGGTAAGGCAGCGGAGGGAGTCGCCTCTCGTCAGTTTCCAATATTGTCTCTAAGACGCGGTTCTTTGCTGCCTTGGAGGAAGAGACATATTTTGATGGAGGTTTTTCTTTCTTTCCTCCTCCCTCCCCCACTCCCACCAGTCTGGGGGCTTGGTGTGGACCCCTCCCAACAGATTGACTTCTTAACGGAGTTAGGACTTGGGGAGTCCACGACCGGAGTGCGCCAGGTGCCCGGTCTACATAATGGGACGAAAGCCTTTCTTTTTCAAGGTAAGAGGCGCGTGCTCAGTCCCCAGTGTGGTGTGGTTTCAGTTCGGATAACCCCTGGAGGAGCTGGCCTGACCGCTCTTCCTAACTTCTGTTTTGCCTCATGGATGACCTCTGAGCTGAGATGTGGAGGGGTCAGTGTGAAATACATACACCTTCCATCTCTTTTTAGGTGGCTTGGTTTCTCTCTTCCCCCGCCCCCTCCTTTCTTACTTTGTACTCTTGCCAGTTCTAATGGATAGTCCCTTAATTACTGTACAGAAACTCCGATGGCAGATGGTTGATTTTGGAGTCTGGGTAACAATGAATTTTATAACACAAACGCCTCATTTGGGTGAAATTGATTTAGGTAGGGAATAGGGTAGCTTAATCTTAGTTAAGACACTGCTCTCTGAAAGTTTCAAGTACAGTGGTGACCAGTTGCAGAGGAATTTCTTTATGTGGGTAGCTTTGTGGAAAAATTAATATCTTTCAATAGTTTTAACTACTGTATGTCACAAACACACTATATTTGAGACAAGATTCCTCATTGAAAGATAATGATTCTTCTCCATCAATGACAGGAGAAAGGAAATAATATTCTCTTAGAAATTATTTTGAAAATATTTCAAATAAATGTTAATTCAGAAGTATACTTTGTCTCACCATAAATCGTGTACTTAGGATTTTAAGACTGTTTTTGAAGTCAGTGGACTTTGGCTATGCACAAGTGTCTACATTTAAATTTATATTTAGGTGTGTTATGTAGTCAAAGCAAATTCCAATGCATCAATCCTTCAGCTTTGATTTACCAACCTTTTTGAAGATTGCTTGGTTTGTGGGAAGGTGCTGTAACATGAGCTTCTAAAAGGTAGCTAAACACATACAGAAAGACTAGTTTCACATATGGTAAAGTACAGATGAAGGCAAAAGAGAAATGGAATTTGGTTTAACATATTTGATGGACTGACCAAAGCTTCTTCTCCCCACCCCACCCAGTTTTTCTTTTGTAATTTCGGTGCTGTGGCTTCAAAAAAACTACAACTCATGATTACTAAAGAGTTGGATATGCAAAATAAAACCACTTCAGCAAATTTGCCACCAAGAAATAGGCATAAAATAAAACTTGAGTGTTTCTGTAGTGGTGTTGTTGCGTGGTATAGCCAGTATGTGTCACCATGGACAGTAACACAAAAGCTTACTGTTGGAAAAGGAGGAAATTGACATGTGTTGCATTTATTTAAAGCAAGTTTACTCTTACAATAAGTTAAATGCAATTTTCTGTTTTAATTATGGTGAGCCCACTAAATGCTTTTATTGTGAGGGATATTCGTGATAATATTTTATTTACTTAAAGTTCTTTTTTTTGGTGGGGAGTGGGGGTGTGATTTGGATATTGACTCCTTTAAAAATAATGACCAAACCTAATAAAGGAAATAAGACTTAGACTGTCAGCAAAATTCACAGAGCAGAATAAAAGTGTCATTAGAGTTAAGCTTCTGTTTTTCTCTTTTTCTTCTTCTCCTTTTTTTTTTTCAATCTCTGAGTTTTCAATCCCTGTGAGCTGGAAACAAAATTACTTCAGGGCTGCCAATTTGATTAACTGGAAAGCTTTACAGAAGCTAAAGCTCCTGATAAACAAATGGCATTGAAGTGCCGTTAAAATTTCCAAAGGTCCTTTAAATTATATTGGTGTTCTTCTTGCCTTTCTCTGAAGACCGTCTGAGCTGTCACAAATAGAAACCTTCAGGACTGTGCATTTTATGTTCTGATGCTAGACAATTTCTAGGAAATAGTCTCAAGGCACCAATATCTTTTCCTGGTTAAATTTTTATAAGAAATGTCTAGTATTCATTTTTATTTAAATTGCCAGTTCTTCAAGGTAGGCATTGTGTTGTGAATGAATTGGCCATACTTACTACATATCAGTACATACTTACCACATATTCACACTGATGAATTGTTTTGTTTCCTTGTTTGTACTAAGCACAATATTTAGAGTAAATGCCTGACAAATATAGTTTATGAGATTTGGAGGTGTAAAGTTTTATTTCTTGCCAAATTATGCACCTTATTTCATATAGCCAATCAATCAGCAAGTATTTGCTACCTGCTGTGTTCTCAGTAGGCATGTATTACTGATGTGTTTATTATGCTCTAATGATTTCTCTTATTCTCAGATTTAGATTATAAAATTGACAACATGTAGACCTTTGGCCCTGCTTGATAGTTTTGCATTACCTTGGAAAGGTCTTTTCTCTGCTGTTAGAATGTGGAAACTGTTTTTAAGAAGTCAGTTCTGGGCTTCACTGGGATTACATGGATTTTAGAGAGACAAAAGCTTTCAGCCTCTGAAGATTTTATGGATTCGCTTTATAGTGAATTGAGGGTGCTGCGGATATTTTTGTATAGTCTTCAAAATGGCATAGCAGGAATAGTAACACATTACAAACCTGTGAGGTGCTCTCAGATTTCACATAAACCTATCAGATAAGTTACTTTGTGCTATCAGATATGTTCCAAATAGATGGAAGAGCTTTTTGAACCCTCAAATCTCTATAACTATCTTCTTTTGTCTCATCTTTAAATTAAAGAAATCTCAACATACAATTTCCCAATGATTTTTGCTCATTTAATATTGCTTCTCCATTTGGCTAGTTCATTCTTCTCTTTATTGTTTTTTAATATGCTTATAATTCAGTACTTTTAGAAACTAAATAGTTTTTGTAAATTATTGTGCACTAAGATTCTACTATTACTTAATAACTATTATATTTATTACATATGTATAATAAAAGCAAGTAGAAATGTATTTCAAAGTCATACCTGATTTTTGTCATATATAGCATCACTAAAATTGTTTTGTTGTTGTTGAAATTTGGTTTGCAGTTGCTTTGGAAATTGAAGTAATAAGATGCTAAATTAGATCATCTTTTGATACATGTGGCTTTTGATCTGTGCCAATTATACTTTTCAAAAGAAAAAAGTGACCAGGCAACAGTTTGGAATCTATATCAAGATCTTCCATGTATTTCTAGCTACAATCTGACTGATAGCCACAAAAATACACTTATGGTTTTAAAAAATAGAGGACCAGGTTCTGACAGTCAAAAGACCTATGAAAGGTGGTAAAGAATTCTGAAATGTTAAGGGCTAGTGCAATTATAAATAGAATTCTACCAACCTTGTTTAAAGTCTAGGGAATATTCTTCAAGTTAACGATTATAATAATCTTTCCTCTTTGTACATGAGACACCAAGAATGAGAGAATACAGAAGCATAGTTCTAGGACTTTCTAACATGATTTTTAGATCTTTGGCTTTAACATTTTGTCTGGCCAGGTTCCCAAACTAGATAGTTTCCTCTGTTGGTTTAATAAAGTTTCTTCTAGGGTGATCACAGATTTTATAATGTCACTAATCCCCACGAGAGAAGTAGATAAAATCAAAGCATATTTTTTTTCCCTGAGTTGGTCATTGGGAAATAAATATTTAGTAATTATTTTTAAAGAACTTTAAGATTTTAAAGGAAAAAAAAATGTTCACAAGTCTACCTTATGCCAGTATTTGAAAACAGGAATGAAATTGGGCATTTGGTGGTGAGTCATTGGCTTGACTAGTTACAATGGTAACTGCATTAAGGAAAGTGAGGTGGCAGTGAGTACTTTTCTTCAGTATGAAGATCAGAGTACCTGTGGACTTAGAGACAATGGTCATTTTGATGCCGCATTAGAATAGAATAACACAATGACTGTGGGCTTTGAAGAGATGGGCTTTGAAACCAGTTAGACCCAAGTGGAATTTCATTAGTTGTGTTTCTATGGTGAAGTTACTTAATTTCTATGAGCTTCAGTGCCCTAAATTATAAAATTAATGTTATGAAGAATTTTTTTGTGCACTTATTCTGCTAGGTGTTAGGCCTATAACAAATGAAGTTAGAACTTTACTTTTATAGTGCCTTAAAAATAGTCATTAAACAAACAATTACACAGATAATAATTTAATCACTATTAAGATAAATGATATGAAGAGAAACTAAGGATGTAATGGGAATCTACATTCTTGTTTAGGGAGTCACAGGATCAAGGAAACTGTCTTTGAAGGAGAGTCATTTAAGCTGATCGCCAAAGGATAAATAAGAGTAGTCTGGGGAAGAGGAGCTGTGGGTATTCAGAAAGGAAGAGTAACACAGGCAAAGGAAATAGCATGAGCAAAGATCCTGACCTGAAATGAGCATGGTGCACTTGAGAAAATGGAAGAAATCCAGAGTAGTGGAAATGTAAGTGTTATGATATGAAATGAAGCAAACAAAGAAAGCACGGATCAGTTTACACAGTAGATCATATTTATACAGAAGAATTGAAAATTTATCATTATACAAGATATACTGTGGTGGGCAGAATAATAATCCCTCAAAGATGTTCACGTCCTAAGCCTAGGAACGGAGAATATGTTGTGTTACATGTCAAGGGCGAATTAAGGTTGCAAATCTTGGATGATCTGGGTAGGCCTCATGTAATCACAAAGGTCCTTTAAATCTGGAAGAGGGATATAGAAGAGTCAGTGTCAGAGTGATGCAAAGAAGAATGGCTAGACCTGCCATTGCTGGCTTTGAAGATAAAAGTGGGCCACGGCCAAAGAATGTGGGCAGTCTCCAGAATTTAGAAAAGCGAGAAAACAGATTTTCATTTAGTGTTTCCAGAAGGAACACAGCATAGCTGACACCTTGATTTTAGCCCAGTGAGATACAATTTGGACTTCTGACCTCCAGAGATGTGAGAGAATAAATTTGTGTTGATTTAAGCCACTATGTGTGTGGTGATTTGTTACAGCAGCAATAGGAAACCTATACAGATTTTGATTCATGGAAGTGGGGATGCTGTAAGAAATACCTAAAACTGTGGAAGTGGCTTTGAAATTGGGCAATAGGCATAAGCTGGAAGAATTTTGAGGAACATGATAAAAAAGGCTAGATTGCCTTGAATAGACTCTTAGTAGAAATACGGACATTGGCGATTCTCCTAGTGAAGATTCAGAAGAAGATGGAACATGGTAAACAAAACCCAAATCACCTTTGAGAATACCTAAACTGACATGAACAGACTATTTGTAGAAATATAGACATTAAATGCAGTGCTAGTGAGGGCTCAGATAGAAATCAGGAACATGTTATTGGAAACTAGAGGAAAGGATACCCTTGTTATATACTGACAGAAAGCTTAGCTGAATTCTGCCCTGCAGTTGTGTAGAAAGCAAAACGTGTAAACATGAGTTTAGATATGTAGCTGAGGTGATATGTATGCAAAGTTTTAAAGGTGTAGCCTGGCTTTTTCTTGCTGCTTATAGTAAAATGTGAAAGGAGAGAGATAGGTTGAGAGAACTGTTAGGCAAAAAAGGAACCAGAACTTGATATCTGAGAAATTCTTAACGTGTCCAGATTGCAAAATATGCTAAAATTAGGAGATTCACTGGCAGGAAAGCCTACTCAGGAGAGTAAGCCAATAGTGTGGCCTAAAAACCTTTTGCTAGTGCCTTAGAAGTAAGGTCAGAGTAGTCAGTCACACAGAGGGCACTTTGAAGAAATTGAACGTGTGACTCATGTATTCCCTCAGACATCTCAGTGGAAACCTGTAATAGAGATGGATTTATCCAGGAAATATTTGTGAAGGAACCTGTTGTTTAATGGAGTAAATTTCTATGATGCATGTGGGAAACCCACAAGGTTCTTGAGAAGACCATAACAGCAATAACACTCCTGGCTTAACCTGAAAGGGCAAGTGAGAAAATGTAATGAAAGAAGGTTGTTGGGTCCCCAAAATTCTACAAGCAAGAAATAGGCTGGTTAAACTACTCAGCTGCAAACATGTGCCACCTTTCACGAGCAGAACTGAGAGCCCAGAAGACAGAGCTTAGAGCCTAAAGGGTGGAGCCAAGAATCACAGAGGATTATTCGCAGATCTTAAAACCAAATGCAGTTTACCTGGCTGGATTTCAAAATTGCATGGATCTGGTGTCTAATTTTTTTAACTTCCATTTTCTCCCTTTTTGAATGTGGATGTCTATAACTGTTATCCTATTTCTATCCCACCATTTTATTTGGGGAGCAGTTAACTTGTTTCTTGAGTTTTACAGGTTCACATATGAGAGAAATTGTGTCCTAGGATGGATAATACCCAGAGTCTCATTTATACCTGATTTAGATGATGAGATTTAGGGCTTTTGAATTGATAAGATTTAGACCAGATTTTAAACTTTGGGTTGATATTCTAATGGGTTGAGACTTTGGGGGACTCTGGGATAGAGTAAATGTGTTTTGCCTGTGGGATGGTTATAAATCTTGCTGAAGGACAGATTTTGGCAGGCTGGATAATGGTCCTCCAACTGTCCACATACTAAATCCTAAGAACCTGTAAATATGTTATGTTACGGGGTAAGGGGGGATTAAAGTTGCTGAAGGAATTAAGGTTGCTAATCAGTGGACTTTAAAATATGGGCTTCCCTGGTGGCGCAGTGGTTGAGAGTCTGCCTGCCGCTGCAGGGGACGCGGGTTCGTGTCCTGGTCCGGGAAGATCTCACATGCTGCGGAGCAGCTGGGCCCTTGAGCCATGGCCTCTGAGCCTGCGTGTCCGGAGCCCGTGCTCTGCAACGGGAGAGGCCGCAGCAGTAAGAGGCCCGTGTACCAAAATAAATAAATAAATAAATAAAATTAAAAAATAAAAAATAAAATAAAATATGGAGATTATTTGGGATTATTTGGGTGGACTTCATGGAATCACTCGGGGGGTGCCCACAGGGCCATGTACCCAGGGCCATGGCCATGGCACTCCTTTAAATATGGAGGAGGGAGGTAGAAGAGTCAGTGTCAATGTAATGTAACATGAGAAAGACTTGATTGTCCTTGCTGACTTTGCACTTGGAAGGTGGTCTTGAGCCAAGGAATGTGGGCAGCTTCTAGAAGCTGTAAAAAGTGAGGAAATGGATTTTCCCCTAGAATCTCCAGGAGGAGCTCAGCCTCACAGACACCTTGATTTTAGCCCAGTGGGATTCCTTTTGGACTTCTGAACCTCTAGAACTGCGAGATAATAAATTTGCATTGATTTAGCCATTAAGTTTGTGGTGATTTGCTACAGCAGCGATAGGAAACTGATGTATATGTTAAACGTTAATGTTCATTTATTTTGTAACTGAATTAAACTTTCTTTTGAGCCCACCTTCTACTATGCATGAGAATAAATTTGTTCAGTGGTTGGAAACTTGAACTAGCCAGTTAAAGTTATCTTAGTCATTCGGGACTTAAAAGTTTTTTAAGTGTAAATTCAGAGTCTTCATACTAAATGATGAGTCTTTAAGGGATTCTCACCATCATTCTGAGAACATTCTGAGTAAAATCAAGTTGTGGGTTTTTTCAATTGTGCTTCTTTTTAAAAAATGCACCCCTTCTTCCCCCAAAAGGTTCATCCAGAGGTTGAGGGGGAAAATTAGAAAGCATGCATATCTTGGAAGTAGAATGGATAGCACTTAGCATGGTGTTTGGCACCCAGTCAGTATGGTAGTCAGAACTATGGACAGGGGCAAGGATTACTAGAGTTCTCTATCAAAAGTGCCAGGGGTATCTGTAGGATGCAACTAGGTTTGACTTGGGAGGAGCTGGAGCAATCTTGACAGGCTCTGACTGGTGAATGATCTCGAATGTCATGGCTAAAGTGCACCCTGGATAATAACTGAAGTGAAGGGCCTTTCTGTGGCTTTATTCCATCTCCCACTAGCTCATTCACCTCATGCTGGTCCCAGACCCCGTTCTTGCAGACACCTATCCTTTTTTGAGTTCTTGTTATTATCTGCCCATAATTCAGATAATTATTGTCCATATGCTAACTGGTAACTTTGGTATTAGATATTAAGGCCTTATGGTGTGATGTCTCCTGTTGATTTTACTTTAATTCAATTTAACAAATATTTATTGCACTGCTATTATGTATAAGGATAGGACATACAGTATAATGGAGGAAAGAAAATGTCTACATAAGTTATTACAGGAGGTAAAGCAGGAACCAAAATTTAATTGTAAATAGTGAAAAAGTAAATTGGGGACTTTTATCTTAAAGAAGCTAGAAACTATGAAAATCATTTGTCCTAGTCTACATTTGACAAAATGTAGGTAATCATTTAACTATTAGTCAGTTATAAGAACAAGTAAATAAAATCAAGTGTTGGGGTTTTCTGTTTGCTTATTTTTGCAAAAATATCTGAGGACTGTCTCTTAACCTTTTAATAAGAAATCATTTATTTTGAGGTATTTATCATTTTGGTCAAATTTTTATTTTTCATGTTAAAAATTTATCTACCTATATCAGGTCATCATAAGTTAGTGCCTTTGTGTGTCATTTGAGCATTCCTCTTACATTGTTTTTATCAATTTTATGAAACTTTTCATCTTTTGCTAGTTTTAGTTTAGAATTGACATTGAAGAGAGATGCCAGTCATGTGGAAACTCATTTTGTAGGGGATAATTTTTGTTATGGTAACTTGTGCTTCACATTTGTTGAAACTCAGATATAAACCACTGTAATTAGGAAGAATTAGGGAGAGAATTAGATGGGAAGAAAAGTGGAGCACAGCTCTTCCCTTTCCCATTAGGGCTGCTGCCAGGAACTGGACATGGGCCCTTGGACAAGTATTTGCTGAGTTGTTCTTGATGGCAACCCTCCTGACAGTCTTCATTCTGGGGAAGAGATGGGGAACCCAGACAACCAGGTGTCTCTCCCTTCAAAGAGAAGATTTAGAATGAGGACAACAAACCAGTGCTTGGAAGGTCACACTCTACCTGTCTAGACAAAGGGAAGAAATGATGGAGACAATTCCAAGTTCAAATTGATGTGCAGTAGTAATTAGGAACATGGACTCCAGAGCTAGGTATCTTGGGTTCAAATTTTGGTTCCTTTGTTCACTAGTGTGAACTTGAACTTGTTATTTAACGTATCTCTGCTTCAATTGAGATAATGACAGTACTATTTCTTAGAGTTGATGTGTAGATTATATGAATAAAACCGTGTATGGCATTTACTAAACATTCAGTACACGTTAAATATTGTTTTTATTTGGAATTAGCTTAGCAGCAGATCAAGCTCCCTTGGATTGTTTTATGGGCTCCCTGGTAGAAATGCTGGATTTTGTGGAGGAGCTAACCTAAGGTGACTTTCATGTGATGCAGGGATGAAGGTGAAGGTAGAGTGGAGTGGGGGAGAAACTGACCCTGAAGCATCTCCTGTTCTATTTTTGTTGTTTGGGCTTTGCTTGGGAGAAGAGGACATGCGGTTTTGGGTAGAGAGAAATGAGAACAAATGGTCCGTTTGGAGAGGAAGGGGTAAAATCTGCCCTGTTGTACCACTGTTCAGAAGTGGGGGGGGGCATAGAGAAAACCAGCAAAAGAAGATTCAGAACATAGTTCCTCTACAGTCACCCCAACACACATTACTTTTTAAGTGAATTAAAGGTTTAGCTTAGATTTTGAGTCATGTATTGTGGGGAGAAGCGTTAGAAGTTCTGAAAAACAACACAGTTGTTTTCCCTGGCTCTGTCTGGGTCACCTTGGCTTTCCTTGACAGGGTACCAGCGTGGTCTGTTGGTGGGAGCTGGTGGTAGAGGATAAGATTCCAGGGAACCTTGAATGGTGGTTTAGGGGCCAGGGTAATGTTGACAGAACCTTTGGGGGTGGTCCTTTCGGTCCTTTATGAATCAGAGTCACTTTCCCTACATTTCCTGCTACATCTTTGGCTTTTCTTGAATATCTTGCTGGCATGATTGTTTCTCTCTATAGTCCCTCTGCCAATTTTCATTCCAGTGGCACCTGGGACTCTGGTCTTAAGTGATTTACTGTCTTGTCTCTCTATTGAGACTATAAGTTCCCCAGGGAAAGGATCATGTCATATACTTTTCCTGGCCACTAATAACTCTGTGCCAGTTCCTTCTCTGCATTGTTTTTCCTCTTTCTTTTTCCTGGTGAACTTTTACATATTATTCAGGACTCACCTAAGATACTAATCTTTCCTTGGTAGAATTGTTGTTTCTTCTTCTGTGTTCTCTAAGCTTTCTTTACTGAAACAACCACCTCACTGTATTATAGCTAGGGTTTTCTTTGTAACATAAAAACTCTGACCACTTTTATTTTCCTTGCTGCTACTTCCCCGATCCACATCATCATCATCTTTTGCCTGGATTATTGCAATAGCCTCCTAAGCAGTCTTCCTGTTTACCCTCTTGCTCCCCTGCAGTCTGTTCTCAACATACTTGTCAGAGTGATCTTTGCAAAACATAATTCACATCATGTCACTGCTTTGCCCCAAACATTCAGTGGTACCCCATTTCACTCAAAGTCAAAAATAAAGTTCTTATTATGCCCTACAAAGACCTACATGAACACTCCCACCCCACTGCATTACTTTCTGGCCTAATTTGCTGCTCTCTGCCTTGCTCTTGGCTTTAACTCTACTGGCCTTCTTCCTGTTCCTTAAATAGGCCTGGCACTCTCTTGACTCAGGGCCTTTGCATTGGCTATTTGTTCTGCCTGGAATCCTACTCTCCCAGATATCTACATGTTTTCCCACTAACTTTCTTCAGATGTTTTCTCAAATATCAGTTTGTTAATGAGGCTTACCCTGACCACTGAGTAAAATTTCAACTTGTCTTTTACCCCACAAGTATTCTTGATACCCTTTATTCTGATCTGTTAATTTCCATAACATTTACCATCTAACATGCTATGTAATGCACTTATTTATCATTTGAATCGTTTATTCTCTTTCTTCTCTCTGGAGAGTAAGCTCCATAAGAGCAGGGCTTCTTAGATGTTTTATTAACTAATATATCACCCAAGTGTCTAGCATATAGTAAGAACTCCATAAATATTTGTCACATGAATCTACTTGTCTTGCTAACGAGATTGCGATCTCCTTGAGGCTTGGGACTCTGCCTTGTTCCTTGTGGCCTCCTGGCCTATTGTGGTGGCACACATAATATGCTCAGTAAACCATCAGTAAGTGAATATTTGTAAAGTTGAATTGAGTCCATTTAGTCACGACAAATCTGATTTTTTTGGTGACATTATTATATTTTATATTTATGTAACTTTAAAGAAGGCTGAAGGACTCTTGTACTAAATCAAAACACCTACGTTCTTCTCCAGTCATAAGGAAAGGTAAGAGGGTTGAGAGGCATTGAAAAAGGGTAGCTCTGCTTAACTTAGTCTCTGAATTATTCTGAGAGAGCTCTTCTGTATCCCAAGATGAAGTGTGCCACAGAGGAAACAGCAGCATGGTGAAGAACCTGGACGTCGTGAACACTTGTTGACAATGAGAGTTTAAAATTTTAGTTTGAAGTATTGTGAATTCACCATTTAGCAGAGACACTCATATTCATATGAACGTACTAAGAAAGATTTCCAAGGCAGGTAGGATTGATTTGGATTATCTATGCTATGGTACTTTTCCACTGTTGCAAATCAAGCAAACAAACTGAAATGTATCCAGAGGACAGCAACCGGAGAATTGAAAGGTTTGGAAACCATGTCAGATGAGGAACAGTTGAAAGAGTTTGGAATTTTTAGCCTGGAGAATAAAAGACACTGGAGATAGGACCCTAGATTTTAGATATTTGAAGGACAGTCATGTACGGGAGGGCTTAGGTTTATTTCGTGTTGTTCTAGAGCAGTAATGCCCAGATGTCAGCCTGATGATCAGTGGTTAATTGACTGCCTTGTTAAAAATACTCTCTGGCCTTCCTAAACTAACTAAGTTTGTATTTCTGGGGGTGAATCCTAGGAATCTATATTTTGAAAAATCTTCCTGTGATTTTGATGTTCAGCCAAATTTGTGAACCATTGTCTAGAAATAAACTGTCCAATATAGCAGCCACTGGCCACATGTGGCTCTTGAGCACTTGAAATGTGCCTCGTACAGACTGAGATGCAGTGTAAGTATCAAAATACACATGGGGTTCTGAAGACAGTCTAAAAAAAGAAGGTAAAATCTCAATATTTTAATGTTGATTATATGTTATGATAATATTTTGGATATATTTGGTCAAATAGATACATTATTAAAATTAAAATCACCTGTTCCTTTATTTCAAAATGTGGCTAATAGAAACTTAAAATTATTCATGTGACTCACATTTGTGGCTCTCATACTTCTTCTACTGGGCAGAACTGTTATAGAGGGCAAAACTAGAATCTGCAAAGAAAGTTAGGAAGAGGAAATTTTTGAGTCAATGTAAGAAAAGCATTTTCAACAAATAAATTCAAAAATTAAGAGGCTTATTTTAAGCAATATTTGTCCATCCATCCGTCCATGCATCCATCCATCCATCCAATAAACATGCTTCTAATAATACTCAAATAGAAATTAAATGACCTATTTCAGGGGAGATGTTTCAATGGGTGTGGAGTGGGGATTAGACTAAATGATTTCTAAGATTACTTTAGTTCCAGCTAAAAGTAAATTACTATCTTTTCCCTTTTAATTAACTTTTTATTGTAACCACGGGTGTCCAAGACATCTTCTTTTTCATCTGTCTGACAATCCTTGACTCTCTCTTCAAAACAGTTCCCTTTTAAAAAGCATCTTGAAGTTCTAGTACTCTGAAGTTTGCTCCTGAGAGGTATCCTGTCATTTACTACTGTGCTGTGCATTTTGTATCTGATTTATAAATATTCCTTCTTTTTTATTTTATTTATTTATTTATTTATTTATTTAAAGAAGATGTTGGGGGTAGGAGTTAATTAATTAATTAATTAAATTTTGCTGTGTTGGGTCTTCGTTTCTGTGTGAGGGCTTTCTCTAGTTGTGGCAAGTGGGGGCCACTCTTCATCACGGTGCGTGGGCCTCTCACTATCGCGGCCTCTCTTATTGTGGAGCACAGGCTCCAGATGTGCAGGCTCAGTAGTTGTGGCTCACGGGCCTAGTTGCTCCGCGGCATGTGGGATCCTCCCAGGCCAGGGCTCGAACCCGTGTCCCCTGCATTAGCAGGCAGATTCTCAACCACTGTGCCACCAGGGAAGCCCTTCCTTCTTTTTTAAAATTGAAATATAGTTGATTTACAATGCTGTATTAATTCTGTTGTACACCAAAGTTGATTCAGTTATATATATATGAACATTCTTTTTTATATTCTTTTCCATTACGGTTTATCACAGGATATTGAATATAGTTCCCTGTGTTACACAGTAGGACCTTGTGGTTTATCCATTCTATATATAATAGTTTGTGTGTGCTAACCCCAAACTCCCAGTCCATCCCTCCCTCCACCCCCATGCCTCCCGGCAACCACAAGTCTGTTCTCTATGCCTGTGAGTCTGTTTCTGTTTCGTAGATAGGTTCATTTGTGTCATATGAATATTCCTTCTTATGGTAGTGATCCACTTTATTTCTTCCATTCACTGGTGTTTTAGTGTTTAATCTATTTTGCTTGTCTATTTAAATGGAGAATCCCCTAGGCAAGCAGTATGTCTAATTCTATGTTCTTATAGTCTAACACATTGTACTGATGGACCATTAAATGTCCCAGAAAAAGTGCCAAATAGATTAAGTATTTTAGAGCAGAATATATAACCTATATTTTTAGAACGCATTTAAATTTCCGGCAGTAATTGGTAGCTGAACATCCTCACTATGAGTCGTGTGTGTTGACATATACTTGTAACTGAGCAGAGTTCTTCCTGGAGACTAACAGATTGTTAAAAAAAAAAAAGACACATAAAAACGGTTGCTGCATGCTACCAATGAGAGGCAGTGCTCCTAGAAACTGAATGTTGAACCTGGATGTTTCCTGAGAGCCTGTCGATTTTGGAGGAGGACATGTTCTCTTATATACTTTGGTGTATTCTTACTACATTTCATCAAATTGCTAATTATACTATAAATACAGATTTGTTTAAAGTGTTTGAGTACTCCTGAGAGGCAGCTTATTTTATGTTACCATCATTTATGTTTGTTCTTCCTTCTGAGACATTTTCAAAAGTTCAGTTGAAATGTAAATACTTTGCTTCTGGTAATACTTCCTGTCCCCTGATGTTCAGACTGAATTTTTATAGGATACTTAATAGATAATTTAATTCAAACATCTTAGAAAAGCACTGTGACTCTAGGCTTTCTGTTTTTGCCTTTCAAATGAAAACAAGGAGATTTTTCACTACAGGAGAGGAAACATCATACCCCAAGTAAAGGGAAGATTTGCTTTAAGATGTCTCAAAGGTGGGATTGTTGCATCCAAATTTGAGACCAAAGAATCCAAACTTGGGCTTGTCTGGGGTTTTAGGACACTTCATGTTTCATTACTATTCTGAAAGAAAACATGTGGACATGACTTTACCAAATTTCTTTAACTTAAAACTCAAGGGTCAGAAGTTGGAACTCATTTTAATTGGGCTTTTAACATTTCAAACTCTGAGTTGCCTTTACCATAACCCTTACCAAATTCTTCCTGAAGTTCATCACTAATTTCTGTGATAAACAGTAATCCTGAAGAGACAGGACATTGTTTTAAATTATACTTTTCATAGGCTATTATGGGTTAAAATTAAGAATTCTTTGAGGTTGAAATGAATTGGATATAAGCACTTGAGTTGGAATGTTAAGTTGCAGTATGGGAATTTGCAAGAAACCAGGCCGATAAAGGGAAAGAAAAGAACTCAGAATAAATGTGTATTTACTGCTACTCACCTTGAAACACTGACTCTGATGCAGAGGTCAGTTTTTTTCAAGTTGCTGCAAAAATTTCATTAGCCTTATCATAGATGCCTCTCTATAACAAAGTATCTCATAGTACATTTCATCCTTTTGCTGCTGTGGGTCTACTTTTTAATAATTGAGTTGCATTTCCAGTGACAATAGTGTAATTTAAATTGTTCTTTGATAGCACACTTCCAAATTAGAACATGTTTCAGAGACTAATGGAAAAAAAAATGAGTGTTCACTCTGTGAATCATGGACCAGGCAGGAAAGTGTCCAGTGGGGAGAACCCACCTATTTAATGGATGATTACTTTTTGTTATTTTGGTCAGCAAATTAGTAAAGTCAGAGGGTGAAGTTGGGGAAAGACCAGATAGGCTGTGGAAAGTTGCAGGCTCAGTCTTATTTCTGAAACTTTCCGGGACTGATGTTAATTACACAGGCATCAGACTAGAAAAGGCCTGCTTTTAAGTAAACACTATCCTAGCTGTCATGAAGAGACTAGAGGGAATGTTTAAACTGTAGCCATCTGTGTGTAACAAAGCTTTTCTCTCATGGGAAGAAAACAGAATAGAGGTGCAAATGCAGAACTACCTCTTTTTAGACTTTCTGAAGTTATTATATAACCATGAAACAAATATGTACTACTGGGAGATATCGGAGGCTTCGTTTTCTTTTTTTTAAAAATAAATTTATTTATTTATTTATTTATTTATCTCTGCATTGAGTCTTCATTACTGCGCCCGGGCTTTTCTCTAGTTGCAGTAAGTGGGGGCTACTCTTCGTTGTGGTACGCGGGCTTCTCATTGTGGTGGCTTCTCTTGTTGCGGAGCACAGGCTCTAGGCACACGGGCTTCAGTAGTTGTGGCTCGCGGGCTCTAGAGCACAGGCTCAGTAGTTGTGGCTCACGGGCTTAGTTGCTCCGCGGCATGTGGGATCTTCCTGGACCAGGGCTCGAACCCGTGTCCCCTGCATTGGCAGGTGGGTTCTTAACCACTGCGCCACCAGGGAAGTCCCGGAGGCTTCGTTTTCCTTCCACACTATCTTAGTATAAGTAGGTAAGGAAAACATAATTTGTTATTTTTTTTAACAACAGTGTATGTTGGGATATGACTCCACAGAAGGAAATGTTCAAATCATTAAACTGAGATGTAGAATTTCAGGTACAAGCTCTCTATTCAAGGAAAAATAGTAAATCAAATGCTCTGTTGATATTGATGACCATTGGACAGTGAATACATTTAGATTTTAGTGGATTAAATGGAGAGAACTCGTAAAATAAATCTATAAAAACATGAGAGAGGACGATGGGAGTGTAGAATGAATGTTCTACATTCTTGCTGCAGAGAGACTTATTTTTAATTAGAGAAAGTAGAACGGAGTGCACTTTCAAAGAAAAGATCAAATGTTTCTGAAGGACAAAATCCGTCTTTCTGGCATTGTAGGTATTGAGGAAGAACATGGTATGGCATAAGATACCGCAAGCAGATTCAGCTGTCAGTATGTGATGCGTGAAAAGACTTGGGTGCTGCTGGCTCTGGAATTGGGTCTCACTGGTACAGATTGCTGCCAACATTTGGAACTGAAATAGGCCATTTTGCACATGGCGCATCCTCCCTCTGTAGGAGGAATGGGGTTTATAACAAGTGTTAGCTACTATTCTGTCCTCCAGATAGACCCGTGAAGCTTTTTTGCATTTTGATTTTGAAAACACTATATCTTTGGAGCTATAGTTTAATTCTGTCTGTAGCTATAGCAGTAAATAAACAAATTGCTGGTGAAGATTTAGCAGGATGCTAAAAAAGACTGAAAAAAAGATAGATAATACTTGACTTTATATCATTCTCGTTAGTATTACCATGAACTAACAGTGGTTGGTTATCTTTTTTTAATATGTACATATATTGTTGTTGACATGCAATCATAAGCAAAAAAACCCAAATTTGGACTTGTCTGGAGTTTTAGTCCATTTAATGTTTCAGTATTTTTCTTGTAGAAAATGCATAGAAATAACTTTACGAAATCCCTTATCAAATTTTTCCTGAAGTTTACCATTAATATTTATTTATGAATGTGGATTATTTACTCCTCTTGATTTATGGTGGTGGGTGTGTGAGTTTGTCAGACTAACCCAGTCAGATCCTTCCAAGACAGTAGTGTGCTGACCAGATGGATTAAGGTATTTCTATTATAAACAATAACTGTTTAGGGTTCTCTTGCTAATTCTTTGAACAAAAAAGGGAATGATGAATTACTTGATTAATACAATATGGATAGCATTCTAGCCAAATTTTATTCATAATTATATAAATATGTACCTATAATATAGGTATTTTAAGCATACTGTATGTAAGATTATTAGGCTCCCAGAGCCTCCGGATAACCCCCAAGAGCAAAATCGTATTTGTCTGTTTCATCTAATCCCTTCATCTGGATTCACCACTTTCTTCCTGAATTGCACTTTCTCCTTCCTGATCTCTTTGACTGTCTCTCTCCTTAACATCTACATTGTTGTCCTTGTTGCCAAAGGCTTATACAGTCCCTATGGGCTCCACTGAAAGGTGTTGCCAGGGCTATGTTGCAAGTTCCTATCATTTCAAATTATTCATTTTATTACTGTTTATCCTATACTTCAAGTTGGTAACTTTTGCAACAACTGTGAGAAACTTGTTTCATAAATTTGCTTTACTCAATGAGCTGTACTCCATTGTTTTCGTGTACACCTCCGATATTAATTTTTTACAGAAGAGAAAATTACGATTTTGTATCGATACCCTCTTTCTTTGATGAGAGAGGCCTCATGCTCTAATTAAATGTAATCTTCAAAAATGCCATTATAAAAAATAATCTTTAATAACAATTTATTAACCATGAATATCTTATGGCTTTAGAGCAAATCAAAATATTTTTGAAATGACTCTCCTGATAGCATTAAAAAAATGACCAAGTGCACAGAATAGACATCCTTGTCACTCAATCTCTTAACACTTTTCCACTTGCGCAGAAACTTCCCTTCCTACTTAGTTCCTTTTTTATGTTGTTGGAGTTATTTATGTCTGCGTTTTTTTTAATCGTCATGAAAAATAATAATTAAAAATTCTTTTTCAGGACTACTAAGTTAGTAGTTCTGTCTCTCAATATGATCATTATTCCCTATGGAACTGTGTTGGTCTATAAATATATATTTTCATTGAGACACAATTAACATGCAGTTGAATGTATAAATCTTGAGTACTTAGTTTGATATGTTTTGATAATTGTATACAGTTGTGTGTGTACCATCCAGAACAAGGTATAGAACATTGCCATTCCCCCATAAAGTTCCCTGGGCTCCTTTGCAGTCTGTCTTCCACTCCGTCCCCCACAACTATGCTCTGATTTCTTATGTGATAGATGAAGTTTGCCTATATATATATATATATATATATTTTTTTTTTAACTTTAACATCTTTATTGGAGTATAATTGCTTTACAGTGGTGTGTTAGTTTCTGCTTTATAACAAAGTGAATCAGCTATACATATACATATATCCCCATATCTCCTCCCTCTTGCGTCTCCCTCCCACCCTCCCTATCCTACCCCTCTAGGTGGACACAAAGCACCGAGCTGATCTCCCTGTTATATTTTGGAATAATGCAGTAAGTATTCTTTTGTGTCTAGCTTCTTTCACTTAACACAATGTTTTTGAGTTTTCTCCATGTTGTATGTACCAGTAATGCGTTTCTTTTCATTGCTGAGTTTATTCCATTGTATGAATGTACCACAATTTGATTATTTTCCTGTTGATAAACATTTGGTATTTTTCTAGTTTTTGGCTATGTGAATAATATGCTTTATTTCTCTTGGGTAAATATCTAGGTTAGAAGTTGCTGTGTAGATGTATATTTAACTTCTTAAGAAACTGCCAATCAGTTCTTCAAAGTGGTTGTACTGTTTTTTTTGGAGCTCAGCCTCCAGACGCGAGGCTCAGCGGCCACGGCTCACGGGCCCAACCGCTCCGCGGCATGTGGGATCTTCCCGGTCCGGGGCACGAACCCGCGTCCCTTGCATCGGCAGGCGGACTCTCAACCACTGCGCCACCAGGGAAGCCCGGTTGTACTGTTTTGTATCACTCTGTGCTCCTATAGAAATGCTCCATCCACATCCTTACCAACATTTGTTTTTGTAGTCTTTTTGATTTTAGCCAGTTTTGTGGGTATGAACAGGTATCTCATTTTGGATTTAATTTGCATTTCCTGCTATAGCATAATATACTATTCAGTTATTTCTTTTTGTGAAATATCTGCTCAATTGTTTTGTCCATTTAAAATAAAAATCCTTTTATTGTTGGTTCTCACAGAATTTCGTCGTATTGGGTTGGCCAAAAAGTTCGTTCGGGTTTTTCCGTAAGATCGTCTGTAAAAACCCGAACAAACTTTTCGGCCAACCCAGTATATTGTAGATATGAGTTATTTATCAGATATATACCTCGTGAATATTTTCTCCCAGTTGTGGCTTGTTTATTCATTTTCTTAATAGAGTCCTTTGATGAACAGGGATATTTACTTTTGATGAAGTCCAATATATCCTTTTTTTCTTCTATGGTTTGTGCATTTTGTGTCCTGTCCAAGAAACCTGATGTTCATCTAATTTTAAAAACTTCTTAATTAGTGAGTTCCTTCTTACCAACGTGTAAATTCAGCAGAAAGAAACAGACCTATATCATCTTAAAACTTTTAAAGCAGACCATCACAAAATTATTGCTTACATGGTCAGGGTAAGTAACATAAATAAACTCATTGAACCAGCTATGAGATTATAAGTAGTGACGTCAATAGCTAAATGGGAAGTTCAAGTTTCACTTAAAACTATTCAAATTCAAATTTATGTGTCTGGAAATGGATGGGCCAGTTGGAGGGTTTGTAATCCCTGCCTTAAAGAACTATTGAAATAGATTCTTATTAAATGATTTTTGTCCAGTGACTGCTCCTTAAACCTGCGCTCTTTTCAGGTGGGAAGGAGTGATCAGTCTGTTGATTAAAAAACCCCAGTCTCAGATAGTTTGTGCCTTCTGCTTTTTTCTACAATGATGATGGTTCATAAGGAGGATATGGCTTTGGTGACCTCATACCCAAAGGAAAGACTTGAGATCTTTGGGAGGCTTATCCTCTGGTTCCACTATCTGCAGGGTGTTTGTGTGTGTGTGTGTGTTGATGTCCATCTCTCTGCTGCTCTCTGGGGTGATGTCCCATGCCCACCTGTTGCCACTTGTGCTGGCAGTTGTGGCTCAAGTCTATGGCTGTTGTTACTTGTACCCTGGCTTTAGTACTTGTGCACTCGGTCAGAGCCAGTGGTATCCTCTGCATCGCTCTTTGTTAAAGCCACCTCACTGTTTCTCTGGTCTTTTCTCTGGCAAGGTCCCGAACCAGACCTTGGGAAAGGTAAATCTCAAGACATCCCTCTTCCTTAGCCCATTGCACTTCTGAATTTACTCTGGTGGAAGGGGTATCGTTAGTACACTACTAGCCATCTCTAAGAGCTGTGTTCTAGAAGCTTGGCTCTTGGTATATACAAGGAAGGACTTGAGAAATTTATAAAACCCTCTCTGGAGATAGTAGCAGGCTTGCAAGGCTGTAGTCTTTCTGCAAAATCCTATTTTTGAATTGCAGAAGTTGAATATTACTTAGGCTTTTTTTTTCTTTGCATTCCGTCTGTACTGAGCCAAAATTTTCCTCCTAGGCAGAAGGATGCTTAGGCTAGCTAAGGTAAATGCATGCAGAGGCATATTAATAATTTATACAATATTATCCCTGTTACACATAAGAAATAGAAATAAGTCCACTGTTTTAAATCTACTATATTAGTCTCAGTGGAGTTAAACAGTGAATAGTAATAGGATATGTGATTATAGTGCTTCAGGAACATGCACCTTAGTTTGGAAGAGGATTAATAGAAGTAAAATACATATATGAGTAAGATAATAATCCAATGCACTTACCTTATAAGAATGATGATTTACATATTCCATTCTTAACCCTGTTTGCATCCTTACTGTACCAGTGAGCTTGGCATGGGGTCACTAACTGCCCTGCCAATAGTAATATTGGTGATGGTGGTGACTGTACAGCTGAGTCTCTAGCCATTACTGTGGTTTTTTTTTCTGTTCTGGCTTGCCTGAAGCTATTAGAAGCATAGAATGTTACATAATATTCTGAGTTCTGGTATCTGGCATTATGTAGTATGGGGGAAAACTTTGCCTGGTGATAATCAGCTGCTCTCTCTATGTCCCTACAAGATATCCTGAGATTAAAAAGCCACTTTTCAAAGACCTGTGGCTGATGCTGGCTTCAGAACATTATTGTTTGTGAGATGTCAGGATGCCATGAGAGAGAGATGGATTGTTTTTAATTCTGGAAAGTGGTGTAACTGAAAAATCCCAAGTAACATCTGTATATATCATACATATAGAGTTCAAATGGAAATGGAAAGATCATTTAGAGAATTTAAAAGTTTTTGGCCTGAGAAAAACCAGAAAAATATGTTTTAGGATTTATTTTGCATTGATCATCTTAGATGGATTCCATTGCTTACAATAAATTGTCATAATGCTTTGGCACATTGTCTGAAAGGGGAGAGTATGTAAGAAAAATTAGATTATTTTTTCACCTGGAACCCAGGCTCTTCTACTATTGTGGCAACTTAAAATACAATAGATGGCAGCAGGAGTAATATCAACATGATAAATGATAATTCTTCCAGAGGAGCTGTGCTGATCAATATTGCTAGTGATCCGTAAACTGAGGACTCTCTTAGCAGGGTTTGGTATGATTAGACCACAGTGGCACTAAAGAAACCATCCCCATCTGTGGCATTAAGAATCTTCATAAAAGCAGACTGTCCATGTTGATGCTGACACCATAGACTGCATGGCAGTGCTGGAATTTTCCCTTAAGATAAATGCATCGTTAACTGTGATGGCTCCAAAGGAACTTTTGTGGTCTTTGGGGGTCAATAATCTCTAAATATATACTTGTATAACAAACCACAGATACTATGAGAGCACTTTTATAGACATCTGGCCTATAAGTTGTCTCTTAAATGGCCTTAAACCATGTACATGGCCAAGTCAGTGACTTCAGTGGATCCACTCCAATCATTAGTCCATATGGTTATTAGTGCTCTTGGTGTAAATGTTCCAACTCCATTTTTATTATATTAGCATTTTTGTAGGTCCAGAATCAGCACTGCCTTAGCATGGAGCTCAAGTCATTTTCTAATCTAAGATCTTGAATTTTAAAAGTCTTCAGGATTAAATCCTTGACATAAATAGAGAATAACCAGGCAAAGAAAAATACGTCTTGGCTCAAAAACATTCCTTGGAAATGGAGGCAAAGTGAATTTGCTGTTATAAGATCTTTGGGGTGACTCTCATGTGAACTAAGACTGATTGACCTCTAGTTTTTGCTTTAGCATTGTGTACGTGTGTGTGTGTGTGTGTGTGTGTGTGTGTGTGTGTGTTTATGAAAAATCTCTGGTTCACAAGGTTCCAAATCTTAATCCTTAGTATTGGGCCATTGCCTTTGCCTCAGAATACCAAGTTTCCATTGAATTTAAAATGTAGCTTTTACCTTAAGGACTGTTTCTTGTCCCCAGCTTGCTTTCTAAATTGGAGTTGTCCAATAGAAAGGTGTAATGTGTGGAAATGTCCAATATGGTAACCATTAGTTATGTGTGGTATTGCACACTTGAAATGCGGCTAGTGTGAATGAGGAACTGTCTTTTCATCTTATTTATGGTTTCCTTTGCTGTGCAAAAGGTTTTAAGTTTAATTAGGTCCCATTTGTTTATTTTTGTTTTTATTATCATTACTCTAGGAGATGGGTCAAAAAAGATCTTGCTGTGATTTATGTCAAAGAGTGTTCTCCCAATGTTTTCCTCTAAGAATTTTATAGTGTCTGGCCTTACATTTAGGTCTTTAATACATTTTGAGTTTATTTTTGTTTATGGTGTTAGGGAGTGTTCTAATTTCATTCTTTTCCATGTAGCTGTCCAGTTTTCCCAGCACCACTTATTGAAGAGGCTGTCTTTGCTCCATTGTATATTCTTGCCTCCTTTGTCATAGATTAGGTGACCATAGGTGCGTGGGTTTCTCTCTGGGCTTTCTATCCTGTTCCATTGATCTATATTTCTGTTTTTGTGCCAGTACCATACTGTCTTGATGACTGTAACTTTGTAGTATAGTTTGAGGTCAGGGAGCCTGATTTCTCCAGCTCCATTTTTCTTTCTCAAGATTGCTGTGGCTATTCAGGGTCTTTTGTGTTTCCATACCTAAATAGACATTTCTCCAAAGAAGACATACAGATGGCCAACAAACACATGAAAAGATGCTCAACATCACTAATTATTAGAGAAATGCAAATCGAAACTACAGTGAGGTATCACCTCATACTAGTCAGAATGGCCATCATCAAAAAATCCACAAACAATAAATGCTGGAGAGGGTGTGGGGAAAAGTGAACCCTCTTACACTGTTGGTGGAAATGTAACTTGATACAGCCACTATGGAGAACAGTGTGGAGGTTCCTTAAAAAACTAAAAATAGAGTACCGTATGACCCAGCAATCCCACTCCTGGGCATATACCCGGAGAAAACCATAATTCAAAAAGATACATGCACCCCAATGGTCATTGCAGCACTATTTACAGTAGCCAGGACATGGAAGCAACCTAACTGTCCATCAACAGAAGAATGGATAAAGAAGATGTGGTACACATATACAATGGGATATTACTCAGCCATAAAGAGAAACGAAATTGAGTTATTTGTAGTGAGGTGGGTGGACCTAGAATCTGTCATACAGAGTGAAGTAAGTCAGAAAGAGAAAAACAAATACTGTGTGCTAACACATATATATGGAATCTAAACAAACAAACAAACAAACAAACAAAAAATGGTCATGAAGAACATAGGGGCAAGACGGGAATAAAGACGCAGACCTACTAGAGAATGGACTTGAGGACACAGGGAGGGGGAAGGATAAGCTGGGAGAAAGTGAGAGAGTGGCATGGACATATATACACTACCAAATGCAAAATAGATAGCTAGTGGGAAGCAGCCGCATAGCCCAGGGAGATCAGCTCGGTGCTTTGTGACCACCTAGAGGGGTGGGATAGGGAGGGTGGGAGGGAGGGAGATGCAAGAGGGAAGAGATATGGGGATATATGTATATGTATAGCTGATTCACTTTGTTATAAAGCAAAAGCTAAGACACCATTGTAAAGCAATTATATTCCAATAAAGACGTTAAAAAAAAGAAAGTTTTTTTACTAAATTAATAGTCTTTATTCCTTTATCACTCATTTGTGATGGGAAGGTCTTTTGTTTGACATGTACAACAATTAATAGGACAGCTGGCTTTTTAGAATACAATTTAGAGTCTGTGTTATTTAATCTCATTTTCTCAAGTTAGAAAGTGATCAAATTCTTTGAATTTTTCTAGTTTGTATAGAAAAGGAGGCTCACCTTATATTTAGGAAATTTACTGGAACTTTGGGACTCTCATTATTCCCATTTTTGAATGGAAAATATAGCTGATTAAGAGGCTATGTCCAAAATATTCAGCAAAGGACAGGTTGGAATTATCTGGCAGTTTATGGCTTGCTAGAATTAAAATAATAGAATGGGTACCAATTGTAATTTTTAAAAATTAGATTCCTTTTATATCACTTGTGCACCTTCATAAACACTCTCTAAGGCGTTTGTCTTTACTAATACAAGATATGGAAAATATAGGTTTGCTGTGACCAGATCATCAGAAGTGAATACTGCCTACTACCATAATGATTTATTTAAGTTATGGACTGAATTTTAAAATTGAGTAGACTTCTGCTCATCTTTAAAAATATTTTTCAGATGCTAATTTTTACACAGTGAAATGCACAGACACTAAGTGTACAGCTCAGTGAGTCTGACAGATACATGTACCTATGTATCCTGTATCTCATGATTCCAGGTACTCCAACATTTCTCATGTAAAACAAATTCAAGCATCCTTGTGTCTCTTTCCAGGTGATCTCTGCCATTCCCCTTCTGCCACCCCCACTTCTGAGGAAACTCTGATTTCCATAACCATAGCTCGGTTTTGCTTGTTCTATTTCCTGTGTCTAGATTTCTTTGTTCAGCATAATGTTTTTGAGATTCATTCATGTTGTACATCTGAAATTTGTCTTTTTTATTGTCATTACATACATGTATCACAACTTGTTTTTACATTCTCTTGTTGACAGATATTTGGGTTGTTTCCCATTTTTAGCTATTATGGAAGCTGCTGTGAAAATTCCTGTACAAGCCTTTTTTGTACATATGATTCCATTTTAGTTGGTAAATATGGAGGAGTGGAATTGCTGGCTCATAGGGTTGGTGTATGTTTAACTTAATAAGAAACTATTAAACTGTTTTTCTAAGCACTTGTACCATTTTATATTCCCTCCAGCAATGTCTGAGCATCCCAGTTGCTCCATGTTTTCTCTTACATTTGGTTTTGTAAGGGTGTTGTTAATTTTAGCCATTCTAATGGGTATATAGTGGTATCTCTGGCTTGAATTTACATTCCCTAATGATGAATAACGCTGAGCACTTTTTCATGTGCTTATTGGTCATTCATATATCTTCTTTAATGAAGTTTCTGTTCAATTCTTTTACTGAATTTTTATTGTTTATATATATATAGTTTGTATATATTTATAATCATTTCTTTCATCTGTAGCTTGCCTGTTTTTTGTTTGTTTGTTTTGTGGTACACGGGCCTCTCACTGCTGTGGCCTCTCCCGTTCTGGAGCACAGGCTCCAGATGCGCAGGCTCAGCGGCCATGGCTCACGGGCCCAGCTGCTCCACGGCATGTGGGATCTTCCTGGACCGGGGCACGAACCCGTGTGCCCTGCATCGGCAGGCGGACTCTCAACCACTGCGCCACCAGGGAAGCCCTTGCCTGTTTTTTTAATGCAGTCTTTCGATGAGGAGAAGTTTCAGTTTCCTAGGGTAGCTGTAACAAATTACCACGATTTGACAATTTGGGGGCTTAAAACAATGGAAATTTATTCTGTCACAGCCCTGAAGGCCAGAAGAAATCATGATGTTAGCAAAGCTCCCTCTGAAGAATCCTTTCTTGCCTCTTCCTACCTTCTGGTAGCTCCCAGCAATCCTAGATGTTCCTTGGCTTGTACCTGCATTATTCCAATTTCTGTCTCTGTCTTCACATGGTGTTTTTCCTTCTATGTGTGTGTCTGTGTTTCTGTGTCTCCATGTGTTACATGGCCTTTTTATAAGGATATCGGTCATTGGATTTAGGCCCACCCTAAACCCTAAAGTATGATCTTATCTTAACTAATTCCAAATAAGGTCACATTCTGAAGTTCCAGTGAACGTGAATTTTGGGGAGACACTATTCAAAACAGTAGACTTGCCTATTTATTTTCTTAATGAAGTCTTTTGGTAAACAGAAGTTTTTCACTTTGATGAAATCCAGCTTATTTATTTTTTATTTAATGGCTGATGCTTTCTGTCCTCTGTATAATAAATCTCTGCCAACTCAAGTTCTCAGAGATATCCTCTTGTGCTTTCTTCCAGAAGTTTTGTAGTTTTTACCTTTTACATTGAGGTCTATAATGTCTTTTGAATTTGTTTTTGTTTTTATAGCATGAGATGGAATTCAAAGATGATTTTCTTTTCCATATGGACATCCAATTTTTTCAGCATGATTTATTGAAATATTACCTTTTCCCCTTTGAATTTCTTTGGTGCTTTTATCAAAATTTATTGAACAGACCTCTTTTTCTAGACTGTCTGAGCTATTCTTATACACACTGTTTTGATTACTGTGACTTATGGTAAGTGTTGAAATCAGGTAGTATAAGTCTTCCATCTTCCTCCCTCCCTTCCTCTTTTTCAGGATTGTTTTGACTATTGCAGGCTTTTTGCATTTTGTTGGATTTTGTTGTCTTCTTTTAAAGAATGCTGTTTTTTTGTGTTTTTTTTGTTTTGTTTTGTTTTAATCAGGCAGATACTGGAGGATTATCATTATTCTGTTAAAGCTTAGTTTTAAGATTTGTTAAGGTGGCTCTAGAGTAGCCATTACTCTATAGCTAGAATGGATCCACTTCCTAAGGCATGGCCGTTCTGGCTTGAATGCTCTTGGTGCTTGAAGAGATCTCTCTACTCTGGATGGTCATAATCCAGTGGCTTGTGTGTGACCTCTGGAATCTCAGTCTGGCTCCTTCTCCCCAGGAGCTGTTCTCTGCCAATCTTTTGGAGTTTCTCTCAGTGCATGCACAGCTTAATAATTGGCTAAAGCTGGTTCTTGGGAACCCCATGCAGATTCCTGGAGCTCTTCCTCTGCACATCTGTCTTCTGCCTCTGTGCAGCGAAGACTGTGGCTATCTCTTTGAGCTCCATCTGTTTCCCTGTGCGTTTGCCTCAGTTAGGAGGGTACACCTAGGCAGAAAGCCAAGGTTCTCGCAAGGCTCACAACCCTGTGGTATCTGTTGTCCAGTGACTAAAAATAGTTGCTTTCTACATTTTGTCTAATATTATAGTTTTAGATAGTAGTGGGTAAGTCTTATAGCCATTCCTGCATTATGGCCGAGACAAGAAGCATGTGCTATCCTTTCAGAAAGAGAAATGTAAATATTATTACCAGTCAGTTCGATTCTTGATGATATCTAATTTTAAAGGTTTGATCTATAGAAAATTGAGGCAAGGTACATGATATAGAAGTAAGGGACATGAAAAAGACCATGGAGTATACTTAAAGAAGTTCAGTTACTCTGGGCAGTCGGGGATTGCAATCATTTTGAAATGTCATAAAGCTTGCCAATTTCTGTTCTCTTCTATCCATTGTACTTTCTGCTAATAGATTTCTGAGGCATTGCCCAGTGCACAAGTGTTCACTGGGCTATTTGTTTTAAACTGTTGAATTTTAATAAAATTATTATGGTTTCCCCCCAATAGGTAGTTATGCCAACAACAAAACACTACTTTCAGAATATTAAAAATATCAAGCCCAGGGGTCTGCCTGCTTGTAGTGTTTTGCAAAACTACTTGTTATCTCCTCAACTCAGACACATAAACAATTGCCTTAGAAAGACATTTTTAGCATTTTAAAAGATATCTCTTTCCCATGTATTTGACCTATTCCTGCCTTGGAAAAAAGGAGAGAAAATGAATTGCTACATTTACTGTAGCACCTTTGACTTATACATAGTACAATTTGTTTTAAGCTAGAGATCTATAAAAAAGTGGTAGAAATTTCTGTTGGTCAGGGAACCTTTATGACACATTGTTTAGTTACTGTTTGTTAAGAGCAGATGCAATATATATTATGCCATTTAGAAAGAAAAGTAAAGAGCCTTGTTTAGGAAAGTACATTTCAACATCAAAGCAATAGGTATGCATTTTGAACCTACTGGGCCAGTTTGGATTTTGACTTTTGGGTTATGGAGAGACATTACTTAAAAAAAAAGGCCACTATAGGGGCTTCCCTGGTGGGGCAGTGGTTGAGAGTCCACCTGCCGATGCAGGGGACACGGGTTCGTGCCCCGGTCCGGGAAGGTCCCACATACCGCAGAGCGGCTGGACCCGTAAGCCATGGCTGCTCCACAACGGGAGAGGCCACAACAGTGAGAGGCCCGCGTACTGCAAAAAAAAAAAAAAAAAAAAAGGCCACTATATAGAATGACTGGGATGATTTAGTCAGTATTTCTCAACCACGGGTATTGTATAAACCTTTTCCAAAGGAAAAGTTAATTCTTTCTGACTCCCATTATGTACCTAAATTATTTGTATTGTTCCTTAAGTTTATGTAAATGTAAAACAGAGTATAAATTCCTTGTGCTAATAACATTTATATTGATAACACTATACTTTAATCAAAACACATTTACAATTTAAATACAAACAAAGCTGTAAATACAAATTAACAACATTAGTTTAACATGATAGGTAATATTTTGCTGTTTACAACGTAAATATGATACCAAATATGTTTGTTATTTACAACATAAATATGACTGCTAGGATGCAGGTTCTTTTAAGCCTGATTCTTGTACTGTGGGCTGACTCAATTCTCTCATCATTTTGCTCTGAATACTGTAAAAACTTTCTTAGTATTTATTCAGTATTGTAACTTGGCCATCTCTTGACCTGAACGCCGTCATGTTACTTACATGTATCTTTTCATAGTTGTCTCTGTGAATTATAATAGTACTGCTTGGGTCAATGCAGTTATAACAAAAATACTAAGGCAGTCACCGAAATTTCATGAGCGTGCTCCAGAGGGTGGTTTTCCAGATGTTCAAGAGTATATGAATACAAATGTTAAATTTTAGTATCAAAACAAGTCACAAAATGATGCAATTCTTTTTTTTAAAGATTTTTTTTTTGATGTGGACCATTTTTTTAAAGTTTTTATTGAATTTGTTACAATATTGCTCCTGTTTTATGTTTTAGTTTTTTTGGCCGCGAGGCATGTGAGATCTTAGCTCCTCGACCAGGGATAGAACCTGTACCCCGTGCATTGGAAGGCAAAGTCTTAACCACTGGACCACCAGGGAAGTCCCACAAAATGATGTAATTCTTATAGGTAACCTACGGACTGTTAGGAATGCATCCATGCACATACAGTTTAATAAACCATCTGGTAGAATGGATTTGAAGAGGCAAAGATTAGATGTAGGGAGACTAGAAGACTATTGCAGCAGTCCAGAAGTGGGATATCAAGAGCTTGACCTCGAGTGGAAGTGATGGAAATGGAAGAGAGTCAGTGGGTGGTGATGATCACTAGCCCCAATATTCTAGTTTATTTGAAAGATTTATTTATTCATTCAGTCATTCATTTCTTCATTTGGGCATTCATCACTGGAGAGAGTGTCTTCTATGATGACTAAAAACCTTTATTTTGTCATCTGTCATTTCCTCATGGGATTGTTGAGTGAGATTAAAAAATGTAAGATCTTGGAACATAAGTTCTTGATAAATGAGGGTTATTATTAATCCATTAACATTTATTGAGTTTTAAATTATGTCAGGAAGTAGACTAAATTGGGATAGATAAGGCCTGAGTTTTGGTTTCAAGGCGTTCACAGTGTAATGAAGGACATTGTAGTTTGGCAAGCTGTGCCAAACTGGTAAGCTCTGCCAAAGTGGTAAACTCTCCAGCACTCAGTGGACTGGCATTCTGAGGAATAAATCACCTCCTCTACCAACTGTAGCTGGGTCTTCAGGACTGCATGCTGGAGCAGGGTGCTTGATTAAGCTGGAACTTGGAAAGCATTTAGGTGCTTGTTTGATAGACCAAGAGGTAAGGAAGGACGTTCCAGGCAGAGGCATAGCATTTGCAAAGATACGGAGAGTTCAAGAGCCTGTGCGCTTGGAGGCATGCAAGTAGTTCGGTGTGGATGGAATGTAACACGCATGTGGGAGCATGGGCTGGGATGCGGTTGGAAAGGTAGTGACAGTAAGGCAGTGTTGAATTCTGAGAATCAGACTGGTAACCTGACCTGTGACATCTGTCTTGCAAGTGTGTGCCATTGGTTATGGGAGGAACTGAGAAAGCCTGACTTAAGCAGTGCCGCCAAGCCCAGCTGCCAGAAAAGCAATCCAAAGCTGTGTCCCCAGATGGCAGGCAAATCGTGTCATCCTGGGTGAGAAGAGCAGAATTATCATGGTCCTTTTCAGTGGAGTCATTAGGAAAACTTTTCACCATCATCAGAGTCCTGACAGCACACTGAGGGAATGATAGTTTTCAAGTGAAAACTTCATTGAGTAAGTTGTGTTAGAAGTTTGAAAAAAAATTCTACTAATGGGAGGAACTTAAAGTAGATTATTACCAGTACACATTTCATATTAGTATCTCTGCATAGAACTGAAGGGCCTTTTGGAAAGCATTTTTGTTGTGATATTATTCAGTATTCAAATGTTGATATTATTCTTAAGGTAATGCAGGATTTTTTTGGTTTAGTTACTAGTGCTCATGTTCTTAATCGATATTTACTTAGAGAAATCTTATGGATGCTTAAAGCATTGATCTGGGTGATTGTTTCAAATAATTCTGTTTTTATGACATGTTGCATTTAATTTATATATAATTGATCATCTCTGTTTTCTTGTAGTACAATTTTCTTTTTCTTTAATACCATTGTTATATATAAGTAACATGAAAACATAGACTTTTTTTCTAAAAATGATTAAAGTGTCTTAGCTGTCTTTAAAATGTTTGTTCAGAGTTACCAAGGTTACCAAAGGGGCACATAAATATTCTGCAGAAGCATAATTAGTACAATGGTACAGAATAATCCTTCACAGATGGTATAAAGGAATAAGAGAAAAATTTTACAAAGATCATAATGAGAATAGGAAGTAGTGTAACATAAATTCACTCATGTGGCACAGATTGAAGCATGCGTGGGGAGATGTGGGAGCTGTACAAAATTAAATCCCCTCATCACACTCTGAAAATTGCCATCTTACAGTCCTCAGGTCTTCCTCCTTCTCAGATGTTGAAGCTGTGCTCCCAGACCAGCAGAAGAAAATTTTATAGTTCAACATATTCCCATTTAGTTGATGAACTCATTTACAGTTGTGGCTGCTAAAAGCTGTTGATGTGCATGTTGAAATGACTGTTCATATCTACATCTGTTAGAGAAGTGTTTTATTTATTTATTTATCCATTTACACACATCAGTTTGAATTCTTTGAATATCAAAGTGTGTGTGATATTAATTGGGCACTTATTAATATCACTTATTAATAGCCAAGCACTGTTCTAAGTGGTATATATATGTATACATGTATATAAATCCTGACAATGACCCTATGTACTATTATTATTCCCATTTTACAGATGGGAGCCAAAGTAACTGAGGCCCAGAGAGGTTAAATAGCTTGATTAAGCTAAAACATGATGGGAATAGCATAGACATTCAATGTACACTTAGTCCAGAATGCATGCACATATTCAAAAATGATTATTCAAAGTGTAGGTCCATTTTTGCAGTGAAAGACTGGTGCTCACAATTTGTAAATTACCTACGTAACTCATATTGACATTACTTACAAAAAATGTTTTTCACACTTGTTCCAGATGAGTGGTAGCTGTTGGGTTTTCACTACAGTCAATGACATAAGAGCTCTTACTGACCTTTCAAGGTATCCTCTGTCGACATAATTTCAGACATCCTTTTTGTGCTCTGGGAAGCACCATGATACCAAATTCCGATACTGTATTTCTCAGTGGGTTTTATTACCTTTAATAAAGGTATTTTCATCCTACATATTCTAAATACTAAAGACAAGTAGAAGGATTTGAAATTAAACCCCTTGGACTTCAGTTTCGACATAAGTTTTTATTTTTTTATTATTATTTTTTGCGGTACGCGGGCCTCTCACTGTTGTGGCCTCTCCCGTTGTGGAGCGCAGGCTCCGGACGCGCAGGCTCAGCAGCCATGGCTCACAGGCCCAGCCGCTCCGCGGCATGTGGGATCTTCCCGGACCGGGGCATGAACCCGCGTCCCCTGCATCGGCAGGCAGACTCTCAACCACTGTGCCACCAGGGAAGCCCTCTTGTTATTCTTTAAACAATTATTTGTAAGAGGCTCACTATGTGCCAGGCACTAGCCTAGGTGCTATGTATACAGTGGAAGTGGAAGGGAAATAGGCCCGGTCTCTACCGTCGCAGAGCTTGCTGTTTCTGGCTGCAGGGGTCACTGCAGAGGTGACCACCACTTCTTAGGGGCAGCAGCATCGATCACTGTTGGGAACACCTCATGCTCTCTGTGCCTCTCTTCTCTTTTTTTTTTTTTTTTAAGTAGATGTTGTGGGTAGGAGTTTATTAATTAATTTTTGCTGTGTTGGGTCTTTGTTTCTGTGTGAGGGCTTTCTCTAGTTGCGGCGAGCAGGGGCCACTCTTCATCGCAGTTCGTGGGCCTCTCACTATCGCGGCCTCTCTTGTTGCGGAGCACAGGCTCCAGATGCGCAGGCTCAGTAGTTGTGGCACACGGGCCTAGTTGCTCCGTGGCATGTGGGATCCTCCCAGACCAGAGCTCGAACCCATGTCCCCTGCATTAGCAGGCGGATTCTTAACCACTGCGCCACCAGGGAATCCCCCTCCCTCCTCTTAAAGTACAAGCTCCTTCCTCATCTCTTTGTAAAAATCTCTTTTTTAGACTTAGAAGAATCCACAAAAAGAAGAAAAATATTAGTCCTAGCTTCCCCATCACTCATCTGAATTTGAGCATCACAAACCTCTCACCTGATCCATGTGCAGACATTGCCAGTATCTCCAAGCATCCTTTGTGAGGGGGGAGGTCTCTTTCATGCCAGTGGTGCTCCAGTTAGAGAATGCTCTTCACCCCAGGACTGCTTCTCTTCCTTCTTTACTGGCTTTGGGTATCTTAGTCGTTCTCCATCAGTGCTGGGATCCCTGAGTTTCTTCTCTCCCCTCCTTCCCTTATTCCCTCGGAGCTGCCAGGAGCATCTCAGGCTCCTGCTGTTGCTCCTGTAGCCTAATGTGGCTCAGGGATGAAGAATCGCCATTCCCTTTACGGTGCTATTTAGGGAGAAGACATTCTTAAGGTCCTAAGTGTGAAGTTTGAATGTGGTTTCACCTAGAGGCCAAGCTGTAAAGGGTGGTTTCAGCACTTTTAGGCTTGTGTAATGAGGCCTTGTATGCCAAACATTCCCAGTTCCTGAGCCAGTTCTGACCAGGACAGGGAGTCTATTGGGACCTCACCCCACTAGTGTGGGCGTACAACTCATTAAAATTCACTGTGCTAATGACTGGTGCCTGGTGCTGTGCTGTTATATGCCTGCTAAGCCATCCCTTCTCCTTCCACCTCACTCTGCTGGTCCAGTTCAGATAACTGGGCTTCTGCTTTGGCTTTGTCTTAGCCCTACCGTTCTCTGAGTAACACAGTGTCTCTGCAAAGCCTGATCACAGAACCATGGTCTGTTCCTGACCACCCGTCTAAACTCCTTCCATTTCCCACCTCCCTCCCTCCTACACGCCTTATGCTCCAGCAGTATAAACGGTATAGAATACTGGTGGGTCCATGAAGGTACTGTGCTTCTGCATACCACGTGCTTTGCACAGATTGCTTCCTCTGCCTGAATTTCCCAACTTGAACCAAGCCAGGGTTCACATTTACTTCTTTGACTGTTAGATATTGAACTGCCGGCTCCCTTCTTCATGATCTAGTCTGCAGCTTGTTCAGTTATCCCATCCCTTTACCTCATCTTGGCGTCCAGATTTCTCCCTTGCCCATCGAGGTTTCAGGTGTTCTGAGGTCAGCATCCTGGATTTATGAAACCAGAATCTATTGGATTTAAGTCAGCCACAGCATATTGTAGTAGATGGAGTCTTCTCAGGACCTAACCATCATCAAGTGTTGCTTCTGTGTAAAAATGCAGGCCAAAGTCCTAAAAACTGATCAGTCAATGATGGTTTAGAAACAGCCACATTTATAAATTGTAGATTGACCACAGCAAAAATGTGTGTGAGTGTATGTATGTATGTGTGCACACACACATATATACACACACACGTATTAACATATACTATATCTTCTGCATTTATGCTCATACTTTATGAAACAAGAGGGAAGAATGAATAAGAATACTGAAAATAAGAATTCAGAAGAAAAACAAAATTAGAGTATATTTCTAGTGAGTGAATGTGAGGTTGTGCAGATAAGGGAGAGAAGCTATGCAAATGAGGAAATATGTTAATGAATCGTTAGATGTTGGTATTTAAATAGGGAATGTTATTGTTGATGTTTGGTCCTAATTTCCTAAATTAGAAATGGAAATATATCTTTCACATATCTGTATGTAATTCAGAGCCATATCTAAATATGGCATTAAGGTGGAAATACCCATTTTATCTTCCAAATGCTAGAAAGAAAACAATTTTGTGGAATTGGAATATGAACTAAAGAGGAAGAAATATATGACTTGGGATAGCATTCAAACAGGAAGTTCTGGGATGAAAGGAAGCAGCTTGTTTTAAGATACACTCAGACATGATGGTTTCAAAAGAATTTTAAACTCTAGCAATTTTCCTAGCCTGGACTAATAAGATAGTTGGGACTGGTACTTAGTATGGGCCATGCCTCCCAGGACCTCTGCATAAACCCGCGTTCAGGGTCAGTTGTGTTTGTCTGTGAGATTACCAGGCATTGCCTATAGCTGTACAGCGAGTTCAGGGTTGTAAACCTTGCTTCAGTGGAGAATTAAGAGGGGAGGGGAATGACATCCTTACACAATCAAGGTGGGTATGTTGTTTTATCTTCCAGAGATTAAAAAGGAAAATTAATTCAACTCTATTCAACAAATATTTATCAAACTCCTTCTCTCTGTTTTGGACCATAATTGCTGGTAGTTAGGAATAGAAGAGAACGAAAATGTACACTCGTTGCCTTCAAGGACATTAAAATCAGTCTTTCTGAGGATTTAAGATTGGCATATAAAGCAATTACATAAGAAACAGAGAAAGACATAAGACAGCACAAAGTGCTACACTGAAAAATAATGAAAGTGCATAATAAACAATCAGAGCTATAGACCATCATAAGAGAAAAAGAGTTGTCAAGAAGGTGGGATGTGACATGTTAAATCCTGATTGCAGTATAATTCCAGGATTATTTTCATGCCTGGGTTCTCTGCTGTTTTAAAGGGTGTAAAATATAGTGAGGAAAACTATCTGTAGACCACTGTGTAGACTTTTTGCCTGAATAGTTTTTTCAAAAGAAAAAAACCCAAGAACCTTAATTTGTTAAGTGTTCTGAATATTCTATGTAGGTCAACTCACAACTATCCCAAAACTGATAGTGGAGCTGAGAGAAGACAAGTCCAGTGCTTTCATTTGGTTCTGGAAAGTGTTTCTTGCCATTCAATTAGAAATTATTTTCTCTGACATTCTGGAAATTTGTAACATTTCTAAGAAACTACTCAACCTGCAGTGTAATCATCTGAGGGGAATGTTTTGAACCTGTCATTAACTGAGACCTCTATTATTCCTTTTTCTAGGAACATGCTCATCTCAGAGTACTACAAAGGATTAAGTTCTTTTCGTAAATCTAGAGTCCCTCTGCAGACTTGCCAGTTTGTATTGCAAGGGGAAAGGAGAGAGCCTTTGGTCTTAATAGATAACAATATAAAACATTATTGTAAAATTTTTTGTACATATTCTAGTTTAGTTCATTGGGGTTATCATCTATTCTACCTTTTAAATCATAAATTTTAAACCGGGTGGCAATGTAAAGGAGTATTTGAAGGCAAAATAAATCTCTAGCCTTTACTTAGTTATTTGAGCAAACAACAAACACTGTTATGAAAAGGCATAGAAGTAGGTGGGAAGTCATCAGTGAACAGGACAGTTGGCCGCATATTGATTTTCTACATGGACTGTGCCAAGAAGGAGAATTACAAAATTGATCCCTGCACTTGGAAAGCCTATCACAGAATGAGAGAAGATAGGATATGCCCCCAATATACATATCAACAGCAGTGATGAAGGCAAGGTAACAGGAATTATTTGTCTCTTTTTTGATCTTATAGCATCTAGACTTGCCCTAACTAAGCAGATCATCACATTGTTATGGTCTTACTTTCTAGGCATAAACATAGCTAAAGATATAAAAGAATTGCTTTTTTTAAAAAAAATTATTTTATTGAAGTGTAGTTGATTTACAATGTTGTGTTAATTTCTGCTGTACAGCAAAGTGATTCAGTTATACATATATCTTTTTCATATTCTTTTCCATTGTGGTTTATCACAGGATACTGAATATAGTTCCCTGTGTTATACAGTAGGACCTTGTTGTTTATCCGTTCTGTATATAATAGTTTGCATCTACTAATCCCAAACTCCCAATCCATCCCTCCCCCATCCTCCCTCTCCTTTGGCAACCACAAGTCTGTTTTCTATGTCTGTGAGTCTGTTTCTGATTTGTAGATAAGTTCATTTGTGTCATATTTTAGATTCCACATATAAGTGATATCCTATGGTATTTGTCTTTCTCTTTCTGACTACTTCACTTAATATGATAATCTCAAGGTCCATCCATTTTGCTGCAAGTGGTATTATTTTACTCTAAAAGAATTTTATTCTAAAAGTATTGCTTTTTATCTAAGGGAAATTATATCTATATTTGTTGCTTCCAGGGGTCAGTAGACTGTTCCTTGTTTTTTTTGATAATAACCATTCTGACAGATGTGAGGTGGGACTACATCAAACCAAAAAGCTGTTGCACAACAAAAGAAACCATGAACAAAATGAAAGGCAATCTACTGAATGGGAGAGGATATTTGTATACAATATATCCGGTAAGGGGTTGATATCCAAAATATATAAAGAACCCATAAAACTCAAAATCAAAAAAGCAAATAACCCAGTTAAAAAATGGGCAGAGGGGGCTTCCCTGGTGGCGCAGTGGTTGAGAGTCCGCCTGCCGATGCAGGGGACACGGGTTCGTGCCCCGGTCCGGGAAGATCCCACATGCCGTGGAGCGGCTGGGCCCGTGAGCCATGGCCACTGAGCCTGCGCGTCCGGAGCCTGTGCTCCGCAACGGGAGAGGCCACAACAGTGAGAGCCCGCGTACCGCAAAAAAAAAAAAAAAAAATGGGCAGAAGACCTCAATAGACAGTTTTTGAAAGAAGACATACAGATGGCCAACAGGCGAATGGAAAGGTGCTCAACATCACTAATCATAAGGGATGTGCAAACCAAAACCAAAATGAGCTACCACCTCACATCTGCTGATACTTGTTTTAAAGAATGATACCTCAGGGACCATCTGAGTGAGTCATAGGAGATTTTGGGGAGACATATTACCTAGGGAATAGGCTAAGCTCCTGTGACAAAAAGACCCCCAAATACAGTGTTTAATTAATAAATGAGTTTACAGCCATAAAAAGAATGAAATAATGCCATTTGCAGCAACCTGGATGGACCTAGAGTTTGTCATACTGAGTAAAGTAAGTCAGACAGAGAAGGACAAATATCATATGATATCGTTCAAATGTGGAATCTAAAAAAAATGGTACAAATGAACTTATTTACAAAACAGAAATAGACTTTCAGGTGTAGAAAGCAATCTTATGGTAATGGGGGGGAGGGGGGAGGGATAAATTGGGAGATTGGGATTGACATATGCACACTACTATATATAAAATAGATAACTAATAAGCATCTACTGTATAGCACAGGGAACTCTACACAATACTCTCTAATGACCTATATGGGAAAAGAATCTTAAAAAGAGTGGATATATGTATATGTGTAACTGATTCACTGTGCTGTACAGAAGAAACTAACACAACATTGTAAATAGACTATACTCCAATAAAAATTTAAAAAAAAAGAAAGGAGTTTATTTCTCTCTCACCTAACAATCTAAAAAGGTAGGCAGGTGTTCCACGGCTGATGGGTAGTTCTGCCACGTGAGATTATTCAAGGTCCCACAATGCCCTTGTCCTCATGGAAGAACTTGGCTTGCTACCACAATATACTGATTCCAGCCTGAGGGAAAGGAGAGTGGAGAGCAGTCAGTTTCCTTTTCCATAATAAAATCTGGATCATAGCACATATCACTTCTACTCACATCCTTTTTGCCAGAACTGAAGTCACCCGGCCTCTTTAGCTGGAATATAGTTTCTAGCTGGACAGCCATGTGCCCAGATGAAAGTAGGGAGTTTTATTACTAAAAAGAAGGTAATTATTGCTACTCGAGGACAACAAGCAGTCTCTGCCACAGTAGACAGTTCATTGTATTGAATTATTCCTGATCTTCGTTGCTGAATGCTCAGCACGTAGCAAGTGCTCCATATATATTTGTTGAATTAATGAAAGTGAGCAGGAAACTAGAGCCAATCCTTAGGCCAGGAATGAGCACTTAAAGAGAAATGCAAGTCTTGAAATGGGAGAGACATAAGCTTGGTAGGGTTAGATGTAAGCCTCCTGGGAATGGATGAATCAGTAGTGGAGATTATATAGCTTCTAGTAAAGTGAAGTCCAGAGATGAGCTTAGACAGTAAGTGAATCTTCTGTGCTTTATCCAGGGATAGTACCCTCACTTAAATAGAGAATATAATTTAGAAAAACTCATAGGAGCAGGAAAAACTCCACAAGGATGGTACGATGGGGTGAGGGGAGAGTATGAGGATGAGTGGGAGTTGGGGTAGTATCCAGTCTGCTAATGGGGAAAGTCCAGTAGCCTCCACAGTTCAAAGGCAGGCAGGCATCATTTGATGGATCTAGCATTCTGACACTTTTTAGCAGGATTCATCCATTCCTGAGGATCAGCAGAGAGAATTGGCAAGATCCTGACTGGGCATTAGAGCCTCAACCAAGCAGATGGGGGGACAGGGCAGGGTTTCGAGTTCTGGGCTGGGAAACTGAAGCAGCAGCAGCAGCTCAACTTTGTATATTGGGCCAACATAGCAGGTCTGGGAAATGATTCATTTTAGAAGCTGCACAAATTCTCAGAGCTAGTTTTTTTTGTTGAATATCTGAGCAGTAAGACTTAATTCTGAGCATCATTTCTAATTTTCTGGCATCTTTATCATAACTGGTTCAGAAATGGAGGGGAGACGGATACCGGGCCTGGGGAACAAGGGCAGAGGTTGACTGACATAAGGGCTGGTGTCTGAGACTCTGGACTGAGAAACTGATTGTACTATGCCCCGTGTCCTTTGGTACTTTATAATGCTATTTTCTTTCTTGCAGTGAAAAGAATAATCATAAAATATAGCACAATTTCAATAGGGTGATAAAATCATGATAACGGATATTTTGGTGTCTTGTTATTCTAAAATAATCTGATTATTGTAATCAAAGAAGGATAAAAGCAGAACTCCCAAAATTGATTTCTCAGGTCAAATTGGCCTATTAGGTAGAAGATGAAATCATGTATTTCAGCACTTCAGCTCTGCATAATTGATGGGGCACTACCTCTTTGGCTATTCAGCAGAGATTCTGTTAGAATCTGCTTGTGTAATTTGAGGTTGCACAATTTATAACCTTCATAATTTTATAGATGTAAAACTATCTTAGAGATACCTATTCTTTATTCTTGTCAATTAATAGGTTCAATTGAATGTTGAAGATATATAATGAAAATCTCACCTTGATCCTGTATGTTTTCTTCCTTCTTTTTACACTAATAAATCTACTAAGCTCAGCCAAACACTTACATGCATGTGGATAAAATGATAGCCAGCTTTGTGAATGCACATATTTTTTTTCTCTCTTATCCTTCTCAGGGACTGTATGAATATTTGATCAGACTTCAAAGAAAATAAAGGAGTGACTTATGATTCACTTTTCGCTTAAAAAACTAATTTATATATATTTCTTTTGAATTTCTAGTTACTCTCTTAGTAGATGAACATTTTACAAAAAGTAATTATATGTGTTTTTAAGGTATAGCTAGGTACTGTATATGGGATAGTTTACAAGAAAAAAAAAGATTACATAATTGATGAATTTGTACACTTCACTATTAAGATGAGTAGTTTGTTAATTTAAGCAATACCTCATCCATCATAACCGTATCAGTATAGGAAGATGCAGTTGAGACTTTTCATCTACTATTAATGGTAGGACCAGAAAAAACTCAAGTTTTTTCTTTTTTTTAAAGAAATTCAAACATTTATTCAAGTTTTCAGTGGCTTTAGTCAAGGCAAAAGCATGTTTTGTAAATTATGGCAGTCCATGAATTTAGTTTTCCTTATGTATTTAAGACATTGGCTCATGATATTAGCCAACACATTGTAAACAGTTTAGGTTCAATTGGATATAATACTTTGGACTACTTTAAATAAAGGTCTAGCAAATTACTAATTCTCAAATCTGCTACATATGTTCAAATGAGGTTGTTGAGACTGCTCTCCACAAGTAGTGAGGCAGGATCCACAGAGGAATGCAGCCAGTCTATTGAAGTTGTGAATGACATCATCATTATCATCATCATCATTATTGGCATTGGCATTGTCATTGTCATCGATCATCGATCATCATATTCCCTTTTATTTGCTTAGTATTTCTGCCTATTTGATCTTCTTGAGCAGTATTGCAGTTGAGAGAAGAGATGATAAAGAGGAATACTGTTTCAGCTTGTTTACCTTCTTAATTTTGCTGGTAACAAAAGAGCTGCTAATTTCACTGGTGAATTTCTGAGGGACAGCTAAACACTAGCTAAAAGCATTAATCTGATTATAAACTCAAGTACCAATTTTAATTTTAATCTACAATGAGGATTATAATAATGAATGAAATCAGAATACTCATACTGTTTGATCACTACTGCTGTGTCCGAAGGAAAATGTACCTTGGGAGCCAATTATTATCAGAAAGTTGTTTGTTACCATGGAATAAAAACAAAGTGGAATAACTTTAATATCTCGTCTTATGTCTGTTGTGTATATAATTTTAATACTTTACTTTTAAGCTTCAAAGTATAGAGGTGTTTTATTATTTGTAGTCCCCCCTGCACCCTGACTACATTTTGTTCTACTTTACTAGTGAAAATTCCAATGATTTATTTAAAGTCAATTAGTTAGTTGCTAAATCCAGGAGTAGAATCTGCTATTCGTTTTTGTTTCTTTGACTAGTTAGTGGATGCTTTTGTTTCTGATTTCTGATTATATTCACTTATGTATGTATATTTTTATGTTGTTAGATATTTACAACATTAAGCCAACAAACATTTTTGTAAATAATATATGAAGGTACATATGTTTATTACGCATTGAATCAAATTATAATTAGCTGTAGATTTGAAAGAAACTTTTGATATTGCTTTGAGGTTAAATGAAGGGATATTTCCAAGTTGACATCCCAAGAGTATGTCCTTGAACTTCCTGAACCTAGGAATGTAAAGGACATATAGATGTCTAAAGGGTGAGGATGTGACATCCTTAGATGTGAGTTTGCTGACGAAAAAAAGTTGTGGATTACTCATACATTTTGCCCAGTAACTTTTTGAGGAGAATTATTTAAAATTGTCTTTTTAAAAAGCTTTTGGTTTTAAAATTTAGTATTGTTTACATCTCAATAGTTTCAAGTAGCAGCTGAGAGATTATGTGATAATGAATAGTTTTGTAGATCTGAAAAACCTAAATTGATCCAAAGATCAAGAAAAATGTATTTATTTATCTTCAGAATATATTTTTTATAAAAGTTAACTAAAAATGAGGGTTTATCTACTGTCTAGAGTATGCATCGTGCTCCTGTAATAATAGGAAGCACCTTGGCCTGGGTTGGGATCCAGGCTCTGCCACTTGAATTTGGTAGATTCATTCCTATATCCTCTTATAATTGCCTTGAGTAGCGCTATTGGAGGAGGTCATTGAGAGGACATGACCGCCAGTTGACCCACAAGCCGGAGGAGGGCAATCAGAGGCTCCTCACCCCCTCCCATCCTTGAAATGTACATTCCACTGTTGCCACAGTGGGAGCTCTTTTCAAGGAAGCAACTGCCTTGAGAAAGCAATGTGTTGTTGAGACCATCTGGATGGCATAGGTGACAGAACCCAGTTAAGGCTTCTATATAAACTTTTAAAATTCTGGTAGGCGAGTGCAGAGCTGTACTTGCGACCGCCCAAGACAAGCCTGGTGTGTAAGTTCCTTTGTTTGTTAAACCTGCCACCTACCAATCCGGAGCAATCTGCCTCTTCCTGTGGTCTCTCCTTGCCCTTCGTGTACGTGCTCAGTTTCAGATTTCACTCAGGAAGCTCCTGTTGAACCAACAAGTTCCTAAGAGTAAGTTGATGGAAATCAGCTCTGATTTCGAGCCACTTACAGAGATAAGAGAAAATCACAAGTGTCTTGGTTTCTCTGTGCCTCTCTTTCCTCATCTGTAATTTCTATTACTGTGGAGCTGATAATCTCATTTATTCAAAGTTGCTGTAGACTTAAAAGAGCTTGTTGATGTTTAAGGACTTTGCAAACTGCATATATTGTGTTAATCAAATTTTAATGGCTTTTAAAATTGTTATTATTTTGCCTTTAAAGTTTTGCACTGTGAAGGCATGGATATATTGAAAGGAGAGTAAGAGCAATGAACAACAACTATTGATATAATAATAGTTCTAATTTCATATATTTCTAACCTGAATTTAGAAGACAACAACCTTTCATAGTTAGAGACTGAACAAAAGGGTAATTTGGTGAGTTTTGGAACATTCTAAGTCAACCACTCTATGCCTGAGATTAGACCGTTTTTATAATTGAATCTGCATATGGTATTTTTATTAGTCTGCTTATGTGGCGGGAAATCAATTTAGGTTTCTACACACTGCAGGCAGGATAGACACCTGTCAGGGGCCAGAGACTCATTTGATTCATGATGGCAATTGTAGTGATGCAGTTTAAGTGCAAAAGAAGAAAAGAATTCTTACAGATTGCTTTGTTATTGGGAGATGGACAGACCCCTTCTCTTTACTTTTACTACTAATGCACTAAACATACTTAAAGAAGCTCTAGTCTGATTCTTTTTCAGTAAACATCCATATTTGCTACCACAGATACACTTGCATTAAGCTACAGTCTATTTTTTTTTTTTTTTTTTTTTTTTTTTTGCGGTACGTGGGCCTCTCACTGTTGTAGCCTCTCCCGTTGCAGAGCACAGGCTCCGGACGTGCAGGCTCAGCGGCCATGGCTCACGGGCCTAGCCGTTCCGCGGCATGTGGGATCTTCCCGGACTGGGGCACGAACCCATGTCCCCTGCATCGGCAGGCAGACTCTCAACCACTGCGCCACCAGGGAAGCCCTACAGTCTATTTTATATAGAAAGAAACCAGTTTCTGTCTCTCCATCTCGCCCTCACTCTCCTCTCTCCCCCTGTGTGTGTGGAGGATACACTGCATCCAAACATGAACTTATCACTCCATCCTGGTTGTCCCATGACTAAAAATGAATATTTTGATGTAATTGCTTCTGACCTGCTTCATTATTTATTAATAACTGCTTGAAAATGCCACCCGTTGTGTTCTTAGTGGGATTTTTAGGTTTCTGCACGCAATAAAAATGGAAAACTTGGCAAAAAAGTTTTGTTTTAAACTCAAGCAGTTCTCCAATTAAAAAGACCTAATACAGCATGGGTGTGCTGGTAAGTTCTTCTGTAAGGCTTCCTAGTAGCGTTTAAAGGCCCCTTTTCTCAGCCTGTTTTTCTCTGAAGAGGCAGTTCAAATGATGGTCGTCAGCCCTTCTTTGAAAAGAAATTCAGCTTACTTTGATTTTTGTCCATAAAAGAATGATCATTCACAGTTCTCTAGAAACAGGGGGTGGTAGGCAGGATTCATCTTAAGAATAATTTCATTGCCAGAAACTTTTATGTTAATTTTCATATGTGAGAACTGGTATTTTGTGGCTGAGTTTGAGACACTTAGAATGAAAGTAAGCTCAGAAAATCACCACAAGGGTATAATGGCTCTTGGTAGTTTTAGTGGGTTCCACAGTCTCATTGCTTGTGAGAGTAATAATAATATGTATCATAATTCTAAAAGCCAACACGTGATGTTGCTACATGCCAGGAACAGCTAGTCATCTGCATAGCTGGCATTGGAAACTTATTTTTCTGGGTTGAGAATTTGTTCTCATAACCATCTATTTTTTATGTGTGGTTCCTAACAGGAGACCTTGTTGAGAAATTGCTTAATACATACCTGAATTTAATTATGAATTCTGAAAACTGAAATGATAACAAAAATAAAGTAAAATTATTCTTCCGTGGTGGTTTCTTTGACTTGACTTTCTGGTGAGGACTAGAGTTGGATCTTAGAGTAATAATCACAGGAACTCAGAAGTCTCTCTGAATGGTTTATAATCTTTGAGATGAAAATAGAAGGCAGGAATGCTGATTTTTCAAATTGGGAAACAGAAATGCAAATGGGGAAAGTGACCTTTCTTAAAATCACTACTAAGCAAGTCACTTAAGGAACTAAAAATATCATGTTATATAATTACTTCTTTCTGGATTATTTTCTATGTTGACGCTCCCGAATTTGCCTTTCTGTTTGTGGCAGTTAAGCATGGGTAAGAATGCCACATTCAGGAGGCAGGGCAATTTAGTGGAAGGAATACTGGACCAGAAATTGTCATCCCCATTTCACCTCTAGCATGCCTGGTGCCTTTGGGTGAATCACAGAATTGTAATAGTTGTCCTTGTTAAGCGTTGTGAGAATAAAATGGAATGTGGGTTCAAAGGGGAAAATATATTATTTATACATTTTTGAAGGACAAATGTTGTATGGTGCTAGACGTGCAGCATTGTATAGTACAGATATAAAGTTATATATGTTGTCCCTGCTGTGCTACAGATTTAGTGTTTTTATGGTCCATCCTTTTATCCTCTTCTCATTCCTGATTCCTATGATTTACTCAGGCATGCCTATGACTTTAGATACTGTATTCTGATGACCTCTACATTTATACTGCTGACCTTGACCTCTTTCTTGAGATCAAATTCTGTAGTGCCAGCCTCCTACCGGACATGTCCAGATGCACGTTCCAGAACACCTCAGAACGACCGTTTCTAAAACTGAAATCCCATTTGGGTACCATCATGCTCCTACTGCATTTTCCTTTCATTCTGTCTCTCAAGCTAGAAACTTTGGATTCAATTGGATTCAGTTTTCTCCTGTTCTTTTGCCTTTTGCATGTGTTTTATCAGTGACCAAATTCTTTAGATTCTGCTTTCTAAAAATCTCTTGAATTCTATAATAATAAAATTATTATACTCCCTAATTTTTTGAGCTACTCACAGAGTTCAGGCTCCCATCAAATCCTTCCCGGACGCAGGCATAATAAATTTTTGAAAAACATGTTTTTAAGGGGGAACAATAGATTTAAATATCATTAAGGTGAGGTAAGGATTGGTGGGAGATGGTGTTCTGTTGACAGAAAGCTGAAAATTAATATACTTCCTAGAGCTGCTCTCTCTGCCTCATTCAGTAATTTGTCTTCACCTGGGGATTATAGATTCATGCAAGACCCAGTTTTTAAACTGCTATACAAGTGAACTTGGTTAATCAGGATGGAAAAAAAAGAATTTCATTTTTCCTGTCCCTAAAGCATAGGCTGAATGGAGCTTCTGCAGGACATGTTTGGTATTGGAGGGTCGGGTCCCTTCTTCCTGCAAGTCACTCTAACCGCCACAGAGGGAGCAAAACAGGAAGGTAATGGGCTGGGAGGAGAGCCTGGACAGGGTGAGAGAGCGTGTGCTGAATTGTGACCCTGCGTAAGTGAATAGGCTTAAGTCTAAGCTGGATGGAGACCCTCTGGGACCACATTTACCACCCTGGTGGGATAGAGGATGGTTCTGTCCTGCAGGTCTCCTTAAGCACTTCCTTAAGCATCTCAATGCAGATATCCATCTGGGGTTCACTTGGCCCTTCTCACATCAACGTGCCTGACAGGCAGTGAAAGAACCAGTAAGTAGTTCTGTATCACGATTCCTGGTGAAAGCCAAAAACATCAATTTGATTTAGAAAAGGTAGTTTAGGGATGTCAAAATGTGATATTTGAAATATGTGAAATTTAACAAAAAGTCAGTAATCACCTGAATTGCCAGTTTCTCAAGAGTTTTCCCAATGTTCAACTTTTTTTCTTTCTTCATATATTCCACATGGCTACCAGAGAAATTTTTCCAAAATGCAGATTGACAGATCTTTAAAAAAATGGTTTCTCGGGGCTTCCCTGGTGGCGCAGTGGTTGAGAGTCCGCCTGCCGATGCAGGGGATGCGGGTTCGTGCCCCGGTCCGGGAGGATCCCACATGCCGCGGAGCGGCTGGGCCCGTGAGCCATGGCCGCTGGGCCTGTGCGTCCGGAGCCTGTGCTCCGCAACGGGAGAGGCCACAACAGTGAGAGGCCCACATACCACAAAAAAAAAAAAAAAAAAAAAAAAATGGTTTCTCTTCAACTACACTTGCCTTCCTCATGTTTTCAACCGTGGTGGTTTACATTTTTACCAGCAATACTCAAATGTAATCCATTTTTTAGGTCCTTCTTCCTTTCATCACAAGGTCAGTCTTCACATGTAATTTCATCTGAAAACAAAACAGATAAAAACCCACACAAATGTTATAGCCTCTCAACCCTTCTCACAAATCTGACTCCAAAAGCAGTGGAGAATAATACAGAGATTCAGTGAAGGTTTTCTTTGCGTACCAAATGACAAAGCTTTCTAAAAATCCTCTTCAAGCATCTCTTCTTTAAAGTTCCACCTTGTCAGGCAGCTGGCACACTTTTCTCAATTTCTTTTCTCTCACTATAAGAGCTCAAGCTTCCTGGGCTACACCTTCCCATCTCTCTGGCTCTGATCATCATTCCCGTATTTAATGTAGTCCTTCCTCAGTTTCCTTCATTTATGTCCCTATCTATCACCCTGTTCAGCAAGACAAAGGATGCTGCTCCAGCTCTACCTGCCTGAAAAGGGTCGGAGCGAGGCAGGGCTGGGAGGGGGAGTGTAATATTTGTAATTCAATTTTAATTTGTTTTTATCTAGCAAATTGAAATGAAGTCATGAAGTTTGTGAATGATTCACTTGTATATAAATTGGAGTGGATTAAAAGTTAACACTAGATAAATCCTTCTCACAGAGTCTCACTTTCTGTGCCTCTTTGGGAAGCAGACGGTTTTGGATCTCAGAGGAATTGGATGGCATCTCTGCAAAGCCTGTCTTCTCTCTAGTGGAATCTAGGGAGAAACGATTACATTTACCATGGCTGAAATTGCGGATTATTGTTACGCTTTTGAACTGTGACTGTTGACTGGAACTGAGGAAGTTTGTTTTTGGAAACTAGGAAGTTTCTTTTTCCTGAAACCTGGAACCAATATCCTGGGCCTGACTTCATTGCCCTGGATTAGGTGCCTGTTTCTGAATCAATTACTGTGGACAGGAATAGGCGACGCTCTGACTGGGTACTTTTAGCACAGAGAAAGCCATGAGTTAAGAGTGGGGAGGGATCGTTTTTCAGTGGTAGATAAGAGTTATTATTATTTATTTTTTATTTTTTACCTAGGGAGTAAATTGAGGATGGTGACAGAAAGAAGTGTCTGTTACATTGGCACACAAAGCCCTGCCTCTCCTCTTCAGCTTTCTTACCCAGCCCCACCCTGCAATGGCTGCTACTTGCTGTTTCAGCCATGTCATGCCCTATCACATCTCTGCTTTCTCATAAGCTATGTCTATGACTGGAATGCTTTTCCCTCTCTTCTCTACCTGGTGAACTCCTGACCAAATGCCTTCTGTTTTGAGATCCTGCCCTCCAGATGATGTTGGCTCCTTTCACTCTGTGGTCCAACACTACTTTGTACTTACCTCTATGACAGCGTTTCTTTTATTTTATTGGGATTATTTGTCCCCTCCTCCAGTTTATGGGTATCTTGAGGGCTTCTCCATGTCTATGCATCCCCAGTGATGGACACAGACCAGGTGATTACAATTTTATTCCATAAATTTGTGTGGCTGGAAAGGTGGGGAACTTTAGATTAATCTCATAATCTGTTTCATCAAGGTTGTGGTTCTCAACCTGATTTCTGCTGCACTGTTCCAAAGAGAATGCTTGGAAATGTGTGGGAGAACTTTGGGTTGTCACAATGACTAGGACTGAGTGCCACTGGCATTCATTGGGCCAGGACCAGGGGTGCTAAACGTTCTGTAGTGCATAGGATAGTCTTCCACAGGAAGGGTTATTCTCTCCAAATGCCAGTAGCTTCCCCATTGAGAACTCCTTATCTAGTCTATCTAGTCTAAAGCACAGAAAAGAGGAGAACGATTTGATAGCTACAGAAACTGTGTTTCTGGCTCCCATCAACCCTCTGCACACACTGTGAATAGGAGAGTGTTATGCTCTGTGAGCGGATGGCTTGAATGATAGGTTTTTCCTGTCCACTAAATCCATTTCTACCCCTGGCTATTTCTCCCATGTCCTCTGGGTCCTGAGGTTGGAGTACACGACTAAACCACAGGAGAGTGCAGGATAAAAATCTGCTCTCCCACTCAAATCTCTCTTGTCTAGGTGTTCTCTAAGCCTGGGGAGAGGGACGTGGGAATTGAGTTCTGTGCATTTCTTTCAAAAATACGGCACGATAATTTGATCCTAATGTTCTATCCACTGCACAGAAGGCTGAGAGTGACTAATTTCAATGATCTTTTAAAAAATCTATTTATAGCAAGCCTTCTGGCTACAGATACCAATGTGGAAGGTGGCACATTGATTTAAATCCAGTTTTCTGTCACGAGGTGTCAGAAAAGCTAAATGGCTCTATCATGGTTTTTTAGGTCCTTTTCTTGGAAGGACATCCTTTTGTTCAGTGTTGACACTGACGTGGCTGTGGTATCCAGGATTTAGGAAGAGTGTGAGGAGAAAACTTGGGAGCTCAGTTCTTCAAACAAGGCTCTTTGATTCTTCACCTCAAAGACATTTTTGAAAAAAGATCTCTGAAACACAAGCTCAGTCATTCATGTGGTTTACTGTCCTGTGTTATGTGTAGCAAAAAGTCTTTTTGAACCAATTTACCAGGAGAGTCTGGAGCTTGGTATTCTTGATAATGTTTTCTGAAAGGTGTTGCCTGTAAAGGATGCTTTATAAAGCCAAGTTCTAGTCTATTTACTGTATGTTTCTTTTTTTAGATACTCCCAGAAGTATAAAAGCATCCACTGCTACAGCTGAACAGTTTTTGCAGAAGCTGAAAAATAAATATGAATTTACTGTTCTGGTGACCCTAAAACAGACCCATTTAAATTCCGGAGTGATTCTCTCCATTCACCACTTGGATCACAGGTACGTGCGGCTGCTAGAGTTTCCTGTGTTTTCATTATATATGGTGAAATTAACACATTAAAGAGAAGTAAACAAAAGCAAAATATTCATGATTGGTTTAAAACAGCAAGAATAATTTTGCTACATTGTGCAAAATCAGAAACACAAGTAATTGAGATCAGCCTAAAAGCAGAAGGAGCTATTGCTTTTGATGTTGCTAAGAGCGCACGGAAATCACCATTCCTAAAACCCATTTATTAATTACTAACTTCCTCATGAGTTATCTTCCTCAATGTTAAAATCAAACATACTTCCTCTTAATTGGTGAACAGTTAGCCGCAAAAATACCATATTCTGTTTCTTCAGGATATTGCCTGGGTTTAGAGTTTAATAGTCTTATAATTTTAATCACAGACAGATAAATTCTTTTTCAGCGCACTTCTTAGACTGTGGCAGTTACAGCTGTATTTTTGGATGTGTGTTGAATCAAAATGCTGTCTAGTATTTCCTAGCTTCTTGCATGCATAGAAGCATGATTAAGAGAGCTGGTGGGAGTAGTGAGGCAGAGGGGAGAGGGGTAAGAAGAAATTCATTCATGACACTTAGCATATACATAAATTGCTACTAAATAATATCAAACGGCTTAAAGTGAATCCTTCTTGAAAGAATAACCACAGTTGTGATAATGAAAGTTCTTTTGTGTTCATATTTTGAATGCCCACTTCATGACTATCTGGGGACGTTGGGCAAGTCACATAACCTCTCTGTGCCTCAATTTCCTCATCTGTAATATGAGGATAGAAATAGTACCTCCTTCATAGGTAGTTGTGAGGATCAAAGAGTTTATATATGTAAAGTGTTTTACATATATAATGGATTTAATAATCCTGTTCAGATGTGGGCAGAAACCTCTTTTCTTGGTTTCTCTTATGAGAGATGGGGCAGCCTGGGACTTGGCAAATCTTTGCTCAATACTAAAGGGCAAACAGAAGCAAATATACGTGGAGAAAAATATATAGAAAATTGACACAGAGAGAAGGGTTCCTGATCACATTCTACCTGGATTACTCTCAGGGATTTAAGGCCCCATCTAATTCTATCTTTAGGCCCAAAGGATTCGCATAACTTCCCAGGCCCCTCACTTGGATTTCTTTCCTCCCAGGTTTTGGCCTGTTTTTGAAAGGAGGGTGCCATCCTAACATTCACCAGGTAATTGGCTTGGGCTCCTTAAGACTGAGCAAGAAAGGGAGAGGTCCATCTCCAAGGGTTCACCAGGGCTCTTGGCCTTGGTATGTTCCTGGTCCTCGTCTTCAGGTGATTGATATCAGGGGAGCTTCTCATTTGTAACACTGCGACCCTGCCCTCCTCCAGTGGGCTTTAGGTAACATGATTCACATAGAGCGAAAGATATTGTTCCTTCACAGAGCAGCCTGATTTATTGCTGATTATTTCTGTTTGCTAAGAAAATTTCCCCTGTATTTTGGGCATGAGATTTTTCTAAGCCCTATGGCTTCTTACTACCCCATTTGTAGAGACATGGAACTCGCCTAACCTTCTTCCAGATGACATCCCTCACGACCATCCCATCCAGGTGGTCGATGTTTTGTTGGTCCCTAGAGTTGAATACATTAACTCTACAAATGTTTGACCAGCATGGATTTCTTATAATCTATGCACTTTCCAACTGATAACGTATTAAAATAGTTTGAAAATTTTTTTTAGCACCTTAGACATAGTAAGGATATGGACCACCGAAATACCCAACTTTTATCAGGTAGGTCCTTGAAGGAAGATTTGCTATCAGACAGATCCTACCTTACTAGTCCTATGAAGTAGATTTGTTAAAGTTATGTGTAGGGCTTTATGTTGACTTATTTCAATTAAAAATGATATTTGTTTTTTTCAAATTAGCATAGCAATATATTTTCCTTGTAGAAAATGTGGACAACTGACAAGTGTAATAAAGAAATAGGAGAACTCATACAAATCATATCACCAGAAGAAGACTGATGTTGAAATTCTGTCATATTTTAATCCAGTTTTTTGTCTGTGTCGGTGTGTGTTCTTACTTTTGGATACTGAACTCATTTCCTTTTTTAACTTTAATAAATAACACCGTGATGAACATATTTATACATAAATCTTTGTGCTCAGCTCTCATGCTTTCCAATTATTCTTGTTAAATTGATTATTAATTCTTCATTCTTCCTTCATATCATCTGTAAATTTGATAACATTTACCTAAACAAATACCATATTTGAGATATAGGATATTTTTCTATGATATTTAAAATCCTATCTATTTGGAAGGCACTTTGCATTTGCTTGGGAAGCCAACAATTATTAAAGGCTTACCGTGTGCTAGGCACAGTGCTCAGTGCATTCCATGGGTTAGTTCCTTTTACGTCAATATTAGATAGTGGTTCAGAGTGCAGATCTGGAGGACTGCTTGCATTCCAGTCATAGCTCAAAGACTTACTGGCTTTGTGACCTTGGGTAAATCACTTACCTCTTCTGAACCTCAGGTTCCTCATCTGTAAATCCGTATAAAGTGCTTGATGATACTAGAGAAAAAAATCCACTAAAGTCCCATCATATTGCAAGGTCATTATTCTCATTCTCATTTTACAGATAAGAAAAACAAGTCTTAGAGAGGTTGAGTTGTTAAAGGCTCCCAAGAGTAAATGCAGGTAGGGTTTAAACTCAGGTAGTATGATTATAGAGCTGGTCTCCTGTACCTCTGTGCTGTGCCTTCTCTCAGTGTCTGAAGTTGTTAGACTAGCTTCTCTTCTGCCTGTTTTTTCACAGTGTCACTTATCTAGATGATGACAGAGTCGGCACCCAAACCCACTTCTTCTGATTTTTTTATTCCAGTTTTATTGAGATATATCAATAATTGACATGCAGCACTGTATAAGTTTAAGGTGTACAGCATAATAATTTGACTTACATACATCATGAAGGTTATCACAGTAAGTTTAGTGAACACCCATCATCACATATAGATACAACATCAAAGAAATAGAAAAATAATTTTCCTTCTTCTGAGAACTCTTAGGACTTACTCTCTTAACAACTTTCATGTATAACACACAGCAGAGTTAATTATATTTACCAGGTTGTACATTACATCTCTAGTACTTATTTATCTTATAACTGGAAGTTTGTACCTTTTGACTGCCTTCATCCAATGCCCTCTTCCTCCATCACCTGTCTCTGGGAACCACAAATCCGATTTTTTTTCTGTGAGTTTGTTTGTTTGTTTTTGAAGCATAATTGACCTACAACACTATTAGTTCCTGTTATGCAGCGTATTTCTATGTATTTCAAAATGATCACCACAATAAGTTAAGATGGCACCATACATACACACATACGTAGTTATTGACTATCTTCCCCACACTGTACATTTCATACCTGTGACTCATTTATTTTATAACTGGAAGTTTGAACCTCTGAGTCTCCCTCACTTATTTCTCTCCTCGCCCCAAACCCTCTCTCCTGTGGCCATCACCTGTTTGTCTCTGTATCTATAACTCTCTTTCTGTTTTGTTACGTTTGTTCACTTGTTTTGGTTTTTAGGTTCCACATATGAGTGAAATCATACAGTATTTGTCTTTTTCTGACTTATTTTACACTCAGCATAATTCTGATTCCTGAGTCCAGTATTTTTACACATCCACTGTGTTATCTCCTAACCTCCCGTCACCCTCACAGACCTTGTGCTTTGGTTTGTATTGTTTTTTTTTCCTGTTGTTGTTGCTGAAGCTATCTTTCTTTCCTTAGTCTTATTCTCACCCATCTCTTTAGTGTCATCATTTCCTGAACACTTATTTATTCTCTGCTTATTTTCACAAAAAATTAAGGAGGCTTATAGAGATATCTACAGGACAATAAGACAAAAATAAAATGAAATATGCAAACCAAGGCAAAGAAGAAATAGACAACCACTTAGATGATAAGGGAATGCAACTATTCTTGGTTCTGAGACCAGAGACTTATTTCTTCTATGACCTTTTATGGTAAAATATAGTGAGTGCCTTTAGAGGAACAAGTTCAGAGGATCTCGTGCCAGCTGGTGGCATCAAGCCACAGCGCGCTTCAGAAAAAGCAAATCTATAATGATGCCAGTAACGTGCATCTAGGTGTAAAGGTGTTTGAAGTTGTACTGTCTTCGAGGCCCTTGGTAGTGTGCACAAAAGTTCTGTGCAACCAAGTTTTACTGCTCAGAATGCCAATAGCACCTCCTATATGAAATCCTGATAAAAGACCATGTCTTCTAGGCAATACTCCATATCAATTGCTTTTCCCAGTGTCTTGAGAATAATACTGAATTCAAGTTAGACTTCTCTGATAAATACCCAAATTGCAGCTATTCTTTGTTGACAGTTAAATGAAAGGTGTGTTGAGCCTCAGCAGCAATTGAGTTGGAGGAAATACTGACATTTTATTATAAAAATTGAGGAGCCAAATAAGGCCGTGCCTGAACAGAAGGTACCCACATCCTCCTGTGGTGGCTGAAGTAGGCAGTTCCCAAGGGCAGGGCCAGGCTTTTTCTGGGTAAGTAGTGTGGATTCTACTCTCGCGTACTGATGGATGGATCCTCTAGAATGTGGAAATTTTAACTACGCTACAAATTTCAAACATTACATATAAGATTTTTTTTTTTTTTTTTTTTAGTGTCTGCTTTATAACAAAGTGAATCAGTCATACATATACATCTGTTCCCACATCCTTCCCTCATGCATCTCCCTCCCTCCCACCCTCCCCATCCCACCCCTCCAGGCGGTCACAAAGCACCGAGATGATCTCCCTGTGCTCTGTGGCTGCTTCCCACTATCTATCTACCTTACGTTTGGTAGTGTATATATGTCCATACCTCTCTTTCGCTTTGTCACAGCTTACCCTTCCCCCTCCCCATATCCTCAAGTCCATTCTCAAGTAGGTCTGTGTCTTTATTCCCGTTTTGCCCCTAGGTCCTTCATGACTTTTTTTTTTTTTTTTTTAATTCCGTATATATGTGTTAGCATACGGTATTTGTCTTTCTCTTTCTGACTTACTTCACTCTGTATGACAGAGTCTAGGTCCATCCACCTCATTACAAATAGCTCAGTTTCGTTTCTTTTTACGGCTGAGTAATATTCCATTGTATATATGGCCACATCTTCTTTATCCATTCATCCGATGATGGACACTTAGGTTGTTTCCAGCTCCGGGCTATTGTGAATAGAGCTGCAATGAACATTTTGGTACATGTCTCTTTTGGAATTATGGTTTTCTCAGGGTATATGCCTAGTAGTGGGATTGCTGGGTCATATGGTAGTTCTATTTTTAGTTTTTTAAGGAACCTCCATACTGTTCTCCATAGTGGCTGTACCAATTCACATTCCCACCAGCAGTGCAAGAGTGTTCCCTTTTTTCCACACCCTCTCCAGCATTTATTGTTTCTAGATTTCTTGATGATGGCCATTCTGACTGGTGTGAGATGATATCTCATTTTAGTTTTGATTTGCATTTCTCTAATGATTAATGATGTTGAGCATTCTTTCATGTGTTTGTTGGCAGTCTGTATATCTTCTTTGGAGAAATGCCTATTTAAGTCTTCTGCCCATTTTTGGATTGGGTTGTCTGTTTTTTTGCTATTGAGCTGCATGAGCTGTTTATAAATTTTGGAGATTAATCCTTTGTCAGTTGCTTCATTTGCAAATATTTTCTCCCATTCTGAGGGTTGTCTTTTGGTCTTGTTTATGGTTTCCTTTGCTGTGCAAAAGCTTTGAAGTTTCATTAGGTCCCATTTGTTTATCTTTGTTTTTATTTCCATTTCTCTAGGAGGTGGGTCCAAAAGGATCTTGCTGTCATTTATGTCATAGAGTGTTTTACCTATGTTTTCCTCTAAGAGTTTGATAGTTTCTGGCCTTACATTTAAGTCTTTAATCCATTTTGAGCTTATTTTTGTGTATGGTGTTAGGGAATGATCTAATCTCAAACTTCTACATGTCCCTGTCCAGTTTTCCCAGCACCACTTATTGAAGAGGCTGTCCTTTCTCCACTGTACATTCCTGCCTCCTTTATCAAAGATAAGTTGGCCATATGTGCGTGGGTTTATCTCTGGGCTTTCTATCCTGATCCACTGATCTATCTTTCTGTTTTTATGCCAGTACCACACTGTCTTGATTACTGTAGCTTTGTAGTATAGTCTGAAGTCAGGGAATCTGATTCCTCCAGCTCCGTTTTTTGTTCTCAAGATTGCTTTGGCTATTCGGGGTCTTTTGTTTTTCCAAACAAATTTTGAAATTTTTTGTTCTAGTTCTGTGAAAAATGCCAGTGGTAGTTTGATAGGGATTGCATTGAATCTGTAGATTGCTTTGGGTAGTAGAGTCATTTTCACAATATTGATTCTTCCAATCCAGGAGCATGGTATATCTCTCCATCTATTTGTATCATCTTTAATTTCTTTCATCAGTGTCTTATAATTTTCTGCATACAGGTCTTTTGTCTCCTTAGGTAGGTTTATTCCTAGATATTTTATTCTTTTTGTTGCAATGGTAAATGGGAGTGTTTTCTTGATTTCATTTTCAGATTTTTCATCATTAGTGTACAGGAATGCCAGAGATTTCTGTACATTAATTTTGTATCCTGCTACTTTACCAAATTCATTGATTAGTTCTAGTAGTTTTTTGGTAGCATCTTTAGGATTCTCTATGTATAGTATCATGTCATCTGCAAACAGTGACACCTTTACTTCTTCTTTTCCAATTTGGATTCCTTTTATTTCCTTTTCTTCTCTGATTGCTGTGGCTAAAACTTCCAAAACTAAGTTGAATAAGAGTGGTGAGAGTGGGCAGCCTTGTCTTGTTCCTGATCTTAGTGGAAATGGTTTCAGTTTTTCACCATTGAGGACAATGTTGGCTGTGGGTTTGTCATATATGGCCTTTATGATGTTGAGGAAAGTTCCCTCTATGCCTACTTTCTGCAGGGTTTTTATCATAAATGGGTGTTGAATTTTGTCGAAAGCTTTCTCTGCATCTATTGAGATGATCATATGGTTTTTCTCCTTCAACTTGTTAATATGGTGTATCACATTGATTGATTTGCGTATATTGAAGAATCCTTGCATTCCTGGAATAAACCCCACTTGATCATGGTGTATGATCCTTTTAATGTGCTCTTGGATTCTGTTTGCTAGTATTTTGTTGAGGAGTTTTGCATCTATATTCATCAGTGATATTGGCTTGTAGTTTTCTTTCTTTGTGACATCCTTGCCTGGTTTTGGTATCAAGGTGATGGTGGCCTCGTAGAATGAGTTTGGGAGTGTTCCTCCCTCTGATATTGTTTGGAAGCGTTTGAGAAGGATGGGTGTTAGCTCTTCTCTAAATGTTTGATAGAATTCGCCTGTGAAGCCATCTGGTCCTGGGCTTTTGTTTGATGGAAGATTTTTTTTTTTTTTTTTTTCTTTTTGCGGTATGTGGGCCTCTCACTGCTGTGGCCTCTCCCGTTGCGGAGCACAGGCTCTAGACGCGCAGGCCCAGCGGCCACGGCTCACGGGCCCAGCCGCTCCGCGGCATGTGGGATCCTCCCAGACCGGGGCACGAACCCGTATCCCCTGCATCGGCAGGCGGACTCTCAACCACTGCGCCACCAGGGAGGCCCTAATGGAAGATTTTTAATCACAGTTTCAAGTTCAGTGCTTGTGATTGGTCTATTCATATTTTCTATTTCTTCCTGAGTCAGCCTTGGCAGGTTGTGCATTTCTAAGAATTTGTCCATCTTTTCCAGGTTGTCCATTTTATGGGCATAGAGTTGCTTGTAGTAATCTCTCATGATCTTTTGTATTTCTGCAGTGTCAGTTGTTACTTCTCCTTTTTCATTTCCAATTCTATTGATTTGAGTCTTCTCCTTTCTTTTCTTGATGAGTCTGGCTAATGGTTTATCAATTTTGTTTATCTTCTCAAAGAACCAGCTTTTAGTTTTATTGATCTTTGCTATCGTTTCCTTCATTTCTTTTTCATTTATTTCTGATCTGATTTTTATGATTTCTTTCCTTCTGCTAACTTTGGGGTGTTTTTGTTCTTCTTTCTCTAATTGCTTTAGGTGCAAGGTTAGGTTGTTTATTCGAGATGTTTCCTGTTTCTTAAGGTGGGATTGTATTGCTATAAACTTCCCTCTTAGAACTGCTTTTGCTGCATCCCATAGGTTTTGGGTCGTCGTGTCTCCATTGTCATTTGTTTCTAGGTATTTTTTAATTTCCTCTTTGATTTCTTCAGTAATCACTTCGTTTTTAAGTAGTGTATTGTTTAGCCTCCATGTGTTTGTATTTTTTACAGCTCTTTTCCTGTAATTGATATCTAGTCTCATAGCATTGTGGTCAGAAAAGATACTTGATACAATTTCAATTTTCTTAAATTTACCAAGGCTTGATTTGTGACCCAAGATATGATCTATCCTGGAGAATGTTCCATGAGCACTTGAGAAAAATGTGTATTCTGTTGTTTTTGGATGGAATGTCCTATAAATATCAATTAAGTCCATCTTGTTTAATGTATCATTTAAAGCTTGTGTTTCCTTATTTATTTTCATTTTGGAAGATCTGTCCATTGGTGAAAGTGGGGTGTTAAAGTCCCCTACTATGATTGTGTTACTGTCGATTTCTCCTTTTATGGCTGTTAGTATTTGCCTTATGTATTGAGGTGCTCCTATGTTTGGTGCATAAATATTTACAATTGTTATATCTTCTTCTTGGATCGATCCCTTGATCATTATGTAGTGTCCTTCTTTGTCTCTTCTAGTAGTCTTTATTTTAAAGTCTATTTTGTCTGATATGAGAATTGCTACTCCAGCTTTCTTTTGGTTTCCATTTGCATGGAATATGTTTTTCCATCCCCTTACTTTCAATCTGTATGTGTCTCTAGGTCTGAAGTGGGTCTCTTGTAGACAGCATATATATGGGTCTTGTTTTTGTATCCATTCAGCCAATCTGTGTCTTTTGGTGGGAGCATTTAGTCCATTTACATTTAAGGTAATTATCGATATGTATGTTCCTATTCCCATTTTCTTAATTGTTTTGGGTTCGTTATTGTAGGTCTTTTCCTTCTGTTGTGTTTCTTGCCTAGAGAAGTTCCTTTAGCATTTGTTGTAAAGCTGGTTTGGTGGTGCTGAACTCTCTCAGCTTTTGCTTGTCTGTAAAGGTTTTAATTTCTCCATCAAATCTGAATGAGATCCTTGCTGGGTAGAGTAATCTTGGTTGCAGGTTTTTCTCCTTCATCACTTTAATTATGTCCTGCCACTCCCTTCTGGCTTGTAGAGTTTCTGCTGATAGATCAGGTGTTATCCTGATGGGGATTCCCTTGTGTGTTATTTGTTGTTTTTGCCTTGCTGCTTTTAATATGATTTCTTTGTGTTTAATTTTTGACAGTTTGATTAATATGTGTCTTGGCGTATTTCTCCTTGGATTTATTCTGTATGGGACTCTCTGTGCTTCCTGGACTTGATTAACTATTTCCTTTCCCATATTAGGGAAGTTTTCAACTATAATCTCTTCAAATATTTTCTCAGTCCCTTTCTTTTTCTCTTCTTCTTCTGGAACCCCTATAATTCGAATGTTGGTGCATTTAATGTCGTCCCAGAGGTCTCTGAGACTGTCCTCTGTTCTTTTCATTCTTTTTTCTTTATTTTGCTCTGCAGCAGTTATTTCCACTATTTTATCTTCCACCTCACTTATCCGTTCTTCTGCCTCAGTTATTCTGCTATTGATCCCATCTAGAGTATTTTTCATTTCATGTATTGTGTTTTTAATCGATGCTTGATTCATCTTTAGTTCTTCTAGGTCCTTGTTAACTGTTTCTTGCATTTTGTCTATTCTATTTCCAAGATTTTGGATCTGGGAAATAGAATCTTGGATCATCTTTACCATCATTATTCTGAATTCTTTTTCAGGTAGACTGCCTATTACCTCTTCATTTGTTAGGTCTGGTGGGTTTTTATCTTGCTCCTTCTCCTGCTGTGTGTTTTTCTGTCTTCTCATTTTGCTTATGTTACTGTGTTTGGGGTCTCCTTTTTGCAGGCTGCAGGTTCGTAGTTCCCGTTGTTTTTGGTGTCTGTCCCCAGTGGCTAAGGTTGGTTTAGTGGGTTGTGTAGGCTTCCTGGTGGAAGGTACTAGTGCCTGTGTTCTGGTGAATGAGGCTGGATCTTGTCTTTCTGGTGGGCAGGTCCACGTCTGGTGGTGTGTTTTGGGGTGTCTGCCGACTTTTTATGATTTTAGGCCACCTCTCTGCTAATGGGTGGCGTTGTGTTCCTGTCTTGCTAGTTGTTTGGCATAGGGTGTCCAGCACTGTAGCTTGCTGGTCGTTGAGTGAAGCTGGGTGCTGGTGTTGAGATGGAGATCTCTGGAAGATTTTCGCTGTTTGATATTATGTGGAGCTGGGAGGTCTCTTGTGGACCAGTGTCCTGAAGTTGGCTCTCCCACCTCAGAGGCACAGCACTGACTCCTGGCTCCTCAATTTGGGATGAGTTGTTGTCTATTCATGTATTCCACAGATGCAGGGTACATCAAGTTGATTGTGGAGCTTTAATCCGCTGCTTCTGAGGCTGCTGGGAGAGGTTTCCCTTTCTCTTCTTTGTTCTCACAGCTCCCGGGTCTCAGCTTTGGATTTGGCCCCGCCTCTGCGTGTAGGTCGCCGGAGGGCGTCTGTTCTTCGCTCAGACAGGACAGGGTTAAAGGAGCAGCCTCTTTGGGGACTCTGGCTCACTCAGGCCGGGCGGGAGGGAGGGGCACGGAGTGCGGGGCGAGCCTGCAGCGGCAGAGGTCGGCGTGACGTTGCACCAGCCCGAGGCGCGCCGTGCGTTCTCCCAGGGAAGCCGCCCCTGGATCCCGGGACCCCGGCAGTGGCGGGCTGCACAGGCTCCTGGAAGGGCGGTGTGGACAGTGACCTGCGCTCGCACACCGGCTTCTTGGCGGCGGCAGCAGCAGCCCCAGCGTCCCACGCCCGTCACTGGGCTCCGCGCTTTCAGTCGTGACTCGCGCCCGTCTGTGGAGCCTCTTTAAGCAGCGCTCTTAATCCCCTCTCCTCGCGCACCAGGAAACCAAGAGGGAAGAAAAAGTCTCTTGCCTCTTCGGCAGCTCCAGAGTTTTCCCGGACTCCTTGCCGGCTAGCAGTGGCACATTAGCCCCCTTCAGGCTGAGTTCTCGCCGCCAGCCCCAGTCCTTTCCCTGCGCTCTGACCGAAGCCCGAGCCTCAGCTTCCAGCGCCGCCCGCCCTGGCGGGCGAGCGGACAAGCTTCTCGGGCTGGTGAGTGCCGCTCGGCACCGATCCTCTGTGCGGGAATCTCTCCGCTTTGCCCTACCCAGGTATGTGGGGAGTTTCTTGCCTTTTGGGAGGTCTGGGGTGTTCTGCCAGCATTCAGTAGGTGTTCTGTAGGAGTTGTTCCACGTGTAGCTGTATTTCTGGTGTATCCGTATTTCTGGTGTATCCGTGGGGAGGAAGGTGATCTCCGCGTCTTACTCTTCCGCCATCTTACCCGGAAGTCCCTACATATAAGATTAATGCTTATAGTGAATTTTACAAATTAGGAAAATCACAAAGAAGGAAGAAGAAATCATTTGTAATTTTATCCCCCTGGATAAAATTGGGATAGTGTCTACTAATATTTTCAGTTATAAATGTCTACTTAAAATGTATAGATATACTATTTTTTAAAAAAATTAAATCACACTGTACATAATATTTTATAACTTTTTACAATTTAGCAAAATTTTTTGAGGATTTTCCTATGCCAATAAATATTCATTTATAATCTGTTCATTAATGACCAAAGAGTATTCCATTACTGGGTGCAAATTAAATCAGGGAAATGAAATTCTCACAAAATTTTAATTTTGTCATTAAAAAAGCCAAACTATCCAAAAAATGTCAAATTTTGATCAGTAGAACTATCTGAGGTATCCATTAAGATGACTAGCTTGCAAAATATGGTCCTGGATAAGTGAATACATTTATGTGCTTCAAAGGATGGTTAGCTGTAAACCAGTTAAATGTTGAAAAATGCTCATCAGAATAAACAGGTGATCTGTCATCCTTTAACTGGCAGTGATTAGATGTGGATCCAGCCTTCCATCAGGTCTGTCTTAGTTCACAGAAGAGCTCTTCCTCATGAGGAAAGAAGCTCATTTCCTAGTTGCTTTTGGGAGTGGGTGGGGTGAGGTCGTGGTGCTCCACTGACCACAGGTTCTTGTCTGCTTGGTAGAAGGCAAGGAGTTATTCCTCCGTAAGTTAGGCTTTGTGGGTTTGACCATAGAGTGCCTGCTGCAGAGCAAACACTAAATAAACATTAATGTTATTACTAGAGATGATGTGAAGCGGCTTCCCTGCTTCTTGTGTCAGTCCCTGACTTCACTCTTATCTCCATGCGCGTTGATGGCAGTGAGCTATCCTGAGATATCTGGCTATTGTGCATCTTGCTCTGACTCCAAATGAAGTAGGGAGGGGTCAGTGAGAAATAGAGGCTGCGGGGAATGTCAGCTCCGGCACTCCAGTGATGGAGAAAAGTGGTATTATTCAGTAGGAATATAAATACCAGGCACAGTGGCCAGTCTGCTCATCATCACTGTGTAGATCCCTTTCTGCTCATCCAAGTCCTGTTCACACTTCAGAACTTCACTCACAGCTCCGTGAAGCTTTTACTGACCTTCCCAGTTTACATTAATTTCTTTCTCCAGGTTTTAAATCTGGGCCACTCCTTTTGGCATTCTAACATATAACATCTTGTTATTTCAATGTTTCACATATATACATATGTATTAATTACATATGAGATGGTAAAAAGTATCATTTACTGCCTTTGATCACAATTTAAATTTTAAAAATCTAAATCTATTTGGTAACAAATATTTACTGAAGATTTTTAAAATTTAAATTGTAATTGTAATTAAAAAAAAATTGGTAATACATCCCATGGTTCAAAATTTAAAAGGCACAATAAGATATAGAGAAAAAGTCTACCTTCATCCCTCCCCGGCCACTTGATTTCTGTCCCTGGGGGCAACCACTATTATCATTAAAGACATTTTGAAAATAAGAAAAGTTAAAAGAAGAAAATGTTTCTCAGCCAGTCAGTGGTGTGCTGGAGCGGGCTCATACTGGCTGATAATAATTGAAACTTTGTGAGCTGGCTGAGGTTACTGTTGGAGCTTGAAGTAGACTATGGAAATAAGCAAGTGCTACAGAGTAGAGCTATTTTTTAAAAATGTATTTTTGTTGATAAATATTCTTTTTTTATGAGTCTACTTTTTTCATATTTCTTTTCTTCTATCTTCTCTGAACGGGTGGATAAATGAACCAATATCTTAGAATTATTTCTTTAGAGAACAGAGAGCCAAATGTTAACCATTTATCAGCACCATGCCTGCAGTGGTTGTAGGCAACCACCATAAGACTCCAGGATGTAGCTTTCTAATCCTTTTCCCAGGAGTACTTGTGTGTTTGCCTGAAATTTTATGTAGCTGACAACAATTTTTGATTAGATTTTTTCTTTTGCTGTAAAGGATTATGCATTAAACTTGCCTACTCCATTTTACCTGCCATGCTGTCATACAAAGTTAGATTCTAAATAAATATTTGGTGGATGAAAAAATGAGTGGAAGATCGAGCGAAAGATCATCATGAGTACACCAGGAATCACAAATGACATCACAAAGTTTTCTCCAGGCTAGGGTAAAGGATCTGGAGAATGTTCAAATTGCTCTATTGATGCAGAGTGCCTTATCTATCCTGAAATGCCATTAGCTCTAGGCGTGAGGATTTCACTAACTGGCAGACACTGCTTCCAAATGACTGTAAGTCAAGTTCTTAGAGAATAACGACACCTGTAATGAGCTATGTAGCAACATCTCAGCCACTGTGTGAAAGCTGGAAACCTAATCACACAACTTTGTTGGTTTGGACATATGAGACTAATGGACGCGCTCTGGGTCTTGGGGTGTCTGAAGTGAGCTAAGAGCAAGATGGAAGTGGGAAAGGCAGACATCACAGTATCTTGGGACTGAAAGTGTGCTTAAGTCACATCTTGGTACTGAAACACAGCTTCAAACAAAGTGACATCATTATGAAGCTACTGGGAACCTTATAAGCAGTGCCCTGGTGCGCCATGAACAGGCTCATTTGGCCTCCCAACCTGAGATGCTGGTTTCCAGTGATGTTTTTCAAATAGGGGCTGCTGTTAAAAATTGGACCACAAACTTCACGTGAGCACAGTGTAAAAAGATTGTTGGCTCTTCTGGCATTTCTGTGTATGTTAAGCCAACATCAGTATTACCCCTAAAAGCAACAGACAATAATATATGGTACTTTATGTATGAAAGAATTAAGACACTTAGATCTGAACACATCTGGAGGTACACTGTGTCAGTCTTTTCTACTGCTGATGATATTAACCTTGATCACCTGGTCAAGTTAGTGATCTGCCAGGTTCTGCACTGTTTTTTCCCTTTGATTTTGATCAGTATTTTATGGGGAGATAATTCAATTTCATTCCAATATCCTGTTCCTCATCAGACCTTCACCCACCTGCCTTAACATCCATTGACTGTTCCCACCTGTATAAGATACGATTGCTTCTTAGTGACACAAATAAAATGATAAAATGGAAAATTGAACTCATTCTAACTCAAATTCATTTTTTATACTGTCAAAAACTTAAGGAATATGTGTCATGTAAAAATATATTCCTAAAAAATGGTAATTCAGACTTTTGTATCTCATTTTCAGTGCATATCTCCCTTCACTATGCAAGGTATCTTTAAATTAACTACTGTATTTTTCTTTAATGAAAAGTATTAATTTATACTGAATGAAATTCAGAGAAAATAATATGTTATTTCCATAAAGTTGATTTGCCCAACTTTTCTACCTTTTTCTTGATAGGTTTATATACAGTATTACATTCATTGAACTAAACTCAAAGACCTTTGTGAAAACAAGATCAGAGTGTATATAAAATATATTTCCAGGCAAATTTTGCTGGAAATACATTTAGCCTTCAATGACATCTAGTTATTGGATTTTCATTTTTTGACATTTCTAATAGGTTAAAAATGCATGTTTTCTACATTTAAAAAATAATTCTGATTGTTATTCATCAGCCAGTAACTGAAATAAATATATGACAAAATCTTTCTATCCTTTAGTTTGTCAGAATTCAGGATCTATTGCAGGAGTTTTGTTCAATCACATTAAGAAAAGTTGTGCTTATTTTTAATCTTTCCATTTCTAACTAGATTTGAGAATGTAGAGTAATAAGACAGTATAAAAATGTCTGGTCATGTAAAATAAAGATCTGGCAGAAATATAAAAATTCTGGGCACGAAAAAGGAAGGCCTACATTTATAGCAAATCATCATCTTGGAGAGTGTCAATTTAGGAAAATGATGAAATGGGAACTCTTTGAGGACCTGGACTTTTGTCTCTTTTTCCCAGTATTCTCTGTGCCTGGTATAGTGCCTGCTGTAAAGATGGCTGGTAGATGTTTGAGGAATGACTGAATGAGAAGTGCAGAGAATCTGCTGATATCCAGTGTATGGTAGTTGGCTGATTTCTTAGGTTCATTGAAATGTTGTCTCTGCATTATAAGGATTAACACTTTATTGTGTAGTCTTCTAAACACCTTACATGGATTAATCTCATTAAATGTGCATCACAGTCTTAGAGGTAGATACCATTCTTACCCTTATTTTCCAGATAAGAAAATGGGGCCTTGAAAGGTTAAGTCTCAAGTCCAAGGTTACAGTAAGTGGCAGAATCAACATTTGAACCAGGCTACCTGACACCAGAGCCCATTCTCCTGTAACCACCATCCTGACAACTTCTCTCTCTACCTGTTTTAGAGCAGCACCATGGCCTTTCTGCTTCCTCAAAACCCAAGAATTCTATTGACAGGGTTAATACTCTTGCTTTCTATTGCTTTTGAAGACAACAATCATATATTTTTCTTCTTTTAAGCTTTTTTGTTATAGTAAAAATTTTTATCTGGAAGTTTTCTTTCTTGCAATTTATTTATTTATTTCAATAGCATCACCATGGCTTGTTGAAATTGATAAACAGTATAAATAAAGCTGTCGTGGTCTGCATGACTGGGAAAATATTTTGTCTTTTCATTTTTTAAAATTGCCTCTCCATAAAAAGTTTGTGCTAAAACTTAAAAAGAAGATTCCTACATTTTTGGCATTTCCCTACTAGAATTTGGGGCCCAGTGGATCTATTGTCTTTAGTTAGGGGGGTCCAGTAGCCATTTCGATTGAGAACGCTTGAAGTAATAGGCTCACTAAGTGCAAAATGTCACCTCAGTGGATGACCCATGAATCCTGCTGCCTTCTTCCTTGGCTTTTATCTATTCTGAACAATAGAGGAGACGTCATGACCCATGAAGCATGTCAGAAAACATGCTGCAGTGTTGACAGCTTACTCTCCCCTGTGACTGATTCCTTTCTTTCAAATACAGCCTCCCTAGAACTTCTAGCTGCCTTACATGCATCAATGCTTTTCCTTTATTGTCTGCCCGTAGTTTCAGAATGTGTTATGTGTAAAGCTGCCAGAAATTCCTGCACAGACCAACCTCTATTGGCCTAAGGAAGTCCTATCGATTTTTTAGGACCTTAGGAAAGCAAAATGTTAACTTAAGAGGAAGATTTGAAACCAGATAAAATACTTCCTGGAATCAAAGGGCATCGAGGGTCTTTGGGAGTCACTTAGTCACTCCATATGGATGTATTCCTAAAAGCATCAAGAATCATTGTTTTAGGTGAAGGTGATGATGAAAAGTTACCATCTTGAGAACATAATTTTCTTCCAGAAATATTGTTTGTTGTTTATACTTTGAGATAGCACGATTGCATGTACATTTTAATACACTTGTAAAGCCACTTAAGTATCTGGAAATTGAAGAGACCATTGCTGTATTCTCTTGGAATTACACATGCACATACACACAAATTCCAATTCATCCAAAACTACAATAATGTTTAAATTATGTTTGTAAATGTATATGGATTTTAAGAGATCACCAAGTTCTTTCCTTCAGGCAGAGCTGACTTAAATCATTCTAACAGTAAAACTACATCCAGAAAAGATGTTTTGTTTTGTGATGTTTTGTTGTGTGAATTTTTTTCACAAAAGAGATTGACTTAAGTAACCAAATTCAGAAATTAAAAAATGATGTATTATGGATTTTTTAATGTAAAATTAAGTACATAGTATCTTATATACTAAAGGATCAAGTAACTAATGATTCCTCAATGAATATGTTATTCCCTCCCTGACTGTGCTCTACTTTTCTATGTATGTATATTTTTAGATCCTTTCATATCAAAGTGGATGTTATGAGAATTTGATGTATAAAATATCATTTCTATAGTTTTTGAACCCTGCTTGACCATTAACACACATCACAGATGGTTTCACAGATCCAGGAATAATTTACTCCACTTCCTTTCTGCAGAAATAGAATTACATATCCTCAGTGGAAAAAAGAAATTCATGTTTTATATAGGTCTTTTAAAATAAATTTTCAGGGAGGTAGACACAAGAGGGAGGAGATATGGGGATATGTGTATATGTATAGCTGATTCACTTTGTTATAAAGCAGAAACTAACACACCATTGTAAAGCAATTATACTCCAATAAAGATGTTAAAAAAAGAGATAACTATAAAATAACTTTTCAATAGGGGTTTCATCTTTAAATTCAAATGAAGTGATACATCAGTTAGTAAATCCCTTGGAACCATATGTATTTTATTACTTAACTATATTAAATATACCCTTGTGCATGCGCATGCGTGCGCACACACACACAAATACTTGCGCCTCAGAGTCTTTCAAAACAGAACAGCTAGTGCTTATTTTTAATGACCAAATCTTTAAATTTTCCTCTCTAATATGTGAATCTGAGTTGTGTAGAAAAAAGTATGACCATTTCTGAAATTAGAACGATGCTATATATCATAAAGGGATAATGAGCTGGAAAAATTTTAGAAAAAAGGAAAGAATGCACTGACCCTTTCTCAACCTACCACTCTTCAGTGTAAGCCCTCTTGGGGAATTAGTGAAGGGTTATACTTGTAACTTCCTTTCATATATCATTAGCATCTCTTCATTGGAGTAAGGACTAGAGGCAGAATAGCTTTGGTGATGCCGTCCGGAGTGAGATGGGATGAATCCAGTCTCCAAATAGATTCCTTGAGTTTTCAGCAAGTGGGGATCTTATTGTACATGGCCTGTACTCGTAGGTGATAAATATAAGTTGGGAATCATTGCAGAAATCTTCTTTTTCCTTATATGAATGTCTAATTGATGCTCCCCAGTTTTTTGAAAGAACGATTATTTTCTTTTAGAATTGTAGTCACCTTTGCTGTAATCAGCTGAACCTGATATGTATGGGCCTGTTTTTAAACTATCTGTATGGTTCCATTAGTCTATATTTCTATTCCTGTGCCAACATTGCATAGTTTTAGCTACTGTGGTTTCATAATAATTTTAGATATTGTAGGGTAAACCTTCCAAATTTTGTTGTTCTTCTTCAAGATTATTTTGGGTATACTTGTCTTTTTCACATTTCCTTGTAGTTTTAGAATCAGCTTGATTTTTTGTTGGGATCTCATTAAATCTGTACGTAAATTTGACCGATGATTTATGCATTTGCATTAGAGATTAAAAAAACTTTTCTCAGTAACATTTTTATATAACATTTTATTTCATTTGTTTTGTAAGGTTATCACACATTTTCTGTTAAATTCTGGGATATGTGATGTTTTGATGTTAATTTAATTGGCACATTTACAATTTTGTTTTATATCTGTTAGCAATACAAGTGAGTTTTGTACATTGATCTTCCAGTGACCTTTGTTACATTAATTTATAATTTATTATTACTCATTTATTCATTAATTTATTTGCTATTCATTATAATATTGACCACCAATAACAGTGATATTTCTTTCTTTTCAATTCTCATACCTTTAATACATTTTTCTATCTTATTACATTGGCTATTCAATATGGAATAAATACAGAATAAAAGTGTGCTGGCTGATTTTTTTTCTTTTTTTTTCCCGGTATGCGGGCCTCTCACTGCTGTGGCCTCTCCCGTTGCGGAGCACAGGCTCCGGACGCACAGGCTCAGCGGTCATGGCTCACGGGCCCAGCCGCTCCGCGTCATGTGGGATCTTCCCGGACCGGGGCGTGAACCCATGTCCCCTGCATCGGCAGGTGGACTCTCAACCACTGCGCCACCAGGGAATGCTGGCTGATATTTTTATCTTCCCAATCTCATGGGGAAAACTTTTGATATTCCATTATGAAGTATGATGTTTTTCATAGTTATTATTGTTATTTTTGTTTATTTGTAGATTCTTCATCTTATATAAAGCAAATTCAGTTTTATTCCTCAGAATAGAGAAAAAGAATGGATGTTAAATTTTCTCGAATGCATTTTCTACAACTGCTAAATATTTAATTTTTCTCCTTTATTTATTTTTTGGGGAGGATTTTTTTTTTATTCTAACAGAAAGTTGCAAAAGTTATACTCATCCTCATCAGTTCACTCAGTCCCATGTAATTAATTTTTTTTTCAGCTTGATCTTTTGTTAGCACTTTTATGAATTCATCAGTTTTCAATTAGAGTTCTGAAAATGCTTATTCATTCAGTTCAGCAGTATAGTCAGTTACCAGAAACCTGTACCTGTCAGAGTCTTTTCCATGAATTCCTTGAAGATGAAACGCTTTTATAGGAACATTTTTGCAAAAGCATCAGAGTACACCCAGAACTGTCTGACAAAAGACTTAAAAATGACCACGGTTAAAGATTTGATGAAAGTCCATAATAATGCAATTGACAAGGAAATTTAGTTATATCTGAGATATACATTTTAAAGTAATAGCTAGAATTATGACATAACATTATACCAGAACATATAGATTTTTAGAAATTTCATGTAATGTCGTAAACATTTATATTAACATATTTCCATACAAATAACCCAAAGAAAGTTAGTATTAGTTGTTTTTGTTTGTTTGTTTTTTTATACTGCAGGTTCTTATTAGTCATCTTATTACACATCAGAGTATACATGTCAATCCCAATACCCCAATTCAGCACACCACCATCCCCACCACACTGCGGTCTCCCCCCTTGGTGTCCATACGTTTGTTCTCTACATCTGTATCGCAACTTCTGCCCTGTAAACCGGTTCATTTGTACCATTTTTCTAGGTTCCACATACATGCGTTAATATACGATATTTGTTTTTCTCTTTCTGACTTACTTCACTCTGTATGACAGTCTCTAGATCCATCCATGTCTCAACAATTGACCCAATTTCGTTCCTTTTTATGGCTGAGTAATATTCCATTGTATATATGTACCACATCTTCTTTATCCATTTGTCTCACGATGGGCATATAGGTTGTTTCCATGACCTGGCTATTGTAAATAGTGCTGCAGTGAACATTGGGGTGCATGTGTCTTTTTGAATTATGGTTTTCTCTGGGTATATGCCCAGCAGTGGGATTGCTGGATCATATGGTAATTCTATTTTTAGTTTTTAAAATAAGGAACTTCCGTACTGTTCTCTGTAGTGGCTGTATCAATTTACATTCCCACCAACAGTGCAGGAGGTTTCCCTTTTCTCCACACCCTCTCCAGCATTTGTTGTTTGTAGATTTTCTGATGATGCCCATTCTAACTGGTGTGAGGTGATACCTAACTGTAGTTTTGATTTGCATTTCTCTAATAATTATTGATGTTGAGCAGCTTTTCATGTGCTTCTTGGCCATCTGTATGTCTTCTTTAGAGGAATGTCTATTTAGGTCTTCTGCCCATTTTTGGATTGGGTTGTTTGTTTCTTTAATATTGAGCTGCATGAGCTGTTCATATATTTTGGAGATTAATTCTTTGTCTGATGATTCGTTTGCAAACATTTTCTCCCATTCTGAGGGTTATCTTTTCGTCTTGTTTATGGTTTCCTTTGCTGTGCAAAAGCTTTGAAGTTTCATTAGGTCCCATTTGTTTATTTTTGTTTTTATTTCCATTACTCTAGGAGGTGGATCAAAGAAGATCTTGCCGTGATTTATGTCAAAGAGTGTTCTTCCTGTGTTTTCGTTTAAGAGTTCTATAGTGTCCGGTCTAACATTTAGGTCTCTAATCCATTTGGAGATTATTTTTGTGTATGTTGTTAGGGAGTATTCTAATTTCATTCTTCTCCATGTAGCTGTCCAGTTTTCCCAGCACCACTTATTGAAGATACTGTCTTTTCTCCATTGCATATCCTTGCCTCCTTTGTCATAGATTAGTTGACCATAGGTGCTTGTATTTATCTCTGGGCTTTCTGTCTTGTTCCATTGATCTGCGTTTCTGGTTTTGTGCCAGTACCATATTGTCTTGATTACAGTAGCTTTGCAGTATAGTCTGAAGTCCAGGAGCCTGATTCCTCCAGCTCCATTTTTCTTTCTCAAGATTGCTTTGGCTATTCGGGGTCTTTTGTGTTTCCATACAAATTGTATAATTTTTTGTTCTAGTTCTGTGAAAAATGCCTTGGTAGTTTGATAAGGATTGCACTGAATCTGTAGATTGCTTTGGGTAGTAGAGTCATTTTCACAAAATTGATTCTTTCAATCCTAGAACATGGTATGTCTCTCCATCTGTTGGTATCATCTTTAATTTTTTCATCAGTGTTTTATAGTTTTCTGCTTACAGGTCTTTGGTCTCCCTAGGTAGGTTTATTACTAGGTATTTAATTCTTTTTGTTGCAATGGTAAATGGGAGTGTTTCCTGAATTTCTCTTTCAGATTTTTCATCATTAGTGTATAGGAATGCTAGAGATTTCTGTGCATTAATTTTGTATCCTGCAACTTTACCAAATTCATTCATTAACTCTCATAGTTTTCTGGTGGCACTTTTAGGATTCTCTAGGTATAGTATCATGTCATCTGAAAACAGTGACAGTTTTACTTCTTCTTTTCCAATCTATTCCTTTAATTTCTTTTTCTTCTCTGATTGCCATGGCTGGGACTTCTAAAACTATGTTGAATAATAGTGGTGAGAGTGGACATCCTTGTCTTGTTCCTGATCTTAGAGGAAATGCTTTCAGTTTTTCAGCATTGAGAATGATGTTTGCTGTGGGTTTGTCATACATGGCCTTTATTATGTTGAGGTATGGTCCCTCTATGCCCACTTTGTGGAGAGTTTTTATCATAAATAGGTGTTGAATTTTGTCAAAAGCTTTTATTGCATCTATTGAGATGATCATATGGTTTTTATCTTCAATTTGTTACTATGGTGTATCACATTGATTGATTTGTGTATTTTGAAGAATCCTTGCATCCCTGGGATAAATTCCACTTGATCATGGTGTATGATCCTTTTAATGTGTTGTTGGATTCTGTTTGCTAATATTTTGTTGAGGATTTTTGCATCTATATTCATCAGTGATATTGGTCTGTAATTTTTTTTTTTTTGTAGTATCTTTGTCTGGTTTTGGTATCATGGTGATGGTGGCCTCATAGAATGAGATTGGGAGTGTTCCTTCCTCTGCAGTTTTTTGGAAGAGTTTGAGAATTATGGGTGTTAGCTCCTCTCTAAATGTTTGATAGAATTCACCTGTGAAGCCATCAGGTACTGGACACTTGTTTGTTGCAAGATTTTTAATCACAGTTTCAATTTCATTACTTGTGATTGGTCTGTTCATATTTTCTGTTTCTTTCTGGTTCAGTCTTGGAAGGTTATACATTTCTAAGAATTTGTCCATTCTTCCATGTTGTCCCTTCTATTGGCATAGAGTTGTTTGTAGTAGTCTCTTAGGATGCTTTGTATTTCTGTGGTGTCTCTTGTAACTTCTCCTTTTTCATTTCTAATTTTATTGGTTTGAGTCCTCTCGCTCTTTTTCTTGATGAGTCTGGCTAATGGTTTATCAATTTTGTTTATCTTCTCAAAGAACCAGCTTTTAGTTTTATTGATCTTTGCTATTGTTTTCTGTGCTTCTATTTCATTTATTTCTGCTCTGATCTTTATGATTTCTTTCCTTCTGCTAGCTTTGGGTTTTGTTTGTTCTTCTTTCTCTAGTTCCTTTATGTGTACGGTTAGATTGTTTACTTGAGATTTTTCTTGTTTCTTCAGGTCGGCTTGTATAGCTATAAACTGCCCTCTTAGAACTGCTTTTGCTGCATCCCATAGGTTTTGGATTGTCGTGTTTTCATTGTCATTTGTCCCTAGGAATTTTTTGATTTCCTCTTTGATTTCTTCAGTGATCTCTTGGTTATTTAGTAATGTATCATTTAGCCTCCAAGTGTTTGTGTTCTTTACGTTTTTTTTCCCTGTATTTCATTTCTAATCTAATAGCATTGTGGTCACAAAAGATGCTTGATATGATTTCAATTTTCTTAAATTTACTGAGGCTTGATTTGTGACCCAAGATGTGATATATCCTGGAGAATGTTCTGTGCATACTTGAGAAGAAAGTGTAATCTGCTGTTTTTGGATTGAATATCCTATAAATATCAATTAAATCTCTCGTCTATTGTTTCATTTAAAGCTTCTGTTTCCTTATTTATTTTCACTTTGGATGATCTGTCCATTGGTGTAAGTGAGGAGTTAAAGTCCCCCACTATGATTGTGTTATTGTCTATTTCCTCTTTTATAGCTGTTAGCAAGTACCTTTTGTATTGAGGTGCTCCTATGTTGGGTGCATATATATTTATAATTGTTATATCTTCTTGGATTGATCCCTTGATCGTTATGTAGTGTCCTTCCTTGTCTCTTATAACATTCTTTATTTTAATGTCTATTTTACCTGATATGAGTATAGCTACTCCAGCTTTCTTTTGATTTCCATTTGCATGGAATATCTTTTTCCATCCCCTCACTTTCAGTCTGTATGTGTCCCTAGGTCTGAAGTGGGTCTCTTGTACACAGCATATATATGGGTTTTGTTTTTGTATACATTCAGGAAGCCTGTGTCTTTTGGTGGGAGCATTTAATCCATTCACGTTTAAGGTAATTATCGATATGTCTGTTCCTGTGACCATTTTCTTAATTGTTTTGGGTTTGATTTTTTAGGTCCTTTGCTTCTCTTGTGTTTCCCACTTAGAGAAGTTCCTTTAGCATTTGTTGTAGAGCTGGTTTGGTGGTGCTGAATTCTCTTAGCTTTTGCTTGTCTGTAAAGCTTTTGATATCTCCATCGAATCTGAATGAGATCCTTGCTGGGTAGAGTAGTCTTGGTTGTAGGTTCTTCCCTTTCATCAGTTTAAATATGTCATGCCACTCCCTTCTGGCTTGTAGAGTTTCTGCTGAGAAATCAGCTGTTAACCTTATGGGAGTTCCCTTGTATGTTATTTGTTGTTTTTCCCTTGTTGCTTTCAATAATTTTCCTTTGTCTTTAATTTTAGCCAATTTGATTACTATGTGTTCTGGTGTATTTCTCCTTGGGTTTATCCTCTATTGGACTCTCTACACTTCCTGGGCTTGGGTGGCTATTTCCTTTCCTATGTTAAGGAAGTTTTCGACTATAATCTCTTCAAATATTTTCTCTGGTCCTTTCTCCCTCTCTTCTCCTTCTGGGACCCCTATAATGCGAATGTTGTTGCGTTTAATGTGGTCCAGAGGTCTCTTAGGCTGTCTTCATTTCTTTTCATTCTTTTTTCTTTATTGTGTTCTGCAGCAGTGAATTCCACCATTCTGTCTTCCAGGTCACTTATCTGTTCTTCTGCCTCAGTTATTCTGCTATTGATTTCTTCTAGTGTATATTTCATTTCTGTTATTGTTTTGTTCATCTCTGTTTGTTTGTTCTTTAATTCTTCTAGGTCTTTGTTAAACATTTCTTTCATCTTCTAGATCTTTGCCTCCATTGTTTTTCCGAGGTCCTCGATCATCTTCACTATCATCATTCTGAATTCTTTTTCTGGAAGGTTGCCTATCTCCAGTTCTTTTAGTTGTTTTTCTGGGGTTTTATCTTGTTCCTTCATCTGGTAGATAGCCCTCTGCCTTTTCATCTTGTCTCTCTTTCTGTGGATGTGGTTTTTGTTCCACAGGCTGCAGGATTGTAGTTCTTCTTGCTTCTGCTGTCTACCCTCTGGTGGTTGAGGCTATGTAAGAGGCTTGATGGGAGAGACTCGTGGTGGGTAGAGCTGACTGTTGCTGTGGTGGGCAGAGCTCAGGAAAACTTTAATCTACCTGACTGCTGATGGGTGGGGCTTGGTTCCCTCCCTGTTTGTTGTTTGGCTTGAGGCAACCCAACACTGGAGCCTACCTGGGCTCTTTGCTGTGGCTAATGGCAGACTCTGGGAGGGCTCACACCTAGGAGTACTTCCCCAAACTTCTGCTGCCAGAGTCCTTGTCCTCATGGTGAGCCATAGCCACCACCTGCCCCTGCAGGAGACCCTCCAACACTAGCAGGTAGGTCTGCTTCAGTCTCTGTGGGGTCACTGCCCTTTCCCTGGGTCCTGATGTGCACACTACTTTGTGTGTGCCCTCCATGAGTGGAATCTCTGTTTCTCCCAGTCCTGTCAAAGTCTTGCAATCAATTCCCACTAGGCTTCAAAGTCTGATTCTCTAGGAATTCCTCCTCCTGTTGCCGGACCCCCTGGTTGGGACGCCTGACGTGGGGCTCAGAACCTTCACTCCAGTGGGTGGACTTTTGTGGTATATGTATTCTCCAGTCTGTGAGTCACCCACACACCAGTTATGGGATTTGATTTTACTGTGATTTCGCCCCTCCTACTGTCTCATTGTGGCTTCTCCTTTGTCTTTTCTTGTGGGGTATCTTTTTTGGTGAGTTCCAGTGTGTTCCTTTCGATGATTGTCCAGCAGCTAGTTGTGATTCTGGTGTTCTTGCAAGAGGGAGTGAGAGCATGTCCTTCTACTCCGCCAACTTGGTTCCTCCTCCCTTTATTTTGTTAATATGTATTGAATTACTTTGATTGATTTCTAAAATGTTAAACCAACATTAAATTTCTGATATAAGTCCCACTTAGTTATGATGTATTATTCTTGTTTTGTATTACTAGATTATATTTGCTAATGTTTGTTCAGGCCTTTTACGTCTATTCTTATGAAATACACTAGTTTGTAGTTTCCCTTTCTTATAATGTCTTTGTTAGGTTTCTGCCTCATAGAATATGTTAGGATGTGTTCCCTTTTTGGTAATCTGGTAGAATTTGTGAAAGATTGCTGTTACTTTCTCCTTAAAGTATTCAAAAGAATTCACTGATCTAGTCATCTGAGACTGGAGGAACGTTTGTGGGATGATTTTAATTACAATTATCCTTCTTTCGAGGTTTAGTGTCCATAACCCTAACAAAGGCCAGCACTCCAAACTGCGTATTAAATTGCATTTCCTCTCAGGGCATTGCTTCAAGAATTCACTTCTTCTTTTGCACTATTGCTTTGTACTTTCTCTATCAGATATTTCCATAATCATATAAATATGCTATAATAATATTTATAGTCTGAAAAGCAAGCCAAATGTAAAACCCTCTATTGACCTTACCTATTCAACTGCTGTTCCTTTGTTTCCCTTTGGTTGTCTCCATTTCCCCTCCTCTCACTCTTTCTTGGACCCTACTCTCTCAGCTTCACTGAAAATGTACTTGTCAGGGCTACCACTTATGTCCATCTTGCAAAGTCCATTCTCAAATTCTGAGTCCTCATCCTATTAGACTTTGATTATTCCATTCTTCCAAACTCTTCTCTTGAGCTCCCACTTTTCTGGTTTTATTCCTCAGTCTCCTGGCTCCTTCCTCCTCACACCCCTGACATCTGGATATAGGACTGTTCTAAGGCTTGATGCCCAGACTTCCTCCCCATGTTCACTTAATTCCTAAGTGATCTCATACTGTCTAAGAGCTTTAATCCCATCTCTATGAAACAATGGATTATTAATTTTTTCTCTCAATAGCTCACCTGCATCTTCACTTGCATAATTTGGAATATCAAACTGTGCATGTCAGAAGTCAAACTCATCATCCTCTTCCTTAAACTTGCTCTTCATTCAGTGTTCCCCATCTCAGTAAATGGTAACTGCTTTCTTCTAGTTGTGCAGGCTAAAAACCCTGAAGTGTTTCTTGATTTCTCTCACACTGCACATTTAATCCTAAGAAAATCTTTTCACCCTTTTCACCACCTTCCCTGGTCCAAGGTACCTCTAGCAATAATGTTCAAACTCATCTCCTTGATTTAGCCCTTGTAATCTCCCACCCTTCATACAGTTTATTTCCGACACTGCAGCCAAAATGATTATATTAAAACTCTGTTCAAAAAACCCTCCCATGGCTTTCTACCTACAGCAGCCAACGTTATTTTTTAGACCCTTAGCCCCTAAATGGTCTGCCTCTGTGCTTTCTGATGCCTTTTTGACCTAATTTCCTCTTATTCTGACCCTTCCTCATTCCACTCTAGCCACACAGGCTTCAGTGATATTCCTTGAATTTGCCAGGCAGGCTCTTGCCTCAGGGTCATTGCTCTTCTTCAGGGTTTCACTGCATGTCACTTCTTCAATAAGGCTTTCTTTGAACATCCTGTTTTAGATATCATCTTACCATACTCCTTAGCCTCCTTCCCCACTTTAATTTTCTTCATAGATTTTATCACCATGTAACCTGTTTGTTTGATATATTTTATTAATTTACTTTATTTTAATATAAATTCAAGGAGAACTGGTATTTTTATCTCTTTGGGTCTCTTCTGCATTCCCAGAACCTAGAACAGAGCTTAGGACAAATAGACATTCAGAAAATATTTGCTGAATGAATAAATGAGTGAGTAGTGAATAAATATAAGAAATCCCTTTGAAATGTGTATGCCATTTGAATCAGCAATTTAGTTATAATAATTTATTCCAAGAAGGAAATTGTGCAGGTGCACAAAGAAACATGTATTGAAATATTTTTATTAAGAATGAAAAACTGGGGAATTCCCTGGTGGTCCAGTGGTTAGGACTCAGTGCTTTCACTGCCGTGGCCTGGGTTCGATCCCTGGTCAGGGAACTGAAATCCCGCAAGCCACATGGCATGGCCAAAAAAAAAAAAAAAAAAAGAAAAATCAGAAACAGTAATAGGAAATTGGATATTAACTAGATCATGGCACAGCTATACCATGAAATACCATGCTTCCATTAAAAAGGATGCGGGTTTACTTTTATTGACTTGGAAAGATGTTCACAGTGTATGGTTAAGTGAAGAAGACTGCAAAGGATACATGCAAAAATATTATATTGATCATCTCTTGATAGCAGGACCATTAGTGATCTTACTTATCTTCTTCATGTTTTGTGTATTTTCTGAATTTTTGTATTATTATAACCAGTTATTTTATATCAGAAAAATTGTATACGTATATAAAACCAAGTTGTCAAATCTTTCACAAGTAACCATATTCTGCTTGGTCTTCCCACAAGGCAGGAATGCTTAGCTTGAAGTCCATGAATGGACCTCATGGGATCTGTGAACCCCTTGTCAAATCTGTAAGCCAGATTTTCTACGAACTTGCATATGTGCATTTTCAGATCATCACAACAATCCGTATTCCCTAGTTGATCTTCCTCAACCTTACAACAGTGTGTTCCTGGGTTCATTCTTGATAAAGTAGGGAAGACTCATCTTCTCTGAGTCTGCCTCTTCTTTGAGCCCCTTCTCTTCAGTCTTTCACTAATTTCCACTTGCTTGGTCTCCGTCACAACTAAGTGAATGGAGGTTATGAGAGGGCATAGCATTCAGTAGGTACTACCCTTTATCCAACAACATTTCAACTCGACTTTCGTGCATACCCTGTGCTGTGGAGTGAGTACCCACTTATTACCAATGCTTTGTCATATCTGTTCTTTCTCCATCCTTGTATAAGACCGTTCTCAAAGTGATATTTAAAAAGTACTCATGATGCCACTAAATTCTCCTCCCCTCCAGGATCATAGCTCAAAGTGTTGTTTCTTAGATTTTTTTGTGTCATGCTAGTAATAAATTACCTCCATTTCATGAATGGCCACTTTCCCTTTTATTTTATTGTAAACTCAGTTATGTGGGGTAATAAGATGGAGAGATTGTTATTCAAGCCGTCATGGATGACGCCAAGGCTTCAATCATGAAACAATTCCATTTGCTACTGCTCTTTCCCTTTGGCGATATAATTTTGCTTCCTAGCTATATTATTCATGAAGCAGCTTTGTTACCCTCAGTGATCTAGCTACATTCCTCTTCTTGCAGCAAGATTTTTATAGTAGTATTATTATTAGTTTTGAAATGGCTAAACATTTTTCAGTTAATAATGAGTTTATAATTGAGGATCTCCAAGCTTCACCATTGTTTGGCCTTATTCATTGCCATATTCTCAGTTCCCATAGTAAATATTTGCTGGAATAAATGAACAAATAAATCATAGTTTAAAAAACCATCTTCCCTTTATGTTTTAATATAAGCAAGGTCTTTGTTTTATAAAAATGAAATGATGGGCCTTAGGAAGTCATGAATTATTGGTCACCAGATGAATTCAAACAAACTGGATGACCATTTGATGGGAATATCATAGATGAGATGCAAACATCATTATTTGGGTAGATTCTCACTAAATTACTTTCTGTCTGATATTCATGTTTAAGTTAAAATCAGCCCTGAAAATTTGCTGATGTTTAAATAACATGCATAAATATGTCATAGGAAATATAAATCATAATCATGTTGTGTATGGAGTGCTTACTCTTTATCAGGAACTGTGTAAAGTAAGTCCTTATAACTTATTTCATTTACAAAACAACAATATAAGTTCACAACTCTTATTACCCTTATTTGATAGGGAAGGAAACTGAGGCTTGGAGAAGATTTTTAACTTGTCCAGTTGTGAACTATGGAGACAGGATTACGACTCTGAGGTCTTTTAAATTGCCGCATTATACTGCCTTGCTGATGACCAAATACTGTTAAAAACTAATAAAAATAGAATCAATATGATTCTAATGAAGGATGCCAAAAAGTACACCTTTTACTCCCCACTCTCCCATCTCCCCAATACTTGAGGGAATCATTGGAAGAGGCGAGGTGAAACAGCCGTTTTCTTTCTAATAAGTGAACGCAGCAGCCTAACTTACAGTAAATTTGGCCCTACCACTGGACTTCATGTTTCACATTTTACTGGTTACACTAGAGCCCCCATAATACCAGTGCTGTCCACTTAGTTTCTATGAGAGTGGATTAATCTTCTGTTTTTATCTTCAAGTTATGCCTCCTGGTTTCTGCATTATTTCAATTAAAAATGTATTCAGCACACTGAATTGTATGCTTTAAAACAGTAAGTTTTCTGTTATGAGAATTTTGTCTCAAAAAAATTTCAAAAAAATGTGTTCAAATTGCTTGTTATTCACAGAATTGGCTATAAAAAGCTGGACTTTATAAATGATGCCTAACTGGGACCATTGACAAATAATTAAAATAGTTACCATTTATTGAGTGCTTCCTGTGTTTCAGATGCCAGGCTTTATATGGCTTATCCCATTGAATCCTTATTTTACAGATGAGGAAACTGAGGCAGTGAGAGGTCAGGTCATAGATGGTAGTGAGAGGCAGAGCTGGTTTTCAATTCCAAAGCCTGTACACATAACTCCTTTGCAGCTGTACCTTCCGTGAACCACACTAATGATGTAGTTGGCACTAGAAGTGCCTGTGGCTTTTCTTCAAGTGACTGATTTACAACTGGGTTGTAGCTTAATGTTCTGAGGTGATCTGATCATTTTTCTATTTAGGTTTAATTTAAGGCGGCAGAAAAATTCTCATTTCATGTTGTGTGCAACCTTTTTGTCAGATGAGACATGACCTTATTTTTATCCTTTGATCTTGAGTTATGAAGGAGGTTGTTAAAATGAATGATGTCCTACCACTGTTGCCTATTTCTTCAAAGCCTAGTCTTAGTTTATATTTCTGCCATTGCAAAGGATATTTGATTAACAAGGGCATAAATTATTATAAAGGGTGAACTCTATTTCTGATTTTAGTTACTTCTCAAGATTATGAATAACAAATCAGGGAGACATGATGTGTTGAAGTGTGGCAAATTATCTTCTTGGGATTTAAAATGTGATTTCAATTTAAGGTAGTAAATGCTCATTAAACATAAAAGGGAAAATAAAGGACAATACAAAGAAGGTTAAACTTCATACATAGTTCTATCACTCAGTTGCTTTTAAAAATGTTGATACCTTTTATTCCAATTATATATTTTCCCCATGGTCACAACTGTAATGTATTAGTTAGTGTTCTTGCTTGTAAGGTGACTTTGGGGGTGGTGGACAAGCAGGGTAGCTTACAGTACTGATGGGAGGCTGTGGCACCAGAATTTGGAGGAGGCAATAATCAAAAGTGCCCTGGCAGGTCAGCAAACAGGAAGCAAGATGCAGAGTGACCTTAATATAGCTGACTGGGATGCTGCTGCCCTATCACAATGTAGGGGTCCCTCCTCCCTCTCTTCCTTGCTGTGCTTCATCCAGATACCCAGTCCAAAGGAAGAGTGTCACATTGCTAAGACGTGTCATGGACCTGTCCCTGGCTGTACTACGGGGAGGAAGATGGAGGATTTGACTTCTGCTTTTTGAAATGAAAAAAATATCTAACGTGCTTTGGGCGTGCCCAACAGTGTTCTGAGTGCTTTCTTAAATTAACTCATTCCAATCCTCACGGAAGTCCTTTGAGGCAAGCGCAATTTGTATCTTTGTTTTATAGTTGGGTAACCAGATGAGGCAGAGAGAGATGAAGTAGCTTACTGCTACCAGGAGGGCTACGAGGATGTGAAGTGGAGGTCAGGCTTTAGGGCTTGGGTGTTTAACCACACTGATCTGCTGAGCCTTGGGGTGGGGGGATAAGTGAGGGGAGGCCACCTCCCACTTAGATGCCACCCAATGGGGGACAGGTGGAGTTCTGGAAATGAATAATACTTATTGAATACTCACCACATGCCAGGCACACTTCTAAGTGTTTTACATCATTATTTATTTTTCTTTTCACTAGATGTTTTTTGTGTATTACATATCTATTTCATTTTTTAAAAACTGAGCAAATGAAGCTGATAAAAATGTAATTTTGGGTAAAATATTTAACTACTGAAGGGTTGTTCTTGTTTGTGCAGCATAGTGTCAGCCTCCGTGCTATTAAGGATAATTCTGGTGCCTCAAATTTAGGAATTCAATACAGGTGACAGTAATATCTAGAGGAAGAGACCAGACTGACAGCAGTGGTAGGGTTCTTGCCTCCATGTGATAAAAGAACTGAAGGTATATAGCAATGGGGTGATGTGTTTGCCAATGTTATTTTTTTAAATGCAAATGTCTCTCCATCATTATAGAACTCACTAGTTGATTAAATAATGAATACTTGTTATCAAATAATAAGGTAGAAGGGACTCTCTGATTGGTATCTTCTGGATCAAAGACCAAACAACTTGGTGTTTTATTTATGCTTAATAAGTTTACACATGATTTATATTCTGGATTACTTAGTTTATTTTTTATCTTAAAATAGAATCTTACTATATATGTGTGTATGTATGTATTATATTAAAGAAGTAATACATAATTAATGGAGAAAATCCAAGGTTATAAGAATATTTGAGAAGGTTCTTGCATCCTTTCCCCAAAACTGTACTCCCCTGAGGTAACTACTGTTAACATTTTGGCATATATCGTTCTTGATCTTTTTTTCTCTAAACACACACACACACACACACACACACACACAGTTTTCTCAAACTAAATGGGATTCTATAGAGCTTTTTTTAGTTTAATTAATATTGATAATTAGCTATGGCATTATTTCACGTCAGAACCTCATGCTTTCAGAGAGTGGCATAGTGTTCCAGAATATGGATGTATAATTCCCCTATGAGTGTATAGTTGGTATTTTATCGATTTTTTTTTAGTGACAGTGACACCACTATCACTTTTTTTCTCCTCTACTCTCATTGGCCTTTGGTTTCATTTGCTAGTTCCTCCTCAAAATGTTAATGTGTCATTTCATCTATAATAATTCCCTGGGTAATCCCTATGCCTTCATGGCTTTCAATACAATCTCTATGTCTGTGACTCCCAAGTCCTATTTCCATAATGGACCTCTCTCCATCTCAGACTGGTAGATCTAGCTGGCCTCCCTACATGTCCTCTTGAATGCTCATTAGGTACTTTAAACATAACATATCTAAGTTTAAAACTTGATTGAAATTATCCTTGTTTTTCTTAATTTGAGAATGCCTTGATTTCATCTCTGAAGGATACTTTCGCTGGGTATAGGATTCTGGCCTGATAGCTTTATCTTTTGTGACATCAAAAATATTTTTCCGCTTCCTTCTGGCTTTCATTGCTCCTTCTGGGGAATTCACTACCATTCTAATTGTTTTTTCCTATACATAATGTGTCAATTTTTTTTCTCACTGCTTTCAATATTTTTTTCTTTATTCTTAGTTTTCAGAAGTTTTGTTATGATCAGTATTTCTTTGAGTTTATCTTGTTTGGGGTTTGCACAGATTCTTGAATCTGTGAGTTTATGTCTCTGACTAGATTTGGGGAGTTTACAGCCATTATTTCTTCAAGTACTTTTTTAGTTCACCCTCTTTCTCCTCTTTTATGGGCTCTGATTCTAAAAATGTTAGAACTTTTGTTATAATCTCCCAGGGCTCTGAGACTGTTCATTTTTTTTCAGTCTGTTTTGTCTCTAATGTTCAGATTGGATAATTTTTGTTCTGTCTTCTAGTTAACTGACTCGTTTTTGGTCCCCTCCATTTTGCTGTTGAGCTTTTTATTTCAGTTATTGTATTTTTCAGTTTTAAAATTTCCATTTGGTTCTTCTTTATTTATTTGGTCCTTCTATTTCTTTGCTGAGGCTTTCTAACTTTTTTTAAATTTTATTTTATTTATTTTTTTATACAGCAGGTTCTTATTAGTTATCCATTTTATACATATTAGTGTATATATGTCCATCCCGATCTCCCAATTCATCACCGCCCCCCCGGCCACTTTCTCCCCTTGGTGTCCATACATTTGTTCTCTACCTCTGTGTCTCTATTTCTACCCTGCAAACTGGTTCATCTGTACCATTGTTCTAGGTTCCACATATATGCATTAATATATGGTATTTGTTTTTATATTTCTGACTTACTTCACTCTGTATGACAGTCTCTAGATCCATCCTAGTCTCTACAAATGACCCAATTTCATTCCTTTTCATGACTGAGTAATATTCCATTCTATATATGTACCACATCTTCTTTATCCATTGGTCTGTCAGTGGGCATTTAGGTTGCTTCCATGACCTGGTTATTGTAAATAGTGCTGCAGTGAACATTGGGGTGCATGTGTCTTTTGGAATTATGGTTTTCTCTGGGTATGTGTCCAGTAGTGGGATTGCTGGATCATATGGTAAATCTATTTTTAGTTTTTTAAGGAACCTCCATACTGTCCTCCAGAGTGGCTGTATCAGTTACCTTCCCACCAAGAGTGCAAGAGGGTTCCCTTTTCTCCACACCCTCTCCAGCATTTGTTGTTTGCAGATTTTCTGATGATGCCCATTCTAACTGGTGTGAGGTGATACCTCATTGTAGTTTTGATTTGCATTTCTCTAATAATTAGTGATGTTGAGCAGCTTTTCATGTGCTTCTTGGCCATCTGTATGTCTTCTTTGGAGAATGTCTATTTAGGTCTTCTGCCCATTTTCTGATTGGGTTGTTTCTTTTTTTAATATTGAGCTGCATGGGCTGTTTATATATTTTGGAGATTAATCCTTTGTCCGTTTATTTGCTTGCAAATATTTTCTCCCATTCTGAGGGTGGTCCTTTCATCTTGTTTATGGTTTCCTTTGCTGTGCAAAAGGTTTTAAGTTTAATTAGGTTCCATTTGTTTATTTTTGTTTTTATTTCCATTACTCTAGGAGGTGGATCAAAGAAGATCTTGCTGTGATTTATGTCAAAGAGTGTTCTTCCTATGTTTTCCTCTAAGAGTTTTATAGTGTCCGGTCTTACATTTAGGTCTTGAATCCATTTTGAGTTTATTTTTGTGTATGGTGTTAGGGAGTGTTTTAATTTCATTCTTTTCCATGTAGCTGTCCAGTTTTCCCAGCACCACCTACTGAAGAGACTGTCTTTCCTCCATTGTATATCCTTGCCTCCTTTGTCATAGATTAGTTGACCATAGGTGTGTGGGTTTATTTCTGGGCTTTCTATCCTGTTCCATTGTTCTATATTTCTGTTTTTTTTTTTTTTTTTTTTTTTTGCTGTACGTGGGCCTCTCACTGTCGTGGCCTCTCCCATTGCGGAGCACAGGCTCTGGACGCACAGACTCAGCGGCCATGGCTCTTGGGCCCAGCCGCTCCGCGGCATGTGGGATCTTCCCGGACCAGGGCACAAACCTGTGTCTGCTGCATCGGCAGGCGGACTCTCAACCACCGCACCACCAGGGAAGCCCTATATTTCTGTTTTTGTGCCAGTATCATATTGTCTTGATTACTGTAGCTTTGTAGTATAGTCTGAAGTCAGGGGGTCTGATTCCCTTTTTTACCCTCAAGACTGCTTTGGCTATTTAGGGTCCTTTGTGTTTCCATACAATTTTAAGATTTTTTTGTTATAGTTTTGTAAAAAATGCCATTGGTAATTTGATAGGGATTGCATTGAAGCTGTAGATTGCTTTGGGTAGTATAGTCATCTTTACAATATTGATTCTTCCAAACCAAGAACATGGTATATCTCTCCATCTGTTTGTGTCATCTTTGATTTCTTTCATCAGTGTCTTATAGTTTTCTTCATACAGGTCTTTTGTCTTCCTAGGTATTTTATTCTTTTTGTTACAATGGTAATTGGGAGTGTTTCCTTAATTTCCCTTTCTGATCTTTTGTTGTTAGTGTATTGGAAAGCAAGAGATTACTGTGCATTAATTTTGTATCCTGCATCTTTACCAAATTCATTCCTTAGCTCTAGTACTTTTCTCGTGGCATCTTTAGGTTTCTCTATGTACAGTATCATGTCATCTGCAAACAGTGACAGTTTTACTTCTTCTTTTCCAATTTCTGTTCCTTTTATTTCTTTTTCTTCTCTGACTGCCATGGCTAGGACTTCTAAAGCTATGTTGAATAATAGTGGTGAGAGTAGACGTCATGTCTTGTTCCTGATCTTAGGGGAAATGCTTTCAGTTTTTCACCATTGAGAATGAGGTTTGCTGTGGGTTTGTCATATACGGCCTTTAGTATATTCAGGTAAGTTCCCTCTATGCCCACTTTCTGGAGAATTTTTATCATAAATGGGCATTGAATTTTGTCAAAAGCTTTTTCTGCATCTGTTGAGATGATCATATGGTTTTTATTCTTCAGTTTGTTACTATGGTGTATCACATTGATTGATTTGCATATACCGAAGAATCCTTGCATCCCTGGGATAAATCCCACTCGATCATGGTGTATGATCCTTTCAATGTGTTGTTGGATTCTGTTTGCTAGTATTTTGTTGAGGATTTTTGCATCTATAATCATCAGTGATATTGGTCTGTAATTTTCTTTTTTTGTAGTATCTTTGTCTGGTTTTGGTATCAGGGTGATGGTGGCCTCATAGAATGAGTTTGGGAGTGTTTCTCCCTCTGCTATATTTTGGAAGAGTTTGAGAAGGATAGGTGTTTGCTCTTCTCTAAATGTTTGATAGAATTCACCTGTGAAGCCATCTAGTCCTGCACTTTTGTTTGTTGGAAGATTTTTAATCACAGTTTCAATTTCATTAGTTGTGATTGGTCTGTTCATATTTTCTATTTCTTCCTGGTTCAGTCTTGGAAGGTTATACCTTTCTAAGAATTTGTCCATTCTTCCGGGTTGTCCATTCTATTGGCATAGAGTTGTTTGTAGTAGTCTCTTAGGATGCTTTGTATTTCTGTGGTGTCTGTTGTAACTTCTCCTTTTTTATTTCTAATTTTATTGATTGGAGTCCACTCCCTCTTTTTCTTGCTGAGTCTGGCTAATGGTTTATCAATTTTGCTTATCTTCTCAAAGAACCAGCTTTTAGTTTTATTGATCTTTGCTATTGTTTTCTGTGTTTCTATTTCATTTATTTCTGCTCTGATCTTTATGATTTCTTTCCTTCTACTAACTTTGGGTTTTGTTTGTTCTTCTTTCTCTCATTCCTTTAGATGTAAGGTTAGATTGTTTATTTGAGATTTTTCTTCTTTCTTGAGGTAGGCTTGTATAGCTATAAACTTCCCTCTTAGAAGTGCTTTTGTTGCATCCCATAGGTTTTGGATTGTCTTGTCTTCATTGTCATTTTACTCTAGGTATTTTTTAATTTCCTCTTTGACTTCTTCAGTGATCTTTTAGTTATTTAGTAACATATAAAATAACCTCCATGTGTCTGTGTTTTTTATGTTTTTTTCCCTGTACCTGATTTCTAATCTGATAGCATTGTGGTCAGAAAAGATGCTTGATATGATTTCAATCTTCTTAAATTTACTACGTCTTGATTTGTGACCCAAGATGTGATCTATCCTGGAGAATGTTCCATGCGCACTTGAGAGGAAAGTGTAATCTGCTGTTTTTGGATGGAATGTCCTATAAATATCAATTAAATGACACTGTCATTTAAAGCCTGTGTTTCCTTATTAATTTTCTGTTTGGATGATCTGTCCATTGATGTAAGTGAGGTGTTATAGTCCCTCACTATTACTGTGTTAGTTTCGACTTCCTCTTTGTAGCTGTTAGCAGTTGCCTTATGTGTTGAGGTGCTCCTATGTTGGGTGTATATATATTTATAATTGTTATATCTTCTTTTTGGATTGATCCCTTTATCATTATGTAGTGTCTTCCCTTGTCTCTTGTAGCATTCTTTATTTTAAAGTCTACTTTATCTGATATGAGTACTGCTACTCCAGCTTTATTTTGATTTGTATTTGCATGGAATATCTTTTTCCATCCCCTCACTTTAAGTCTGTATGGGTCCCTAGGTCAGAAGTGGGTCTCTTGTAGACAGCATATATGTGGGTCTTGTTTTTGTATCCATTCAGCGAGCCTGTGTCTTTTGTTTGGAGCATTTAATCCATTCATGTTTAAGGTAATTATCGATATGTATGCTCCCATTACCATTTTCTTAATTGTTAACAGTTTGTTTTTGTAGGTCCTTTCTTCTCTTGTGTTTCTCACTTAGAGAAGTTCCTTCAGCTTTTGTTGTAGAGCTGGTTTGTTGGTGCTGAATTCTTTTTGCTTTTGCTTGTGTGTAAAGCTTTTGATTTCTCTATCAACTCTAAATGAGATACTTGTTGTGTAGAGTAATTTTGGTTGTACGTTTTTCCCTTTCATCACTTTAACTATATCATGCCACTCCCTTGTGGCTTGTAGAGCTTCTGCTGAGAAATCACCTGTTAACCTTATGGGCATTCTCTAGTATGATATTTGTCGTTTTCCCTCGTTGCTGTCAATAATTTTTATTTTTCTTTAATTTTTGTCAGTTTGATTACTATGTGTCTCGCCATGTTTCTCTTTGGGTTTATCCTGCCTGGGACTCTCTGTGTTTCCTGGACTTGGGTGACTATTTCCTTTTCCATGTTAGGGAAGTTTTTGACTATAATCACTTCAAATATTTTCTCTGGTCCTTTCTCTCTCTCTTCTCCCCTGAGACCCCTGTAATGCGAATGTCGTTGCATTTAATGGTGTTTCAGGGGTCTCTTAGGCTGTCTTCATTTCTTTTCATTCTTTTTTCTTTATTCTGTTCTGCAGCAGTGAATTCCACCATTCTGTCTTCCAGGTCACTTATCCGTTCTTCTGCCTCAGTTATTCTGCTATTGATTCCTTCTAGTGTGTTTTTCATTTCAGTTACTGTATTGTTCATCTCTGTTTGTTTGTTCTTTAATTCTTCTAGGTCTTTGTTAAACATTCCTTGCATCTTCTTGACCTTTGCGCCATTCTTTTTCTGAGGCCCTGGATCATCTTCACTATCATTATTCTGAATTCTTTTTCTGGAAGGTTGCCTATCTCCACTTCATTTAGTTGTTTTCCTGTGGTTTTATCTTGTTCCTTCATCTGGTACATAGCCCTCTGCCTTTTCATCTTGTCTATCATTCTGTGAATGTGGTTTTTGTTCTATAGGCTGTAGGATTATAGTCCTTCTTGATTCTGCTGTCTGCCATCTGGTGGATTAGGCTACCTAAGCGGCTTGTGCAAGCTTCCTGATGGGAGGGACTGGTGGTAGGTAGAGTTTGGTGTTGCTCTGGTGGCAGAGTTCAGTAAAACTGTAATCCGCATGTCTGCTGATGGGTGGGGCTGGGTTTCCTCCCTGTTGGTTGTTTGGCCTGAGGCAACCCAACACTGGAGCCTACCCGGGCTCTTTGGTGGGGGTAATGGCAGACTCTGGGAGGGCTCACGCCAAGGAGTACTTCCCAGAACTTCTGCTGCCAGTGTCCTTGTCCTCGTGGTGAGCCACAGCCACATCCCGCCTCTGCAGGAGACCCTCCAACACTAGCAGGTAGGTCTGGTTCAGTCTCTTGTGGGGTCACTGCTCCTTACCCTGGGTCCTGATGTGCACACTACTTTGTGTGTGCCCTCCAAGAGTGGAGTCTGTGTTTCCTCCAGTCCTGTCATAGTCCTGCCATCAAATCCTGCTATCCTTCAAAGTCTGTTTCTCTCCGAATTTCTTCTCCCATTGCTGGACCCCCAGGTTGGGAAGCCTGATGTGGGGCTCAGAATCTTCACTCCAGTGGATGGACTTCTGTTGTATGGGTTCTCCAGTTTGTGAGTCACCCATCTGGCCATTATGGGATTTGATTTTTTTGTGCTTGCGTCCCTCCTACCATCTCATTGTGGCTTCTCCTTTGTCTTTGGATGTGGGGTATCTTTTTTGGTGAGTTTCAGTGTCTTCCTTTCGATGATTGTTTAGCAGTTAGTTGTGATTCCAGTGCTCTCGCAAGAGGGAGAGCACATCCTTGTACTCCGCCATCTTGAACCAATCTCAGCCTCTAACTTTTTTTCATTTGTTTCATGTTGTTCAAATATGTTTGTAATTGCTCGTTTTAATCAATGCTTCTTTAAAATCTTTGTCAGGTAATTTTTACGTCTCTGTCATCTTGTGATATTGATATCTATTGATTGTCTTTTTTCATTATATTTGAGATATTTCTGATTCTTGGTATGGTGTTTGATTTGGGGTTGAAACCTGGATATTTTTGTATAATGTTTTGAGACTTGGATTGAAACGTGGATATATTTGTATGATGTTCTGAGACTTGGATCTCATTTAAACTCCATATTTTATGTGACTTTCTGTGACAATGCAGTGGCATAGGATGAGGGGGTGTCATCCTGTTATTTCCAGGTGGAACTAGAAATCCAGGTTCCCTACTAGGCTTTCAGTTGACAATTAAGTGAGAACTTTTATTATTTCTGGGTGAGGGGGTGGAAGTTCCAACTGCCCACATGGTCTCTACCAGACATTCTGGTAGGGATGGTGTCATTACTGCAGGGTGATGGTGAAAGTTCTGACTCTCCACTAGGCCTCCTCTGAGAAGGCAGTGTGCTTTGTTACTAGGGATGGAACATGGTCTCCACTGATGCCATGGTTCACCTCATTACTGGCTGACAGGGTTACAATTCTTGGCTCTCTACTTGGCCTTTGCTGGCACCACCCTGGCAGAGGTGTTGGGTACCTGATTTCTGCCTCAAGAGAGTGGAAATCTAGGCTCCCCACTTAGCCTTTGCTGACATGTTTGGGGATGGAATCACAGTTTTTCCTGTGGTGCTTGGCTGGAATAGAGTGGTTGTTCTCTAAAAGTTTTTGTCTTTCTGGGCTTCTCCTTTTTTGGTAATTTAGCTAGAGTGAGCAGGCTTTTGGGGGGAATTGTTTTGTCTGCATCCATTGGTATTTCCAGGTTGCTGGCTCCTCCAGCTCCAAGACTGGCATATATAAGGCAAAAAGAAAACCCACTTCACTCACCATTCTGTTGTTACTCGGGCCCTGAGTGCCCTTGCATTTAAAAAAAATTTTCTCCATCTTTCAGACTCTTCTTATTGTTTGTTTTATAATATACTGTTTAGTTGTACTTATTGGGAGGAATAGGATAAGTATGTCTATTCCATCTTTGTGGAGACAGAGGTCATGTACATCATTTTTGAGCTTTATTTTCAATGGGCCTCGTGTGATTCTTCTTCTCTGTGCAGGTACCTGGAACTGGAAAGCAGTGGCCATCGGAATGAAGTCAGACTGCACTACCACTCCGGCAGCCACCATCCTCACACAGAAGTGTTTCCTTACATTTTGGCTGATGATAAGTGGCACAAGCTCTCCTTAGCCATCAGTGCCTCCCACTTGATTTTACACGTCGACTGCAATAGGTAAGTGAAATGTTCTCAGTTCAGGTAATGGAAGATTCTAAGAAATGACGGTTAATGCACATTACTTACCTGATGCTTCTTTGCAGAATATATGAAAGAGTCGTGGAAAAGCCTTCCACAGACTTGCCTGTGGGCACATCATTTTGGCTGGGACAGAGAAATAATGCACACGGATATTTTAAGGTATCTTCTGACTAAGGTCTGAGCATAAAGTGTAAATATAAATGCTTTTTAATGAATTTGGAAAAGTACGTTTTGCTTTTTATGGTGTAAAGCAAAATAATTAGATGTGTATAGTTTTTTTCTATTTGTGTCTATTTCTGTTTTAGTTTTTATTTTTACACTGGTGTTTAATTTAGCTGGTTAGCACTATTTTCTCTTTTTTTCCTGAATGAGTTTGAACTTTAAACATAACAGAGATGATCACAAGGCTCAATCAGGGCAGTTAACATCTTCTTGAAATCAGGCATTCAAAGTAATAAAAATCTAAAATGTTAATATACAAATAAACTCTCTACCTTTGAAAAATAACCTTTGATGATAGTTTTATTGGGGTGTTAATAATAGAGGTTTAAAACTTTTCAATATTCATTATTCATGGTCTCTTCGTACTTCTGAAAGTGAGAAAGGAGTACATATATATATACACAAATCTATCAAAGCTAGAAAGCAGTTATAGTTTATATCTTTTTCTTATTGTCTATTTAGAGACACACTCCATGAAATTGCCTCACAGGATCTAAAAGACATACCATTTAACTTTCAGTATTTTAAGGTTGAGGAAATAAAGTTCAGAAAATTGCTCGATTACAAGCCCATAGTGTAATCATTTCCCCTCCAATGACTCTGATACTGCCTGTCATACAGAAGAGGATAGGCAAATGGTTGTTAAATGAAAGAATGATAGGTGATGTGTCTAACTCACGGATTTCTAGCTAGAGTAGGTACCAGTAACTTTAAAATTGTGTTCTAAGATAGGTTTGTATTCCCAGAAAGGTATTTTTAAAACTTACTTAAACTGCTACCTGGAAACCAGGTGCTTTGAATATGTTATTTCATCGAATCCTAGTCTTGCTAGCCTTGGTGCAGGGCCTTTAAAATTTTTTAAAATCTCTTTTACATATGCATAAACTTGTTCAGAGAGGTTAAACAACTTATCCAAAGCCAGTCATGGGGAATTGATCCCATGCTTGGGAGTCCTGAAAAATCAGTGCTCTTTCCCCACATAAGGGATAGCAAGTTTTTACTATAGGTGCCGAGTCTCTCCTCTATTTAATCATGGCACTCTTCCCCATGGAGCCCAGATGTGGCATCAGAAACCTTCTCACACGTCAGTTATGTGTACTACTCTAGGGGCCATAATTTTTACTGTAAACTGTAAATGGTGCTCTCTAGATTTGGGTAGTGCACAAACTATAGGACTCTACCTGGTGGCTTTGCTTTCATGTTGCTGCTACCAAGTGATAGGATTTTGTTGTATACAAGTTGCTTCCCTGATCCAAACCCCAAGCAAACAGCAGATCCAGCAATTGCCACATAGTATACTTAAATATTTATCATTCACACTGACACTGTTTTTATACCATGCTATTAATCAGATTAAATATGTAGAAGATATATAGGCCAGGACTTGACTGGTAAATCTTTGTAGGTACATTCAAAATTGTCTTAATGATATGTTGGTATGTCACCTCTGTCATTAAACGTTCTATTTCCATTTTTCAAAAGGGATAAAGTGAAATATTACTTAAAGAAAATATATAAAGATGTTAAAGGAAGAGAGAGGGGTGGTGAATGAAAGGGACAGCTGGAGTGTGCCTGATGAGGTCGTTTCTGAGCTACTGTTTGGCCATTGCTTTAAGAGCCTTGTAAGCTGGAAGCTAATTATATCTTAATGACAAAGTATGCATGTAAATTTCACATGTAAACATGTGATGTGACCTTTGGTGTAAAATGGGTCATTTCCAGTTGGCATTTTAAAAAATTTTAGGCTACACTTTCTGTACTCCTAAGGACTCATCACTGAGTCTTGCTGTAGCTGTTTAATAAATCTCTTGTCCTTTTTAAATTGAGACATTCACTTTAAAATATCCAACTGAGAAACAAGAAATGCTCAAATAAGCATTGCTCTTATGACTTAGCTTTTCTCTTGTTTTCTTTTTGATGATTGCAGTTAACTTAAAACGGGTATCAGTTTCACTGTTGTTGAAACCCAAAGTGATTTTCAGGTTGATTTTTAAAGGTCATTTTCAAGCCTTTCTTCAGTGGCTAACTAAAAATAACTTCCCCAAACACATACTATTGCCTCTTAATTATATCTTGACATTTAATCTTAAGGCTTTAAAAATATTATCAATAAGAAAGTATGTGGGTAATCATCTATTTTGCCTGCCTGATGTTTTTCTTTCCCTTTGGTTTGAAGTAAAAGCAATGTATTCAAAAAGATTTTATTCAGGCATGTTGGTGAGTCTATCCTGTAATGTTTCCCTTCATGAACTTGACTGTTGAACATAATTTGGGTAGATGAAAGTAATACGTCTCTTTCAAAATTTTTCTCACACAGGGTATAATGCAAGACGTGCAATTACTTGTCATGCCCCAAGGATTTATTGCTCAGTGCCCAGATCTTAATCGCAGTAAGTCCATTAGTTCTCGCACCGTGTAATGAAAAGTATGCTTCTTGCTTAGTTTTGTCCAAAATGTCAGTTTGAAATTGGAGTTCTCATATATTAGTTGTCAGCATAGACTTAACCAGATTGAACTCCTTATAAATATATTGACCAATGTGGTGTTTGTAATTCTAGCCTGTCCAACTTGCAATGACTTTCATGGACTCGTGCAGAAAATCATGGAGCTGCAGGACATTTTAGCCAAAACATCAGCCAAGGTAAAAGCTCCTTAGAAATAGAGGCTGGGGGAGCTCAAAAATCCTTGAGGTTCCTTACAATTCCTTTTGTAACCACAGTTGTTCACCTTTGAGACTTTTCTTATACCCTACTGTGTACCAGGACTGAACCGAAATCCCTGCTCAAGAAAGGGGCTTATAAATATTCAAACCCTAGCCATCTGTATAACAAATGATTCAGTAAATCAAGAATGAGGAAGATTACTACACTGCTTATTACGACAATAGGATTTATTGTTTAATTTAGTTTTTATTGTTATTTAGTTTTTCTTTGCAAGGAGGGAGGCAAGAGGACATTGTAAAGAATATGAGCACTTGAATTATGTCAAGGAAATGGTCCCACAAAATCTTTCTACCACTATGTTACAGTTGTAGGAATATTGGCTGTCTTAAGCCTGTATCAAGTTTACCTATAGTTTCACCAGGCTGTTGTCGTGTTGCATAGCAGTTACTTATGACCTGGAAGTTGTGTTGTATATCAATGATTTGTTTCTGACCCAATATATATTCTAAAATTTATGTTTGCACTCGAGCAAACATAGTCATGAAATTAAACATTTTTAAAAATGGAAAATGCTTCTCTGCATTGTGGATGATCCTATTTTGACTTAGCCTTCTTTTCCATCATATAAATCCTGCTTTTTTCCCCCAAAGGCAGGGGGCAAGTTTACTACAAAAAGAAGAGGGGAAAAAATCCTTTCTTTTAAATGAAAGGCTTAAGTCATTTGCAGCAACATGGGCGGGCCTAGAGATTATCATACTAATTAAGTAAGTCAGAAAGAGAAAGACAGTTACCATACGATATCACTTATATGTAGAATCTAAAATATGACACAAATGAACTTACCTATGAAACAGAAAAAGACTCACAGACATAGAAAACAGACTTGTGGTTGCCAAGAGGGAGGTGGGTGAGGGAGGGATGGATTGAGAGTTCGGGATTAGCAGATGCAAACCATTATATATAGAATGGATAAACAATAAGGGCCTACGGTATAGCACAGGGAACTATATTCAATATCCTGTGATAAATCACAATGGAAAAGAATAAAATGAAAAAAATAAAGGCTTATGTATATTTATAATAAATAGTTGATGGGCACAGCCATCATTATAGCTATTCACCTGAAAAACAGTCAGATGCCTGTTGGAGTGTTTTGCCTTTCTGCATTGCTGGAATGGTGAACAATATGAACCCCTTCCTTTGTGCCACAGCTGTCTCGAGCCGAACAGCGAATGAATAGATTGGACCAGTGCTATTGTGAAAGGACTTGCACCATGAAGGGAACCACCTACAGAGAACTCGAGTCGTGGACAGACGGCTGTAAGAACTGCACATGCCTGGTATGGCTTTTGCTGGAGTTCAGACTAAGGGAACTCAGATGTCCCCACGCTTTAAAAAGTTATTAAAACAATGTCATCATGAAAATTTCAAGACCCGTTTCCTCAAGACACAACACTAAAGTGCCAGCAATCCCGGTCAAATCTAAAGGACTGTGTGTTGCATTATTAAAGACATTTTCTAGCCTATAAAGATGATTACGGTTTAAGAATGCTATAAAGTTTTAAGTTTACTGGTCCACACATGAAGTTAACAATTTAACTTGGGTCAGTAAAGGGATTCCCAAAGGATTCTATCCTGTTGTCCTTAACTTTTCCAGGGATTTTCCCCTCATGTTTTATTAATGCATTTTGATAAAACTAAATTAAGTGCAACAGGAAATACTGTGTCCAGATTGGGCTGTACAAACAAATAATGGAGTTTAAATAATCTTTAAAGGTTTACTCATACAGTGGAATACAAATTATAGAGTATAAATAAGTTTGAGTTCTCTAATTGCTCACTAATTAAGTAGAATATTTAGTGCATTATTATTTCAAACATGTAAGTTCATTTTCAAAGAAAAGTTCAAAATGAGTTTAGTTTTGAACTTTTAAATTCCACGTGAATTATCTGTTAAAACTGGTTGACTGGAAAGAAGTCAGAGGTCTAAAAAATTTTTTTCCCAAGTTCATCCAGTTTATTCAAAAGTGGAACATCATGATGTAAGAAGGTCAAAGTTAGCTGTGAAATAACCGTACATGTGTGTATGTGTGTGCCTGCTTTGTATGATTTCTATTCAGGAACATATATTCCTATTAGAGTCATAGCATTTTACAAATACAGTAAAACCTTCCCAACTTGTTAAATGGGTGCCAAAAATCAAATTGAGTAAAATACAAGATGTGGTATGTGAAGTAAATAAAACGACTAGAAAAGCAGCTAACCTACCTGGGAGCTCTGGGTGACCTTGGGGAATCAAATTCCTTGAGGTCCCTTTTGCAGTTTGGCACCTCTTGTGATGCTTGTCAGCATCAATTCATGGTGGTGGCCTGTCCAAGCTTAAATATCTTTGGGAAGATTTCTGCATCCTGAGACTGGGTTTCCAGCACGGCAGCAGCTATTCCAAAAATCTCCTCATGTGTTGATGCTCATTTTGTGAGTCATCTGGGGAGACACGAGTGCCCCAGGCTGGCCCTCAGCCTGCTCTTTCCCTGTCAGCAGGTGCCCTTCCCTCCACACCTGTTCTCATCCACTTCACAACAGGAGGTAAGAACTCTAGCTCAGTTGCTGGACAGAAGATGGAGCCAATCACCATCTGTGTTATCACCCAAATTGTATTACTGTGGGTTTTACTGTATTATGGGTTTTGCTGTATAATAACCAAAGAGAATAGTGGTATTTATGACATTTTACATGAAGAGTTTGAAATTTAAGAAATATATTAAACAATACTTGAAAGCTACCAAGCTGCAACTTGGAAATTCTTTAAAATACTGTTTTCTTCTCAGAATGGAACCATCCAGTGTGAAACTCTGATTTGCCCAAATCCTGACTGCCCCCTCAAGTCGGCTCTTGCATACGTGGATGGCAAGTGCTGTAAGGAATGCAAACGTGAGCATAACTTTTATGAATACTTTTTTGGCAAAAATAAAGCTTTGTATTAATAAATATTCACCCATCATTGGTTTAATCTGGGTAAGCTAAATAGCTTTTAGAAATGATGGAAATACCTTCTCGATTTTGGTTGAGCAGTTCTTTTCCACTTAAAAGTGCTATACTTGTATTTTAGCAAGAACGTTTTTCTTGGAGGAATCTATTCTGTATAGTGACAGTAGTGGCAAAGATATGTAAGAAACTCAGTGGAAGGCATTTCTCTCATTAACACTGCTTGATACAAATACCTCTCAACTAGGTTGAGAATAGTCCACACTCAGTCAAGATAAACAAGAAAATCCAAGATACAAGTGACCTTCAGCAGCAGAAGGTACAAAACTCTATTAGTCCAAACCACAGAAGTGCACATTGTTATAGGATTGTCCAGTGTGGACAGGGCAGGGCCATGATCTTAATTCATAAAAGAGGCTCATGCCACTGAATGAGGAAGCCATCTGCCTTTTAGCAACTGTTGTATGCAGTTCACTTCTGATGTCTGCAAATGCTCTTTGAATCGATAGCTATCCTCAAATGGGTTCTAAATCATTTATTTAATGACATAAATCATCGCATCTCTATTGCTTACACTTTAAAAGATTGCCTTAAGTCCATGTTAAAAGTAGCATTTAAAATTTAGCTATTGTTATTACTTTTTACCATGCAATAGTAACATATATGAAAACTGGGTTGTTATAAAGTTTGCAGACTATATAGGGCTGTGTAAGTGCAGTATAAGCATACACACACATGCACGCACATGCACACAGACAGGGGAGAGGGCAAGGGAGAGGGAAGGAGAGGGAAACGAAAGTAACAGCTGCTTTTTCTAGGGTTTTTATGCTCACTGGTCTCTGTTACCACTGCCATACCTTACTCTCGCCTACTCAGTGTGCAGGGTGCTCCTTCTGGCGAGAGTGACAAGTTATCAGAGAAAAATCAGGAAGTCGCTTTGTAGTCCATTGATTTACTTCCCTCAGGAGCTCATGTATATTTAATTTTGTTAGACTTTACCTTGAGGCCAATCCATTTCATGAGAGTGTATTCGCCTAGTCAAGTAGATTTGGCTGAACCAGGAAAGGTTGAACGCAGTCGTTCTCACGCATGTCACCAGCTAATTTCCTTGGTAAGGGGTAATCTGAGTTCTTCCTTGAACTTGTATTAATAATGAAAAGCTTGTGACGATATTCTGTAGTTTTCTTTGTGGATGCTTGGAGGTAGGAGGAAGAAAGGCCCTCTCTAGGACTTTATATTCATAACACAACAGTAGCAGGAATCATACTTTTGGCTTTTATTTCTTTCATCCTTTCCACTGATACTTCTACATGGTTACCTGTGAATATTTACATTCACATTTACATTAAGTGATGTTGATTTTATTAGAGACGGGCTGATTGGAATAATGGACCATCATGATAGATGGATTAGTCAGAAGTTGTGAATTTCAGTTCTGCTTTTACCATTTGTCTCTGTTACCAACAGTAAGCTGCCTATTCAATCAGACTGTGCTTGAAATCTTCCCAGAAAGCATGTAGTTAGACTTAATGAAATGGTAAAATATTTTGAAATTCATTAATACAAAGTGCTTCTGGCAGACTTTGGTGTTAATGATTGGAAATCAACTGTATCTCATACATAAAATAGTGAAAGCTGCAAATAAATGATCAATGAGGGGACCATAGCATCACTGGAGAAGTGTCAAAATAATTCATTTGAGTCTTTCATTTCATATGGTTAAAAAATAATAAGGATTAAGTGACTTTGTCTTTCTGGTCATATTCAGTGATATGGGTGTCATGGAATATAAAGGATTTGTGTCCTATAGTTGGTTGTATTTCGAGTATTTGAACCTCTGGTTCTGATGAATTCAACATTTTATGAGGGCTAGCATGATATTTTCAGTAAACACCCATAGATTTTTTTTTTCCTGCGAGAAATAAGTATTTAGTTCATATGGTAAATATTATTAGAGATTATTTGGTAATGTGTCTCATGCACAAATTTTTTATGCAGAAAAGAAATGATATAACTTTTTATTGAGTGTAATTTATATACTATATACTATATATATGTATATAGTATATACATATATATACTATGTAATTTACCCATTAAAAAAGTGTACAATTCAGTATATTTTAGTATATTTGTAAGGTTGTTCAACCATCATCACTACCTAATTCCAGGACATTTTCATTATTCTAGAAAGATACCCCATAACCATTAAGAATCATTCTGCCTCCCCCTCCTGCCAACCCGTCAACCGCTAACCTACCATCTGTTCCTATGTATTTGCTTATTCTGGGCATTTCATATAAATGCAATATACAATATCCACATGCATAAATTTAAAAACAGTCACAAATATTTCAGGAAATGTGCTTCTGAAAAGTTTTGCAAAAAATATTTTATAAAGGATAAATAATATTTACAATAAATTTAATAATCATTAGCTGACTTGTTTAGATAGTTCAGATTTTCATATGTGCTGCAAGTGTGAGAAGCTAATAGTTATACAGATCCATGCATGATGTTCTGTGTGTGTGTGTATGTGTGTGTGTGTGTTTCACTGTTACATATGAGGGGAAGGAAACAGTATCATTTTCCTATGTAAATTTCCCCAGTAGCATCAGTGTTATAATTTACGAGAACTTAATTTCAGTGGAATATAATTTCTATGTGTTTTACTTCTTAAAACACAAACATAAGCCTTCCTCTTTATTATTATTATTATTTTTATTGGAGTAAAATTGCTTTACAATGTTGTGTTAGTTTCTGCTATACAATGAAGTGAATCAGCTGTATGTATACCTATATCCCCTCTCTTGGACCTCCCTCCCACCCCCCATCCCACCCATCTAGGTCGTCACAGAGCACAGAACGGAGCTCCCTGTGCTATACAGCAGGTTTCCACTAGCTATCTGTTTTACACATGGTGGTGTATTTATGTCAAACCTAATCTCCCAGTTCATCCCACCCTCCCCTTCCCCCTCTGTGTCCACATGTCTGTTCTCTACATCTGCGTCTCTATTCCTGCCCTATAAGTAGGTTCATTTGTACCATTTTTCTAGATTCCACATATATACGTTAATATATGATATTTGTTTTTCTCTTTCTGGCTTGCTTCACTCTGTATGACATACTCTAGGTCCATCCACATCTCTACAAGTGACCCAGTTTTGTTCCTTTTTATGGCTGAGTAATATTCCATTGTATATATGTACCACATCTTCTTTATCCATTCATCTATCGTTGGACATTTAGGTTGCTCCCATGTCCTGGCTATTGTAAATAGTGCTGCAATGAACACTGTGGTACATGACTCTTTTTGAATTATGATTTTCTCAGGGTATATGCCCAGTAGTGGGGTTGCTAGGTCATACGGTAGATCTATTTTTAGTTTTTTAAGGACCCTTCATACTGTTCTCCATAGTGGCTGTAACAATTTACATTCCCACCAACAGTGCAGGAGGGTTCCCTTTTCTCCACACCCTCTCCAGCATAAAAAATGGGCAGAAGACCTAAATAGACATTTCATCACAGCCTTCCTCTTACACACTGCACTCATTTGATCTTTGAAACTCTTTGGCTCGATAGCCTTTTTAATGGCATAAAATTAACAAAGTATATTCTTTAGTGAGAACTATTTAAAGAGATTAATCATTTATTGTTTCTAAAGCCCTCGGAAGGGAAAACATGTAACCTAACCGCTGAACTGTTACTCTGCCAAGGCTGAAAGGAACGAAGCACGTGCTCGCGGCCAGTCCTTTCTGGTGTTCTTTATTTACTGCTTTCAGCCTTGCTGCGTCAGAGCTGTTTGTGCAACTCTGAGCAGCCCTATTTTGCAGCCTGCTTTATATTTTCCCTCTGTAACTTCAGCTCTAGCCCTTTATCCAAACATAAATACTGTTGAATAGTAAGAAGGTTGTTGTTCTGGGAAAGAAGTCAGAGAGAACCAAGCCTGTCACTTTTCTTTATTTGACTCGACATAAGCAAAGTGTTGGGAGGAGGGGCTAAACCTTTTATGCCTCTACCATTGAGCCACTGTGGTGGAGTTAAACAGAGGATGAAATCCAAAGGCAGGAATGCACCAGTGCCAACTCACTAAGGTAATAATAGTCACAACGCTAATGAAGTCGTATCCCTTCCTCAGATTAGAAGGCACATACTTGGCTCCTCAGGTGAACTTCACAGTAACTGTATAAGGTAGGCATTGTCTCCATCTTCCTCATTAGAGGGATTATTTGACTTGCCCAAGAACACACATTTAGTTAGATGTGCCAGAGAAATTCTGTCTGAAAGTGCTGTGCTTTGCCAGCCTACTTCCCTCTTCAAAACCACCTGTTATAATTAATCTCAGTGATCTACTTTCATCGATTGGTAACTAAGCTTACTATACAAAGCCATTTGGGATTCTGGCTAAGTCTAGGTGAAATTACAAAGTAAGCAGAGTACCACTCTGCTTACTTTTCAGCCACCACTACCATACCCTTTATTCCAGTCACAGGCTCTCAGCTAGCCAACAGCAAGATTGACTGACTCAAATTCAAGGCAGCTCTAGAAAATGTAAAGTATAAATATTTTGGGTGACATTAAATCTGAAGTAGGATGAAGTCAAACTAATTAAAGTACATAAAATCTCAACCCAGTTGAAAAAATTGTCAGAAAATAATCAACTAAAGTTCTAGGAAATAGAAAGTTACTAAAATCACTGAACTTAGAAAACATTTTTAAAGTATTTAGTGAATTCATTTATTTTCTTTCAGTGGACTGTAGATTCAAGTTTGAACACAGACCTCTGCTTCACAGAAAAAGTGATTCATGAAAATAGGGAATCTGAAGCAAATTTGAACTAATGCTGTAATGACTTTTGCAGAAAAGGCTATGTTTTAATAAGCAGCAACAAGGAAGGCAGATTTCCTATCTATTTCTAGAAAGGCATCAAATACAGGAAATGTAAATGTGACCATCAGAATTGGTTGGTGCTTGCCTAGTAGCCATAGTTATTTTAATTGGTGTTTTCTCAAAGAGGCCAGATTTATATGAATAAATTAAAATCATTATTTTGGCTGAACAAAATCAGGGTTTTAATATGTAATATAGATCACATTTTAATATCTTTTGTGCTGATTAGACATCATATTGTTTTAAACTTAATTTAAAAACCCTCTTAGCTTAGATAAAATGGACTTTTGATATCTTTGCATATTGAGTGGTTAAGCATGTGGGTTATAGAGTTAGATTTTCTGGGTTTGAATTCTGGTTCTACTGCTTATTAGCTTATTAGCTGTGCAACTTGGGTCAAGTTACTTAACCTCTCATAGTCTCAGTTTCCTCATCCGTGATATTATATGTAAGGGCTGGTGTGAGGACTGAATGAGTAATGCATGTAAAGTGCTTAGAACAAAGTTACCTATTATTACTGTTTTTATGAGGATATGGGGAGGGGGAAGGGTAAGCTGTGACAAAGCGAGAGAGAGGCATGGACATATATACACTACCAAACATAAAATAGATAGCTAGTGGGAAGCAGCCACATAGCACAGGGGGATCGGCTCGGTGTTTTGTGGCCACCTAGATGGGTGGGATAGGGAGGGTGGGAGGGAGGGAGACGCAAGAGGGAGGAGATATGGGAACATATCTGTATGTATAACTGATTCACTTTGTTGTAAAGCAGAGGCTAGCACACCATTGTAAAGCAATTATACTGCAATAAAGATGTAAAAAAAAAAGAATCATTTATGTTTTTGTTGATGAAAATACAAACTAGTGAAACTCATTTGGTCATAGATCTTAAAGCTACATAGGACCTAGAGATCTTCAGAATAGCAATTTGCTTTTGAGGAGGTAAAGCTTCAGTATCCCTATTTTACATAGGAATAATGAAGCCAGGGAGGTTAAATTGCGTTTCTAAGATCAAACAGTTAGTTTGTAATACAAGGTAATTTTTTTTTCAAATTCTGTTCTGATACACAGTACTACTCTTTTTTAAGGCCATTCTGACCTCAATATTTTGGATAGGTCTTGACCAAGGTTTACACGTGGAACCAATTTATCATGCTTTATATATTCTTTTGAGTCTGGCTTCTTTCATTCAAAATCATGTTTGTGAGATTCATCCATATTTTTGCATGTAGATGTCATTTATTCATACTTATTGCTGTATATGTTCCATTTGTGTTAGTGTATCACAATCTAATCTATTATTGAAGAGTGAGTTAAGTGGTTTCCAGTTTTTGACTCTATAAATAGTCCTTTTATAAACGTTCTTTACATCTTTTTTGGTGTTACGCATGCCTGATGGGTATATACCTTAGAATTGTTTGGCCACGCGGTAAAAACTGTTTTATTCTACAGCAAAGCAGTTTTCCAAGTGCTTATTCCAGTTCGACCTCCCACCAACAGTGTATGAACATTCCAGTTGCTCCACAATCTCACCCACACTTGGCATTTTTGGTCTTTTTAATTTTAGGCATTATGATAAATTATACTGGTACATCATATTGTACTGTAGTTCAAATTTGCATTCCCCTGATGACTAATGAGGATGAGCACTTTTTCAAACATTTATGGACCCATTTCCCTAATTTTAAATAATAGAAGATAAGAGTAGATTTTTAAATACAAACATTTCCCCAAAGAGCATTTTTCTTGTTTTTTTTTGGGTAGAAGATGGTAGTTTTGGAGGTTTGATTCTTTTATTTTCATGTTAGCATGCAAATATGGATGATCTAGCCCTGTCACTTAAAATGCATAACAAAGTAGGGACAGAGATTAAATGACAGTCACTCAAGTAATTTGGGGATTTTTTTTAAAGAAAGGAATGGCAGTAATGAAACTGACTCAGAGACTTTTAAACATGTGAATATAGGGAGGAGGAAGAAAAAGCAATGGGATATAGTTCACCAAGAATCTCTTTGTTCTTAAAAAAAAGAAACACATAATTTATATAGGCTACGTTAAAAAAGAAAATAATTTCGGAGCAACATAACCAATAAACTTAGCTGTCTCTACAGTAATTCTGGAAGCATGGGAAATATGCAGTATGCATTGGAGGTTCTCATGAATGAACACGGTTATAAATTATTGGGCTTTATAGAGACATGAGGGGCTACGTGACTAGAATGCTAATGCTGACTCGGGGATCTACGCAATAATGAAAAAGGTAGAAATAGCAGTCAAAAGGAATGTGCGTTGTGTTACATATCAAACACAATATTTTGGGGAAGTTTCCTGAATGTCTGTGGTTATTAAGGAAACAATGTCAGCAAACAATTGAATGAGCTGAGTGCTCATGGTGTTGGTGTAAATCAAGTGCATGGCCTTGGCTTGGATTGTCTTTTCTCACCAAAATTACCTTAATTTAGTATTTAAAATAATACTGGATAAATCATAGAATTATGACACTTTTCTAATTCTATAGATAAGTATGAAGAAATGGGCAAGAAAATAGTTCACGTGTGTATTAGTTAAGGTCATTGAACTTATGATAGGGAGTATTTTCACTAAAGACAAATAGCTAAATTTTATTAAAGAGAGGTTTCATCAAGATAATCCTGTAGGCTTCCTGAACACTATCATTAATTTTGTGCTGATTTTTTTCATAAACTCTTCCAACAGGCATTTGGCATATTGCTATCTTTTAAGCATTATAAAAACTGATAAATGTCAAATCAGAGGAAAAAACACTGAACTGGCAATATATTAATAAGCAAGAATAATTAACAATATAGCCTTCAGATTAATGACTGTATGAGACACTGCATGATACATTTTAATGATCTTTTAGCAAAATAAAAAATCTATTGTTAATTTGTCAACTTGTAGCAGAGCTGAGGTACCAGGAAAAGGCAGGGCAGAATTACCCGATGATTCCAATGTCACAATGATTTGCTGCTGTGTCCTGTACTCCACAGTTCTGAGATGTTTGACTCTATCATTCTTTCTTCCTAATCCTACTACAGCATTTTAAAAAATTTATTTTACTCAAGTATAGTAGATTTACAATGTGTTAATTTCTACTGTACAGCAAAGTAATTCAGTTTTATATATATATATATATATATATATATATATATATATATATAACATTCTTTTTCATATTCTTTTCCATTATGGTTTATCACAGGATATTGAATATAGTTCCCTGTGCTATACAGTAGGACCTTGTTGTTTACCCATCTTATATATAATAGTTTGCATCTGCTAATCCCAAACTCCCCAATCCACCCCTCCCATCCACCCTTGGCAACCAGCATTTTTAATGTTTTAACTAAAAATAATGCCTGCATACATTAAACATTCATCCATCCAAAAAGATATAAAATAAAAAGTAAAAAATCTCCCTTCTCCTCCCTCCCCTGAACTTCTTTTTTTTTTTTTTTTCCTACCATGGAATCCCCTGAACTTCTAGTTCTTGTGTATCCTTCCAGGTGATTTTCAATGCGTCCACTCACATAGGCGTGTATAGGCTTTTCATGTACAGTAAATAATGTCATACATCTTCCTATACTTTTATCTTGGAGATGTTTCCATATCAACAAACTTTTAAAAACAGCTGCATAGCACTCCACTGTATAATTTATCATAATTATTTCTTCCCCCTCAAAGGATATTTTTGTTGTTTCTAATTTGTTGTGGTGGTTTTTCTTTTGAAAATCAATATTGTGGGATGTCATTCCTGCATAATCCTGGTGCACTTTTATATGGTTTTATACAGTAAATTGCTGAGGGTGGAATTGCTGGGTCAGAGACTGTGACACTGTTAAATATTGTCAGCTTTTGCTCTACAATTATTTTCTTGCTCTAAACTACAAAAAGCTGGGTATTTTCCCCTTCTAGTGAGGAGCACTTGGTGGCAGCGCTGAGGGAAAACTGAAACACCACTTTTCTCTCAGTTTCACGAGGTCTTTAAAAAGAGCACCAGGGACATTTTTCTTTTTCCCAAGCAACTTTGACAAGGTAATATCAATTCATGGGAGATCCCTCCATGAAAGATAAGTATATGGAAGCCTGAACTTTCTTGTTTTACCTCAAACAGTATTGTCTGGTGAGCTCATAGGAAATAATTATTAAAATTAATTGCTGTTCTGCATCTTTGGTAAGTTCCATAGATGGCATGAGAGTATATTGAATTTATTTTTTTCTGAAATGAAAGTGGTTTTCCAGAAAACATAACACGGGTACTGCCCTCTGATTTTGATGCATTCTGCTGTGCCTATTTAATCATGTTTTATTTTAAAATAGTAGAGAGTCCTCAGCCTCTAGTTCTTTACCCTGAATTGTAATTTCTCTTCATTATTAAGATCCTTGAATAAATGTATTTTGTGGATTTTATTATTTTTCATGCCCCATTACATTTTCTCAAAAGACTGTCTCTGCCCATCTAATGACATTGCTTACATGGCCTCAAACTCTTCAGAAGAAAGCTTTATGCAAATTTGTCTTTAATAATAATTAAATCAAACTGTCTAGCACAGTTCTAGGAGATTAAAAATGGGACTCTTTAGGTGATCAGAAGGCTAGTCCCCTTCTTAGTAGTGTTAAGGCTTTGAAACGAGTGAGAGGATTTGAGATTTATACCAAAGCAAAAGAGTGGTAATTCATGGGAGACACAATTTGAGAGAAGAAGAAACACTTATCTTAGACAGAAAATGCAGCTTCTTATTTGCCATGTTGTTAGGTAATTGTTTTAAAAATGAGCTTATTTTCTTCTCAATAGAGATCAGACAAAATGGCATTTTGAAATTGGGAATAGGGAAAAATAGACATATGCAATTTAAATCATCTTACAAGTTGATTTTGGCAATTTTTTGGAAAGTAGTAAGTCAGGAAGACCAACTGCATAGTAAAGGTAAATGGATGTCATAGTGCCCATTGGAGAATAAAGCCATGGCTCCCACCATCCCCAACAGGAAGGATGAAATAGCAACTCAGCATCACCAGCCTCCCCTCTGGATGCCTGTGTGTGGCCTGTGCTCTCTGGTACCTATTTGCAGATTGTGTAAAATTAGTATAGATTAAAAATTAGATGAAGAAAACATAATGATATAGGAGTTCAGTGTGAGGAAGGGTCAGAAAAGAATTCTCTTTTTCAGTTTAGAGATGCTTGTGATAGAGTATAATTCAGGCACATTTCTTTTTGTACAAAAGCTGGCCTCCAATTCAGAACAATTTAACTATAAAAAAAACACATGAAATCACATGAAATTGCTTTGAAAGTCATTACTGGAGTTGGTGGTGGTAAGAATGGAGCTGCATCCAACTCAGAAATGTTAAACTTGTAAAATATCTCTTCTTTGGAATGGCTGCTATAATCCCATGTCCTACTACTAGAATATTCTATCCACATTACATACTAGAACCTTTGCCTAGATTTTGCTTCTAAATCACAACAGCTGCTATTTACACACTCTTCACCCCAGTTGCTGGAACGTTGCCTCTATTGGGGAACTGGCTATATGATCTCTGGACCGGGTTTTTAGGATTTGATGTTCAGATCTTGGTCTTATTGTTTGTTTTACACTTTAATTACATTGTTAGTATAAAAACATTTCTGAGCTGGCTGACTTCAGAGTGGCCCTCACTTATAAATATTAATTCAGATTGTAAAGGCATGTCTCACAAACACTTGTGTAACAAACTCAGAAACTTAGGAGAGAATTTTAAGTCTCCAGAGCATAATAGATCATATACAGATATAATATTTATGATTTTAACCATTGGCAAGTGACCCCAATGATCCATGATACATATATTCGTAAGTTTCCTGAGACCTGAATTTTCATTCAACAAGCTGTGAGGCCTGTACTCAGGAGCACAGCACTTAGCTCAATGCTTCGCAAATTTTAATGGGAATATGAATCACCTGGGGATCTTGTTAAAATGAAAATTATGATTCCGTGGTTCTAGGGTGGGGCCTGAGAGTTTGCATTTCTAACCAGCTCCTGGGTGTTGCTGTTTTGTGGAACACACTGAACACACTTTGATTAGAAAAGAGTTAGCTATTCAACCTACTCAAGTTTTTTTTTTGTTCGCGGTACGCAGGCCTCTCACTGTTGTGACCTCTCCCGTTGCGGAGCGCAGGCTCCGGACGCGCAGGCTCAGCGGCCATGGCTCACGGGCCCAGCCGCTCCGCGGCATGTGGGATCCTCGCGGACCGGGGCACGAACGCGTATCCCCTGCCTCGGCAGGCGGACTCTCAACCTCTGCGCCACCAGGGAAGCCCCCTATTCAAGTTTTTATTCAACCTATTCCTCATAGTTTATTGTGGCATCATTTATAAGAAGACATGAAAGAGGAACTTTTTTTTTTCCTGAGTTGTTATTGTTAGATTTGGGAAGCTAATTCTTTATTACGTTTGGAGGAAGAGAATAAAAGAGCAGTGGGTAACACATTCTTCTCACACTATTTTGTGGGTAAGTATCATGTCCTTAAACCAACAAAAATTTGCGCTTTTCTGAGCACAAATGAGTTTATCTCACAGCAAGCAGTGTTAAGAATTTCTCATTTGTGTTTATGCCTATGGTTTACCCCCAGCATTTCTCAGGCCCTGAATCTCAGAAAGGTCACTTTTGTTAGTCGGGAAGGAGGGAGGGGGTGGGCTTGTATAGAACAAGATGAACATTGTACTTGTTCACTGGTTTATTTCATCTATTAATGTCCCTTCAGACCAGGATTTCTAAATGCTGTAGGACTTGGAGCTGGGGGAGACAATCAGCTGAATGTGAAATGGAATCGGATGAACTCTCCTGGCTGAGTTTGCCATAGGCCTAGGAATGAGCTTAGGAGCTGGAGAGCTTGGAATAATACTGGAAATAGTAGTAGGGGGATGATTGTCCTACGCATATGGAAATTGAGGGAAATAAAGGTGAAATCATGTATCTTGCCACTGTGTCTCTTTCCTATAATTTTCATTAATTTGAAAAATAGTTATTAAGCACCTCCTGTGAATTATTCTCTGCTACACACTGGGGATACAGTGGTGAACAAAATAAGATTTTTCTCTGCCCTCATGAACCCCTAATAATCAAGTCAGGGAGACAGACATTGATCATATTATAATCAAGTATGCAGTGGAATGTTGCAGCAGTAAGATGTTGATAAAGCACCTGTAGTAAGTGAAATTCATCTAGCATGGAGATCAGAGAAGTCATCCTTTAGAAAATGATGTTGAGTTGAGATCTGATAAATAAATAGCATTACACTAGTAAAAAGAAGAAGGAAGAAATGTTCAGGCTGAGAGAATTTAATATACAAAGGTTTTGTGTAGGGAGGTAGGATGTTGTGAAAGGAAGCTGACGTGGTTGATGTGCAGAGAGTCAAGGGCACAATGTAAGATGCAGCTGGAGAGATAAGAAGGGGTCAGATTAAGGAGTTTTATTTTCATCCTAAGTTCAATGGGATGCAAGTTGCACATTTTAAGCAAGGCAGGTCTTTTTTTTTGCAGTTATCCAGAGAAAAGATGATGGTAGCTTCATTAAGTAGGAGTGATATATATTTAAGGTAGAGCCAACAGGATTTTCTGATGGCTTGATATGGGTATGAGTTAAAAGAGAAGAGTCAGGATGACTCCAAAGTGTTTGGATTGAAGAAGTAGAAGGATGGAGTTGCTACTAAGATGAGAAAACGGATAACTGAGCCGGATTTGGGAGGGTGGCTAAGATCAAGAGTTCAGTTTAGATATGTTCTGTTTGACAGGTGTATTAGCCACTTAAATGGAAATGTAGACAAGTAGTTATATATTTGAGTCTGGAGTCTGGGACAGAGGTCAAAAGTAGAGCTAAGGGTCTGAATTGTGGAATTTTTTCCTGTGTTTCTTGGAAGTTTGTATTTATTCTTTGATTTAATTTTTCATCTACATTGTCCACTTTAAAATTTAATTCTTTGTATTTTTGCTTTTTGATTCATAAGAGCTCTTTTTATACTAAAACTCATCTGTTATGTATGTTGCAAATATATTTTCATAATGTTACTCCTTCTATTTAGTATTTTCCAACATAAAGAAGATTCAGAATTTTATGTAATGGAGTCTTTGAGTCATGCTAAAAAAGACCTTTTCCTCTTTTTATTCATAAAAATATTACCTTCTAATTTCTGAATGGCCCCTCTTCATTTTAAGTTTAAACAATCTGGGATTTATTTTGCATACCTGAGATAATAATTCTAGCTAACTGGGTTTTTTTGCCAAACAAGTTACCAATAATTCCAGTATCATTTGTTGACTAACTCTTTTCTTCACTGATTAACATGCCTCTTTATCTTATATTAAATATTTACATATTTACATGTATTTAGGTTTATTTCTAGGATTTCCCTTCTTTTTTCTTTTTTTAAAGATTTTACTGTAATATTTTTATTTTATTCTATTTGCTCAGTCTGTAAGATAGTGTTTAGGAAACACAGTTCAACCACAAGACTTCTTTTTTAAATATATTTTTTTGGCTGCTTTGGTCTTAGGTGGGGCACGTGTTATCTTCATTGCAGTGCATGGGCTCTTCATTGTGGCACATGAACTTCTCTCTAGTTGTGGCGTGTGGGTTTTCTCTCTCTAGTTGTGGCACACGGGCTCCAGAGCGCATGGGCTCTGTAGTTTGCGGCACATGGGCTCTCTAGTAGAGGCACACGGGCTCAGAAATTGCAGCGTGTGGGTTTAGTTGCCCCAGCATGTGAGATCTTAGTTCCCCGATAAGGGATCGGACCCGTGTCCCCTGCATTGGAAGGTGGATTCTTTACCACTGCACCACCAGGAAGTCCCAGATTTCTCTGATTTTCTATTAATCTATTTGTCTCTTATGGTACTGAGTCTACAATATTTGAATTATTTTAGCTTTTTAGTATGAGTTATTATCTGGAAAAACCATCATTTTTCTTTCTAAAAACTTTCTTGGGTTATTTTCTCTCATTTATGCTTCCAAATGACTTTTACATATCATGAGAATTATCTGTTCCTAAATGGTTTTCAAAGCTCAGTCATATGTGTGTCTGATTCAGGTACCTTTTTTTGTGATAATTCTTTGATGGATAACACAGAAAATGTTTTTGTGGTTATTTTTATTTGTTATTTTGTATGTATTACTGAAAGCAGCTTCATGGTTTAAAATTTGCAGTATTTCAGGGTGGAGTAATTCTGGGTGCTGACAAGGTCAAGGGTATGGCTATGGAAATAGGATGCTTAAGTGGTGAAGGAATGAAATTCGCTGTATACCAGGAGGCAAGGAAACTTAGATTCTAGGTGTTGAACAAAATTTCCAAAGACCTTTCGAAGTTTCCCAAGACAAAGTGGAAAGGAAGATTGTTTTTTAGGTTCCAGTGACTCGGTCATAGATAGATGATATTAATAAGGAGAGGTAGTAGTGGGGAAGGGGTGGAAATCAAAGGAGGATGGATTCTTCCATAAGGATGAAAGAGTGGTGTTTTGGAAGTGACACTTCCCTCCTATCGCAGACATAAATGTGGTATGGGAAAATGAAAAATCTAAATGGCATGGTTTCAGAGAAAGAAACATTATCCTCACTGAAAATCTAAGTTTCAATCAAAGGAGGGAAGTGAAGGGAGCATTCTGTAAGGTGTTAGATTATGGAGGATATATATGGACAATGGCTGTGATGGAGGGTTGGAAGCCCTGTGGATCAGTTGGCTTTTGCTTTGTAGCAAAACATCCCAAAACTCAGTAGCCTAAAACAGTAGTTTGGCAGGTTGGAAATTTGGATTGAGCACCTGGGAATTTTTTTTTCATTCTTGATTTGGTTGGTCTTGTCTTGGCAGGACTTCTGCATGCATCTGTAGTTAGCTGGTTGGTTAACTCGGTTGTTTTAGGACAGCCTTACGTTTTGTGGCTGGGATAATGGGAGTCTCTTTCCATGTCTTCTTTCAAACTAGCAGGTTAGTCCAGGCTTGTTTATCTGACAGCTACAGATTTCTAAGAAAGTCCAAGCTTGCAAAGTTTCTTGAGACCTAGGCTAGGAACTCAGTCAAACATTGTTACTTCCACCATGTTCTTTTGGCCAAGTCAAGTCACAAGGCCAGTGCGATGATGGAGGACCTGTAAAGTCACTTTGAAGGGGGCATAGAAACAGGGAGTAGAAAGCAGTAGCCATTTCCACAATCTTCAGTACCTTGGGAGGATGATTCAGGGGGAAGGAAATCCAGAGAGATATGAGGATGAAAGCAGGAGAGATGTATCTGGTTGTTGCTTTCAGACTGTGGAGTTGTGGTCAAGAATGACGGGATATGAAGTATGGTGGGCTTCACTGACCTCAAAAACTCGATTCTTACCCTGGGGCTAACTTTCAACACTGGTGCAGCCTGAATTCTCAGTGGTAACAGGAACTTGGTGAATCTAGTTGTCAACCACCATGGCTGAGGACATTCCTGATTGAAGTAACAGATGGTATGTTAGAGGCATGACGTTTTACTTTTTGGGTAGTGATTCAAATAGAAGAGAAGAGAAATGTAGTATGGTGCTTTTAAAGAATACTGTCCCAGAAAGGTGAGGATCAGAAGTAGGTAACTCCCAGGAGTTCAGTTTCAAGGTAGAAATAACAGTGGGTGAGGCAAATAAGGAGTGAGGCTTCTGAAGAAATTCTAACACAAGTTTATATAGAATGAATTGTTATTCTGTTTCACACAAGGCAGGGTTTATTTGTCATTTATCTCTCTATCTCCATCACTTGACACAGTATCTAATGCACAGTAGATGCTCAATAAATGTTTTTGCATCATTTATTGAATAAGGTATTCCATATTTTGGCCCCTTTTCTGAGACTTTTTTATTGTACTCTAGCTGTTCTATACATATTAACAGTAGGTTTAGATGATTATAGTTGTGCATCTTCTGCAAAAAGAATAATTGATTGTACTTTTCTTCACTGTGTCAAGTTTATTCTTTCTATATTTTGAAGTGGGGCTTTAATAAAGCAGAGTAACCAGGGGTTATGTGTGGCAGCAACTGACAAAGCTAATAGCATTTAGAAAAACATTCATCCTGAAAAGAATAGAAGGATGGGACTTCCCTGGTGGTCCAGTTGTTAAGACTCCACACTCCCAATGCGGGGGGTCCGGGTTTGATCCCTGGTCAAGGAACTAGATCCCACGTGCCACAAATAAGAGCCCGCGTGCCGCAATGAAGATCCTGTGTGCCTCAACTAAGATCCCATGTGCTGCAACTAAGACCTGGTGAAGCCAAATAAATAAATATTTAAAGAAAAGAATAGAAGGAATTGTCTTTTCTAAATTCTTTACTTCATCATGAATGAATGTTGCAGACTTTCACTCAGGGCAAGTTAAAACCATTTCCTGATTTTGAATGCTTTGAGGATAAGAAAAAATTCCCCAATAATTCAGTGATCACAGATAACATATCAGAAAACTAAAAACATTTATCTGGAATAGTCTCTTTAGATTATGCTAAAAACAGTGATAAGTTTGCATATATGCAGTATTAATGTTGGGTCAACATATCTCCTGTATCAAAAGAGACCTTTCCTATACATAAAAGAAAATACGTTATACCAGATAAACAAAGCTTGATGTTCATTTTGTTTCCAGGTTTCACTATTGTAAAAATATTGCCATGATTATTATATCAGGTTGAATCTAAAAGAACAGGAATTTATAGGTCAAACATTGTACAAAATTTGTAGAATTTTGACACAGGTTGTTGAACTGTTCTCAAAGGTTTTATTAATTTACACTTCAGTAATATATGACTGCCTGTTTCTATATGCCACTCCAGCACAAGATATTGTCATCATTATATTAGAAAGAAAATATTTTCTAATTTGATGTATAGTATATGGTATTTCATCCAGTGTGACTCAAGTATAGTGAATGGTGTGACAGTGTAAGTTGAGTATTTTGTGATGAAGGTGGAGAAAGATGCAATGGCAGATGATACAGGGTCTTTCAGGTGATGTGAAAGATCTTGATATTTATTTAGTCTTCTAAAAAAATCTACTTTAGGTGCAATTTACATGCAATGAAATGTACACATTTTAAGTATAAATTTTAATGAGTTTTGACGAATTTATACATCCATTTAAATCTGCTACTATCCATATATGATTCATTTCATCTAAGTCATCAAATTTATAGGCACAGATTTATTCATTCTAGTCCTTTGAAAGATCTTGATATTTAACTCTAAAGCACTAGGAAGCATTTGAAGGGTTTAAAATAGTAAAGTGTGATAAAGTATTACATTTTAGATAGATTGCCCTGCAGCAGTATGAAAACTGGATTTAGAGGGGCAGGAGGGGATGTGGGACATTAGGAAACATAAACACTAGTCCAACTGAGAGACGTTGCAGTCTGGGGTAGGATAATGGCTGTGGAATTGGAAAGAAGTGAATGGATTTGAATATGTAGGAAGTAGATAGATTGTTTACACTGATTGGATTTCAGAGAATGAAGGAGAGAGATGTATTACAAATAAATTTTATATTTCAGATTGATGCAAGTAGGTGTATGATTATGCTACTTACTGAAGTAGAGAGCACTGGAGTAGAAGCAGGTTTGGGGAGATTATGAGTTTAGTTTGATCATATTGAGTTTGAGATGCCCATGGATATTTAAGAGAAAATATTAAAGTTTGATGTATAAATTTTTAACTTAGAAGAAAAACCTGAACAGGAGACACAAATATGGAAGTCATCTATACATAGATGATAATTGAAGCCATGGGAATGGTTAGAGTTACATAGGAAGAGACTATAGTGAGAGAAAATGAGGACAGGGACCAATCCTTCAGGTATTCTAACATTTAAAATTTATAAGAGGTGGATGAGCCTGTAAAATAGTCTGAGAAATTGTTGCCAGAGATTTACATGGAAGATCAGAAGCACTTTTGTACCAGGGAAGCTAAGGGAAGAATGTTTCTGGAAGGAGGGAGTGGTATACAACAGCAGAATATGCTGAGAGGACAGGAACGATGATAAACAACATTTTTTCATCAGATTCAAAATCTGGAGGTGACTGACATTGTGAGAGCATTTTGGTGGACCAGAAAGGAAGCCAGATTACAGTGGGCTGTGGGGAATGGATAGGAGGAAAAGTGGTGATGCTTTTTGTAATAATAAATTTGTGTGTGGATGGGAAGAGATATGGAGAATTTACTGGGAGCACATGGTAGGGCCCAGGGATTTTTTTTTTTAAGATGGCAGGGAATAGGAATAGATAATATTTAAATATTGGTGGCATGAGAGAAAGAGAGAGAGAAGGATTGAAAATCGAAGGGAGGAATTAAATGATGGTATAAACTGAGCAGAAAGGATAGGGTTCAGAGCATAATTAGAGGGTTTTGCCTTTGCTGGGTGGAGAGATACTCAGTATGTAGAGCAAGAGGTGAAGAGGAGTGGGTGGATACAGATACAGCTAAATGTATTGATCTGGTGGAAAGGAAGTTGAAGGAATGGCATCTGACAGCTTTTATTTTCTCCATGAAGTGAGACCCAAGGTGAATTATTGGGGAGAAGAAGCAGAGTCACAGGTTGAGTAGAGAAGAGTTGAAAGATATTTGGCTAAGAAATGTTAGAGTTGCTAACTGGAGGCTGCTATTCCTCCACATCAGTTGATAAGATCTTCCCTTAACCGTTTGACAACCCAGACGTAGGCATGAGCAAAGTAGATTGATTTATCCACGGTTGGGATTTTGCTTTCTGGACAAAAATCCCATAAAGAAGGTTATGATGTTGGCCAAAAATGGATCAGAATTAGAGACTCACAAGATTTAAGATAGATAGAAAAGAAGGTAAGGACAGTTGAGGGCTAGTCAATAGGGAGAAAGTGGGTTCATATTGAACAGGAAGAACTCATACAGTTGAAGAGTAAATGCAGTGAGAGCAGTTGAGGAAGCAACTTGGAAGCATGAAGCGTTTCAGTTGGAGAGTAAGTAGAACGTCCGGTTTGGAGATTTTGGAGGCAGAGCCAAGGGCAGAATACGAACGTGCAGGCGAGGTAGAGGTGAGGGTGGTGTCAAAGGAGCCGCGACGTGGGGTGCTGGATGGGTCAATCACATGGATGCCAAACTCTTCCAGAATGTTGCAGACATTTGGATGGAGAAAGATTGGATGGAGACCCAGGTTTCAAAGTCAGTAGTGAGAGATGGGGAGTGTCCAATATTGTGTGTGTGTGTGTGTGCACGTGTATAAAATGGTAGGAAAGTTGGTGACGTGAGCCTCAAAGAGCAGATATTTTTTTGTGAGGGTAGAGAAGTGACACCAACTATATCTTCTTCCTCTGAGGTATGGAATGTGAACTTCACAGTGTACATGAATGTATTATTTTACTGGGGCTCCATAACAAAATACCACAGACTAGGTGGCTTAAGCAACAGAAATTTATTTTCTCAGAGTTCTGGAGGCTAGAAGTCCAAGATCAAGGTGTTGGAACATTTGATTTCTCTTGAGCCCTTCTCCTTGGCTTCCGGACAACTGCCTCCTCACTGTGTTCTCACATGGCCTCTCCTCTGTGCCTGCACATTCCTGTTGTGTCCAAACTTCCTCTTTTTATAAGGATGCTAGCCAAGTTGGATTAGGGCCCACGCTGATGACCTCATTTTAACTTTATCACCTCTTCAAAGGCCTTACCTCCATCTGTGGATACATTGTGAGGTACTGGAGGTTAGAATTTCAACATCTGAATTTTAGGGGGACTCAGATCAGCTCATAACAATGAAGTATCTGTGGTGGTAAAAGAGCATACAGTTATCCCTTGAGAGGTCCATTAGGCAAGTGGTAATCTTGTGGGGAAACCAGAATTCAGTTAAGGCCAAAAGCCAAGGGGATGAAGCTACAAAAGGGATAGTATTAGAATTCCAGAGGACTAGGTGAGTTTGGCAGTGAGATTTTTTGGGTATAAAAGAAGAATCATATGCAGTATAAAGATTGGTATTCAGGAAGAGTGAATGAATAGAGTTCACCTGGTTGGTTCACAAAGGGGGAAAAAAAAAGGAGACATTTGACTTTTTGTTGAATTAGTTGTCTCATAGTGTTGTCAATATTATATCCTGTTGGAAAAATAGTGGGTTTGCAGTGCTTTTCGCAGTATTTTACATTATTTTCTGCTGCTAAGTGAATAGATTTTCTTTTTTTTTTATTTTATACTTTATTATTTCTATAAAGGAAGGCTATTAATTTTGGTCTACTTATTTTATAACTCAGTTATTATTTCAAATAGTTTCTCAGGGATTCTCTTTTTTTTCTAGGTAATCATTCATATCTTTCATAAATAGGGATCATTTTGTCCCTTTCCAATATACTTCTAATCACATTAATTCTGATAGTAGTGGTGGCTCTGGAAATCCTTATCAGATATTGGCCTATGGTAAGGACTGGATTCTATTTGTAGAAAATATATGCAATAGTCTAGTTACAACTTAGTGGAATTTAAGCCAGAGTGAGTGGCAGTGAACTTGAAGGAAAAGGAATAGTTTTTGTAATATGATACTTAGCTTTTGACTGAATATAGAGTCTGGAAGAAGAGAGGTAAAGATGATTTCAACAGTTGCACTTAGATAACAGAGAAACACAAGAAGGATGCCTCTTGTGTTTCACTATTAAGTATAGGATTATTTCCTTATGGTAAGTGTTTGGAAGGGTAATAACTGGGCTAAAGACTATTTATCATTTTAATAATTTTAGCCACAAACTACCAGACTGGATACCACCTATGTTAACATACTCCTTCACAGATACCATTGTCATCATTTAGAATTTTGTTGTTAGATGCAAAGGAGGAATGTGGTATCTCATTGTTCCTTTATGAATTCTTAAAATGGCCTTCCTTAATTTGAGGTCTGACAAATATTGTTAGTTTTTCTACTGGTATGATTTTTTTTTTAAATTAATTAATTTAGGGCTTCCCTGGTGGCTCAGTGGTTGAGAGTCCGCCTGCCGATGCAGGGGACACGGGTTTATGCCCCGGTCCGGGAAGATCCCACATGCCGCGGAGTGGCTGGGCCCATGAGCCATGGCCGCTGAGCCTGTGCGTCCGGAGCCTGTGCTCCACAACGGGAGAGGCCACAACAGTGAGAGGCCCACGTACCGCCAAAAAAAAAAAAAAAATTATTTATTTATTTTTGGCTGTGTTGGGTCTTTGTTTCTGTGCGAGGGCTTTCTCCAGTTGTGGCAAGCGGGGGCCACTCTTCATCGCGGTGCGCGGACCTCTCACTATAGCGGCCTCTCTTGTTGCGGAGCACAGGCTCCAGATGCGCAGGCTCAGTAGTTGTGGCTCACGGGCCTAGTTGCTACGCGGCATGTGGGATCTTCCCAGACCAGGGCTCGAACCCATGTCCCCTGCATTAGCAGGCAGATTCTCAACCACTGCGCCACCAGGGAAGCCCTACTGGTATGATTTTAATATTTAAATACATTTGGGGTTTATCTTTGTACGTGGTGTGAGGTACAGATATGATTCTTATCCTCCAAAGAGTGACCTAGTTTTCATAACCCCAGATGGATACCATTTTGAAAGAGGGAAATGTGGCCTGGGAACTCCATACGAAGGGAATAGCATTAAACCAAAACTTATTTATTAGAAAAATTAATTTATTAGGAATAAATTTAACAAAAAGTATTAATTAGTAATACATTAGGTGCAACCTCCTCCACATGGTGTTTAAAGCCTTAAACCAGCAGTGGAAAACTGGCAGCAAGCAAGCCATTATAATACTAGCTAATATTTACTGAATGCTTATTGTGTACCAGCCCTTGTTGCATCTACCATTTTATATACGCTTATTATATACATTACCTCATTAAATCCCTGAAATGGTCCTATGTGGTAAGCATTATTATTATTTCCTGAGGAAACAAAGTGTGTTAAAAGGTTAAGTAGTGTACACAGGTCACACAGCCAAGTCCTAGGCTACATTCTACCAACCTACTCACTCTTCCCTAAAAATACCATATATTCTACAACTCCGTGTTTTATTTTGATGTGATTTGAGGCACATTGACTGCACTGTTAATGGTAAAGTCAAAGAGGGAAAAGAGTAGAAATTCATCCAGTCATTCCTTCAACTGATTGAATAACTCAGTGTTTTCATCTTTCAGGCAGAGGTCGAAGGGCAGGGGACCTTCGAATAAGGAATTATAGAGACAAATCTCTCTCTGGCATGAGTAGAACTTACTGTTCATAGGGGGGCGGGGAGAGGCAATAAACACAAAATAAATAGTGATGTGAGACTCAAGGTACCATGAAAGAACAGTCAGGATAAGCATATGGGGCAGGGTGCTGTGGCCTGTCGAGGACGTGGCATTGGAGCGGGCAGACCTGACATAAGCGAAGGAACCAGCCATGTGGTTATTTGGGACGCAGGATGTTCAGAGGCTCTAGGCCAGGCGTGTGCTCAGCCCCATGTGTTCAGTGAACTGTGAAAAGCCCAGGGCTGGTGTGGGGAAGCCTGAGAGGCATGGTGGGAAAGGAGGCCTGGCTTACAAGATCCCACTGGACCTTGCAAACTGTGGTAAGGACCTGGGATGTTATTCTCAGCCTGCCCAGTGATTTGGGGGCTAGTAATGAGGACTGAAGCCTGGGTGGTGGCAGTGAGTGGGGTGCCCCTGTGGCAGCGCATGACTCGGCAGTTGACTGAATGTGGTTGGCAGAGGGGTCAATGACACCAACATTTTGAGGCCTGATGAGGCACAGTTGAAGTGACTGAGAATGATGGTGCTGTGTAGAGAGGAAAAGATGATTTTCAGGAGAAGAGGCTAACAGTCTGAAGGTAGGAATTTGGGAACGTATACATTTAGGGAATGGCAAGTGGGCCAGGAAGGATTAGAGACATAAGAAGGAAACTGAGGTAGAGCTGAGTCCCCTGGGCTGAGTCACAGGGCAGTTTCCAGGACTTTCTGAATGGAGATTTAGTGGTCTTCTAATAACCCACTACCTTTGCTGGGAAACAAAAGCTGTGGTGTGGTTGTCATTAACTGCAGCTGAAGTCAGATCTGGATTAGAGTCCAGTCTGTCATGTATAAACATTGAGAACCTGGTTAAGTCATTTTAGTTTAATTTGTTTGTTTATTTATTCTATGTTTGTTGTGAGCATAAATGAGACACTATGTCAGCTATACTGCTGGAACAAAATAAACCCTTATTAAATGGTGCTGTTATGATAACTAATCAATACTGGGTGATTTTTTACATAATGTATATGAAGTAACTTTATGAGATGAAAGAAACTAGGTATGAGGTATTAATGATGTCGATAAAACTAAGTTCTTGGTCTTTTCCGTACTGCTTTCTAACTGTAGTAACTCCTGTACTAATTTTATAACCTTAGACGATCATAGAGTAGTCAGTGTTTTATAGAAATGTATGTAAAGCAAAATGGTGGTATTACCTTTTTGCAAAAATGTTCAAATTGCAGGCTTAGATAGTTAATTGAAGCTCAGAATAATGTAATTTTGTAGTTTTATAGTAAAATTACAAGTTCTCATATTGAAAATTTTGATGACCTCATTATTTTGCCCATAAATTTCAGCAAATTAAGGAAGACTTGCTTAAAAGTTGAACTAATAATGTTTTTATAATGTATGTAGCTTTGGAATCAGGGAGTCAAAAGTAAATGTAGGTAAAATATGAAATGAAGTCTTGGCCATAGAAGTAGGTATTGAATCTTACCAATAGTTTCTGGTTTTATCCTTCACAAATTTGTTTCTTGAAAACAAAATTAAAATTAAATATGTGTAGCTAATAGTTAATTTTAATGATTATTTTTAAAAGGAAGGTAAAATGTGCTTCACATTTGCAATGAGATATATGTGAAATATAGTTATCTCAGAGGCTCAGCTGTTCCCAGCACCTGAGCCACCCCCTTGAGACCATTAGGATCTCTATCTAAAATATAATATAAAGAATAAAATATCCTTGAATGGAAAAAAAATCTAAATTTGTCTTTGAATGTATTCAAGAAAAAATGATTCATCTGAAAGCAAAACAGTAATAATACCTTTGCTATTCCTTCCTTCCCCTTTTCACTTACTTTGTAATTGTATTTTATTTTCTATTTCCCTGTCTCTCATGCCTTAATGACCTCAATTTTCTGACTGGTCCTCTTTGACCTACACAGAAGCCTGCTTAAGCATTCATTGAGTTCTTTATGAAATTCTGTGGTCATTTAATCTGCTATGTAAGGCCCTTTTGGGAGCTTTGTTTCTGTTCTCTACCTTTAGGAGTGAAAGTCTGTTGCCAAGTCATGATTTTTATTTTTCCTCCTGTTAGTAGTATTTTAAAGATAACTCAAATATTGCCCACTCTGCTTTTATAATTACTCTTATTATAACTTTCTTTTGATATTGGATCACTTTTAGAAACGCAGAATTCCAATTAAATCATCTGATTAACTGCATTCATAACCTGTTAATCTTCATTTTTCCATTTAAAATATTTTAGTGCTTGTTATCTAGCCTTATCTCTCTGGATGTGTGTGATTTATCCAAGCCTGGATGTATAGAAACATAATAGAAAGAAGTAGGCTAGCCTGAAAGCTTTAGTTAGCCTTGTTGCTTTGGCTGTTATCATGGCGCCTGGGAGAGGGGCATCTGAGAAGAGAATGAGAAGGAGGCTTTTCCATGGGTAATATTCACCTGAATGCAGTGAATTTTCTAGTAATGCAAGTTTCTGATTACTCTATTTTCTATTAGTGATGTTTAGCCTTGGTAATCCAGAACTGTTAATAGAATAAATGGATTTTTCGAGTTGCTTGATTTCGCTTGCATTGTACAATATAGTCACATAAAAGAATGCAAGCTTATAACCCCCCTAAAACTTCTTGTTTCCTGTCAGTGAACCCTCTAGCATAAATATATTAGGAAATATCTACCTTCTCACAAAAGCCTCAAAATAATTTGTCCTAACGTAAAATTTTAATAAAATTTCCCTTCTTATCCATTTAGCTCTGCTAGGCAATTATGGGCTTCTCTGAACACCATCTGCTCTGCAGGCTGTAAAGAAACATACCTCCCCTTTTCAATTGATGTTTAGCAATATGCACTTGTTAACTCTATTTTGTTTTTGAAAAAATGTAAAAAAGGAAAAAAATAATCTCCTTTGAGTGACTTTCTTTCCCTTTGAAAAAGAACACCTTTCTAGTTCCAACCCCCTGTGGAGGAGAGGTCTTTTCTTGCAATGCACATTACATAGAGGCGGATATATGTACTTGGAATCCCCTCTGTAATTTCTAGTTTTCTCTAGTTTCCTAGGCTGGTTTTCATGGTTCACGTACTTTCTGTGCCCCTTTTGTGGTGATAATGTTGTTGCTTGAGAATCTGTCCCGCCATTTCAGTGCCATGTATACTCCCCAAGTGATAGAATGTGCAAGATAGTGCTTCTCATACTGTGGCCGTTTCTTGGCTCTGGCATCAGTTTGCCTTTCTGCATAACTACATTCTGAATGATGGCATCACCTCTCCTCTTCTCCAACCACAATCTGCAGCTGTTCTAAGAATGCCCTCATTTTCCCCTCTCCTTTTCTACTCCTATGAGGCATCCATCACCTCCCTCGTTAGCTAAGCATAATGGTATCTTGGAAATACATGCAATAATCCTCAGATGCCATAAATTCTTCTTACTCTGTTTTCTAAAGAGGTGACTAAATAGTTTCTTCTCTAAGGGATGGAAATGTTCAGCACTGCAGTAATTTTTGATGTGGGCTACATATGTCCTAGCTGGGGAAAGCCAGAAGGAAAGAAAAGTGGCCGAAAGTATATTAAAATAGAATCAGGAAATATAGTAGGATGATGACAAAAGTTTATATTCTTTTTTCCCCATATGTCAGTATACTTGAGAAAAAGAGCAAGAAGATATAGAGGGAAATTGAGATAGCATTGAAAAACATTAAATATGTGTAATAAATAATTTTTTAAAAGAGCTTATAATGCATTACTCATCTTCTCACCTTTATAATAGCTCCTGCTATCCTGAATCCTCCAGGGAAATTTCTTTTGCAGTTTGCCTTTAGCTAAACCTGTTGGGAGAGACTGAACTAAAGTAACAGGGAGCTTCAGGAGGTTCATTACCTGTTAATCTTTGATTTAAGCCCTTGTCAATTCTAGCAAAATATCAATCAGTCCTTTTGGAGTCGTCTTTTTGTTTAGAGGACTGATTTCATCATGCAATGTTGATGTGGCATGAGTGATATTAAGTTAATGCTGAGATCTCTGCTTCTGTCAGAACCATTTTGCCTCTCACAGTCTCTAAATTATTTATGTGTGTGCAAATTTACCATAATACAAATCCTATAAAGTGGAGTAATATTAACTTTAATTGTTTTTTGGTTTTGGTTTTTTTTTTTTTTTTGGTCTCTTCCTCTCTCTTTGGTAGTCTTTAATATTCCCTCTTTGGCATTTGATTTTATTGCTTGAATACTTAATTTGGAAAGCTGAACTTAAATTCTGACTGTTTTAATTCACTAAATGGATAGACCTTTTCATTGCTTTCACATGGTCCAAATTTGAAGAATTTGGTTTGTGTAAGCCAAAGCTGCTGGATGTTTCCAATCCTATTCAGTAAACGAAGTATGCTCTATTTAATTACAGTGCCATGGAAACTAAGTATTTGTCAATGTTCAGTCTATTATATGATCCCTTTCAAGCCACATTATAGGTATAGTGAGGATAATAATAACAATACTGATGTATTTACGTTTGGTTCCTTGGCATGAGTAATATTTAGTATTTTAAGTATTAAAGAAGAGAAAAAGTCTGTTGTATACGCTTGGTAAGATTTAATTATTTCTATAAAACATAGGATGATGAGGAAATGCAAAAAAAGGAGTGATTCTTTGTCTATAGAGATTAAGGGATAGAGCAAATAATACTCTTACCAATCATTTATGAAAGCGTATGTACTGTGAAACGGCTGGGGTTTTTTTTGTTGTTGTTGACTACATTTAAGACACAAAGAAGTATAAAGGGACACTTTTATTTACATATTATCTGTTAGCCTGTATGAATGTTAATGTTATTTGTATTCTAAGATGACAATATTGACAAATGTGTCCATCAGTTTGAAATTTCTGAAAAACACTTTTGTGACTTCTAATCTTCTGCTGTCACTAAGTGCTGGTTAATTTGCCCCACCCACATTTTATAGAGTATATTGCTGCTCTGATGAAGAATCCTCATTTTATAGATGAGAAAATTAAGAGTCAGACAAAGGACGGTGTAACATAGTGATTAAAAGCCTGCACTTTGGAGCAAGACCACCTGGTTTCAAATCCTGACATTGCTAATTACCATGTGAGTGACTTTGGTTAGTCAAGTGGATTTACTGGTAGAGTTAGAGTTGAGATACATATATACACACACACATATACATATATGTATACAGTGAGAGAGAGAGAACTTTGAAACATTACCTAGTATATAACATGCTCCAAAAAGTGTTAGCTATTATTGCTACTATCATTTTTATTACTGTGTGACCACATTGATTGTCCATATAGGTCCTGGGTCAGAGTTTTTCTCTCTTGTCCATATGCTATTGCCGTGACACTTGCTGCCCTCCTAGTATGCTGTGTTGTACTGTATCTTACCTCTATCTGAAATTCAAAGACCACATGCCGAAAAATGGGCATATGTGAATTTTAGACCTTTCCTTGGTACAGCACAGAGGTTACCTGCATGTCAACTGGTAACTGGTACAGAAGAAACCAAGTCCAAAACTAAAGAATATTTAGTTCACATTCATTAGAATTTATATATTCTATCTATCTATCTATATACACACACTATTTTTTCCTCATTTTGCCCCTTTGTTAAACCTCACTCCATCCCCCATTCTAGGCTCTATTTCTTAGCTTTTTATCTTGCATTTTAAACTGTATAGATGTCCTTTCCTATACTAAATGCTGTAGCAAGTTTTCTTTTTTTCACTTGTTCACAGTCCAATACCATGCCATGCAGTTTTGGGTTTAGTTTTGTATGTCTTTGAATGCAAGTTACAGAAAACTCTGATGCAAGTGGACTGAAAATAAAAGAGAAAATTTATCGTATCATGCAAAAAGCACTTCACAGACAGGGCAACTTAGGGAAAGGTATGCCACAGTCTCATCTCTGTTTCTCTCTGTTTCTCATCTCTTTTTTCTGCCCTCCTTTGTGTATTGGCTTGATCTTCAAGATCATAGCAAGATGATTATAACAATTCCAGGCATTACATCCAGACAAAGTGCATCCAGAGAAATAAAGGAAACATCAGCTGTTCTGTATCTGTATAGCATTCTTAAGAGCAAGAAAATCTTTCCCAGAAGACTCCTCACAGGTTTCCCCATTTCTCATTGGCCAGAATTGTGTCACATCTCATAATTCAACTTATCATTAGCAAAGGCAATTGGATTACCATGTTTGGCCTAGAATAACAATTTGGGTGGAATAGAGGATGGAAAATTGTTTTCTGTAAAGGACCAGGCAGTAAGTATTTCTGTTTTGCAGGTCACATGTTCTCTTTTGCAGCTACTAAACTCTCTCTCTACATATAAACAACATGTAAATGAACCAGCATGGTTATATTCCAGTACAACCATGCTTATTGACATTGAAACTTGAATTTCATATAATTTTCACGTCATAAAATATTCTTCTTTTTTTCCCCCAGCCATTTAAAGATGTGAAAACTAGTATTAGCTCCCAGGCTGTACAATATTGTACACCTATAATTTATGTAATATTGTATATCAACTATATTCAATTTAAAAAATAATGAAAAATGACGATACTGGAAAAAAAATGAATGGCAGATGTATTTGAGCTGTGGGCCATACTTTGTCAACACCGAGTCAACCCTCAGGACCACTACAAGCTATTTTGACCAAAGAAATTCTAATCTTGATATTTATTTATTTTGAGCTTTCCTCCCTATAGCCTTATGAGACAAAGGGGATAGAAATAAAAACCCAATAGATGTATAAGGTGGGAGTACACAGGATACCCTCATCACAATAAGCTGGCATCCTAAAGACTGCACCTTCAGGACATGAAGCCCGAGTTGCAGTCATCTTGGTTGTTCAGGGTGCCTCAGGCCTTGGATTTAGTTTAAAGTCGTTTATAGTGCACTTGGTGAAAGAAAATGAACCTCCTTTCTGGAGCAATCTGCCTTCATCTTAGACTTCAAGTGATTCTTAGAAATATTTTTTTCAAGTACTACTAGACACCCAAGGAAACAAAACACTGAGAATGAGAACTGGCAGAAACAACAGACAACAGAAACAGACTTCAGAGAGGTCAGATTAGAATTAACCAACATTTAATGTAATACAAGCATGCTCATATGTTTAAAGAAATAACAAGGTAAGTCTGGATTTATTTTCGGGGAACAGGAAAACAACCAATTTGAAAAAAAGAAACAAACTCTAGAAATGAAAAATGCAATAACTGGGAAAGAGTACAACCTCAACAGATGGACTTAATAGCAGAGTAGACAGAGATACATAGAGAATTAAAGAACTAAAAAATAGGTCATAAGAAATTATCCAGAGGTCAGAACAAAGATTTTTTTTAAAAGATGGAATAGACTAAAGAGAAGGAAGAAAGGGAAGATGCAGGAGAATGTTTAATATACGTTTCCTCTGAGTCCCAAAAGGAGAAGGGAGGGGAAATGGCTGAGGATTTTCTGGAATTGATAAAAGACACCAATCTACAGATTCAAATACCCCAGTGAATCCCATAAAAGATAAATAAACGTAAATCCTCATCTAGACACAATATGGTGAAACTTCAGAAAATTGAAGACAAAGAAAAATTCTATAAAGGAGTCAATAACATTACTTTCAAAGCAGTAATGAAAAGACTGATCACACTGACTTTTTTAGAGACAATTTTTAGAGGAATTTTATGTTCACAACCAAATTGAGAGGAAGATGCAGAGATTTCTCATATACTCTGTCACCCCACATATGCATAGCTTCCCCCATTATCAACATCTCTCACCAGAATGGTACATTTGTTACCAAGGATGAACCAACTGAACATCATAATCACCCAAAGTCCATAATTTATCTTAGTGTTTACTCTTGGCTTATACATTCTATGGGTTTGGATAAATGTGTAATGACATATATCTGTTATTATGATATCATACAGAGTATTTTCACTGCCCTAAAAATCTTCTGTGCTCTGCCTGTTCATCCCTTTTCCCCAAGCTGATGGCAACCACTGATCTTTTTATTGTCTCTTTAGTTTTGTTTTTTCCAGAATGTCATATATTTGGAATCATACAGTATGCAGCCTTTCAGATGGCTTCTTTCACTTAGTAATAGGCATTTAAGGTTCTTCTATGTCTTTTCATAGTTTTATAGCTTATTTCAATTTAGCACTGAATAATATTTCATTGTCTGGCTGTACCACAGTTTATTTATCCATTCACTTATGGAAGGACATCTTGGTTGCTTCCGAGTTTTGGACGTTTTGAATAAAGCTGTAACATTCATCTGTGTGCAGGTTTTTGTGTGGATATTAGTTTTCAACTACTTTGGATAAATATCAAGGAGAGCAGTTGCTGGATCCCATAGTAAGAGTTTGTTTAGTTTTATAAGAAACTGCTGCACTGTCTTCCAAAGTGACTCTAGCATTTTTCATTCCCATCAGCAATATATGAGAGTTCCTATTGTTCTACATCCTCTCCAGCATTTGGTATTATCAGTGCTCTGGATCTTGGCCATTCTGATAGGTGTGTAGTGGTATCTCATTGTTTTAATTTGAATTTCCCTCATGACATATGATGTGGAGCATCTTTTCAGATGTTTATTTGACACCTGAGAATCTTCTTCAGCAAAGTATATGTTAGGGTCTTTGGTCCATTTTTTTTTTTTTTTTTTTTTTTTTGCGATACTCAGGCCTCTCACTGTTGTGGCCTCTCCCGTTGCGGAGCACAGGCTCCAGACGCGCAGGCCCAGCGTCCATGGCTCACGGGCCCAGCCGCTCCATGGCATGTGGGATCCTCCCAGACTGGGCACGAACCCATGTCCCCTGCATCGGCAGGCGGACTCTCAACCACTGTGCCACCAGGGAAGCCCTGGTCCATTTTTAAATCGGATTGTTTTCTTGTTGTTGAGTTTTAATAGTTATTTGTATATTTTGGATAACAGTCCTTTATCAAGATGTATCTTTTGGGCTTCCCTGGTGGCGCAGTGGTGGAGAGTCCGCCTGCCGATGCAGGGGACACGGGTTCGTGCCCCGGTTTGGGAGGATCCCACATGCCGCGGAGCGGCTAGGCCCGTGAGCCATGGCCGCTGAGCCTGCGTGTCCGGAGCCTGTGCTCCGCAACGGGAGAGGCCACAACAGTGAGAAGCCCGTGTACTGAAAGATGTATCTTTTGCAAATATTTTCTCCCAATCCATGACTTATCTTCTAATTCTCTTGACATTGTCTTTTGCAGAGCAGAAGTTTTAAATTTTAATGAAGTCTAGCTATCAATTATTTCTTTCATGAATCTTGCCTTTGGTGTTGTATCTAAAAAGGAATCACCATACCCAAGGTCACCTAGGTTTTCTCCTCTGTTATTTTCTAGGAGTTTTATAGTTTTGTGTTTTACGTTTAGTTCTATGATCCATTTTGAATTAATTTTTGTGATGGATCGAGATTTATTTTTTTGCACATCCAGTTGTTCCAGCAGAATTTGTTGAAGAGACTGCCTTTGATTCACTGTATTTCCTTTGCTCCTTTTTCAAAGATCAGGTGACTAGATTTATGGGGAGTCTATTTCTGGGCTCTCTATTCTGTTCCATTGATCTATTTGTCTATTCTTTCTGCTGGTATCACATTCTCTTGATTACTGTAGCTTAATAGTAAGTCTTGAAGTTGGGTAGAATCAGTCCTCTAACTTTATTCTACTTCCAAATTGTGTCCACTGACTTCTCAATAACAACAGTTGAAGCCAAAAGGGAGTGAAATGGTATCTTCAATATACAGACGGAAAAGAGTTCCTGACTGGAATTCTGTTTTTAATAAGAATAATTTCATAGATGAAGTAAAAATGTTTCAGAAATATAAAAAGCTGAAAAAATGAAGTTCATGTGAGTAAACCTAAATGAATATTGATAGAATAAGACAATTATCATCATTCTCATAAGATCTTATTTAAGAATATATAGAATTAATTTTAAAATACAATAACATTATAGTATAGCAGGGAGTAAAATGTGTTAAAATGTGTTATTGAGTGTAAGGGAAAATAGAATGAAAAAAAAACAATAGAAAATAAGTTATAAAACAGGGAGAAAAAGAAACAGCATAGGCAGAGGGAAAAAACACAAGATAGTATATTTAAAAATTAATTACATTAAATGTAAATGGGCTAAATGATCCCATTTTGTTGTTGTTGTTTGTGCTGTATGCGGGCCTCTCACTGTTGTGGCCTCTCCCGTTGCGAAGCACAGGCTCTGGACGCGCAGGCTCAGCATCCATGGCTCACGGGCCCAGCCGCTCCGCGGCATGTGGGATCTTCCCAGACCGGGGCACGAACCCGTGTCCCCTGCATTGGCAGGCGGACTCTCAACCACTGCGCCACCAGGGAAGCCCCTAAATGATCCCATTTAAAAAATAAATATTTTGAAACTGAATTAACGAAATCCAACTCTACTGTTTAAAATATACACATCTAAAACATAAGGATACAGAAAATTTTAAAGTGAAAGAATAGTAAAAGCCCATGGAAAAGAAAGCTAGTTTCTCCCAATTAATATCAGACAATGTAGACATTAAGGCAAAAAGTATTACCAGTTACTTCATAATGATAACATTTCAAATCACAGGGAAGACATAACAATTTTTTTAATTAAAAAATTTTTTTGAACATCTTTATTGGAGTATAATTACTTTACAATGGTGTGTTAGTTTATGCTTTATAAAGGAGTGAATAATCTATACATATACATATATCCCCATATCTCCTCCCTCTTGCGTCTCCCTCCCACCCTCCCTATCCCACTCCTCTAGGTGGTCACAAAGCACCGAGCTGATCTCCCTGTGCTATGCGGCTGCTTCCCACTAGCTATCTATTTTACATATAGTAGTATATATAAGTCCATGCTACTCCCTCACTTTGTCCCAGCTTACCCTTCCCCCTCCCCATATCCTCAAGTCCATTCTCTATGTCTGTCTTTATTCCTGTCCTGCCCCTAGGTTCTTCATAACCATTTTTTTTAGATTCCATACATAAGACATAGCAATTTAAATTTGTATATACCTAATAATATAGCCTCAATGTATATGAAACAAAATTGACAGAACTACATGGAGCAATAGATGAATTCACAGTCAGAATGAAGTTGCAGAAATTGACAGAATACAAGCGCACAAAAAAAATCATTAAGAATACAGCGCACTTGAATGTGATTAACAATCCACACCTAAAGAACCTATATAGTCCATTATGCTCCCGAAGTGCACTTTATGTGTTCCTTTAAGCACCCATGGAACATTCACAAATTTGATTATGTACTCGATGATGAAGCTCATCTCAACAAATTTCAAAGAATTAAATTATATAGGGTATACTATCTGACCACATGCAAATAAGCTAGAAATCAGTAACAATAGGTAAATAAAAAATTCTGTGCTGGAACTCATTGTTTCTCAAATAAGCCAAGCTAATTTCCCCCTCTGCCTGGAATATTTTTCATGTCATTTTCCCCACATTAGGTCCTCTCAGCCTTCAGTCTCAGCTAAAATTTCATCTCCTCAGAGAGGTATTCCCTTATCAACCCAAAGTAGTATTCCCTGATCAAATCTAAAATACCCTCCTAGTTATTCAGTGCCTGATTCTTGTTTGTTTTCTTTACTTAGTGTTAACCTTCAGTTATTGCATATCTTCTGCCTGGTTAGTTGTCTTTGAATCCTCCTCTATGTTGCATATTCTATGAGGGCAAAGTTCATTCTTTCTGTTCACGTCTGTGTCCCCAGTGCTGAGCACAGTGTGTGGTGTATAGTGGCCATTCAAGAAGTATTTATCGAGAGGATGAGAACGAACGTTTCCATAATTTTCTTAATGGAGGTGAGGAGAAATGCAGCAATACATGTGATAGTATTTTCAAAGGCATAAAAACTTGTGGGAAGCCCTTTCACTTCTTAATTCCAGAGGCTTTGGGGGAATGTAATCACATTTTGATGTATTATTATGAGAAGTTTTAAATTTGGGGGTAATTTAATTCTTAATTTCCAGACTTAATGTGTTTAACATTTTAACCCCAATGTTTCATTTAGCACAGCTGTAGAAAATTTTGCTTAATTGGCCCCCTGAGGGAGAAAATTGCCTGAAAATAGGAAAAAAGTGATGTATTTTAACAAATATTTTGTCCCAAAATACAAGTACAGCTGTATTTAACAAGGCTTAATCTTTAGTCTTACAGGGTGTATGAATTCTCTCTCTGTCTCTCCCTGGCATCCCCTCCCTCTCCTTCACCCTCTCCCTTGTCTTCCACTTCCATTACTCCTATTACTTTTTTGTAGTTATAAACATAAGAAAATGATTTAGAAGTTAAGATGCCACTGGAAATAGAACTTTAGGTTTATGATGTTATCCTTAACTATAGCATAACACTAAAATAATTTTGGCCAAATTCTTTTAGTAACATCCTATCAGTTACTCTCTGATATTATCCAGGATGGAGATGTATATTAAAAGATCACTGAATTGACTAGATGGATTAATCTACACAGGTGATTCTCAACACGGGCCATACACTGGAATCACCTGAATGCTCTTACAAAAATACTGATGCCCAGGCCCCTCCCCCAGAGATTCTGATTTAATTGGTCTGGGTGCCACAAATTGGTAGTTTCAACAAACTCCCTGGGTGATTTCTTATGTGCAAGCTGGGTTAATAATCAATGGTCTACAACTTTGCTACCCAAAATGTGATCACTGGACCGGTAGCATCAGTATCACTGGGGGGCTGGTGAGACATGCAGAATCTCAGGCCCCATTCCATATCTACCTAACGAGGATCTTCATTTAAATAAGATCTCCACATGGTCTGAGAAACACTCCTCTGTGATTCCATTGGTGCTGTTAAAAAAGTATCACCTGAACTTGAGGCTAAACCTGTACATTTACGCTGCCATGACAGCATAAGTTAGATTTGCATGCTAACCAAGAGGTAGATGTTTGTTCCCAAACCTGTTTATGGCAACTGTATTTGTATTGTAATTCTAATACTATTGAAATGCTATAAATACATATTCATAACATAATATGCAAGCCAATGAAATATGAATGTGAAAAGAAATAAATTTTCTTTTAATTAAAGTTGAGTGCTTTGGAAAAAAGATGATAAACTCATAGGGCTAAAAAATATCCTCTTGAACTAGGTGTCAGTAAGACAGTTGTAAAACATGAAAGAAAACACAAGATAAGAATGATATCTCTTCAGATTGCTTCATGAGTATCTATCTTGTTTCCCTTAAAACAAACGAACAAAAAGTTAGAAATTATGAGCAACACATTATAAATTTTACTTATATAATCAAGATTACAATGAAGCACAAAGAATCCATACTGAAGAAAAGTGGTCTACTTCAAAACGTTGAATGTGTGAAGATGTGTTTTTAAATAAAATGTTTAGGGTACATATTTATTGTTGTCTATGATTTCTCACTTTAACTGATTTTTTTCAAACAATGGACCAAATACCTATGCAGATAACATGGAATAAAGAGTCTTCTACTGAATATCTATGTGACTGCCCTTATTTAAATGTTAATTCTAATGTTCTCTTTTCCTAGTTCTTTTTCCTCTGCATAGTAATATAGTTTTCAAGCTTAGCTGTATACGTGGGCAGCTTTACAAAATAAAGAAGCCCAAGTCCTACCCTCTGAGATTCTCATTATTATGCAGCTGGGCATAGAGTTTTAAATGTTCTTCAAGTGATTTTAATATGCATCCACAGTTGAGAACTGTTGGCCCAGTAGATTGGGGGTATATAAATTGGTTATAAAATCAACTGATCATAAATGAATTCCAGCTTATAAAGGTATCCTGATGAGATGTTCTTTAGGATCTGGGTCCGAAGTCTATTATTATGATTATTATTCTAATCTGGTCTCTGACTGTATTGTGAGTACTCTGTCTTTTTTTTTTTTTTTTTTAGATGTTGGGGGTAGGAGCTTATTAATTAATTTATTTTTGCTGTGTTGGGTCTTTGTTTCTGTGCGAGGGCTTTCTCTAGTTGTGGCAAGCGGGGGCCACTCTTCATCGCGGTGCACGGGCCTCTCACTATCGCGGCCTCTCTTGTTGCGGAGCACAGGCTCCAGACGCGCAGGCTCAGTAGTTGTGGCTCACGGACCTAGTTGCTCCGCGGCATATGGGATCCTCCCGGACCAGGGCTCGAACCCGTGTCCCCTGCATTAGCAGGCAGATTCTCAACCACTGCGCCACCAGGGAAGCCTGTCTCTTTTTTTTTTTTTTTTTTTTTTTTTTACATCTTTATTGGAGTATAATTGCTTTATAATGGTGTGTTAGTTTCTGCTTTATAACAAAGTGAATCAGTTATCAAAGTGTCTCTGATTTAAATCACATTAAAGCGATTCTCCTTCAGTGGTCATTCTCAAATGTCCCTCCTCTGGAAAGCATTTCCAGTTCACTCTCGTAAGACGTTTTTCTTCCTCTGAGTTGTGTGGAGTTCCTCGTACGTGTGCTCCTCTGTTTCCCACACTAGACTGAATGCTCCTTGAAGGCAGGAAGGCGCCCTCCTAGGACAGTGCCTGGTGGACAGGAGGTTATCAGAAATGCTTCTTATTTCCACCAGGTGTTGCCACTCTTGCTGCAAGTTTCTCTGAGATAATTTTGCTCCTTTTGTTTAAACTTCCGTTGCTTTCTGCTTTCCTTTCTCCTGCTCCATCTCAATTTATGCTTTATAATTTTTTTGTCCTCTGTTGCTTCCTATGCTCTCTCCTCCCTCCTCAGTGTGCTGTCCGTCTGCATGTCTTATTCTACACGGAGCTTGCTCCCCTTAACCTTTGGCTTCTTCTCTTCCCTTGGTTCATATGCTTTGCATAATAGAAGGCGTTATTAATATACCACTCAGACAACTACATTTAAAATATGTCCTCCTAAGACAGCTACCTTCCCCAGGCCCCACCCCCTACCATACTTTCTTCTTTGTTTTGCCTGTACACAGATGCTATTTTAAAATTGCACATTCACTCTTTCAGGGGCTTTACTTATAATCTCTTAGTTGAGCACTAGTGTGTGGTTTATAATGAAAGGGATCATGCTTTACAATTCACAAAACATTCAATATCTTTGTCAATATAATAATGAAACAGCATATGTCTAAAAGGTGCCAGTCATTTTGGAAATATGTTCCTCACAGTTAAACTAAAGATTAGGTGTTTAAATTTTGACTGAGGTCACTGGATTCTTAGTGGTAAGAAAATGTACGCAGAAGTTTTTTTCAGAGGAGTTCTAGTTCTGGCTTTGAAACTAGCAGTGTGTGGCAGTTTCCATATTATATTTTATGGTACGTTATCTTTGTAAAAGCTGTCACCTCATGTGTGTTCATGTTGTCACTTTAAACGTGTTCCTGTATAGACATGAATATTATATTTTTCTCCAAATCTTTACCTTCACTCATTATATTTATTTTTCTTATCCCCAGAAGACTAAATGAATTGTTTACATTGTCTTTTTTTAAAGAATCCATCCTATGGTATATGAGGTAGGATCCAGAATAGGGCCGGTGGTAGAAAGGTCGCTAAATGAAAAGAATTTCAGGATCTATCTTAGTTACAATTTAAATGGGTAGAATCAAATTAGGGACAAAACTACTGAATTCCTCCTTCCAGCTATAGACTTGGCCTTCTTGCTGTGATCTTCTAAATATCCAATTCTTGCTTTCCCAGTATCTACCCTTCTAACCAAAGGCTGATCTGGATAGGGTGTTAGAATTTATGCTTTTGTTGTATTCTGGAAGTTATTTTTATCCTCCTTTGCCTCCTAACCCCTCACTACTGCTAGATTTATGGTGTTTCAGGGCCTGTTCTTGTTTTGGAAGAATAGGCTACTGACCTAAAGTAAGGCCCCCTAGGAGAAGCACTCTTTGGTCCTTTAGAAGTGCAAGGACATGATATATATAGGAAGAGAAAGGAGGTTTGTGCATCTACTCTCATGCTCTCATTTCCTAAACTCTGATATTAGTTTTGCAAACAACTAAATTCCCAAATAATTAATGAGATTTAGTTAAAGGAAGCAATCATGTATAATTAATTAATTTGTGAATTATTTAAACACTCTGAAATTTTGATCATTTAAACAGCATTGACTCATAAAAATTGGTTTTATGTAGAGAAAGGAGAAAGTTTTGTCATCACATTGTCCAAGCAGACTTCCATTGTATGTGTTGTCTTGTATTATTCATACTGCTCTGACAGTAGCCAGCTACTTTTTCAGTAACTGATAGATCTGCTCCCATTTCAAGTGCTCCAGCCCTACTTCAGTGGAGAATAAGCTGCCATTTAACAGAAAAGGCAAAATATTTCTGTGAGACCCAATTTATAGGACCTTTATTATAAGAGGCAAAAATCAAAGGATAGGGCCAAATATAAAGGGACATGAAGATCAGAGAGGCCAATTTTCTTGTTTTCAGGCTTTTCATCAAATAGGAAACTGGAAGAGAACTTACAAAAATAAATTCAACAAACCTTTAAAATTTATTATTTATGGCCAGTGCTAGGTGCTGAGTACAAGATCCAAAGACAAATTAAGACACTGCCCTCATCTCATGTAGGAAAGATAAAAAAAGTGTACAGCTAACTAGAGGAAAGGAAAAATGGGTTCAGTGCTCTAATAGAAATTTAAGCATTGTAGAAAGAGGGAAAATTAATTTATAGCACTTAGTGCTCAAAACATTTATTACAACCATATTGTTAAGAATTGACTCCATCTGAGTCCAGATTTCAAAAAAGATTGTGGGCTGGATAAATGCAGCATGGCTGATTGGAGTCTTTTAAGAATATTGAAACACTTTCAGATTTTTTTGTTTGACTCTGCAGAATCTTAGCCTGTTTCATGAATACATTTATAGCATATTCCTTTTTAAAAGCTATAATAAAAATATACATAATTACATTTAATGAGATATTTTCTCATCCAACAGTTTTGATTTGTATATCACTAACAAATAAGTATCATGTTGACTCAAGATGAAATAATTGCCATTGTACATGGGGTTTTTAAGAGCCCTTCCAGTGGAAATCAATATTAGAAAGAACACTATGTAAAAGCCACTACTTTATACAACTCTGCCCTTAACAGACAGCATAAACAATTTAAAGATCACTGATACATGGTGTTTTGAAAGAGAATTTTAAAGAAATTATAAATCCCATTTCTCACTAAGTGAATTATACTAATTTTCTTCTTGGTATCTATAACCTTTAATTTTGTGTTGTATCATTTAAATTTATTTTTTTCTTTTTTTTCCCAAAATGCATTATTATTTTAAAATGAATTTATTTCAATAAAAATTTTTTTTTAATTTTTTAAATTTTATTTTATTTATTTTTTTACACAGCAGGTTCTTACTACTCATCAGTTTTATCCACATCAGTGTATACATGTCAATCCCAATCGCCAAATTCACCACACCACCATCCCCACCCCTGCAGCTTTCCCCCCTTGGTGTCCATACGTTTGTTCTCTATATCTGTGTCTCTATTTCTGCCCTGCAAACCAGTTCATCTGTACCATTTTTCTAGGTTCCACATATATGTGTTAATATACAATATTTGTTTTTCTCTTTCTGACTTACTTCACTCTGTATGACAGTCTCTAGATCGATCCACGTCTCAACAAATGACCCAATTTCGATCCTTTTTATGGCTGAGTAATATTCCATTGTATATACATATCATATCTTCTTTATCCATTCGTATGTCAATGAGCATTTAGGTTGCTTCCATGACCTGGCTATTGTAAATAGTGCTGCAATGAACATTGGGGTGCATGTGTCTGTTTCAATTATGGTTTGCATATATGCCCAGGAGTGGGATTGCCGGATCATATGGTAATTCTATTTTTAGTTTTTTAGGGAACCTCCGTACTGTGCTCCATAGTGGCTGTATCAATTTGCATTCCCACCAACAGTGCAAGAGGTTTCCCTTTTCTCCACACCCTCTCCAGCAATTGTTGTTTGCAGATTTTCCGATGATGCCCATTCTAAGTGGTGTGAGGTGATACCTCATTGTAGTTTTGATTTGCATTTCTCTAATTATTGGTGATGTTGAGTAGCTTTTCATGTGCTTCTTGGCCATCTGTATGTCTTCTTGGAGAAATGGCTATTTAGGTCTTCTGCCCATTTTCTGATTGGGTTGTTTGTTTTTTTAATATTGAGCTGCATGAGCTGTTTATATATTTTGGAGATTAATCCTTTGTCCATTGATTCATTTGCAAATATTTTCTCCCATTCTGAGGGTTGTCTTTTCATCTTGTTTATGGTTTCCTTTGCTGTGCAAAAGCTTTGAAGTTTGATTAGGTCCCATTTGTTTATTTTTCTTTTTAATTCCATTACTCTAGGAGGTGGATCAAAAAAGATCTTGCTGTGATTTATGTCAAACAGTGTTCTTCCTGTGTTTTCCTCTAAGAGTTTTATAGTGTCTGGTCTTACATTTAGGTCTCTAATCCATTTTGAGTTTATTTTTGTGTATGGTGTTAGGGAGTGTTCTAATTTCATTCTTTTACATGTAGCTGTCCAGTTTTCCCAGCACCATGTATTGAAGAGATTGTCTTTTCTCCATTGTATATCCTTCCCTCCTTTGTCATAGAGTAGTTGACCATAGGTGTGTGGGTTTAGCTCTGGGCTTTCTGTCTTCTTCCATTGATCTGTGTTTCTGTTTTTGTGCCACTACCATATTGTCTTGATTACTGTAGCTTTATAGTGTATAGTCTGAAGTCAGAGAGTCAGCTTCCTCCAGGTCCGTTTTTTTCGCTCAAGACTGCTTTGACTATTCGGGGTCTTTTGTGTCTCCATACAGATTTTAAGATTTTTTGTTCTAGTTCTGTAAAAAATGCCATTGGTAATTTGATAGGGATTGCACTGAATTTGTAGATTGCTTTGGGTAGTAGAGTCATTTTCACAATATTGATTCTTCCAATCCAAGAACATGGTATATCTCTCCATCTGTTTATATCATCTTTAATTTCTTTCATCAGTGTCTTATAGTTTTCTGCATAAAGGTTTTTTGCCTGTCTCGGTAGGTTTATTCCGAGGTATTTTATTCTTTTTGTTGCAATGGTAAATGGGAGTGTTTCCTTAATTTCTCTTTCAGATTTTTCATCATTAGTGTATAGGAATGCAAGAGATTTCTGCACATTAATTTTGTATCCTGCTACTTTACCAAATTCATTGATTAGCTCTAGTAGTTTTCTGGTAGCATCTTTAGGATTCTCTATGTATAGTATCATGTCATCTGCAAACAGTGACAGTTTTACCTCTTCATTTCCAATATGTTTTCCTTTTATTTCTTTTTCTTCTCTGATTGCCGTGGCACGGACTTCCAAAACTATGTTGAATAATAGTGGCGAGAGTGGACATCCTTGTCTTGTGCCTGATCTTAGAGAAAATGTTTTCAGTTTTTCACTATTGAGAATGATGTTTCCTGTGGGTTTGTCGTATATGGCCTTTATCATGTTGAGGTAGGTTCCCTCTATGCCCGGTTTCTGGAGAGTTTTTATCATAAATTGGTGTTGAATTTTGTCAAAAGCTTTTTCTGCATCTATTGAGATGATCATATGGTTTTTCTTCTTCAATTTGTTAATATGGTATATCACAGTGATTGATTTGAATATATTTAAGAATCCTTGCATCCCTGGGATAAATCCCACTTGATCATGGTGTATGATCCTTTTAATGTGTTGTTGGATTCTGTTTGCTAGTATTTTGTTGAGGATTTTTGCATCTGTAATCATTAGTGATATTGGTCTGTAATTTTCCTTTTTTGTAGTATGTTTGTCTGGTTTTGGTATCAGGGTGATGGTGGCCTCATAGAATGAGTTTGGGAGTGTTCCTTCCTCTGCAGTTTTTTGGAAGAGTTTGAGAAGGATGGGTGTTAGCTCTTCTCTAAATGTTTGATAGAATTCACCTGTGAAGCCATCTGGTCCTGGACTTTTGTTTGTTGGAAGATTTTTAATCACAGTTTCAATTTCATTAGTTGTGATTGGTCTGTTCATATTTTCTATTTCTTCCTGGTTCAGTCTTGGAAGGTTATACCTTTCTAAGAATTTGTCCGTTTCTTCCGGGTTGTCCATTTTATTGGCATAGAGTTGTTTGTAGTACTCTCTTAGGATGCTTTGTATTTCTGTGATGTCTGTTGTAACTTCTGCTTTTTCATCTCTAATTTTATTGACTTGAGTCCTCTCCCTGTTTTTCTTGATGAGTCTGGCTAATGGTTTATCAATTTTGTTTATCTTCTCAATGAACCAACTTTTAGTTTTATTGATCTTTGGTATTGTTTTCTTTGTTTCTATTTCATTTATTTCTGCTCTGATCTTTATGATTTCTTTCCTTCTGCTAACTTTGAGTTCTGTTTGTTCTTCTTTCACTCGTTCCTTTAGTTGTATAGTTAGACAGTTTATTTGAGATTTTTCTTCTTTCTTGAGGTAGGTTTATATAGCTCTAAACTTCCCTCTTAGAACTGCTTTTGCTGCATCCTAGAGGTTTTGGATTGTTGTGTTTTCATTGTCATTTGTCTCTAGGTATTTTTTGTTTTCCTCTTTGATTTCTTCAGTGATCTCTTGGTTATTTAGTAATGTAGTGTTTAGCCTCCTTGTATTTGTTTTTTGCACATTTATTTGCCTGTAATTCATTTCTAATCTCATAGTGCTGTGATCAGCAAAGATGGTTGATATGATTTCAGTTTTCTTAAATTTACTGAGGCTTGATTTGTGACCCAAGATGTGATCTATCCTGGAGAATGTTCCATGCACACTTGAGAAGAATGTATAATCTGCTGTTTTTGGGTGGAATGTCCTATAAATATCAATTAAATCTATCTGGTCTATTGTGTCATTTAAAGCTTCTGTTTCCTTATTTATTTTCATTTTGGATGATCTGTCCATTGGTTTACGTGAGGTTTTAAAGTCCCCCACTATTATTGTGTTACTGTCGATTTCCTCTTTTACAGCTGTTAGCAGTTGCCTTATGTATTGAGGTGGTCCTATGTTGGGTGCATCTATATTTATAATTGTTATATCTTCTTCTTCATTTGATCCCTTGATCATTATGTAGTGTCCTTCTTGTCTCTTGTAACATTCTTTATTTTAAAGTCTATTTTTTCTGATATGAAATTTGCTACTCCAGCTTTCTTTTGATTTCCATTTGTATAGAATATCTTTTTCCATCCCCCACTTTCAGTCTGAATGCGTCCCTAGGTCAGAGGTGGGTCTCTTGTAGACAGCATATATATGTGTCTTGTTTTTGTATCCATTCAGCAATCCTGTGTCTTTTGGTTGGAGCATTTAACCCATTCACATTTCGGGTAGTTATTGATATGTATGTTCCTATTACCATTTTCTTAATTGTTTTGGATTTGTTTTTCTAGGTCCTTTTCTTCTCTTGTGTTTCCCAGTTAGAGAAGTTCCTTTAGCATTTGTTGTAAAGCTGGTTTGGTGGTGCGGAATTTTCTTAGTTTTTGCTTATCTGTGGAGCTTTTGATTTCTCTGTCAAATCTGAATTAGATCCTTGCCAGGTAGAATAATCTTGGTTGTAGGTTCTTCCCTTTCATCACTTTAAATATATCATGGCACTCCCTTTTGGCTTGTAGAGTTTCTGCTGAGAAATCAGCTGTTAACCTTATGGGTGTTCCCTTGTATGTTATTTGTCATTTTTCCCTTGCTGCTTTTAATAATTTTTCTTTGTCTTTAATTTTTTCCAAATTTGATTACTGTGTGTCTTGGCATGTTTCTCCTTCGGTTTATTCTGCGTGGGGCTCTCTGCACTTTCTGGACTTGGGTGGCTATTTCTTTTCCCATGTTAGGGAAATTTTTGAGCATAATCTCTTCAAATATTTTCTCTGGTTCTTTCTCTCTCTCTTCTCCTTCTGGGACCCCTATAATGCGAATGTTGTTGCATTTAATGTTGTCCCAGAGGTCTGTTGGGCTGTGTTCTTTTCTTTTCATTCTTTTTCTTTTTATTCTGTTCCACAGCAGTGAATTCCACCATTCTGTCTTCCAGGTCACTTATCCGTTCTTCTGCCTCAGTTATTCTGCTATTGATTCCTTCTAGTGTATTTTTCAATTCAGTTATTGTATTGTTCATCTCTGTTTGTTTGTTCTTTAATTCTTCTAGGTTTTTGTTAAACATTTCTTGCATCTTTTCCATTTTTGCCTCCATTCTTTTTCTGAGGTCCTGGATTATCTTCACTATCATTATTCTGAATTCTTTTTCTGGAAGGTTGCCTATCTCCACTTTATTTAGTTGTTTTTGTGAGGTTTTATCTTATTCCTTCATCTGGTACATAGCTGTCTGCCTTTTCGTCTTTTCTATCTTTCTGTGAATGTGGTTTTTGTTCCACAGGCTGCAGGATTGTAGTTCTTCTTGCTCTGCTGTCTGCCCTCTCTGTGTTGTATCATTTTTAAAGGTGATGATACCAATAGGGAAATTTAGTGTAGACTCATGTTTTTTCAATCCAGTAATAAAAAGAATGTAAATATGTAGTGACTGAGGAAATGTTTAGAAGTGAAATATATGTCTTTTTGCTTTTATATTCTAAAATATTGTTAGATAGATTTGGATAATTCTTTCTACAAAGGTTTGCAGAAATTGATTTAGATCTCATTAGAGGGATCTGCGGTTTCTATCTTTGCATTAATGATCAATAAATCATTATTTTAATGTGTAACTTACAGCTTTTAGAGTTTTACTGGCTTCTTTTACTTATCCATTTCTCAATCTGTTCTATAAATTCCTTTTCACTTTTTTATGACTGAAGACTCTCAAATTTACATCTGTAGCATTTCCAGTCTTCTTATTTCTTGTTAATTGTTAAAATAGAGGAGAGATTAAGTGAAAATGATTCACATTAATTGTTTTTGCGGATTTTCTCATAATTATGGTGCTATTAACTATGTAATTAGTGATATTTAATATAGCCTTGGTAAAACATGTATACCAATTGTTATAGCATCCTATTGAATTTCTCCAAGTTCTAGTTAATTTCTCTCCCTATGGCTTAATAGGCTGTTCATTGGACAGCTCTGAGTGACATAATTCACACGATGTGAACAGTACCCCCTGTTGTGTGTGTATGGGAGTGTGTGTGTGTGTGTGTGTGTGTGTGTGTGTGTATATGTATATGTATGTATGAGAATCACAGTGAATATGCATTTGACATTGGTTAATATTAATAACTTAAGAGTAGCGGTAGTGGTGTGGGTTAGTCTGACTGCATGGGGGCTTAGCTTCTTAGTCTGCAAGGGGATAAGACTGTATCAATGAATTAATACCCTTCACCCTAGAGGCTTCATTACCTTCAAATATGTACATATAATATACTCAATAAATCACTTAGCGTAGATCTTTGAAAATGCAGCCTAGTTGGCATAATTCTGCTTTAAGCTGGTAAATGATTTGGACATAGGAATCCAGAGTTATGTCACAAGAAACTTATTGCTATATATATACACACAGCAGCAAACACACACACACACCCGAAAACTAGGAAAGAAATGAAGCCTCTGTCTATGAACATGTGAATGCAATTGAATTGAAGAAGAAATCAATACAGCAAAATGATTATTCCTTTGTTGTTTTGTTGAGGATGTGATTTCTTATACTGTTCTGGGGAAGGGTAAGCAGGGAGGTGCCATTCAATTAGGGAATTCTAGAGACTTTCTTGCAGTCAGTGTGGTAGCCACAGTGATCATTATTATCCCTGAGGCTTCTTCATCCCTGATACCTGCAGGGTTAGCCTTGGTTAAAATCAAGGCAACACCTAATCTTCTTCCTCTCCTCTGTTTTAACACTTGATCTGCCCAGTTCTTTCATTTTTCCTTCTCCTTGCTTATGGATCTCATTTTGATAAGCTATCTGGGTTTTTCTTTAAAATAGAGCTGTCTTTTTTTTTTTTTTGCTGTATGCGGGCCTCTCACTGTTGTGGCCTCTCCCGTTGCGGGGCACAGGCTCCGGATGCGCAGGCCCAACGGCCATGGCTCACGGGCCCAACCGCTCCGTGGCATGTGGGATCTTCCCAGACCGGGGCACGAACCCGTGTCCCCTGCATCGGCAGGCGGACTCTCAACCACTGCGCCACCAGGGAAGCCCGAGCTGTCTTTTTTAAATGTCTCAGTTTTCCCTCTTCAAAATTTATTTGTACTGTGTTCCACTCTCTCATGCTCTTGTAAGCAGCCTATCCTTGTAAACTGTTTCTCTTCATGGTCTAAATTGAATTACTGTGATAGCCACCAGTGCTGGGGGTTGGTTATTCTTTCTCCTGGGCACCCCACGCACCCCACCTGTCCTTCTCTGCCCCATTCTGTACCCCAGGAGCTGGACTTCTGCAGACTGTTTCACCCTGGTCTCCTTGCCAGCTGGCTTTGGGTAGGGTTTGCCAATGAGATGCACTGGCAGGAAACAGGAAGGCCAGGGGGAGAGAGTTGGCCATGTTTCTTCCCTGCTCCTTCCCTGCACCAGGCTGGGTTTCTGGTGGTACCTGTGTCTCTCATGATTTCGGCTCCCACTGGGCTGCCTCTCCTTCATAACTCTGGCTCACTGTGGGCTCCAATAAAACAATTTCCTCTCCCTGTTCCTTAACCCTAGGGTGATGATGACTTGTCGCTATTGCCAGAGTCTGGGTCCTTCTGCAGCCCTTATTTCCTCACCTTTGATCCAGTGCCCCCCCCCCCCCGCCCCAGTTTACCACTTGGTCTCCTGTGTTTACATGTCACTTATGAATTTCTCAGTTACAGCACTTGAGCTTGGCTTTTATTATAGTTAGTTGTGTACGAGTCTGTCTTCCCAACTCAGTAGTGAGGGGTCGAAACATGTCTCTTTCATCTTGAATCCTAGTACCTAGCAGACTACCTGGCATGTTAGCAGAAGCTCAGTACATATTTGTTATATGTATCAACAAATTAATACGACTTTTACTCCTGCAGTCTACTCCTACATCCCAGAGCCATCCTTATGAATTTTCAAGATTCCTTGTAGTGTTTGTTAGGAATGATTAGGAATATATACATTTATATGTATATATGTATGTATATATGTATATATTTCTGAGTTTCTTAACATTTTTCCCTTAAAGAACCTAGGGAAGGCATACCCTGATGGCATCACTAGGTATTTAGAGTAAACCTCAGAATTATGGAGAATCACAGCAAGTGATCAAAAAAGAAATGAGACAAAAATTACTCACTTTAGGTTCTCTCTAAGCTAGATTCACCCTGTTTGTGCTGATAGCTTGAAAGGAAATTAAGCAATTGTGATCTCATTCATTTTGTGCTTCTCGCTCTGCCAAGCTCCATTTGGTGCCCTATTGTCTCACAAGTTGCCTATTTGAGGCTTTTGAATTAAGAGTTTAGAGCAGAAGGTCCATCTGCTCTGCATGAATATTAAATTATCATAAGACTTTGTATAAGGAGAATTTACCCTTGTGTTTGTACAGTGTTTCCTTTTCCCTCTGCTCTAAGAAAGACTTGGAACATCAGGTTTTTTTCTTCAACATACCCTTGGACTTGAATAGACTGCAGTTATCGAGTTGTATAATATAATAGGCTTAGGAACCTTTGACTGGCAGGTGCTGAATAGAAGAAGGTTTTATTTATTCTCCTTATCTTATAAAATGTGGTACTTAAGTATAATTGAACATGCCATAAGCCAGATCTTGGTACTTTGAGGTTATTGAATCTCATAAGAAAAAACAAAGCACAATCTTACAAATTACACGTTGGAGATAGACATTTTTACAATCAATCAGGGTCATTAAGTAAATGCACATGCTATTGTAATTCATATATGATAGATAGTATGTAACTGACAACTCCCTAGTTTCATTTTGAATATTCATGAGTGAGCAAGCTTCAGCCAGCTTTTAAGTCATATAATTTATGCAAGTAAGTTGTATTCCCTTCCAACAACCTCCAAAACTTTAAAATCAATTTGCCAGTAATATATATTATGTAGTGAAATTTGTTAATAAAAGCTGAGTAAGGAGATCAGTTGAAGGATGGCATTTTTTAAATGTGCATGCTTTCCATTATTTAAATGTTCACCTTTTAAATAATCAGTTAACTTTCGCGCAAAGATGAAAGTTGGCTTAAATATTAATGTTTGTACAACCATATATATATTCATTATTTAATAGAAGTATGTCTAATTTCTTTGTTATAAATGTTTTTAGGCAATGTGATACTTTTAAAGATAATGGGATATATAAATTCTGAAGAGGGACTTTATTCTAACTCACACAATGGAATTAAAAGGAAATATACACACCCCTTTTGTAAAATCCATGTAGTTAAAATTAAAAGTTGGATTTAGTAAATAGGGCTAACAAACTGCTTGAGTTTTTTTCCTATCAGATGACTGCTTCCTCTGGTCTTTTGAAATGATTAGCTTGGGTTGATCTAGATGTTATGGAGCTCCAAAGCATCTACAATATTGAGTGTCCTTTGAAAGGAAAACAGTGCAAATCTGTGAAAACAAAAGTTGGTTCAGAGTCTTAGAATGGAGGGCTAAGCCCCAGTAGGATACTGAAAGTTAAGCTTAATTAGCTTCAGGGTAAATCTGTCTCTGTTTAGGTGATGAGTCAACATGGGTAGTGTGAAACATTCATTTCAAAACAAGCAAGCAGTTTCCATTGGCTAAATGTTTGCTGTGAATTGTAAATATTTTGAAAGTCTCAAAAAAATTCTTTGATACTTTGTATGCATTTTCACTCATTAAAAATGTTTTCACCACTGAGTCTGAACTTCTATCTTAAAATTTTATTTAATTGTGATGGAAGCAAGGCAGGCCCAGATTAAGACCTTTCAACATCTTAAATAGGGTGCCTTAACCCACATGTACTTACAAATAAAATGATACTAACCCATAGAACATAACATTTACATGTATGTACTGGAATTAAAATAGTTTCTTTCTAATTTTCTGTTTTAAAATTCTGTAATGGTATATAAAAATAAACTTTTCTCATACTTGTATTGCCCCTGATTTGTAGCTGCTTTGAGCACCTGCTTAATGTGCCCTGAAGTGGGACATAATCTAACAGACAATTAATTGGCTTTGAGTCTGCTTATCAGCACTCCTTTTTCAGAGTTTAATTCTGACTTGCCATTGCCCCTTATCCTTTTTTACCTTATTTTACTCTCTGAACTTAATGGGCATGAAAATAACTTGAGCATACATGTGCCTTATATTGGGTTGAATTTAGGTTTACAGTTACTCAGACACCTTGAAAAGTCATAAGGACATGTGAAATATTGTGGCAAAATGATCTGAACACCAGTAAGCTATTTTTCTTAATGAAACATTTAAAAAATATATATGTTTTTTTTACTCCAAAGCTATATGCCAATTTCATGGACGAACCTACTTTGAAGGAGAAAGAAATACAGTCTACTCCTCTTCTGGAGTATGTGTTCTCTATGAGTGCAAGGTAAGGAAGCTCTTCATGTGTGTTTCAAATTTCTTTCAGTTACATGAACACAGTAAATGTTCCTTTAAAAATCTCACCCTTGTAATACCTTTAAAACTTCTGAGGCAAAGAGAAAATTTAAGAAATTTAAGATGATAATTATAGCTCAAATATATAGAAATTCTCATTGTTTTTGCAGTCATGTAAATTAGTGGTTGTAAAATAATTTTCCCAATAAATAAAAATACCCTTTTGTCAAATTAAAGTTTTATGAAGTTGTCTTATATTTTCCAAATACAAATCAACTCCTTGTTTGCTGTTTTGAAGAAAATGTATTAGATAAAATTAGACTCAGCCTGTTCTCACTCTTGCTTTTGACTTGTGATAAATATCACTCAGACCAATTAAAATCAGAACAAAATTTACCTAATAAAAAATTAGGTGTTGGATGGAGATGAGGCTGATATTGATCTTAATTCCTTTGGGAGGAATCTTTTAAATAATTTTAAGGGGAATGTTTTATAAATGTGCTCTTGATGTATGCTTCTGAAGCAAATGTGATTCATTTTAAGTCTGCTTCTTGACCTACTAATTGAAAAACTAAATATGTTTCATAACACTTTTCACATTTACCTTTTATAAACTATGATTTTATATTACTTGACCATAATGTTATATTTCAAGCCATATTCTATCTAAAGGAAACTGTCTACATATAAAGTTTCTGCTTTACATTTGATCCTTAATTTTCTTCTTCAAATGCCTCTTGTACATGGTTTGTGGGGATGATTTAGTATATATAGATTATTTAGAAAATTAAGATAAGTGATTTACTCTGCTGGCAATAAACTGTGAGCATTCATATGATTAAGTGTTGGGGAAAGGAAAATCCTCAGAATTTTGCCAAGATAAGTTGAATCTGAAAAATCCAGCCATATACGTCATGCATCTTAAGTTGGAAGACATTTGGGATAAGCAAGGCAGAGACATAAAGATGCAAAACTGTGACAGATTTGGTTTCTAGAACGTGAAAGCTCTGATTTGTTCATGTCCGTTATAAGGTATTCTAGCTGCTTCTTTTGGCTTTAAATAAGCTCTCCCATGATGGAGGTTACCATCTTAAAGTTAAGGGAGCTGGGGCATAGGAACACTAACACAATTGCTGAAGCTATATTTCAAGATGGATTTTTCTCTGTCAGCCTCCCTTCACCAATGCTGTTTTGAGTGGAGCAGGTCCCACTGTAGATATAAGGATTGGAAGACTTGGAGTGAGATCTAGCAACACCAAGGAAATCAGAGAAATTTTACTTCAAGGAAGGTGGAAAACTTTTATCAGCTGGTTTCTAAGTAAACTTTAACTTTGAAATATCAGCCCTAAATCTGAAAGTTGTGAGGGCATTTGAAGATTCTCCACTTTGTGTGTGTGTGTGTTCTTTTCATTTGATAAGTGTATTCCATAATATTGATAATTAAGATCTAAAATTTACTGAGATAGTTTCCTATTTGATTTTAAAATACCTATAAAGTGATTTTATTTTAAATTCAATTTGTGAGAAGTCTGTGTATGGGCAACTCTGCAGGTGCTTAATAAATATTGGGTGAATGAATAAATGTTACTATTTATTTGCTCAAACAAAAGAAATCACTTCCTACCCTCTAATGCTGTGCTGTCCAGTAGAAATATGATGCAAGCCACACATGTGATTTTTATTTGCACTAATTTTATGTATTCAACCCCATATATCCAAAATATTATCATTTCTAATGTAATCAATATAAAATTCTTAATGAAATATTTTACATTATTTTATCATATGAAGTCATCAGAATCTTGTAGCTAGTGGCTATGGATTCTACAGCACAGCTCTACCAGAATTTCTTAAGCTTTTGTATTCTTCACTAAATTCTTGACATTAAGGACTCCCATTGTTTTTTCTCCCTTCAGACCCCTGAGCTATTTTACATAATTGTCATCTCTCTCAGGCTTCCATTTTCTGGGCTGTCAATTCTAGTCCTTCTTTGTTCCTTTATTGTCAGTTTTGTGGCCTTGAAAATGTGTCCTGGGGGGGTCTGTGAGTTTCATAGTAACACAGAAAAACACTGTGGTCCTGAAAATAAGATTATCAGAATGGATATTACCGTCAAACCAAAGGAAGAATAGCGTTTGACTCCACTGTATACATGTCTTCTGACACTTTCTTTCTTTTTTTTCCTGCCATTGTGGTGACTTGGAGAAGGTCCTTTCCATTGATAAGCCAGGAAGAGGGAGATATTGAAATTACGATTTCTTCAATAAAAGCAGTACTTATAGAAATGATATCTAAAAAGCTAAGCTGTTGAGCAGTATTAAGATGGAAGCCTTCAAGTTCCAAAGGTTATTTTATTACTTATATATTGGTAAGCATAGTATAACAGTTAATGACCCTCGCTCTTAAAGAGACTGGAGGTTGACAGTATAGAAGCAAAATGTTTGCTTCAAGGGCAGTGCTGTTACATTTATCAGAAAAGTATTCTGTTCTGTATTTTGGTTTCTCTTTGAGAAGGGTTTTATCTGCTTTGGTGGCTAGAACTATAATCGTTTTACATTGATTTATTCATTCATTCAGGAAAATTTTTCGATTGCTTATTATATGCCAGAAAAAATGCAAGACATTCATGCTCAAGAGACATAAATCCTGTCCTCATTTTCCTTATAGTTTTGTGAGAGATCGCCAATGTGCCTCATCACACTCACTTGGGATAATCTATAACAGTTTAGGAAACTTTGACATGAGAATGTTTAAAAAGCCTGGGTTTTATTTATTGTTTTTTCCAAAGTGAGCTATTAATAGAATTCAAACTGTATCTTTGACACAGTTGTCATCTGGATGTGCAAATATGTTGTAAACTAACAGAATCTTTCAGGATTACCCTGATGTTTGGAAATTGAAGGAATGGCTGCAGTGTGGCATGCTTCCATTCCCAGAGCTGCTTGTCCATTTGAAAGGCTTTCCAGTTGTCATTTAATGTCATTTTGCAAGTGCGTGTGTGACCTGTGCAGAGGTTCTCAGGGTGAAAATTTTACTTTCATGTTTGAAGAAATCTCTTGGATGCCGGATCTGGAAACTTCTGAGTTATTCCTAATTAAGAGGTTTGAAGCTTGTATTTTCTGTTGTCTGACAGGACCAGACCATGAAGCTGGTTGAGAGTTCAGGCTGTCCAGCTCTGGATTGTCCAGAGTCTCATCAGATTACCTTGTCTCATAGCTGTTGCAAAGTTTGTAAAGGTAAGGCTTTTCTGTAAAATAAAATTTATGTGCACGAGTCATTCTAAGAGGCTACTTCAACTGACAGGAAATAGAACTTTTTATAATCAAGTTATTTCCAAAGACTATTGAATTAAAATCGAGATGCTCCCATGCATTTCTGCAGGGTGTATTGTACCTGTCTCAAGCTCTGGGTTTCTATACTTCTCTCTGTGTACTTGTTCTGAGTCAGCATGGCATTGTTGAAAACATTTACACAACAATGCTGAGTTATTTTATTGTTTCTTTTTGTTGCGGGGGTGGGGGGGATTTCCTTTCTTTTCTCTTCAGTCTGTTTTTATAATTGTCTGAGCATAATTCCCATGTTGTTCAAATCCGTCTCTTCACAATTCCACTCTCCTTCACTGATAGGCTTCTACACTACCAAGAAGAGAGAGGCCATCAGACATGCATTGCTTGTTCTGTGTTGCCTCTGTGATGATAAGCCTATGACCAATAAGTAGAAGGAACTTAGATTTTTAGTTCAGTATAAGAAAACAGTAAAACTTGAGGTATTCAGAAATGCAGTGGGCTGCCCAGGAGGCAGTGAGTTGCCCATCACTAAAGATTCTTAAACTTGGTATTTTGTTATAGATTTAAGTATTAAACTAAAGGATTAATTATATGGAATTTTTATGTTCCCTACCAATCATGAAATTATATGTGCCTTCTTGTGTTATCCTGAAATCATGTGTTTGTGAATCTGTCTCCTTCATTGGATTTTGCACCTTAAGGGCAGGGCTGGGTCTTTATATTCATCTCTATATTCTTTTTTTTTTTTTTTTTGCATTACGCGGGCCTCTCACTGTTGTGGCCTCTCCCGTTGCGGAGCACGGGCTCCGGACACGCAGGCTCAGTGGCCATGGCTCACGGGCCCAGCCGCTCTGCGGCATGTGGGATCCTCCTGGACCGGGGCACGAACCTGTGTCCCCCGCATCGGCAGGCGGACTCGCAACCACTGCGCCGCCAGGGAAGCCCCACCTCTATATTCTTAATACCTAGTATGGCACCTGGGATGTAGTTGAGACTCATAACTCATGTAGTTGGTACTGTATAACAGTGCCGTAAATGAGCTACTAGCACTTGTTTTAATAATAGCCTTTATTGGTGCAAAATAAAACTTAAATGGAAAAAGGTAAGAAAAATAAACTTTATAAAACATATACTATTTTGTTTCCTTTTAATCTCATCTATTAAAAAGGAAACATGAGATCCCTCTCTCCCATTTTTAGGAGGGTGGTACAGTTTTTTCATTTTCTTTTTAGCTACTTCTTCCATCCATTCAATTAAGATGGCCTGATTGCATCCATTTCTTTTTAAAGAGCCTTAATACATTACCAAAAGCAAGTTAAGAATGGAAAAGCTAGCTACAAAACTGGTTACATTTAAATTGTCTATAGTTTTAAAAAATAATATGTTTACACAGCCCACTCAAAATATCAATACAATGACAAAATATACTGTGACCTACACCCCCTCCACCTGAGATCCTGATATCATTGATATGTGACCGGTCAGAGCCAGAACCAAACTCAGGTTTGGCTTCTTATTGCTCAAAAGTCAATGTTCTAGAGACAAGGATTGGTGGAAAAAGAAAGATGTATTATTCAGGAAGCCGGCAACCTGGGAAGATGGACTAGTGTCCCCAAAACCATCTCCAAGTTGCCAGTTAGGAGACAAGAATTTGTAAAGAAAAAGTTCAGAGGTGTGCAGTAGGGGGCTATGTATGGAGCAGCACAGTGTGCTTCAATAATTACCTTGAAATTGATGGTGCAGTGGTCTGGTCCGAGTCACCTTGATTGTGTAGGGAGAGCAGTTCATCTGTAGCTGCAGGCTTGAAATGTCCTGTAGTTCCTGGAATTTCTCAAGCATGCAGAAGGTTATTCTTTAAGCATTTAATCATATTATAGCTTATTCAGGCCTAGGTCATAGGTTTTTCTCAAAATGGAACTGGGGCTTCCAATATGGAGTTGCCTTCGCTAAGGCAGAAGCTCAAATCCCCTTTCCTAATTCCTGAATAAATGTTTCAGAGCCAGATTTCAGATATATGGGATGGAGCCTTGGTATCACCTTAAAAAACACTCTTCAGTAAATTATTTTACTCAGCCTGGATTGAGAACCTCTGGTTTAGAACTGGAACTGAAATTGGACAAGTTGGCCTTTCTTGAAACATTTAGCACCATTTAAAATAAAGGTTACTTCCATTTCTGACTTCAAATAAATAGAATAAACAAATGAGTCCTCCTGGTATTCTCTGACTTTTAAACTAAAAAAGTCAAGTTTTGAAGGATTAAATTTTGAGTCAACTCCTACACACATATTGTGACAAATTCATTTGTAGTAAGGTTGGCTCCAGTTTCCAGGCCTGTCTGCCTAGTGCTAAAGATGCCATGTTCACATCTGAAAAACTAAGTTGTTCAACAACAGTTAGTAAATATTCCCTGAGGGCAGAGCATGAGATTAAATTGTTGACCTTTCCACTGGAGGCTTGGCCAGTGGTTGGAAACCAAGCTGTGCACCGAAATAAGGCTCCAAATTTCTAGGCACCAAGTCAAATCCGCCAGGGCTGTTTTCTAGGTACCCTGCTGTCTTCCATTGTAGCAGCTCAGGAACAGTGTAGCAGGAATGTTCTTTTCACTTTTCTCATATTTGAGAGCTCTTTCAAGGAAGCTTATGACAAATTACAATACAACAGAGACTTCATGATACAGTGAGGACTCTGACTTAGAAAGGTGCAGAAATAACGTGAAACTGTATGTTTTCGTATCTCAGCCCTTCCCATTCTTCTTCTCCTCCCTTGGCCACCCCTTTCTCTGCTTACAGACCACAAGTCCTATTCACTGGATGCCCAACTTTAATTTAGCATTGACTTTGTCGTGCCTTACAATTAGAAGTGATAGAGGCACCATGTGCATATGGCTGAGTGGGTTTGTTTGCACCCAACTTCTGGACAATTCATAGTTTCCCACATCATTCAATTACATCTTCATGATTCTTGTTATCTGTGTACCAAAAATAACATTATTTAGTTAATGTTTTAATGTCTACTGTTAGTCAACTCATTTTGTGAAAATGTAGTTTTATTCCTAAGCAGTAGTATCCATGAAATAATGGTATTATTTGTTAGATTCATGTATTTTTTTTATCACATTTAAATAATTCCATTGCTATCAGTACTGTTTTTTTAAATGTTCATCCATGCACGTGAACTACCTTTTGGGAAAAATCAGAATTATCCATCATCTTGCAGACGATACTGATATCAGTTAGTATTATTTCAGGTACAAGTGATAGAACACCCAATCCAACTGACTTAAGCAAACAGTGGAATACATGGCCCTAGTGAGTGGCTTGACTCAGTTCTCAAATCTCGCCCCTTTGCTTAGATGCATCTTTCTGTTTGTCTCCTCTGAGGTGGCCTTATTTTCAGACTCTGTGTGTTCCCTGACATTCTTATGCTCATGTTATTATGATACTCAAGTAGGTGGAAGAGTTGAACAAAGGTCCCAGAATTGAGTTTCAATTATCTGCATTAACCTGAACTGCATCATTTGCTCAGACCTGAAGAAATTACTATGTCCAAGCCAGTGGGATGCATTGATTGGTGTGGCCTTAACCAGTGGTCAGTGTAGTCCATTTTCCTGTAAGCACCTAGGCTAACAGTAGAGGTGAAGAGTTCATCCCAGGTATGACTAGGTTTTTGTTTTGTTCTGTTTTTTTCCACAAAAAGGAGGAATAGACACCTGTAAGGCAAAACCAACAAATATTCACCTCAAAACTATTGCATTCTCTTTCTCCTGGTTATTATGAATAACATTTATTTATATTGTTCTTATGCATAATCTTTTGTATACAATCCTTCCTTACCCTTTTGTATCCTCAGTCATAGAGAAATGCTTAATATTATAGAAAGATCTAGTACACTTAATGAAAGAATCTCATGTAAATTTGGAAAGCTTAAAAGGAATAGAAAACTTGGTATCCTTGAGGTTAAAACCCAAAGGAGGAAATAAAAGAAAGACCTGATTGTATTAGGTCATTAATCTATCCATTTATAGCAAATATTTGAATTTTCTCCTATGATAGGTATCTCAACACATTTGGTTTATGGCTTGTTAGTAATACTCTAACTGCTTTAATTATTAAAAAATGCTATACTGTTGCACTTTTACATAGATGATCTCATTTGAACCTTTTGCAAGGTAGATATTATCCTAATTTTACAGGTGAGAAAAGCTGAAGGTTTAGAAAGGTTAATTAACTTACACAGCTAGTAATTTACACAGCCAGTAAGTGGTAGAGATCAGATGTAAATCCAGGTCTTTCAACTCCAAAAACCAAGCACAGATGAGTAGGAATGTGGCTATAATGGTGGTAGGACTATGGTTTATTGCCAACCCATACTCTGATTTTTTTTGAAGTTCTTCCCTATAGATTGGAAACAAGCTCCTTTAACTGAGTCTGAATTTTCTAAGCATCAGTAGTTAACATTTTAACCTTGGCATTTTTGAATCTAAGCAGTAAAACAACCAATAGATTCAATCAACTTATTTGTTGAGAGACTAAGTCAAAATAGCTATCTGACATTGTTTAGAGTAAATTAGTATTTGACAAAATTTTCAGTTTTCAAGTCTCCAGGTTAACTTAAAAATCTCATCTGATGAAAAGTGAAGTACTCCCTAACTGAACCTAAAACAATGAAAAGTAGAATCATACTGTTATCTTAATTTTTTTTTTTTAATAATTTGGTGCAATTTATTTATTTATTTATTTATTTATTTTTGCGGTACACGGGCCTCTCACTGTTGTGGCTCTCCCGTTGTGGAGCACAGGCTCCAGACGCGCAGGATCAGCAGCCATGGCTCATGGGCCCAGCCTCTCCGCGGCATGTGGGATCTTCCCAGACCGGGGCACGAACCCGTGTCCCCTGCATTGGCAGGCGGACTCTCAACCACTGCGCCACCAGGGAAGCCCCATACTGTTATCTTATAGTTAGAAAATTATTGCAGCAATTAAACACTGCATGGTGAGCGTGTGCATGATATTTGATGCTGAGATGAGGGGGTCTTACCATTATTTATACAGACGGGAAATGGATTGTAATAGAGGAGGCTTATGGCATAGACATAATGATGCTTATGGCATCAAAATGAAGTGTTGAAAGATAGTTTTGAAAAATATAAACTTACGAAAGAAAAGTAAAATTGTGTCAGGAACAGTTCCTGTTCTTAGTCACTGCTCTCTAAAAGTTGTTTGAAGCATTACAGGTAAACTTCTGCAGATTTAGCGCTGTGTTAAAACATGGTCTCTTAATTCTCTGTGTATCTTAAGGAGTGGGCCAGGTTTTTTTTAGTAACATTGTTTTAATTTAGAATAAATATAAAGTGATTTTTTTGAACATTTTCATTTTAGGTTGATGATGTGCTGAGCTATTGGTATAGAGAATGAGGATGACTTTTTAGCTGAAATTATGCCTCATCATGCATTGTAAAAAGACACTGGAATACATTTTAAGAAATATGGTCTCAATTTTAGCTACTTAAAGAAAGAAATAAAAAGACCCAAGGAGAAAACATTTTTAACTTTTCCTTTCCTTAAGAGTGAACCTTTTACTTCTAAATTTTCAGCCTTAATCATGAGAATTTAGATTGTGAAGAATCTTGTCAAGAAAAGTTGTCAGGTGATTTCAGTGCTGTTATTGACTATATATTTTTCCAATCTTCATACACTCTGTTCTATTTTATTTTATTTCTGTAGAAATCACTAATTCTTTTGATTTTTCCTATCCTTTTTAAAAGCATCACTGTATTTTGAGAGCCTTACCCTTCCTAAGACTTATTAAATTGTACAAACACTATTTTACTATACATTGTAGTTGCATTTCATGGGAGATTTGTTTTAACTCTGGGTCAATATTCAACATAGTCATTATGGGCACAAACCAATTGGAATGGACATCAACCATTGTGCTGAACCAGAGTATACCTTTTGGCTGTGGTATAGCTTAGTTCACCCTTTCACTGAATCACAGCACTGTATGGTAATTTGATAACAAATAAGATGAGTGTAGAACTTACATCTTCATGATTTGCTCAAGTAAAAGTCTTTTCTTGCATGTAAGCAGATGAGTTTATTCTGAGCTACATGAAATGTATTCTTCTGGACCTCTTTTCTTTTATACATGGTGAAAAAGTAATTCATTAGATAATGTAAAACTAGACAGAAAATTTATGCATCAAGCAATTTGAAAATTGTTTGAATGATGTATAATCATATAATTTTCATTAAATGTGGATTCCAGTGTTCCAGCTTTTTATTTCAGCATCTTAGATGATCTTTGAACAGGGATTCACACAGGAAAAAGAGATTTGAGAAATTACACATGATTGGTGTCACTGTTTATGAAATGTTCCATTTTTCTTTCCTCTACATAAAGACTCTGGAATCTGTGAAATCTTTATAATTCATAAAAACTTTATTTTTCTTTTGAGTGGACATACTTTGTCTTGAAGATTTCCTGAGAAAATTAGATTAAAGTGATGTGATTTTTTTTTACACATTTAGAGTTTTGTGGGGTTTTTTAAGGATGCCAAGTTGTCTGTTTCATTTCTTAAATACATAATGTGCACATCTCATCTGGCTTGGTCTGTATTACTCATAGTTATTGACAGTGTTCAATCACTAATTCTCAGATCACTTTCCTTCCTCACTGTGTTGTCTTCTATATTGTAAATCTTCATTTTGTACTCCAAGAATCTTTCTTTGTTTCCAATATTTGGAGGACTGTAATTGGAATATTAGGGACGAGGGATAGCATTTATAAATTCAGAAATAGAGGAGACTTCAAGAAGGAATTAATTGAGTTAAACACACTCAAAAACTTTTTAGTACACATAGCATATGGTCCTATAAACATTGGATGAAGATATCAACTTAATCGTTTAGAGAAATATAGCTTCTAAATCAAAGAAAGAATTTAAGGAGACAAAGTTTATTTGCTTTGTTATGCTTTTATTTACCCTAATAAGTTTCTTTTTTCTTGTAGGTTATGACTTTTGTTCTGAAAGGCATAACTGCATGGAGAATTCTGTCTGCAGAAATCTGAATGACAGGGCCGTTTGTAGCTGTCGAGATGGTTTTAGGGCTCTTCGAGAGGACAATGCCTACTGTGAAGGTAATCCTTGTAATGATGTGTAGTTTGGCTGTATAAATTTCCTAGGATTACTGCATGCAAAATTTATTAATTTCCCAGGTCGTCAAGTTGATGGGCCCATTAAAAGCAGTGAATTTAATCTGAAGCATATTAATCAGCTAAAAATAATTATCTTTCAAATTAAAGTTTTTCAGCTATCTGCTACATGTCAGACTAACCAGTTAATATGGCTGGGTTTCTTGAATTAGGACAATGCTTCCACTGTGAAATTGCCTTCTTTTTTTCATAATTAGATATTCAGGTAGTTCATACATTGACATGATTACTGTGCTTGCAGTTATAATTGTAGTCAAATTTTTTCCAACAGTGTTGTATAACAAAGACAGTCAATTAACAGGAACATAAAGTGCCCAGCACCATTTTTGTTTGCTACTGTCTGTAATCTCAGTGGTTTTATTCATGCTCTGTGGTATTTAGTAAATAGCTCCAGTGGAGAAAATTATTTCCTAATTATTTTAAAAATCTTAACTAATACCCCAGGTAGTTTATTGTCTCATTGAAACAGTCCAAATACAGTGATGAGGCCCCTGGCATTCACAAATTCTGTGGCTTTGACTGTTCGGGAAGACCCTAGAAGTCCATGAGATGTAGTAATTTATAATTTCCCCAAGGCACACATTTGAATCATTCTCATTAATTGTGTGACTAGCTAGTGGATCTTTCAAGTAAGAACACTGATATGGTGGTATTTGGGCACTTGGACAGTTTTGGACTTACCCTTTCCAGATGTCAAGAATGTACCATCAGTCCTTAGAGATTGTGTTTAGCTACATAATGATTTACTGGCCCTTGGGAAACCAATTTCTTTTGTTTCCCTCAGGTTTCAATAGATTTTCTCTGCCTTAAAAATTGGTATTCACTTTTTAAATTGACCTTTTTTTCCCTCAGCATATTCCTTTAAATGCTTCTGATGCAGTCCTAAAGAGACCATTCTATTTTTGCCAAAAGAAAGACATATAGCTTCCCTTCCCCATTCATAGGTAGATTTAAAATTCCTCATTTTGAAAGGTTTTATATTAGAAATGAATTTAAAGTAACTTAGTTAAATAATGTATTTTTCATTAATATTTGGGATCTCTAATATGTAATAAGTTCCACTGATACTGTTAATGTGTGTAACATGAAATCACATGATATAAATTCATACAATACCTCTTTTTGAATCTTAATCTTATGATAATTCATATTTTGAGCTGCTTCTTTTTGTTGTTGTTAAGTATATTCACTCTTGTAATAAATATTTAGTGAGCACCTACTGTGTACCAAGCACTTTTCTAGGCACTGGGTAGGAAATGGTGAATAAGACTGATAAGGTTCCAGTGCTCAGGAGCTAATATTCAAGGGAGAAGACAGAGAATAAGTGGGTAACTTAGAGTAGAGAAGGCAATTTAAGGTAGTAATAAATAGGAGGAAGAAAGTTAAGCAGGATGATGTGATAGAAATTGATTGAGGATTAATTTAGATGAGACGGTCAAGGAAAGCCTCTGGGCTTGGGGTTGGAAGGGGATTGACAGTTGAATTGAGACTTGATGATAAGGAAGTAACATGGAAAGCTCTGCAACAGAGCATTCCAACTAGAAGGAATAGCAAGTAGGTAGACCCTTAGTGGTAACTAGCTTGGATGTTCTAGAAACAGAAAGAAGGATAATGTGATGGAGCAGATGGGTCAGTTAAGATGCAATTGGAGAATTAGGTAGGGGCCAGGTAATGTAGGGAGACTGTAAGTATTTTAGATTCATCTAGTAGGGGGGTGATATGTACAGACTTGTATCAAAAAAGGTAGCTCTGGCTGCAAGGTGTTAGATGAACTCTGGGGTTGGATGTGGTCAGAAGAACAGAAGTGTAAACAGGAAGACCAGTTGGAAGACTATTGCAGAAGCCTAAGCAAAGCTGTTGATGGCCTGAATTAAGAGAGTGGTAAGAGAGAGAAAGAGAAGGAGCATATTTACGTATGTTTTGGAAGTAGAGACAACAATGCTTGCAGATAATTTACTGTAGAGGAGAATTAAAGAGTGATAAATGGGAGTCAGGGTTTTGATTTTGAGCAGCACATGGATGATGTTGCCATTTATTGAGACAGGAAAGAGTTCAAGGCAAGAGGCCAGAAATTTAGATTATTTATCAATACAACCTGTTGAAAATTGATTTAATTATAAAGACTAGATCTGTGTTTTTATCTACACATTTATCTGTAGTGCAAATTGGCAGCTGTTTTCTATTCTGAATGGATCATACTGGAAAATGGTTTGTAAATTTCCTCATGTTATTTATTTTTCATTTAAGGAAGTAATCTTCAAAAGTTAAAATAATGGAAAAACTTGTTGGTTTATTATAGGAATCTTGAATTTTTTATACATGAGTACTTCTAGTGTATCTTTTGTTGTTCATGTTAACAGATTCTGCAGTATTCTGATCAAATTTGATTTTCTTTTTCATTTTGTTTTATTGTTGCTAAGAATTTTTTATTGAAATGTAATTGACTTACATACTATATTAGTTTCAGATGTACAACATAGTAATTTGATATTTGGATACATTACAAAATGATCAGCATGATAAGTCTAGTTACCATCTGTCACAATATAAAGTTATTACGATATTATTGACTGTATTACCTATGCTTTATGTTACATCCCAAGACTTATTTATTTTATAACTTGAGGTTTGTACCTCTAAATATCCCTCACCTATTTCACTAATCCACCAACCCCCTTCCCCTATGGCACCCACCAGTTTGTTCTCTGTTTATATGAGTCTGTTTCTCTTTCATTATATTTGTTCATTTGCTTTGTTTTTTAGATTTGACATATAAGTGAAATCATATAGCATTTCTCTTTCTTTGTCTGACTTATTTCAATTAGCATAATACCCTCTTGGTCCATCCATGTTCTCACAAATGCAAGATTTCATTCTTTTTATGTCAGAGTAATATTCCATTGTATATATATACCACATCTTATATATCCTTTCATCTATCGATGGGCCCTTAGGGTGCTTTCATATCTCAGCTATTTTGAATAATGCTGCAATGAACATAGGGGTGCATATATCTTTTTGAATTAGTGTTTTTGTTTTCTTTAGAAAAATACCCAGAAGTGGAATTGATGGATCTTATGGTAGCTCTATTTTTAATTTTTTGAGGAGCCTCCATACTGTCATCCATAGTGACTATATCAATTTAGATTCCCACCAACAGTGCACAAGAATTCCCTTTTATCCACACCCTTGCCAACACTTGTTATATGTTGTCTTTTTGATGATAGCCATTCTAACAGGTGTGAGGTGATATTTCATTTTAGTTTTGATTTGCACTTCCCTGATGACTCATGATGTTGAGCATCTTTTCTTGTGCGTCTTGGTCATATGTATGTCTTCTTTAGAAAAATGTCTATTCAGACCCTTTGCCCATTTTTTAATAAGGTTGTTAGTTTTCTTGATGTCGTTATAAGTTCTTTGTATATTTTGGATATGAACCTCTCATCTCATTAGATATATCATTTAAAAATATCTTCTCCCATAAGTAGGCTGCCTTTTGTTTTGTTGATAGTTTCCTTTGCTCTGCAAAAGCTTTTTAGTTTGATGCAGTCCCATTTGTATGTTTTTGCTTTTCTTTCTCTTGCCTAAGAAGACAGATCCAAAAAATTATTTCAAACACTGACGTCAAAGAGTGTACAGCCTATGTTTTCTTCTAGGAGTTTTATGATTTCACGTATTACATTTAAATCTTTAATCCATTTTGAGTTTATTTTTATATGATGTGAGAAAGTAGTCAGTTTGATTCTTTTGCATGTAGCTGTCCAGTTTTCCCAACACCACGTATTGAAGAGGCTATCCTTCCCCTTTGTATATTCTTGCCTCCCTTTTCATAGATTAATTGACCACATAAGTTTGGTTTTAATTCTGGGCTTTCTCTTTTTTTTTTTTTAACATCTTTATTGGAGTATAATTGCTTTACAATGGTGTGTTAGTTTCTGCTTTATAACAAAGTGAATCAGTTATACATATACATATGTCCCCATATCTCTTCCCTCTTGCATTTCCCTCCCTCCCACCCTCCCTATCCCACCCCTCTAGGTGGTCACAAAGCACCTAACTGATCTCCCTGTGCTATGCAGCTGCTTCGCACTAGCTATTTATTTTACGTTTGGTGTGTATATATGTCCATGCCACTCTCTCACTTTGTCCCTTACCCTTCCCCCTCCCCATATCCTCAAGTCCATTCTCTAGTAGGTCTGTGTCTTTATAACTGTCTCGCCCCTTGGTTCTTCATGACCTTTTTTTTTTTTTTTAACATTCCATATATGTGTGTAAGCATGCGGTATTTGTTTTTCTCTTTCTGACTTACTTCACTCTGTATGACACACTCTGAGTCCATCCACATCACTACAAATAACTCAATTTTGTTTCTTTTTATGGCTGAGTAATATTCCATTGTATATATGTGCCACATCTTTACTCATTTATCTGTTGATGGACACTTAGGTTGCTTCCATGTCCTGGCTATTGTAAATAGAGCTGCAATGAACATTGTCGTACATGACTGTTTTTGAATTATGGTTTTCTCAGGGTATATGCCCAGTAGTGGGATTGCTCGGTCGTATGGTAGTTCTCTTTTTAGTTTTTTATGGAACCTCCGTATTGTTCTTCATACTGGCTGTATCAATTTACATTCCCTCCAACAGTGCAAGAGGGTTCCTTTTTCTCCACACCCTCTCCAGCATTTATTGTTTGTGGATTTTTTGATGATAGCCATTCTGACTGCTGTGAGATGATATCTCATTGTAGTTTTGATTAGCATTTCTCTAATGATTAATGATGTTGAGCATTCTTCCCTGTGTTTGTTGGCAATCTGTATATCTTCTTTGGAGAAATGTCTATTTAGGTGTTCTGCCCATTTTTGGATTGGGTTGTTTGTTTTTTTGGTATTGAGCTGCATGAGCTGCTGTAAATTTTGGAGATTAATCCTTTGTCAGTTGCTTCATTTGCAAATATTTGCTCCCATTCTGAGGGTTGTCTTTACGTCTTGTTTATGGTTTCCTTTACTGTGCGAAAGCTTTGAAGTTTCGTTAGATCCCATTTGTTTATTTTTGTTTTTATTTCCATTTCTCTAGGAGGTGGGTCCGAAAGGATCTTGCTGTGATTTATGTCATAGAGTGTTCTGCCTATGTTTTCCTCTAAGAGTTTGATAGTGTCTGGCCTTACATTTAGGTCTTTAATCCATTTTGAGTTCGTTATTGTGTATGGTGTTAGGAAGTGTTCTAATTTCATTCTTTTCCATGTAGCTGTCCAGTTTTCCCAGCACCACTTATTGAAGAGGTTGTCTTTTCTCCACTGTATATTCTTGCCTCCTTTATCAAAGATAATGTGACCATATGTGCGTGGGTTCATTTCTGGGCTTTCTATCCTGTTCCACTGATCTATATTTCTATTTTTGTGCCACTACCATACTATCTTGATTACTGTCACTTTGTAGTATAGTCTGAAGTCAGGGAGCCTGATTCCTCCAGCTCCATTTTTCTTTCTCAAGATTGCTTTGGCTATTCATGGTCTTTTATGTTTCCATACAAATAGTGAAATTTTTGTTCTAGTTCTGTGAAAAATGCCAGTGGTAGTTTGATAGGGATTGCATTGAATCTATAGATTGCTTTGGGTAGCAGAGTCATTTTCACAATGTTGATTCTTCCAATCCAAGAACATGGTATACCTCTCCTTCTATTTGTATCATCTTTAATTTCTTTCATCAGTGTCTTATAATTTTCTGCACACAGGTCTTCTGTGTCCTTAGGTAGGTTTATTCCTAGATATTTTATTCTTTTTGTTGCAATGGTAAATGGGAGTGTTTTCTTAATTTCTCTTTCAGGTTTTTCATCATTAGTGTATAGGAATGCAAGAGATTTCTGTTCATTAGTTTTGTATCCTGCTACTTTACCCAATTCATTGATTAGCTCTAGTCATTTTTTGGTAGCATCTTTAGGATTCTCTATGTATAGTATCATGTCATCTTCAAACAGTGACATCTTTACTTCTTCTTTTCTGATTTGGATTCCTTTTATTTCTTTGTCTTCTCTGATTGCTATGGCTAAAACTTTCAAAACTATGTTGAATAATAGTGGTGGGAGTGGGCAACCTTGCCTTGTTTCTGATGTTAGTGGAAATGGTTTCAGTTTTTCACCATTGAGGACGATGTTGGCTGTGGGTTTCTCATATATGGCCTTTATTATGTTGAGGAAAGTTCCTTCTATGCCTACTTTCTGGAGGGTTTTTATCATAAATGGGTGTTGAATTTTCTTGAGAGCTTTCTCTGCATCACTTGAGATGATCATATGGTTTTTCTCCTTCAAATTGTTAATATGGTGTATCACGTTGGTTGATTTGTGTATACTGAAGAATCCTTGCATTCCTGAGACAAAACCTACTTGATCATCGTGTATGATCCTTTTAATGTGCCTTAGAAGAATCTCTTGAGTTCCCAAGTAGAGGAAATCAGAACTAAGGATTAACAAAATATAGATCCAAAAGAAACCTAAGTAAGTATAGTTGCATTACAAAAACCTGAAACAAATGAGGAGGTCAATTAAAGAAAGGCAGGAGGCATTGAGTTAGTAGACCAGGATGCAGGGATGAATGGGCAAAGAGTGTCAAAAAAAAAAAATGAGAATGTGACTGTGGACAAATTACTTTCAGATATAAGACAAGGGGGTTTGTCTAAAAAGAAACCTTGTTCCCTCTAGAGCTAGTGGAGAATCCATGATGCTTTCATGTGCTTTCACAGGAGTAATAAGATTCTTTAGAAGTAAAAGTTCTATGATTCAATGCACATACAGGCAAAATGAAACAAAATGCAATAATTTCTTGTGTTGGAGACAATCTAGAAAAAAGATCTGATATTCTCTCTATGACTTAGATAGCAAAGTGTTTGAATGTGAGATATATAAAATTTTGATTTCTCATTTAATTAATTTCTCATTTTATTGGCATGTAGTAATCTCTCATGCTCCTTTAATTTCTGCAGTGTCAGTTGTTACTTCTCTTTTTCCATTTCTAATTCTATTGATATGAGTCTTCTCCCTTTTTTTCTTGATGAGTCTGGCTAATGGTTTATTGATTTTGTTTATCTTCTTAAAGAACCAGCTTTTAGTTTTATTTATCTTTGCTCTCATTTCCTTCATTTCTTTTTCATTTATTTCTGCTCAGATC